>NC_091480.1:56446263-57046263 GCF_036971445.1 Narcine bancroftii
TTGTTTTAAAGGAGATAAATTGTGGGGTTTTTTTTAAGTTAGGTCACAAAAAGATACAAATACTTCACAACACAGATCTCATTGAAAATGCCAGAGCTCTGCTCAAGCCAGACAATCCAGGCTCCAAGTGCCTTTGCAAAAACTTTGAAGAATGCCTATAAGGACTTCACAAGTAGGTGTTAATTGGACAAGCTGTGGAGCAATGGATTATTGTTTTGGAAAGCAACAGATGAACAGACTCAGAAGATGAGTCCGATGCTGCAGTCTGTCTGAATGCAGTTTGCTGTTCTCGGAAGGTCATGTGGTTTTGCAAGCAGAGAGAGTCAAACAAGCTTTTCTCTGAGTGAGAGAGAGAATTCAGTTCTATACTTCAGCAGCAGCAGCTGGGACTGGAACAGGACAGGCTGGCAAGCTTGTGGGAAAAACCCATTTTGAAGACGGCTTGTGAGTTCTTAGTTCAGCCTGGTCAAAGGCCTTGTGGTCCATACAAGAGATGGCTGGCTGAATAATGTTTCACTTGAAATAAGGGAAATAAAAAGGAACTCTGTGATAACCTGAAAGAAAGAGATTGTCATCTGGAAAACACTGATGGGGCAAGTTTCTTCAGCAAGACACTGAACTGGTTGATTGGAAGGAATCAGTTTGTGTCCAACGAGCAACAAATCTCTCTCTGAAAACCAACAAGAAACCTTCCTGATTGGTAACCATTTACCTTTCAAGCACCAAAGCCTGGTGAAATTCATAAATGTTAAATTCTGTGCACAATATAAGAATTGCCTGATACCAGTGAACTTGGAGGAATGAGAAGTGAGATTGGACTGTGAATCAAAGAACTTTTCTGAACTTACACACACACATTACATACACATGCACTTAGAATTAGAAGGGGGTTAAGTTAAGTTTAGTGATAAGTTAAAATGTGATCCTGTTTTCATGTTTAAAGATAATTAAAAGCAACTTTTGTTTAAGTAACCATTTGTCTTGGTGAATTTCAATTGCTGCTGGGTTTTGAGGTCCTTTGGGCCCATAATAGCACCTTTCTCTCAGTCTTTATTGAGAGATCTGCCAGCTTATACCTCAAAGAAAGGCTCAGGCTAGAAACATCAGTAATATAGATTTACCTCCTATGGATGCTGTGCAACTGACTGAGTTCTTCCAGCATTTACTGTGTTTTTACTGCTATCACAGCATCTGCAGACTTTCATGTTTCACTCTGTACTTCACAGCTGCTGTACTTAACTCAAGACTGTTGATCAGAAGAACAACGATTGAGTGTTGTGCACTATAATGAATGGGGGACACTGGCAGCCTCTGGCGTGAATGACGAGTTTGGCTCCAGAAAAAAGTAGAAAGGATTGCAGGAATCTTTCTGGGGGAGGGCATTTAGGCCCTGTCCAGTGCGGTGAGGCACCGTTAAATGTCCTAATTTTCCAGTGGGAGAAAAGACAGCAACTGTTCGGAACCTAACCCAAGTTGCCCCTTTTCCTATCCTAGTGTGCTGCCCTGGACTCATTGTCCATGCAACCCAGTTGCTCTTTGGCTTTGTCTTTCTCCCTTTCTCCCCACCACCCCCACCCCACACACACAATCGTCTCTCCATCAATGCTGCAACCAGTCAGCAAAAGCTGGTAGTTTGGGATCTTTTCATTCACACAAGTGCCAACATTTGCTGTTCATCCTCAACTGAGGAGTGTCAGAGTGGGTACCATGTCCACCACCAATACATTGCTCAGAAGTTACTCATCCAGGCTATTCCAAGATTACCTCCCAAACCAGTCACCTCCAACAGCAAGGTGAGTGCAAGAGCATGAAAACAGAACCCCTGCAGTTTCCCCTCCAAGTTGTGCAACATCTGGACTTGGGCATTAAATACTGGCTTTGATGGCAAAGCTCCAGAACACAAGAAACAGGAGTGGTCCATCCAGCCCACCGAACCTGCTCCACCATTCAATGAAATTTTGGCTGATCTGATGATGGGCTCATCTCCACCTTTTCCCCGTATCCCTTAATTCCCCTACTATGTAAAAATCTATCCAACCTTGTCTTTAATACATTTACTGAGGTCGCCTCCACTGCTTCAATGGGCAGCGAATTCCAGATTCACCTCCCTCTGGAAAAAGCACTTCCTCCTCATCTCCTTCCTTGGATCTTGAGGTAATGTCCCCTAGTTCTGGTCTCCCCCACCAATGGAAATAACTTACCTACCTCTATCTGATCTATGCCTTTCATAATTTTATATGTTTCTATAAGATCTCCTGTCATTCTTCTAAATTCCAGTGAGTCCAGTCCCAGATGACTCAATCTCTCCTCATAGGTCAACCCCCTCATCTATGGAATCAACGTGGTGAACCTCCTCTGCATCGCCTCCAAACCCAGGACATCCTTCCTCAAGTAAGACCAGAACTGCATGCAGTTCTCCAGATGTGGCCTTACCAGGACCTTGTTTTTCTTTGGCTTGGCTTCGCAGACGAAGATTTATGGAGGGGGTAAAAGTCCACGTCAGCTGCAGGCTCGTTTGTGGCTGACAAGTCCGATGCGGGACAGGCAGACACGGTTGCAGCGGCTGCAGGGGAAAATTGGTTGGTTGGGGTTGGGTGTTGGGTTTTTCCTCCTTTGCCTTTTGTCAGTGAGGTGGGCTCTGCGGTCTTCTTCAAAGGAGGTTGCTGCCCGCCAAACTGTGAGGCGCCAAGATGCACGGTTTGAGGCGATATCAGCCCACTGGCGGTGGTCAATGTGGCAGGCACCAAGAGATTTCTTTAGACAGTCCTTGTACCTTTTCTTTGGTGCACCTCTGTCACGGTGGCCAGTGGAGAGCTCGCCATAGAACACGATCTTGGGAAGGCGATGGTCCTCCATTCTGGAGACGTGACCCATCCAGCGCAGCTGGATCTTCAGCAGCGTGGACTCGATGCTGTCGACCTCTGCCATCTCGAGTACTTCGACATTAGGGATGAAAGCACTCCAATGGATGTTGAGGATGGAGCGGAGACAACGCTGGTGGAAGCTTTCTAGGAGCCGTAGGTGATGCTGGTAGAGGACCCATGATTCGGAGCCGAACAGGAGTGTGGGTATGACAATGGCTCTGTATACGCTTATCTTTGTGAGGTTTTTCAGTTGGTTGTTTTTCCAGACTCTTTTGTGTAGTCTTCCAAAGGCACTATTTGCCTTGGCGAGTCTGTTGTCTATCTCGTTGTCGATCCTTGCATCTGATGAAATGGTGCAGCCGAGATAGGTAAACTGGTTGACCGTTTAGAGTTTTGTGTGCCCGATGGAGATGTGGAGGGGCTGGTAGTCATGGTGGGGAGCTGGCTGATGGAGGACCTCAGTTTTCTTCAGGCTGACTTCCAGGCCAAACATTTTGGCAGTTTCCGCAAAGCAGGACGTCAAGCGCTGAAGAGCTGGCTCTGAATGGGCAACTAAAGCGGCATCGTCTGCAAAGAGTAGTTCACGGACAAGTTTCTCTTGTGTCTTGGTGTGAGCTTGCAGGCGCCTCAGATTGAAGAGACTGCCATCCGTGCGGTACCGGATGTAAACAGCGTCTTCATTGTTGGGGTCTTTCATGGCTTGGTTCAGCATCATGCTGAAGAAGATTGAAAAGAGGGTTGGTGCGAGAACACAGCCTTGCTTCACGCCATTGTTAATGGAGAAGGGTTCAGAGAGCTCATTGCTGTATCTGACCCGACCTTGTTGGTTTTCGTGCAGTTGGATAATCATGTTGAGGAACTTTGGGGGACATCCGATGCGCTCTAGTATTTGCCAAAGCCCTTTCCTGCTCACGGTGTCGAAGGCTTTGGTGAGGTCAACAAAGGTGATGTAGAGTTCTTTGTTTTGTTCTCTGCACTTTTCTTGGAGCTGTCTGAGGGCAAAGACCATGTCAGTAGTTCCTCTGTTTGCGCGAAAGCCGCACTGTGATTCTGGGAGAATATTCTCGGCGACACTAGGTATTATTCTATTTAGTAGAATCCTAGCGAAGATTTTGCCTGCAATGGAGAGCAACGTGATTCCCCTGTAGTTTGAGCAGTCTGATTTCTAGCCTTTGTTTTTGTACAGGGTGATGATGGTGGCATCACGAAGATCCTGAGGCAGTTTTCCTTGGTCCCAACAAAGCTTGAAAAACTCATGCAGTTTGGCATGCAGAGTTTTGCCGCCAGCCTTCCAGACCTCTGGGGGGATTCCATCCATACCTGCTGCTTTGCCACTTTTCAGTTGTTCGATTGCCTTATATGTCTCATCCAGGGTGAGGACCTCATCCAGCTCTAGCCTTAGGGGCTGTTGAGGGAGCTGGAGCAGGACGGAATCTTGGACTGAGCGGTTGGCACTGAAAAGAGATTGGAAGTGTTCTGACCATCGGTTGAGGATGGAGATCTTGTCGCTGAGGAGGACTTTGCCGTCTGAGCTGCGCAGCGGGCTTTGGACTTGGGGTGAGGGGCCGTACACAGCCTTTAGAGCCTCGTAGAAACCCCTGAAGTCGCCAATGTCCGCGCTGAGCTGGGTTCGTTTGGCGAGGCTAGTCCACCACTCATTTTGGATTTCCCGGAGTTTGCGCTGAAGATGGCTGCATGCGCGACGGAAGGCTTGTTTCTTCTCTGAACAGGACGGCTTTGTAAGGTGAGCCTGGTGGGCAGCTCGCTTCTTTGCCAGCAGCTCCTGGATTTCCTGGCTGTTTTCGTCAAACCAGTCCTTGTTTTTCCTGGAGGAGAAGCCCAGTACCTCTTCAGTGGATTGCAGTATGGTAGTCTTCAACTGATCCCAGAGGGTTTCAGGGGACGGGTCCGTGAGGCGGGTTGCATCGTCGAGCTTTGCTTTGAGGTTTGCCTGAAAGTCTCCTCTCGCTTCGTCTGACTGCAGGTTTCCAACATTAAACCTCTTTCTGGGGGCTTTACTGTTCCTGGGCTTTGGCTTGAAGTGAAGGTTGAGCTTGCAGCGAACCAGCCGGTGGTCAGTGTGGCATTCCGCGCTAGGCATGACCCTGGTGTGGAGCACATCTCGTTTGTCACTTTCTCGCACCAGGATGTAGTCCAGCAGGTGCCAGTGTTTGGATCGGGGATGCATCCAGGTGGTCTTAAGGCTGTCCCTCTGCTGAAAAAGGGTGTTTGTAATGACAAGCCGTTGTTCTGCGCAGAGCTCCAACAGGAGGCGCCCATTGTCATGCACTTGCCGACGCCATGCTTGCCCAGGATTCCTGGCCAGGTTTCTGAGTCTTTGCCGACACGAGCGTTTAAGTCACCCAGGATGACAACCTTGTCAGCTGTAGGGGTGCGTTGGATGAGGTTGCACAGGTCAGTGGAGAACTTGTCCTTTTCTGCTGGTTCCGCCTGGAGGGTTGGAGCATAGACACTGATGAGGGTGATGTGACGCTTGTTTTGAAGGGGGAGTCGCATGGACATGATTCGGTCCGAGAGGCCTGTCGGAAGGTTTTCGAGTTTGGAGGCAATGAAGCTCTTGACCATGAAGCCTACACCAGATAGGCGTCGTTCATCCGAAGGCTTTACCAGGACCTTGTATAGTTGCAGTATAACCTCCTGCTCCTAAACTCAATCCCTCTCGCAATGAAAGCCAACGTTCCATTTGCCTTCTCTAAATCCTGTTGCACCTGCAAACCAACCTTTTGCGATTCATGCACAAGCACTCCCAAGTCCTTCCGCACAGCAGTGTACTGCAATCACTTGCCATTTAAATAATAATCTGATCTTCCATTCTTCCTTCTAAAGTGGATAACTCACATTTACCAACATTGTACTCCATTTGTCAGATCCTTGCCCACTCGCTTAACCTATCCATATCTCTCCGCAGACTCCCCGTATCCTCTGAGAGGAAAAGCAAATTGTGCAATTTAGTGTCATCAGCAAACTTAGATACACTACGCTCTGTCCCCTCTTCCAGATCATTCATGTATATTGCGAACAGCCCAGAATCAACGCCCTACAGCAGCCCACTCACCACTGATTGCCAACCCAAAAAAAATACCTGTGTCCCAACTCTCTGCTTTCTATTGGTTAACCAATCCTCTATCCATACTAATACATCACCCCACCTACCCCCGCCCAACTCCATGCATCCTTAACTCAGGTACAAGTCCTTTATACGGTACCTTATCGGGAAAAAAATAGTGAAAACTCACTGGGTCTGGAGTCACATATGTAATGAACTGGTGACAGGTTCCCCTTCCTGGCTTCAGTGATTAGATTGGTCTTAATGACAATTTTGTTTAATAATCATTACTAAGATTAGATTTTAATTCCAGATTAGTTTAATTCCAATTCCTCAGCTGCCACAGCATGGATTCAAATTCATGACTGCATGAATGGTCCAAAACCCAAGCATGTGGCCAACTCTTCCTCCCCTCTTTCCCCACCCCAGAGTAATACAGAGGTTTAGAAGGAATAGGAGCAGAACTTTCCACCCAGAAGATGGTTGGAATCTGGAACAGACTTACGAGATGTTGGAGGCAGAGATTCTCAGAAAGATATGGACCAAGTACGTATTGGAAAATGGGATTAGTGCAGATGCCCTCAGCCCCAAATTAATCAATTCCCAGGACAGCAATATCTGAGGTCCAGAATTCCTTTCCTGAATGCTTCAGCTTCTTTAAATATGCTGCATCTAACAGAGCCTTTGGTCAATTGCCTCAAGGTCTCTTGAAGTGATTTAGTGTCCACTTTTTTTGATAATGCTCTCCTGTTGTGTCTTGGGATCCCGTGCCACGTGGCTGAAGAAACTAATAAATTCAAGACTAATAAATTCAGATGTTGACAATTGAGCACCCATCTGTACTCAGCAACTTAGTATAAAGGAGGCAGGGGGGAAGGCAGCAGAAGAGGGCAAGTTTCAAAGGACGGAGGGACAGCTAAGTTAGAATCAGGGAGTGTTTTCAAAGGGTGACTGAAACACGAGTGGGCGAATTAAAAGGGTGGGGTAAAGCAACGAGGAGTTTGAAGTGGGTGAGGGAAATGGAAGGGGCGAGGGGAAACTGCTGCTGATGGTTTAGGAATCTGGGGAGGGGGTGTTTGAAGAAAGCTGGAGAAATGGCGAGCTTGGGAGGAAACGAAGGGAGGGCTGGAGACAGCGGGTGTTTTAAGGCAGCTCACGAGTGGGTTGAAAAGTTCAGGCAAGTTTAAAGCAAGTGTGGAAACTGACTGTGGCGTGCTTAAGGGGTGGTGGGGGGGGAAGAGTTTAAAGCAGTGGAGAATCCAATACAGAGGAGTTTAAAGGGAGCAGGTGAGTTGAATTTTGAGGTAGAAGAAGAACTGACCATTGTATTTTTATTACGAAAATGTAAATCATACTACCCCTTGACAGATTGTTGCGCTTTTTTTTGGGAGGTGTGTTTTCGGCATGGAAGTAGTGAGATGCGAGAGGGGTGGGGTGGAATTTGAGTGAAAGACCAAAAAAAGGTTTTGATCATGTCCACCATCTGCCGGAATGGTGCAGACCTGAAACAGGCGACATGAAGGACGGCCCCAAGAGAAAGTCAAGGGGACTTTTTAAATAACAGATTTCAAAAGAATGAGTTCACATTGAAACATTTAGTTAACATTTGGGATTAGTCAGTCGCTTAGTAAAGAAAAGGAATATGCTAATAGCCATTCTCACCTTGTGATCTTACAAGTTAATTATCACCTGTTCTTTCTTTCTTTGGCTTGGCTTCGCAGACAAAGATTTATGGAGGGGGTAAATGTCCACGTCAGCTGCAGGCTCGTTTGTGGCTGACAAGTCCGATGCGGGACAGGCAGACACAGTTGCAGCGGTTGCAGGGGAAAATTGGTTGGTTGGGGTTGGGTGTTGGGTTTTTCCTCCTTTGCCTTTTGTCAGTGAGGTGGGCTCTGCAGTCTTCTTCAAAGGAGGTTGCTGCCCGCCGAACTGTGAGGCGCCAAGATGCACGGTTTGAGGCGATATCAGCCCACTAGCGGTGGTCAATGTGGCAGGCACCAAGAGATTTCTTTAGGCAGTCCTTGTACCTTTTCTTTGGTGCACCTCTGTCACCGTGGCCAGTGGAGAGCTCGCCATATAACACGATCTTGGGAAGGCAATTTCTCCAGGCCACAGTGCACACACATACACAACAAGGTATAACATGCAATACAGGAGTCAAACTCAACATTCTGCAGACACCATGACTGAAGTAAAAATACAAAGCTGGAGAAATTCAGCAGGTCAAACAGTGGACTTTTATATAGCAAAGATAAAGATATATAACTGACGTTTCAGGCTTGAGCCTTTCATCAGGGACCTCTGCAAAATAACCTGGACCTCTGCACCCCACCGCAACTGGATCCTTGACTTCCTCCTTGGAAGTCTGTAGTGTGATCAATGACCACTCACAGACACGAATTCAGGGCCAAAGACTGTATTGATCTAAAGATCCAAGCATGCCTTAGCATGCTGCTGGCTCAAGTCTAAGGGCAGGTATGAGGGAGGAGACTAGGGCTCTTGGCCTTTATTAGGGGTCTTAAGGAGAGGGGCTACCAGTTCCGCATGTGGACCAGCCTGCCCAGCTCAGTGGGGAGCGTGCCCGCAATACCATGTCACACCACATTCACCCCTCCTTTTTAGATAGAGACCGGTGGGGTGATGCAGGGCATTGTCTTTCTAGTCTCTCCGGTGGTTTTACCCATTGTGCTTCTTCCTCCGGCAGCCCAATGGCTTAATCACTGGACTGGCTGTTGGAGGGCTGAACCATGTCAGGGTTAGTCAGTAACCAAGGAGGGGAACCCTTCAGTGGGGGGGAAACATCTGGGGGGGCCGTGCTGGGGGTGGGATCTCTGTCCTCAACCCAGGTGGTCTCCAGGGCCGGCTGGTCACTGCCCAAGGGTATGGGACGCACCTCCTGCACTGAGATTCCTGCTTGCGCCAAGTCTCGGAAGAACACTGTGTCACCATGACTGTCTGGGTACCTTACAGCGCATACTGGGATTTCGCATGCAGGAGGTGCACTTCCTCCACCAGTGGGTCCACCTTGTGGATCCTAACATGCTTCCGGAGGAGCACCAGCCCAGGGACCATCAGCCAGACCGGCAGCATGGTTTCTGACGCCAAGCTCCTAGGGAAGGAAAACAATCTTTCATGGGGTGTTGCATTTATAGCAGTACAGAGTAGGGAACTGGTGGCATGCAGCACTTCCGGGAGTACCTCTTGCCAGTGGGACACAGTCATCCTTTTTGCCTTTTGGGACCAAGAGGACTGCCCTCCAAATGGTGCCATTTTCCCTCTCTACCTGGCCATTCCCTTAGGGGTTGTAGCTTGTGGTTCTACTTGTTGCTGTGTCCCAGAGAAGAAGTAACCACAGCTCCTCAGTCATGAATGCTGAACCCCGGTCGCTATCCATGTACACGGGGTACTCGAACAGAGTGAATATGGTGCGGAGTGCTTTAATGACTGTGGCTATGGTCATGTCTGGGCAGGGAATGGCGAATGGGAAGCACAAGTATTCATCCACAATGTTCAGGAAATAGCTGTTCTGATTCATGGTCGGGAGGGGCCCCTTGAAGTCTATGCTGAGACATTCAAAGGGGCGAGTGGCCTTAATGAGGTGGGCTCTTTCTGGCCTGTAAAACTGCAGCTTGCATTCCACACAGACCGGGCAATTGCATGTCAGCTCTCTGACTTCCTCCACCGAGTAGGGAAGGTAACGGAGCCTCACAAAGTGGTAGATCTTGTGACCCCAGGGTGGCAGAGGCTATCATGGAGGGCGTGGAGGCGATCTACTTGCACCCTGGTGCAGGTTCCCCTGGACAGAGCGTCGGCGGCTCATTGAGCTTACCCAGTCGGTACAAGATCTCGTAGTTAAAGGTGGACAGCTCAATTCTCCACCACATGATCTTGTCGTTCTTAATTTTGCCCTGCTCTTTATTATTAAACACAAAGGCGACATCTCTCTGGTCCGTCAGCAGGGTGAATGACCTGCAGGCCAAGTAATGCTTCTGGTGGTGCACTACCTCCACTATAGCCTGTGGCTCCTCCTCCACGGCAGAGTGCCTGTGTTCAAGGGCCTGCAGGGTGCACGAAACATATGCCACTGGCCTGCCTGCCTGGTTCAGCATGACGGCCAGGGCGAAGTCAGAAGCATCGCTCTCCACTTGGAATGGGACCGACTCGTCAATGGTGTGCATTCCTGCCTTGGTGATCTCATCCCTGTCGCTTTTGAAAGCCTTACGGACCTCCGCCAACAGGGGTTGGGCCTTGTCAGCATAGTTGAGGACCTATTATTGAGGACCTATTGTGCGTAATATGAAAAGAGCCCCAGGCACCTTTTTAAAGCCTTGTGGTTCAAGATGGTTGAGGCTAATGTCAGTTCACTGTCTGACCCGCTCCTGCATGTCATTGAGTAGGCAGCCGCCAAGATGACGGCCTGAGAGATCGCAAAGATGGCCGCCCCCATGGATCGCATGCTGTGGAGCCCAGAAGTGAAGTCTGCAGTGATGTCCCTACTTGTCGTGACGTGGGCCCAGAAGTTCGGTTCTCCGCAACAGGAATTGACGACTGAAGCTGCTCGGTCCAAAATGGCGATGCCGGTCACAGTCCGCATGCGGTGCTGCTCACGGGGGGCTTAGATTGGCATACCCTTGTGTAGTGCCATTTTCACCGGCAGTTTGAGCAGGTCACGCTACGTGCAGAACAGTACTTTTGCGATACTTGCTCTGGCCCCAGTAGTTGCACCTCATGTGCTCGGCAGTTGTGGCGGCCGTCAGGGGCAGGGCCCCCGAATTCCAAGTTGGTGCCAGCCGTTCTGCATATCTGGGGGCCGTGTGGCCCACGGCATAGGCATCTGCGTTCTTTTGGGCTGTCTCCATGGCCCAGGCCATCTGCACAACCTCCTGCAGGGACCGATCGCCCTTCTCCAGGGGTCATTCGCAGATGTGTTGGGAGCGGAATCCAGCGACCAGCCCATCATGGATGAGCTCCTCCTGGTACTCCGCCGCTGTCATGTCCTGGCACCCACAGTCTTTCCCCAGCTCCTGCATGGCCCGCACAAACTTGTTGACTGATTCACCCAGGCCCTGGCATCGGGAGCCAAGCTGGAAGCGTGCGTACATAGCGTTCCTCAGCACTCTTCATACACCGTACAATCGCGGATCAGTTGGTATGTGCGAAGGCCTACCGCTGTGAATAGTAGGTCATACTCATCGCTGTCTCCTGCGATTTCGCAGTGCCTCATGTAAGCCTTCAAGCAGTATAGCCACATGTCTAATTTCACGGAGGCCTTTGGGTCTTTGGGGTCGATCTCCAGCTTCTCCAACTGAATTGCCTTGTCTATGGCACTTAAAACTTTAAATCAATAAATTGTAGTGCGATCAATGACCACTCACAGACAGAAAGTAAGGGCCAAAGGCTTTATTGATCTAAAGATCCAAGCATGCCTCAGCATGCTGCTGGCTCAAGACCAAGGGCAGGTATGGGGGAGGAGACTAGGACTCTTGGCCTTTATTAGAGGTCTTAAGGGGGAAGGGCTACCAGTTCCGCAGGCGGACCAACCTGCTAGCTCAGTTGAGAATGTACCCGCAATACCACGTTCCACCACATTGTGTACTTTATGTAGCAAAGATACAGAAACAACGTTTCAGGCTTGAGCCCTTCATCAAGGAATGGACAAACTGTCAGCAGGTTTCAGATGAAATAAACACATTCTAATTTGGTATTAAAACTTGGGTATGTAGTTTGTAATGTTTAATGCTGCTATTAGCAGGTCTTTTAATTTGAAACCACTAGAAGTGTGCTCGGGAGCTTTTATGTTGAAATATTGGGACACTGAAACCAGAGTGAGGCTGGCAATCGATGTGATGCCTGTGTTGTGGTGGATGCAGAATCTCACATGCCGGCCATGAAACAATGAATAAACAGTGCTGAAGCTCCCAGAAAACTGTGCAAATCTGGCCTTATTTACAGTAGGCAAAAACCATGGCAAATCAGAGGTGTGAGTTTTGGAGGAAGTGTCAAGAGTGGTGGTGGGGTACAGGATTGAAGGATATTATTGACCAGTCCACTGCTGCACTGGCGATGGTGCCTGAAAGTTTGTCAGCCACTTTCAGGTCAATGTGGTCGAAGTTCCCCCGCAGTGGTGCTCCAGAAGAAGTGCTGTGTTGGAAGAAACATCTGGGTGACTCAACTTCGCAGAATCATAATTAAGCCTGAATAATAATTTTCTAATTCCACACCACTGGAATAATATTGTACATGGTCATTTATCATGAATAATTGCTGAAATAACGTACTTGGTCTCTCTTTAACAAAGTGCTGTGAATCAAAGACACAGGAGAAGCCACCTCAGCAGGTCAAACACTGTACTTTATGTAGCAAAAATAACATAACCGACGTTTTAGGCTTGTGCCCTTCAAGGGATGGACAAAATCTAAGAGTAAAACACGAAAATCTGCAGACACCATGACTGAAATAAAACACGACGCTGCAGAAACTCAACAGGTCAAACAATGTCCTTTATTTAGCAAAGATAAAGATGCAAAACTAATGTTTCAGGCTTCAGCCTTTAATCAACAGATGGATAAAAATCTAAGAATAAAACACAAGTTTGCAGACAAACTTTTGAAGTTTGAAGTAAAAACACAACAGTGGAGTTTTTTCCCAAAATTAGGTTTTTATAGATAAGTAACATTTTGGGCTTGAGCCCATCAACCGCTAAATAAAGTACACTGTTTGACCTGTTTATTATTTTTTACTTCTTTGCCTTGTTCGTTTTTTAATTTTAATTCCCTATTAAAATACAAAACCAAGTTATCTCTTCCTTATTAATATCTATTTTTAAAGTTTAGTTGAAAGCTCAAAAAAAGAAAACAACAAAACAGTGCTTTCTTACTACAATAATGTTTGGAAAATCTACACTCTGATAATCAGCTCTTTCACTTTATTTTTGGAATATTTTATTTATAATTTTTCACACAGGCCTGTACAGTCATATACCATGTCCTGCCAACAATGGCAGTTCACAATCTCGTATACATGTATATGTACTCCTTTTCTCTATGACTGTATATACAAGCCCACGTCATTACCCACCCCACCCCCCCAACCTATAAAACTAAATGATTCATTCATACTCCAATGTCAATTAACAATAACACACATGAACATTAAGGAAATGAATAAGAGTACAAATAATAAAAAAGAAACAGGGACTAACACGGCTCAACGGACAGCTTCCGGGTCGCTGCTCATTCTTGACTTTCCTTGATCGGGATCAGTGTGGGAGAGAGGGAGCCGCAGCAGGGAACGGTAGAACAATCACTTCCATGCACCTATGTATTGCTGCCAAATCTTCCGAAAGGTGCTGTACTTGTTTCTCAGATTGTAAGTTATTTTCTCCAGGGGAACGCAACTTTGCATTTCCTTGTTCCATCGCTCAATACTAAGAATAGAGTCAGACTTGCAAGTCACAGTAATGCACTTCCTGACCACTGCCAATGCAATTAACACAAATTGGATTTGAAATTTGGACAGTTTTATTGTAAGCCAATATATTTCCCAACAGGAACAACTCTGGGTCCTGGGGGAACTGTTTACCTATAATATTCTCCAGGACTTGGCCTTGATCCACCCAAAAGGGTCTCACCTTGGCACATGACCAGGTTGCATGCACAAACGTCCCGGTTGCAACACCGCACCTAAAGCATTGATCCAGGAGTTCTGGTTTTGATCTATTGATTTTCTGTGGCATTATGTACAATTGGAGAATATTCTCCCAGAATCACAGTGCAGCATTCGCGCAAACAGAGGAACTACTGACATGGTCTTTGCCCTCAGACAGCTCCAAGAAAAGTGCAGAGAACAAAACAAAGGACTCTACATCACCTTTGTTGACCTCACCAAAGCCTTCAACACCGTGAGCAGGAAAGGGCTTTGGCAAATACTAGAGCGCATCGGATGCCCCCCAAAGTTCCTCAACATGGTTATCCAACTGCACGAAAACCAACAAGGTCGGGTCAGATACAGCAATGAGCTCTCTGAAGCCTTCTCCATTAACAATGGCGTGAATCAAGGCTGCGTTCTCGCACCAACCCTCTTTTCAATCTTCTTCAGCATGATGCTGAACCAAGCCATGAAAGACCTCAACAATGAAGACGCTGTTTACATCCGGTACCGCACGGATGGCAGTCTCTTCAATCTGAGGCTCCTGCAAGCTCACACCAACACACAAGAGAAACTTGTCCGTGAACTACTCTTTGCAGACGATGCCGCTTTAGTTGCCCATTCAGAGCCAGCTCTTCAGCGCTTGACGTCCTGTTTTGCGGAAACTGCCAAAATGTTTGGCCTGGAAGTCAGCCTGAAGAAAACTGAGGTCCTCCATCAGCCAGCTCCCCACCATGACTACTAGCCCCCCCACATCTCCATTGGGCACACAAAACTCAAAACGGTCAACCAGTTTACCTATCTCGGCTGCACCATTTCATCAGATGCAAGGATCGACAAAGAGATAGACAACAGACTTGCCAAGGCAAATAGCGCCTTTGGAAGACTACACAAAAGAGTCTGGAAAAACAACCAACTGAAAAACCTCACAAAGATAAGCGTATACAGAGCCGTTGTCATACCCACACTCCTGTTCGGCTCTGAATCATGGGTCCTTTACCGGCATCACCTACGGCTCCTAGAACGCTTCCACCAGCGTTGTCTCCGCTCCATCCTCAACATTCATTGGAGCGACTTCATCCCTAACATCGAAGCACTCGAGATGGCAGAGGCCGACAGCATCGAGTCCACGCTGCTGAAGATCCAGCTGCGCTGGGTGGGTCACGTCTCCAGAATGGAGGACCATCGCCTTCCCAAGATCGTGTTATATGGCGAGCTCTCCACTGGCCACCGTGACAGAGGTGCACCAAAGAAGAGGTACAAGGACTGCCTAAAGAAATCTCTTGGTGCCTGTCACATTGACCACCGCCAGTTGGCTGATATCGCCTCAAACCGTACATCTTGGCGCCTCACAGTTCGGCGGGCAGCAACCTCCTTTGAAGAAGACCGCAGAGCCCACCTCACTGACAAAAGACAAAGGAGGAAAAACCCAACTCCCAACCAATTTTCCCCTGCAGCCGCTGCAACCGTGTCTGCCTGTCCCGCATCGGACTTGTCAGCCACAAACGAGCCTGCAGCTGACGTGGACATTTACCCCCTCCATAAATCTTCGTCCGCGAAGCCAAGCCAAAGAAGAAGAAAGAATGTACAATTGGTGCAAAATGTTATACTGACCAGACTGTACTTTGCATTAATGACTGTGGTCATGCTTTCCTGCCACAGGTCAGACCAACACCTCTCACCAATTGTAATACCTAAGTCCGACTCCCATCTTTCTCTCAACCTATGAAGGCCCGGTTTGGGTCCCTCTGACTGGAACAGAAATAAATTTCTTGCCGATCCCCCTTCGAATCAGGACCTCTATGCTACTGCAACGAGGTAGAACCATACCTGGACCTAATATGTCGCGTAGAAAAGACCTTATTTGAAGATAGCAGTGGAATGTTTTATTCGGTAAATCATATTTATTTTTGAGCTGTTCAAATGACATTAATTGCCCTTGCTCGTAACAGTGCTCTATACATCTGACTCCATTACGGAGCCAGTTGTCCAGAATCTTGCTACCAACTGTCAGTGGTATTAATTTATTCGGAGTCCAGGGCGTTTGTGGAGACAACCCCACTTTAATATCCAAATACTGGTTGATTTTGGCCCAGATACTAATCACTTGTTTTAATATGAGGCTGCACTTCTTCCCTGTCAACAATTTAATGTCCCATTTATAAACAAAATCCTCTGCTATCTTCTCGCCCACCAAGTGCAGATCAATTTGTGCCCAAGATGGTACATCTCCTCCCCGAAAAAGAGAGGCGATGTATCTCGATTGGGCTGCCCAATAATATTTTTTTAAAGTCTGGCAATCTCAATCCCATGTTAATTTTTCCATAGAGACCCTTGGTACCTTACCATTCCAAAGAAACCTCCTAACCATATGTGATAACTGTTTGAAGAAACCCTGGGGCTACAGCATCGGCAATGTTTCAAAAAGATACTGGAATCTTGGCAACACATTCATTTTGATGCAGTTGACCCTGCCCACCAGTGTGATAGGCAGGGGCATCCACCTCTTTAAGTCTTCCTCGACTTTTCCCAGCAAGGGGGTATAATTTAACTTATATAAGTTATTCAGGTCACTATCAATATTAACCCCTAGGTATTTGATCCCCTTCTGTGGCCACTTTAAATTACTAATTCCTTTAAATTTACTATAATTACCCTCAGTGAGTTACATCACTTCACTCTTATCCCAATTGATCTTATACCCAGACAGTTCCCCATAGTCCTCCAGTACCTCATGTAGTCTAGGCAGAGAAGTCACAGGGTCTGTCAAATATATCAGTACATTGTCAGCAAACAAATTAATTTTATGTTCCCCCTGGCCCACTCTATAACCTTTGATGTCTGGATCCTGACAAATTACTTCTGCCAATGGTTCCATTGCCAGCACAATGAGAGTCAGTGAGAGTAGGCACCCTTGCCTACTAGATCTGGTAAGTGGGAAGGCTGAAGAGACCTGACCATTGGTTACAATTTTCTCCTTGGGTATAGTGCCCTAATCCAGTTTTGAAAGATTTGTCCCAGCCCTGCCCTCTCCAGCACCTTGAATAAAAATTCCCACTCCAGTCTATCAAAAGCCTTTTCTGCATACAAGGAGATAGCCAGACCCTTCTCATTCCTAGATTGTGCCAGATGCATAACACTCAGCAATCTGCCAATATTATCTGCTGCCCGCCTTCCCTGCACTAAGCCTGTCTTATCATTGTTTATCAATTTCGGCAAATGCAATGCCAATCTATTTGCCAGGGCTTTGGCTAGGATCTTGTAATCGGTATTCAGCAGAGAAATTGGCCTATAGGAAGAGGATATAAGCGGATCATTACCCTTCTTCAAAATCGTCGTAACAATCGCCACTGCAAAAGATTCCAGCAGGAACCTTATTTCCCTAGCTTGGTCTATCACCTCCATATACAGTGGCATTAATAAGTCCTTAAATTCTCAATAGAACTCAGATGGGAACCCATCCTCTCCCAGAGACTTGCCTGTTTGCAGCGCACTCAATGCTTTACCCAGTTTTTCCTCAGTAAAAGGAAGATCTAATCCTGCCTGATCCTCTGGGCCCAGGCAGGGGAGGTCAAATCTGGCCAGAATCCTCTTGATTGATGTCCCCAGACTATTCAGGTTTATATAATCCTTCATAAAATTCCCTGAAGGTCTCATTAATTTCCTTTGGTTTGTACGAGACCTGGCCATTTCCCATTTGTATTGCATTAATTGTTCTAGAGACTTGTTCTGCCCTCAACTGCCACACAGGAACCTTATGAGCTCTCTCCCCCACTCATAATATTTTTGTCTCACCCTCATAATAGCCTTTTCCATACTATACGTCTGAAGCGTATTATATTCCAATTTCTTATTTGTGAGAGTTCTGTAATGGTCCTCTAGACCTGATTCCTGAGAATCCTTCTCTAATTGGGTAATGTCCTTTTCCAATTCCTCCACTTCCCTCATATAATTATTCTTGACCATTTTCGTATACCCAATTATCTGACCCCTCAAGTACGCCTTGAGGGTGTCCCATAGAAGAAATTTATCTGGAGTAGAGGGGCAGTTGTCCTCACAAAACTGAGTTATTTAAGATCTTATAAAGCTACAAAATTCCGGCTTTCTCAATAGTAAAGTGTTAAGACGCCACCTGAATGTTGTGTCCTGCTTATCTGGCATGTCTATAGTCAAGACCGGGGGAAGTGGCCTGAGAGAAGTCTCGCTTTGTACTCGGCTTCCATGTTCCTACCCTCTAAATGGGCTGAAGCCAAAAAGAAATGTATTCTAGAGCAGGAGTCATGTTGTATCGAGTAGAATGAGTAGTCTCTCTCTCTTGGATGCATTCTGAGCCACACATCTATTAAATTCAACTTTCTCATACAGTCACCGCTCTAGCCCTAGTTATACATTTTGTGGACTTGCCCAATACAGGATCCAGGCATAAATTAAAGTCACCCCCTATCAAAATATTTTCACTTCCCTCTGTAGGGAAATGTCCTGTATAAATTTTTCATCATCAAAATTGGTGGCGTACACATTGACCAGGACTCTGAGTATATTTCACAGTGCACCATTACGAATCTACCCATTTTGTCTGCAGTCACCCTCTGCACCCACACTGGAACACTCTTCCTTATTAAAAGTGCCACTCCCCTTGCTTTTGAGCCAAATGAGGAGGATATAACCTGGCCCACCCACTCTCTTTTTAACTTTTGATATTAAATGTGTCTCTTGAAGAAAGGTCAAATCCACCCCCATTTTCTTAATGTGTGCCAAGACCTTTTTCTGTTTCACCTGACTGTTTAGGCCATTAACATTAAAAGAGACTACCTTTATGCTCTTCGTTATTATCTCCAGGTTCCTCCCAAAGTACCTAACCCCTCGCTGCCACTCCCCCCCCCAACACGCACCTCCAATCTCTTACCTTCCGACCTTTAATCCACTCCACCCAGACCACGAAAACAAACAAATAAAAAACAAGGGGGAGACAAAGACAATAATTCAAATAACTGAGCAGAACAACATGAAACCAAGTGCAAAAGACATTCAGAGTCATATTTCCCCTTAATCCCATATAACCCTTCCAATGCAACCTCTGCCCCTCACTACATCCACTCTCCCCTCCATTTTGCTGACAGTCTCCTTCGGCTGTCAACCATTCCCCAGAACAAAAGGTTGTGCCACCAGCACCCATCTAATCCCCTCTCCATTACCCGAGCTTCCCGGGAAAAGTCACAGATAAAACTATTATAGCTATTTGGGTTATCCCTTTCTCAAAAAAAAAGTACTTTAACAATTTAAATACTGTAGCTGACCGCTACAAAGAAACACACACACCACACACACAGTGTGGCAGGTTAAGCTCACTCCTTTATTAGGGCTGGAAAGGCTGCTTTTATACTGTTCAAGTTACCGCAGTTTTTGCTAATTGACTGAATCAGCCGTATGAATAACAATAGCGGGCAGGAATGTCCATGCATATGAATGCTCTTCTTCCCCAGCCTGTTTCTGCTGAGTTAGCTGGGCAGCTTGACCAATGCCATTTTAGGGCTATTGGTCTGATGCTGCCCCAGCTTCTAACCCCACTGGTTTGTTGTCCTGAGCGCTGCTTTAGCGATCTCTGTCTGAATTTGCTCCCGCGCGATTTGCCGGCCTGATGACAATTGCGGGCCGCCACATGACACCACCCCCCCCCCCCCAGAACTGGCGTTACAGTCTATAGTGTCCGTAGGTATAATCCCCAAAGTCTTTTTTGATCTGCCTCTGCGTTGAGGTGTTGGTGTCTCCATGGGTCTGTGTGGGCAGGCTTGAGTCTATCTGTAGTGAAGACCTTTGGTTTACACCGATGTCCAGCTCAAAGGTGGCTCCGTTGTTCCAGATGACTTGAAAGGGACCTTCGTATGACTTCTGCAGTGGTGAACAGTGGGGTCCTCTGCGTACAAACACGTACTCACATTCCTTGAGTTCTTTGGGGATGTTGGACTTGGCTTGTCCATGTCTGGAGGGCGGGATCGAAGCCAGATTGGAATCTTTTCACGCAGCCTGTCCAGAAAGGTGGTTGTCTCCTCCTGCTGTCCTCTGGCTGTGGAATGAAATCCCCGGGAACCGTGAGTGAGGCTTCATAGACGAGTTCAGCGGAGGATGCGTGGAGATCTTCTTTCGGCGCTGTTCGGATGCCCAGTAGAGCCTATGGTAGCTCGTCCATCCAGTTGGGTCTCTTGAGTCTGGTCATGAGGGCGGTCTTGAGGTGCCTGTGGTAACGCTCCACCATGCCGTTGGCTTGCAGGTGGTATGCCATCGTATGGTGTAGCTGAGTGCCCCATAGGTTGGCAATGTTGGTCCACAAACTGGAGGTGAACTGTGTGCCTCGGTCAGAAGTGATGTGCTGTGGCAATCCGAATCTTACAATCCAGGATGAGAGGAGTGCTTTGGCACAGGACCTGGTGGATGTGTCGGCCAGGGAGATTGCTTTTGGCCACCGGGTGAAGCGGTTGACCACTGTGAACAGGTAGCGGAAACCCTGATAGGCTGGCAAGGGTCCCACTGTGACCACGTGAATGTGGTCAAACCTGCGTTCTGTTGGCTCGAAAGGCTGTGGGGGGACCTTGGTGTGTCGCTGCACTTTGGCTGTTTGGCACTGCGTACACGCCTTGGCCCACCCCCAGACTAGTTTCTGCAATCCATGCCACATGTACTTGCTGGCCACCAGCCAGACCATAGTTCTGATGGATGGGTGTGCCAGCCCATGGATGGAGTCAAAAACTCGTTGCCTCCATGACGTTGGGACAATAGGTCGAACCTGCCCGGTGGCCACGTCGCACAGGAGGATGGTAGTACCTGTGCCAACTGGAATGTCCTGAAGCCGAAGGCCTGTGACACCGATCCTGTACTGTGGGATCTTGTTATCCTGCTGCTGTGCCTCTGCCAGTGTTGTGAAGTCCACACCATTGACCAGGGAGTGGATGCTGTGTCTGGACAAGGCGTCCACAACCACGTTGTCTTTGCCCAAGATATGCTGGACGTTGGTGGTGTACTCCAAGATGTAAGACAAGCGTCTCTGTTGGGGGGCTGACCAGGAATCGGAGATTTTAGCCAGGGCGAAAGACAGTGGTTTGTGGTCTATGGAAGCCATGAAAGCCCTTCCCTCAAGAAAGTACTGGAAGAGGTGGATGGCTAAGTACAGCGCCAGCAGCTCTCTATCGAAAACACTGTACTTTAGTTCAGGGGGCCGCAGATGTTTGCTGAAGAAAGCTAATGGGTACCAATTTCCTTCTATCTGCTGCTCCAGGACACAACCAATCGTTGTTCCTGAGGCATCAACTGTGAGGATCATGGGTGCATCTGGTCTGGGGTGGGTCAGGAGTGCAGCTTTGGCCAGGACTTCTTTGGTTTCCACAAACGCACATGCGGATTCATCGTCCCAGGTCAGGTCCTTTTCCTTGCCGGACATCAGGATGAACAGAGGGCGCATCACTCTGAGATAAACCTGCGATAAAAGTTTATCATCCCCACGAACTCCTGCAGACCTTTGGTTGTGCTGGGCTTCGGGAAGCTGCGAGTGGTCTCTACCTTGTCGGGCAGTGGTGTGACCCCATCCTTTGTAATCCTGTGGCCCAGGAAGTTGATGGTGTTCAGCCCAAACTGGCATTTGATGAGTCCCGCTAGCCTGCGCCTAGTGTCCAATCCTGTCAGGAGTA
The DNA here is from genome assembly GCF_036971445.1 of Narcine bancroftii. NCBI lineage: Eukaryota > Metazoa > Chordata > Chondrichthyes > Torpediniformes > Narcinidae > Narcine > Narcine bancroftii. The sequence continues at coordinate 56,467,521 of NC_091480.1, forward strand.
TCACGCTGACCTCTGTTCCTGTATCCACCAGAAAGTGTCTGCCAGACAGGCGGTCCCAGACGTACAGGAGGCTCTCTTGGTGGCCAGCCGTTATGGCCATCAGTGACGGCTGGCCTTGTTGTTTCTCTGGAACTCGCAGGGGGGACTGGCATCTGCGGGCCTCGGTGCCCCATCTCCGGTGGTAGAAGCACCATCTGTCGCTGGACTCGCTCCTGCCTCTCATCTGCTGTTCCTCTGCTCACACCGGCCAACTGCAGTCTATCCATAAGGAACTCTGCAATCCAGGGGTCACACGCATGGCTCATTTTGTCAAGGTGCGCAATCTGCCCTACTCCATGGAAGATGTCAGGGAAATGACTAGGTCTTGCCAGGTCTGCACGGAGTTCAAGCCGCACTTCTATCGCCCCGCAAAGGCGCACCTGATCAAGTCATCCATGCCTTTCGAACGGCTCAGTGTCGATTTTAAGGGACCTCTCCCCTCCATGAATGGGAACACCTTCTTCCTCTCTGTCATTGATGAGTATTCCCGCTTCCCATTTGCCATTCCATGCCCAGACACATCCACTTTGTCAGTTATAAAGGCCTTAGACTCCATTTTCATTCTGTTCAGGTATCCCAGCTATATTCATAGCGACCGGGCTCAGTCCTTCTCAGGAAGCATGTGAGGAAGAAATGCAACTTTTGGATATATGGAGGAAACAACACCCAAAAGAAAAGGAATATTCATATTACTCGGCTAGACATAAAACATACTCAAGAATAGACCTATTTTTGTTATCAGCTAGTATGCAAGATAGAGTAAGAAAAACAGAATATAAAGCTAGAATACTATCGGACCATTCACCCTTAATATTGACAGTAAAGCTAGAGGACATCCCTCCAAGAATGTATAGATGGAGATTAAACCCCATGTTACTTAAAAGGGAGGATTTTAGAGAATTTATTGAAAAACAAATAAAAATGTATTTTGAAATAAATACGGAATCAGTGGAAGATAAGTTTATACTATGGGATGCAATGAAAGCATTCATTAGAGGGCAAATAATAAGTTATGTAACCAAGATGAAGAAGGACTATAATCAGGAAACAGAGCAGTTGGAAAGGGAAATAGTAAATATAGAAAAAGAATTAGCAATGAAGGAAGATACAACTAAAAGAAGAGAATTGGCGGATAAAAAAATAAAATATGAAACACTACAAACGTATAAGGTGGAGAAGAATATAATGAAGACAAAACAGAAATATTATGAACTGGGTGAAAAAACGCACAAAATCCTAGCATGGCAGCTTAAGACAGAACAAGCTAAGAAAATGGTATTGGCTTCAAGGAAAAAAGACAAACAAATTACATATAATCCAAAAGAAATTAAGGAAAACTTTAGGGAATTCTTTGAACAATTATACCGAACTGAAAACGAAGGGAAAGAAGGGAAAATAGATGAATTTCTGACTAAAATTGAACTACCAAAACTACAAATAGAGGAACAAAATAAATTAACAGAGCCATTTGGAATAGTAGAAATACAAGAGATAATAAAAAAATTACCAAATAATAAGACACCAGGAGAGGATGGATTCCCAATAGAATTCTACAAAACATTTAAAGACTTATTAATTCCGCCCCTCCTGGATGTAATCAACCAGATTGATGAAACACAAAGCTTACCAGATTCATGTAAAACAGCAATAATTACAGTAATACTAAAGCAAGGGAAAGATCCACTCTCACCAGCGTCATATAGACCAATATCTTTACTAAACACAGATTATAAGATAATAGCTAAACTATTAGCAAACAGATTAGCAGAGCATGTACCGAAAATGGTAAATTTAGACCAAACTGGATTTATCAAAAAAAGACGCACAACAGACAATATTTGTAAATTTATTAACTTAATTCATGCAGTAGAAGGAAATAAAGCACCTACAGTAGCAGTTGCTTTAGACGCAGAGAAGGCCTTTGACAGAGTAGAATGGAATAATATTGCAAAGTATTGCAAAAATTCAGTTTACCGGAGAAGTATATTAATTGGATTAAAGCATTATATAAGGGACCGTTAGCGAAAGTGACAGTAAATGGACATGTATCAAAGCAATTTAACTTAAGCAGGTCAACGCGGCAGGGATGCCCACTATCACCTTTATTGTTTGCGTTAGCTATAGAACCACTAGCAGAATTGATAAGAATAGATAATAATATAAAAGGAATAAAAATAAAAGACAAGGATTATAAAATCAGTCTATTTGCGGATGATGTTATAGTGTACTTAACAGAACCAGAACTATCAATAAAAGAATTATATAAGAAATTGAAGGAATATGGAGAAGTGTCAGGTTACAAGATAAACGTAAATAAAAGTGAAGCAATGCCTATGAATAATGCGGATTTCTCAAAATTTAAGAAGGAATCTCCATTTAGATGGCAAATGCAGGCAATAAGATACCTAGGTGTACAAATAAACAAAAATCTCGGCCAACTATATAAACTCAATTATTATCCACTAATGAAAAAATTACAGGACGATTTAGAGCATTGGAAAGATTTACCACTAACACTAATAGGAAGGATAAACTGTATTAAAATGAACATTTTTCCAAGGATATTATACTTATTTCAGGCATTGCCAATACAACTGACAGAAAAATTCTTCAAGGAGTTAAAGAAAATAATAAGGAAATTTTTATGGAGAGGGGGGAAACCGAGGATAGCACTAGATAAATTAACAGAATGGTATAAACAAGGAGGCTTACAACTGCCAAACTTTAAAAATTATTATAGAGCCGCACAATTAAGATACCTATCAGATTTTTATCAAACAAGGGAAAAACCAGACTGGACGAGATTAGAATTAGATAAAATAGGGGAAAAGATACCTGAACACATATTATATAAATGGGACGAAAAATTGGTACAACATAGAAGTTCTCCAGTATTACATCATCTCCTCAATACTTGGAAGTAGATTCATGTAGAAAGAAATAAAACAAATTATCAATTACCAAAACTAATATTGACGCAAAACAAGTTACTCCCTTTTACAATAGATAACCTTTCCTTTAGAGAATGGGAAAAAAAAGGGATCAAAAGAATAGAAAATTGTTTTTCAGGAAATAGATTCTTATCCTTTGAACAAATGAAAGATAAGTACAATATAACTCAAGATACACGCTGGCATATTACCAATTGAGATCCTACTTGAAGGATAAATTAGGAAGCAGTTTGAGTTTGCCAGAGGCAAGTAACCTTGAATATGTGATTACAGATACAATGATAATCAAAAGATTTATAACAAATATGTATATTAAACTGCAAGAAAAGGAGAATGAGGAAACAAATGGTAAAACTAAACAAAAATGGGAACAAGATTTAAATATAAAGATAAAAAAGGAAACATGGGAGAAATTATGTTCTGGAACGATGAGAAATACAATAAATACGAGGCTACGTATGATACAATATAACTGGATACACAGACTATACATTACACCTCAAAAGTTAAATAAATGGGACCCAACAGTATCTGATAGATGTTTTCGATGTAAAAAAGAAATGGGAACAACAATTCATGCAATCTGGACATGTGAGAAAGTAGAAAAATTTTGGGAAGATCTCAATCAGATATTAAATAAAATAACAGAAAACAATATACCAAAGAATCCAGAGATCTTTCTCCTAAGTAACATAAAAAACAAAGAATTTGGAATTGATTTGGAGGATGCACAAAAAAGATTTGTTAAGATAGCTCTAGCCGTAGCAAAAAAATGTATTATGTCAACCTGGAAATTGGAAGATAATTTGAAAATACAACAATGGTATATAGAAATGAATAAATGTATTCCATTAGAAAAAATAACATATAGTTTAAGAAATAATATTGAAATATTCGAACAAATATGGGAGCCTTACATTAAATACAATAGCGAAAACCTACCGGGGACAATCAATACCTAAGTTGATGGAAGGAGAAGGAAAGAAAAGAATGGACTCAGTAGAATTTCTGGTGTATATTTATTGAGTGACAACATTTTCTGACTGGTTTAATGTATCCTAGATTGTATACCTTAAATGGATGGGAGTGGGGAGGGGTGGGGGGGGGTGGGTTGGGAGGAGGGAGGGGGGGGGGAGAAAATGTCACTGTATATGTGTGAAAAGGAAAAAGTGTGTATCATGGCTAATGTGATTTTTGGTGTGAAAAATAAAAAATTTTAAAAAAAAGGAAGCATGTGAGGAGAAGCACGACCAACCCACTGGTGGAATGGATGAAACTGCTCCACACCAAGTCCACGTACCCGGATGGCAGGGAGGACACCCGCCAGAAAAGAGGGTACTTTGCCTTAAGTGCCCTGTGAGCCACGGAGCTCATGCTCACTGCTCGCAGACAGGGCCTCGAGGGGATCTGGTTCAGGAGGAAAGTGCAGCCCCCCCCCCATCATCGAGCCAGAGTCCCAGCCCGCCTCTCCTCCCTCACAAGGGGACCAGGAGACCCAAGGAGTCCAAGGCCCTCCAGTGCTAAGGTGCTCCACCAGGATCTCCAGACCTCCGGACCACTTAAATTTGTAAATGTGTAAATAACTGTACATTTTTTTAACCATTTGTTTCTGAACCCATGTTCTCTGTCTTCATTCACAGACCCTAAATTCTACAGGACGGGGTGAATGCAGTGAACTGGGATTTACTGGTAGGGTGTTGTGCTGATGGCTGGCCCCACCCCCATCTCCCCACATATAACCTGATTTCCTGCCGAAACCCAGAACCCTTTGGAAGACACTGTGAAACCATAGCTAATAAAAGTGTTTGTTCTCCCTCCAGTCGTGAGAGCTTTTATTCACGCTACACTCATCTAGACCCTGAATGAAGAGCTTTGCTTGTTTTTATGCCAGACCTTTGGTCTGCAGAACATTTGCCCACTGGGATATCAGGAGCCTTTTACAGAGAAACACGCATTTTAATGGTAATGAGTTAATAATAATTTTGTCTAATTTAGAATGGCAGAACTTGTAGCATTCTGTGTCCCATCTACAATATAATGTATTCATTTCACCCTGTTGCAAGCCCTCTTGAAATCTGACCTTACATTTGTTTCACAATTTCCCTAGATAAATATCTGCATTTCTGTGAATGTGCAGCCTTTTCATTTTCCTCGGGGAGCCGTTCCATAGAACGGATAGTGGCAAATAATTTCACGATTTGTAATGACTGGAGATTTGTAGGACCTGAGGTGACTTTCAACAGTGACCACCTTCTCCGAGGTGGACCAGAGAGGGTGGTGGCTTGCATCTTGCCTCCTGCGTGAAAACTCCTCGTCCATTGGATCATTGCAACATGACAAATCTATTGCAGGATCGGGTCAGTGATCATTTGTTTTTAAAATATGTAACTATCAGGATTTAAAAAAAATTTCTTCCCCCAATTTTCTCTCTTGAAGGTTCCCTGGCTATCCTGTCCAATTCTTCCATACAGGAGCAGATAGCAAATGGAGGCATGATGACTTTTAATTCACCTCGCCCAGGTTGGGGAGTTAAATGAACATCTCCTAAGTTCATTTCCCATTTGTGCTGAATTGTTGACAACAGACATTTCATTGAAACACAAATTTGATTGTGGTAGCATCCTGCCCTTTACAAACCACCATCCAACCCCCTCACTTTCACTCATCTCCAAAGTCCCTGAATATATTTTCTTGTGCCTTGGAAATCCGTGGGCCCTTCCCTTACCTCCATCTCCAGACCTCATACTCTCACATTCTGCCAGGAGATGGAGCTAATGGATTTTACTTCACACTCAACATCTAATAATCAAAATAGAAAATATTGGGAGCAGCAATTGTAGGATGAGAAACAGTCATATCAGCGTATAAGTCAACCAGCAGATAAGTCAACCCCCCCCCCTTTTTTTTAAGCCTCATTTTAATGGTTTTATGACATAGCCGACATATAAGTTAACCTCAATTTTCTGGCTGTCTGTGCCTCCTAGCAACAACCCAAAATGTTTTAAAACACCCCAATTGGCAAGTAACAAAGCTGTAAATACCATAAGCAAGTAAAAAGAAACAGTAAGTAAAAACCTTGGCCTACTGGGCAGGAGTGGGAACCTCAGCCTACATGACAGGAGCAGCGGCCTCGTTCTTCTGGCGGGAGCGGGAACTTTGGCTTACTGGACAGGAGTGGCAACCTCAGGCTCCCAGGTAGGAGCGGGGACCTCGGCCTCTATAATTGTAGAATGTCTGGGTGAGTTATGGTGCTTATGGGGAGATGCTTCCAGGCTCGACTAATATGCCAAATTGGCAATTCCAAGGTCAACTTTCATGCTGAATCAGACCTCAATTTAAGGTCTCAAAAGTATATCTGGTGTCCAAGTCAACCCCTATTTTTTGAGTGAATTTTGAGGGTATTACAATTCGACTTATAGGCCAAAATATATGGTAAGTTTTGCACTTTTACCATGACTGCATGACATGTTGAGCATTCACAGTTTTTATTTTGAGAATCTGTGTTCTTTGCTTCACTGGTAATTAATCTCCAATAATTTGATACACATGAGACTCTTACTGCACCAACACACTTTTAATTTTTTTTTAACGTTTCACAGGATTGTAATAAATTCTTCCAGTAAGTCTAAAGGGAATGCAGATACCAGAGTTTAAGGTGCACTCTGGGACAGAGGCCTCTGATTGCTCAAAGTGTGGAGGATTCGGCATTAACTTCAAGACTAAACATGGGAGGGCCATGAAAAACTATGAAAGGAGTGTACTGCCTCATACACCAGACATCTTCTGCCCCTTCCATGGAAGAGTCTGCAGGTCCCACATTGGCCTTATCTGTCACCCCAGAGCCTACAGAACTAGAATGGAAACAAAATCCTCAATCCTGAGGGACTGTCTGAGAATATATAATCACTGTTGATTGAATCCCTGTGTGTGGGGATTAAACAATTTGTTTAAATGATGGAGACAGAGACTGCAAATGCTGTAATCTGCAGCAAAAAAAAATCAAACTGCTAAAGCATACATGTCAAACTCAGGCCCGCGAGCCAAATTTGGCCTGTGATATAATTATATTTGGCCCGCAAGATCATATCAAATATGTATTAGAGCTGGCCCACTGGCCGCCGCGCCAGTATAGCGCATGCACAGCTAATACTACAAATCCCAGAATGCTTTGCAAATGCATTGGCGCCGGCCCGTCAGCCCGCTAATCGCCCCCACCTCCTCTCTTTACTTTCATTAGCATCCGCGACCTGTCGCCCAACTCACACGTAATAAACCCCTTACGAAAAATGGCCAAACGAAAGACAGAAAACAGGACCTTTCAAGACAGGTGGGAGGGAGACTATATGTTCATCATTTTAAAAGACAAACCTGTTTGTCATTGAAGCAAGTTGTTATTTTTTTGACTTGTTGGCTTGTGAAAAAAAAAATACATTTAAAAGGAGCTTAAAGGCTATAGAGAAATATTATTTATTGAATATTTTATTTCTCATTTGTTAATACTTCTGGAAAGAGTTTAACCAAAACTATTATTAAACATTTATTTTAATAAGAAAAAGTTTAACATTACATTTGTTGAAAGAAGAGAAAACATGCAGATGTTGTTGAAAATTTTCAATAAATATTTAGTTTGGCCCACGACTTAGTCCAAGTTTTTAATTTTGGCCCTCTGTGAATTTGAGTTTGACACCCTTGTGCTGGAGGAACTCAGTGCATGAGGCAGTATCTGTAGAGGAGAAGTATAAACCAGTGTTTCAGGTCAAGACCCTGAATCAGAACTGAGTGCAAAGGGAAGATGGCTAGTATATAGAGGAGAGGGGGAAGTGCGAGACAGGTTGGCAGACAATAGGTAGAACCAGGTGAGGAAGGAGATGATGGGTGATTAAGGGGAAGAAACTAGGTAATGGGTGGGGGTGGGTGGGAAGGGGATGGGGGTTGGAAAGAAGAGGTGTGAGAGAATCTGGATGGATAATAAGGAAAGTGGAAGGAACACAGGGGGTGTGGTCACCTGAAATTGGAAAATGTAATGATCAGACTCCAGGCAGCAAATGAGATGTTGTTTTTCTAGGTTGGATTTGGTCTCACTCTGCTAATGGAAAATGCTGAGGACAGACAGGATGGAATGGGAAGGGGGTTGAACTTGTGTGAAACTCAAGATGGCAATGGACAAGTCCTCTCTTATCACCATCCCTTCCAGATGAGGCAAAGATTCACGTGCACCTCTTCCAACCTTACCTACTGCATTCAGTACTCAAGATGTGGTCACTCCTACATCGATAAGACCAAGCGTAGACAAGGCAAATGCTTTCCCAAACACCAGTGTTCCATCTACAATTGAGAATGAGAGTATATTGTCAATGTATTGATGCACCAAAGTTCTTGCTTGCTGTCATCACACAGGTACGTAAGGCGACAAGGTTAGCGCAATGCTATTACAGCGCCAACAATCTGGGTTCGAAACCACGACCTGAGTTGCTGGCACCAGGTTCGAATCTGGCATTTGTTCGATCACCCCATGGGTTTCCTCCAGTTTCATCCCATCTTTGAATACCGGGGTTGTTGGTTAATTGGGGTAATTGAGCAGCACGGGCTCATGGGCCAGCAGGGCCTGTTACTGTGCTGTATGTCAATATACACCAACTACAACAGTACAAATTAAATTACCACAATATGCCAAGAGACAGAAAAATGGATAAGAAATACAAAAGGATAGATAAATAAATATTTACAGTTGCAGTCAGTACAAAAAATTGTTTCAGTCATGCAAACAAATCTTTTAGTGGCCCTCGATGTTGTGCTGGCCTATATTCCTAAAAAAAGTACTAAAACCCTCCCTACCTCATTACCCTCTATTTTTCTTTGATCCATGTACCTGTCTAAGAGTCTCATAAATGCTCCTAATGTTTCAGCCTCCACCACTACCCATGGCACCCACAACTCTCTGTGTAAAAAACTTACCCCTGATGGTTACATTTAAGGAAAGACTAGATAGTTACATGGATAGGAGAGGACTGGAGGGGTATGGACCGGGCGCTGGTCAGTGGGACTAGGAGGGTGGGGATTTGTTACGTCATGGACTAGTAGAGCCGAACTGGCCTGTTCTGTGCTGTAAGTGGTTATATGGTTATGGTTATATGGTTATATGGATGTCTCCCCTAAACTTTCCTCCCTTAACTTTGTATACATGTCCTCTGGTGTTTTCTGATCCTGCCCTGGGAAATGGGTGCTGGCTGTCCACCTTATCTATGCCCCTCATAATCTTGTAGACCTCTGTTAAGTCTTCTCTCATCCTTCTACGCTCCAAACAGAAAAGTTCCAGCTCTGCTAACCTTGCCTCTTAAGATATTTTCCAATCCAAGCAATGTCCTGGTAAATCTCCTCTGCACTCTCTCCATAGCTTCCCCATCCTTCTTATAATGAGGTGACCAGAACTGAACACAATACTCTCAGTGTGGCCTCACCAGAATTTGTAGAGTTGCAACATGACCTCTCCACTCTTGAACTCAATCCCCCTATTAATGAAGCCCAGCATCCCATAGATCTTCTTAACTATCCTATCAACCCTGTGCGGTGAGGAGTCATGTGATGGAGTAGTGGCCGGTCAGGTTGAACCAGCCCTCTCCAGAAAAAAAGTGTGGAAAAGACAGAGCTCAACGAATACAAAATTCAAGAAATAGAAGATAAAGTTACAGAGAAGAATAAAAAGATGGCACCCAAGAAAGAGAAAGTAGGAACAACGGGAAAAAAAGAAGAAAAATTACCGGAGAAGAAAGAAGAAGGCCTTACCTGCACGAAGGAGCAGGGAGCTATGGTGGTGAAGAGGAGCCGATCTCCAAGGTTGGTAAGTGCCCTGCAGTCGCGACCTCCCGACCGGTGGATTCCAAAAATGGCTCTCGGAGCCAAACAAAAGTGCACAACTGCGCAAGCACGAGGAGTCGTGCCTGTGCAGTGCGTATCAAAGGAAAAAGTGAACACTGGCAGGAGGGGACCTCAGCCGAAGAACGGGCAATTACAACATGACCAGCTGAGGGACGCTCGGCATCAGGGCGCCCAGCTTGTGAGAGATGAGTAAAACTAATATGAAAATATGAAAGATGAAGAAAACTAGTATGGATATATGTGTAATGAATAAAGCCAGTATGAATAGGATAAGGATAGATAATAGAATGTAGGAAGTAAAGTTAGTTTGAATAAGATAAGGGTCTTCTAGCCTTAGACAGAATTAGCAAGTTCTGCATATAAGTTTGTAGCCCTGAGAGTCGGGAAGGTGTGAATAAGAACAAAGGCAGGTTTGTGAATAAGGACAATGACATGATGGGACACTGACAGGATACCCCCTGGTCCTCCAAGTTCACAGAAACAGCACGTAGGCAGACAGGATTGCCTCATGCCAAACATCCAGGAGGCAGAAGAATGTAAGGGGGAGGGTACTTCTATACTGAAATAAACTGTATAAAAGTTGGGTGAACCCCAGTGTATGTGTGTATTCCCAGGGTAAGGGGAAGCACCCAACTTTGCTTTGTTGTATAATAAATTCTGTGAAGGTACTTCTGTTTCTCACAAGCTGGAGGATAAAAACAGTGGTGAGGAAAGGAGCGAGGAGCCGGATGAGGGAGAATGACAGCAGGGTGACCGACAACAAGAGGATCAACAGCAGGAGGCCTGACAGACAGACAGACAGACAGCCCGCGAAAGGAAGACCAACAGCAAGAGGCCCAGCAAAAGGAGGCCCGACAAAGAGATAGAAGTAATTCATCAGGAAAAATAGAAGAGACACAGATACAAAGAAGAGAAGAAGACACAAACACAGGTATAGATACAGAAGAAGAGGAAGAAGAAGACCAAGATCTTCACAGGGAAATGGACAGAATATAGATAAAGCCTTTTTTGAAGAACAAATGAAATCATTAAAAGAATGGTTATCATTAGAATTTAGTGCAATTAAAAGAAAAATGAAAAGAGCAGAAGATAAAATGCAAAGTTTAGAGTTGGTCATGACAGAAATAGGGAAAAGAGTAGAAAATGTGGAGGAGCGGGAAATGGCTGTAAAAATGGAAGTAAATGATTTAAGAGTGTGAAATATAAAGTGTTCACAATCAATACTTTGGAGACCAAGTCTTGGAGAACAGGTTCAGCTTTATTTCGAGTCTGCAGAGTTGGGTGTCCCTGGTCTGGAGACACACCGGAGGTTCAGAATCATCACTCTTCTGTACAGTCCCACGCTCAACATCACCCCACCTTCATTTACCTTCTTCCAATCAGAATCCCAATACATTACAACATTCTCCTTTTCCCTTCCATCAATACAGGTATCACTCAGTTCCTCCCTCTTCATACATCGCATGTTATGTTAATTAGTTCATTCCCTCATTAGGGGCATCTGAGTTAATATTTCATGTCTCTATTAAGCAAGCGCAGTACTAGCTATAGACTACCTTAGGCCACTGTACCAGCCTAAATAAACCAGATCCTTGCATCCTTGGGGCTCCTGATAAGAAGAGTCCCACTAGCTAGTAGTGTCTGTTTTCAAGCTCTAATCTACATTCTTTGCATTCCATCCCTTTTCACAGAATGGTGCGAGTTTAGTGCGAGTTTAATCATCTTCAACCATATTTCACAATTCCTCCCTTTTCTCTTTACCATGTATTTTTGCTTAAACTGCATTATTGTTCACTTTTTGTTTCCTCGAATTGTTGTAACATGAGTTGAATTTGTCGTTGTTCATCTGCCATGGGGTTTTTTAGTACCATTTGCTTCGCTCCATTTAGCTGAGTAGATTAATCTGGTAACAACACATCATAGGATGGCCAATCCAATAAATAAACCCACTATAATCATTAAACCATATATTGCAAGGTGCATTAACCATGGCCCCCAACCTCTGAAATTCCAATCTCCCCATGTCCAATCACCCCATACACCTTTTTTCTCTTTGTCTCTAGCCTCCCGGATCTTCTCTCTATACTTTTTAATATAGACCGCCAAATCCGAGATATTAGCTGATTCATCCGGGATGTATGTGCAACATTCAGAGCCAATTAAAGCACAAGTCCCCCTCTCTCTGCTAAAATAAAATCAAGGGCCATGCGATTTTGGAGGACTGTAAGTCAAATGGCAGCCCGGACTTGAGATTGGGCTTCCCCAAGCGCCAGGTCCATAGCATTTACTAGTTCGTCTAGGGTGGCTGCTAATTCTTGAATCTCAACCCCAGCTCATGCGGCTCCATATGCCGGGAAAAACGTCCACACACCCAATATGTGCCATTTACAGGCTGCGGAATTTGCAGTTGTGTGACGGTCCAATTCTGCATGCAATTGGAAACTCCTAGTTGGTCTGGGACAGATCGATTTATATTACAGAGGCAAGTATATTCTTAAGTCCCTCCTTAAAAGGAAGCAACTCTCCAGACTGAGTCATTGCTGACTTTGTTGGTTTTGGTCGTATAGACGACCCTTTGTATTTATCTTCAGTGGTTGCATCACTGTTGCTGGGCAAGGTCTATATATCAAATAAACAACAAAGGTGATGTAGAGTCCTCTACATCACCTTTGTTGACCTCACCAAAGCCTTCGACACCGTGAGCAGGAAAGGGCTTTGGCAAATACTAGAGCGCATCGGATGTCCCCCAAAGTTCCTCAACATGATTATCCAACTGCACGAAAACCAACAAGGTCGGGTCAGATACAGCAATGAGCTCTCTGAACCCTTCTCCATTAACAATGGCGTGAAGCAAGGCTGTGTTTTCGCACCAACCCTCTTTTCAATCTTCTTCAGCATGATGCTGAACCAAGCCATGAAAGACCCCAACAATGAAGACGCTGTTTACATCCGGTACCGCACGGATGGCAGTCTCTTCAATCTGAGGCGCCTGCAAGCTCACACCAAGACACAAGAGAAACTTGTCCGTGAACTACTCTTTGCAGATGATGCCGCTTTAGTTGCCCATTCAGAGCCAGCTCTTCAGCGCTTGACGTCCTGCTTTGCGGAAACTGCCAAAATGTTTGGCCTGGAAGTCAGCCTGAAGAAAACTGAGGTCCTCCATCAGCCAGCTCCCCACCATGACTACCAGCACCCCCACATCTCCATCGGGCACACAAAACTCTAAACGGTCAACCAGTTTACCTATCTCGGCTGCACCATTTCATCAGATGCAAGGATCGACAATGAGATAGACAACAGACTCGCCAAGGCAAATAGCGCCTTTGGAAGACTACACAAAAGAGTCTGGAAAAACAACCAACTGAAAAACCTCACAAAGATAAGCGTATACAGAGCCGTTGTCATACCCACACTCCTGTTCGGCTCCGAATCATGGGTCCTCTACCGGCACCACCTACGGCTCCTAGAACGCTTCCACCAGCATTGTCTCCGCTCCATCCTCAACATCCATTGGAGCGCTTACACCCCTAACGTCGAAGTACTCGAGATGGCAGAGGTCGACAGCATCGAGTCCACGCTGCTGAAGATCCAGCTGCGCTGGATGGGTCACGTCTCCAGAATGGAGGACCATCGCCTTCCCAAGATCGTATTATATGGCGAGCTCTCCACTGGCCACCGTGACAGAGGTGCACCAAAGAAAAGGTACAAGGACTGCCTAAAGAAATCTCTTGGTGCCTGCCACATTGACCACCGCCAGTGGGCTGATAACGCCTCAAACCGTGCATCTTGGCGCCTCACAGTTTGGCGGGCAGCAACCTCCTTTGAAGAAGACCGCAGAGCCCACCTCACTGACAAAAGGCAAAGGAGGAAAAACCCAACACCCAACCCCAACCAACCAATTTTCCCTTGCAATCGCTGCAATCTTGTCTGCCTGTCCCGCATCGGACTTGTCAGCCACAAACGAGCCTGCAGCTGACGTGGACTTTTTACCCCCTCCATAAATCTTCGTCCGCGAAGCCAAGCCAAAGATATATCAAATAATTCATGTAGGGAGAGAGGGACTACTACTAAGGGGACTCCTGACTTGCCATGGTGTGGTATTTTCGCACATACCCAACAATCTGTTTGATTTTGGTTCTTAGCATAATTAGTACATAGAGAGATAAAAGAATTTTTAGGTTCAACATGTATAACTACAAATTGAGATACTAAGTGTAAAAGTTTCATTATTGTAGTTTTCTTTTCTTTCCCTTTTTTACTCCTCTTTCTTTCCTCTGCAGCTGGTGGTGGGTCCACTGGTCCCTTTATTCTTGAAGCGTGTGTCCACCCCTTTTCCTTCGTTTCGACTCTGCGCCAGCAGACCCTTAGCTTTTAAATCTGCAAGAGAACGAGAGACTGCCAGTAAATAGTTCCTTAAAAACACATCATTACTTTCAACTGTAGGTATTCCTTCTACCCGCTCCACATATGGGAGTCCAAATAACATCTCGTAAGGGGATATTCTAATGTCTTGTCGTGGGGCTGTCCGAATTTTGAGAAGAGCTATCGGTAAGGACTTGGTCCAGAGTAATTTAGTCTCTTCTTTTAGTTTTGTAATTTGCCTTTTTAAAGTGGCATTCATTCGCTCCACTCTGGATGCCATGGTGTATGCAGCTTCCATTCTATCCCTAAGGCTTCACAGACCAGGCTGTGAATTTTAGAAGCTTAGTTGCATTCCTCGATCTGAATCGATGGACTCGGCTATTCCATATCGGGGTACAATTTGTTCCAGAATTATTTTTGACGGTGGAGAACGTTTCGACCCATCTTGTGAAGTGGTCCACTATTAATAGTAGAAATTTCCATTGCTGGACCTTCGGGAGTTCAGTGAAATCCACTTGTATCCACTGAAACGGCCAGATTGCTAAAGGTTGTCCTCCTCCAGGCATAGCTTTCATAACTTTCTTATTAACCTTTAAACAGATCACACAGCAGTTCACTGTCTGTCTTGTTAGGGTATAGACTCCTCTGCAGGCGTAAGTTTGTAAGAACGCATCACACAGTGCTTGCGTTCCCCAGTGGGAGCGTGAGTGCAGTTCTCCTAGTATCTGCTGGGTGATTTTTTTATTTAACAATTGTCTTCGGGGAGCCACCATTTTCCATCTTCCGTCTTCTTTGCTCCCATCTTTTCCATTTGTTGTTCTTCAGGGAGGGAAAAGATAGGCAGCTTCTTCAGCCCTTCTCTGAGAGGTATCAGAGTCATCACCGTTAGTAGCTTGTCGGGCAGTTCATCCGCCATCCGATTTCCTCGCGCTTCTGGTGAGTTCCCCTTCTGATGTCCTGGTACATGTACTATGGGAATTCTTTCTGGTTTGATTAATGCTTCTAAAGTCTTTTAAATTAGTTGCTCATGAGCCAGTTCTTTTCCTCTTGCTGTTATCATCCCCCGTTCTTTCCAAATTTTCCCCAATGTGTGTACCACTCCAAACGCATATTTCGAATCTGTATATATGGTACCTTTCTGCCCTTCCAACAGTTCCAGGGCTCTCATCAGGGCATACAACTCGCAGGACTGAGTGGACCAGCTGCCAACAGATGCCCAGTTTCCACCTCGGTTCCGGTAACTCCATCAACAATAAGCATATCCACTGTATCTCTTTCCATCTATACACCTCGATGATCCACCATTGTTCTTCCGGGAGGGGCTCCTCTTCTAAGTCATCTTGACTTTTCATTTGCAGCTCGACCAGCTCGCTACAGTCGTGCCCTGAGTCCTCTGGTTCTTTATCTTCTCCTAATGAGTACAAGAACTGTGAAGGGTTCAGACTTTTATCTGTACAAATAGTTAAGTCATCTTTTTCCATTAAGATTGCCTCATACTTTAAAATTCTCGAGTCTATCAACCATCTGTGAGACTTCTGAGTTAAAATGGTTCTGACAGTGTGGGGAGTGAATACAACCAGACTCCCTCCAAAGGTAAATTTTCGTCTTTCTTCCACTAATGCTGCTGTGGCTGCTACTGCTTGAATGCATTCTGGCCACCCTCGTGATACTGGGTCCAACATTATTGAGAGGAATGCCACAGGTTGCCTCTGGCCTCCTCTTTTCTGAGCTAGCACTCCCAAAGCTATCCTTTTTTCCACATTTACAAACAAGTGGAAAGGCTGATTAATATCAGGCAAAGCCAAGACCGGAGCATTAATCAAGTCTTTCTTCAAGCGATTAAATTCCCAAGGAGTCACGTGATGGAGTAGTGGCTGGTAGGGGAATTCCAGCCCTCTCCAGAAAAGTAAAAAAATGGTAGAGAAAAAACAAAGTCACTAACACAGAAACCATAACAAATTGGAAGTGAAAGTGTGGAGAAAATGGCAGCAAAAAAGAAAAACCAAAAACAACGGGAAGAAAAGAAGAAGGAAGGACGTTGGAGGAAGAAGGTGAAGGCCTTACCGGTACAAGGAGACCTGCCATGGAGAGAGAAGCCCGCTCCCTGAGGTCAGTGGAAACCCCGAACTCAGGATTACAAAGATGACTCACAGAGCCAAACAAAAGTGCGCGATGCACAAGACAAAAACAACACCGACGGGAGGGTGGACCAGCTGAGGAGTGAATCTCCACAGACAAAACAGACAAGTATAACACGACAGCAAGACTCTCAACAGGAAAACATAGAAAATAACGAAAACAAGAAGGAAGAGAATAAAAATAGGAAATCAAAGAAACAACAGATGACCAACTCAGAGGAAGAAGACCAACACCAAGACACTTTTAATAAAAATAAGAAGAACAAAAATACCCAACAAAATAAAACAAACAACCCAACAAGAAAACCAGAAGAGACAGAGGTAAAGGACACAGATCCTGGAGTGGACTCAGAAGAAGAGGAAGAACACAGAGAAATGGAAGATGAAGGGAAGGGCAAGTACATGGATATATTTTTTTTAAAGAATATATGGAAACAGTAAAAGAATGGCAGTCACAAGAACTCAGAGAAATAAAAAGAAGAATAAAAAGTGCAGAAGAAAAAGTGAATAGATTAGAGATGATCATGACAGATATAGGAAAAAGAGTAGACAAGGTTGAAGAACGAGAAACAGCCATAGAAATGGAGGTAGATGACTTAAAAAATAAATTAGAAGAATCTGATAAAAAAGTTAAAGAAACACAGGAGCTGTTAGCTGAGAAGATAGATATCATGGAAAATTATAATAGAAGAAACAATATAAAGATAGTGGGCCTTAAGGAAGATGAAGAAGGCAAAAATATGAAAGAATTTATAAAAGAATGGATCCCCAGGGTTCTAGGAAGACCAGAATTACAGGAAGAAATGGAAATAGAAAGGGCACACAGAACATTAGCCCCTAAACCACAACCACAACAAAAACCAAGATCCATTCTAGTAAAATTCCTAAGATATACTACAAGAGAAAATATATTGGAGAAGGCAATGAAAAAAATAAGAGAAGACAAAAAAACCACTGGAATACAAAGGTCAAAATTTTTTTTTTATCCAGATATAAGTTTTGAACTCCTGAAGAAGAGGAAGGAGTTCAATGCAGCAAAAACAACCCTATGGAAAAAAGGTTATAAATTTATGTTAAAATACCCAGCGGTACTTAAAATAGTTATCCCGGGGCAGCAAAACAGACTATTCTCGGATCTGGAAAAAGCACGAAAATTTACAGAACAACTACAAAACAGACAGAGAGATGAAGAGATGTAACAAGAACAAAAATGACGACAAACTATATATATATTAAAAAAAATAGAGTATAAGTAAGAACTAAGAAGGGAAAGAAAGGGAAGAAAGGAAGTAAGGAGGGAATTAAGAGAGTGACCTTTGTTATATATGAAAATTAAAATCTTTTCTGGGGGGGCTGGGTGGGAAAGAATAACAGTCACTGCGAAATCAGTTGACACTTGCGAGCGGATTCGCAAATCCAAATGGAGAGGGGAGATGTGGTTGCCCGACAAGGGACAAAGGGCAACTCAGAAAGGGGAGGGACTATTGGGGTTAAAGGAATTTTAGATATGAGAATAGTGGAAATATTTTATGTTTTAGAAATGTTGTCTTATAATCTGTTCAAAAAAAGAAAGCAGAAATGGATAAGAAGGGAAGGTGGTGATGAGGAAACGGAAAGGAAAGATAAACAAAGTATGAAATGACTATGTTGAACTATATGACTTTAAATATAAATGGAATACATAACCAAATCAAAAGGAAGAAACTGTTAAATTTACTGAAAAAAGAAAAAAATGCTATAGCATTCGAACAAGAAACACATCTAACTGAAGTGGAACACAAGAAATTGAAGAGAGATTGGATAGGACATGTAACAGCAGCATCATATAATTCAAAAGCCAGAGGAGTAGCTATATTAATCAATAAAAATGTACCAATCAAAATAGAAGAGGAAATAATAGATCCAGCAGGGAGATATGTAATGATAAAATGTCAGATATATTCAGAATTTTGGAATTTACTCAATGTATACTCACCTAATGAAGAAGATCAAAAATTTATGCAAGATATCTTTTTGAAGATAGCAGATACGCAAGGGAACATACTAATAGGAGGGGATTTTAACCTTAATTTGGACTCAAACATGGATAAAACTGGAAAAAAAACTAACAGAAAGAACAAAATAACCAAATTTATAATTAAATCAATGCAAGAAATGCAACTTTTGGATATATGGAGGAAACAACACCCAAAGGAAAAAGAATTATTATTATTATTCGGGTAGACACAAAACATACTCAAGGATAGACCTATTCCTATTATCAGCCCACATTCAAGGGAGGAGGGTGGGGATTTGCTACGGCATGGACTAGTAGGGCCGAACTGGCCTGTTCTGTGCTGTAAGTGGTTATATGGTTATATATTGTAGTTAGGAAAACGGAATATAAAGCTAGACTATTATCGGATCACTCACCCCTGTTATTGGCAATAGAGCTAGGGGACATCCCACCAAGAATGTATAGATGGAGATTAAACTCCATGCTACTTAAAAGACAGGATTTTAGAGAATTAATTGAAAGACAAATTAAAATGTACTTGAAATAAATACAGAATCAGTGAAAGATAAGTTTATACTATGGGACGCAATGAAAGCATTCATCAGAGGGCAAATAATAAGTTATGTAACCAAGATGAAGAAGGACTACAATCAGGAAACAGAGCAGTTGGAAAGGGAAATAGCAAATATAGAAAAAGAATTAGAAATAAAGGAAGATACAACTAAAAGAAGAGAATTGGCAGACAAAAAAATAAAGTATGAAACACTACAAACATATAAGGTGGAGAAGAACATAATGAAGACAAAACAGAAATATTATGAGCTAGGGGAAAAAACGCACAAAATTCTAGCGTGGCAGCTTATGACAGAACAAACTAAAAGAATGGTATTGGCATTAAGGAAAAAGGACAAACAAATTACATATAAACCAACAGAGATCAATGAAAACTTCAGGGAATTCTACGAACAACTATATCAAACTGAAAATGAAGGGAAAGAAGACAAAATAGATGAATTTCTAACTAAAATTGAACTACTGAAATTACAAACAGAGGAGCAAAATAAATTAATAAAACCATTTGAAATAGAAGAATTATAGGAGATATTAAAAAAACTACCGAACAATAAAACACCAGTAGAGGATGGATTCTCAATAGAATTCTATAAAACATTTAAAGACTTATTAATTCCTCCCTTCCTGGAAGTAATCAACCAGATTGATAAAACACAAAACATACCAGATTCATGCAAAACAGCAATAATTACAGTAATACCAAAGACAGGGAAAGATCCACTAGCACCAGCATCATATAGACCAATATCTTTACTTAACACAGATTATATAATAGCTAAACTATTAGCAAACAGATTGGCCGACTATGTACCAAAAATAGTAAATCTAGACCAAACTGGATTTATTAAAAAAAGACGAACAATGGATAATATCTGTAAATTTATTAACAATTCATGCAGTAGAAGGATATAAAACTCCAACAGTAGCAGTTGCCTTAGACGCAGAGAAGGCCTTTGACAGAGTAGAATGGAATTATTTATTCAAAGTAATACAAAAATTCAGCCTACCAGAGAAATATATTAATTGGATTAAAGCATTATATAAGGGGCCATTGGCGAAAGTGACAGTAAATGGATATATATCAAAACAATTTAACTTAAGCAGATCAACAAGGCAGGGATGTCTACTATCTCCCTCACTGTTCGCGTTAGCTATAGAACCACTAGCAGAACTGATAAGAACAGAAAATAAAATAAGAGGGATAAAAATAAAAGAGAAGGAATATAAAATCAGTCTATTTGCAGATTACATTATAATATACTTAACAGAACCATAAATATCAATAAAAGAATTACATAGGAAATTGAAGGAATATGGAGAAGTATCGGGGTACAAGATCAACGCAAATAAAAGGGAAGCAATGCCAATGAATAATGCGGATTTCACAAAGTTTAAGAAAGAATCACCATTTAGATGGCAAACATGGTAATGCGATACCTAGGTATACAACTAAATAAAAATCTCGGACATCTATATAAACTAAATTATCATCCATTAATGAAAAAAATTACAAGACGACTTAGAGCATTGGAAAGACTTACCACTAACACTGATAGGAAGGATAAACTGTATTAAAATGAACATTTTCCCAAGGATACAATACCTATTTCAGGCATTACCAATTCACCTAACAGAGAAATTCTTCAAGGAGCTAAAGAAAATAATAAGGAAATTCTTATGGAAAGGGAGGAAACCGAGGATAGCACTAGATAAATTAACAGAATGGTACAAACAAGGAGGCTTACAACTACCAAACTTTAAGAATTATTATGGAGCCGCACAATTAAGATACCTATCAGATTTTTATCAAACAAGGGAAAAACCAGATTGGACCAGATTAGAACTAGATAAAATAGGGGAGAAGATACCTGAACATATACAATATAAATGGGACGAAAAATTGGTGCAACGTAGGAATTCACCGGTATTGCATCATCTGCTCAACATTTGGAAGAAGATTCACGTAGAAAGGAATAAAACAAATTACCAACTACCAAAGCTAATATTGACGCAAAATCAACTAATCCCTTTCACAATAGATAACCTTTACTTCAGAGAATGGGAGAGAAAAGGGATCAAAAGAATAGAAAATTGTTTTTCGGGAAATAAATGATTATCCTTTGAACAAATGAAGGATAAATATAATATAACTCACGATACAATGTTTGCATACCACCAACTGAAAACCTACTTGAAGGACAAATTGGGAAACAGTCTGAGGTTACCAGAGGGAAGCAATTTTGAATATGTGATTACAGACACAATGGTAATTTAAAAATTTATAACAAACATGTACATCAAACTGCAAATAAAGGAGAACGGGGAAACAAACGGTAAACCTGAACAAAAATGGGAACAAGATCTAAACATAAAGATAAAGAATGAAACATGGGAAAAGCTATGCTCCGGAACTATGAGAAATACAATAAACACGAGGTTACGCATGATACAATATAACTGGATACACAGGCTATACATCACACCTCAAAAGTTAAATAAATGGGACCCAACAGTATCAGACAGATGTTTTCGCTGTAAAAAGGAAACGGGAACAACAATTCATGCAATTTGGACATGTGAGAAAATGAAAAAATTTTGGGAAGATCTAAACCAGATATTAAATAAAATCACAAAAAGCAACAGACCAAAAAACCCAGAGATCTTCCTCCTAAGTAATATAAGAAATAAAGAATTTGGACTCAATTTGGATGGAGCACAAAAAAGATTTGTTATAATAGCCCTAGCTGTAGCAAAAAAATGTATTATGTCAACCTGGAAATTAGAAGACAACTTGAGAATACAACAATGGTATATAGAAATGAATAAATGTATTCCATTAGAAAAAATAACATATAATTTAAGAAATAACATTACAATATTCGAACAAATATGGGAGCTGTACATGAAATACAATAGAGAAATCCTACCGTGGACATCTACCACCTAAAATGACAGAAGGAGAAGATAATGAAAAGAACTGACTCAGTAAAATTTCTTGTTTATTTTTATTAAGTGACAACATTGTTTAACGGGTTTAATGTATCTTATAGATTGAACTTTAAATAAATGGGAAAGGGGATGAGGGTGGGAGGGAAGGGAGGGGGGGGAAAAGGGGGAGAAAATGATACTGTATATATTCAAGAGAAAAAAATGTCTATGTATCTTGGTCAATATGGTTTATAGTGTGAAAAATAAAAAAAATTTTAAAAAAGCGATTAAATTCCTGCTGTTCCTCTTGGTTCCACTCCACATTTTCTTTTCGCTTCCCAGTTTTTCATCTAAGAATCGGACTTTCTGTGGGTATCTATCTATCCACAGTCAGCAATACCCAATTAATCTGAGGAACTTCTTTATCTCCTTCTGATTTTTAGGTATAGGCAGACCAGTGATACCAGCAATTTGTTCAGGTCCGATTCTCTTTTTCCCTTGACTAATCAAGTGTCCCAAATACCTTACTTCCTTTTCCATGAATTGCAGTTTGTTCTTAGAAAATCTTAACCCTTTCTCTGCCAAGACGTTTAGCAATTCAATGGTGGATTTACGAACTTCATTTTCCTTTGTTCCTGAAATCAACAGATCATCTACATACTGTATTAACTGTGTTCCTGTAGTGCTTGGGGGTTCTTCTAATACTTGCTCTAACACTTGTCCAAATAGATTGAGAGATTCTGTAAATCCTTGGGGGAGGAATGTCCATCAATACTGCTGTTTTCTTCCCGAGTGAAGGACCTCCCACTTGAATGTAAACAAGTCCCATCCAAGGGGCAACTCCAAAAAGCATTTTTCAAATCTACAACACTAAACCACTCGTGTTCCGGGGGAATTTGATTCAATATGTTATAGGGGTTTGGGACTACTGCATGTCGTGTCTGAACAATCTTATTTAATTCTCATAGATCCTGGACCAAGCGGAAAGTCCCATCCGTTTTCCATACAGGGAGGAAAGGGGTGTTATAAGGGGACATGCAACTTTCTAGCATTTCATCTCATAGGAACATAGGAACATAGGAAGTAGGAACAGGAGTAGGCCAAAAATGGCCCATCGAGCCTGCTCCGCCATTCAATACGATCATAGCTGATCTAATTTATGACCTAACTCCCCATATCCCCTAATTCCTCTATCATGTAAAAATTTATCTAACCGAATTTTAAATATGTTTAATGAGGCAGCCTCAACTACTTCCCTGGTTAGAGAATTCCAAACATTCACTACTCTCTGGGAAAAACTATTTTTCCTCATCTCTGTCCTAAATCTACTCCCCCGAATCTTGAGACTGTGTCCTCTCATTTTAGTTTCCCCGGCCAGCTCAAAAAACCTTCCTACATCTATCCTATCCATACCCTTCATAATCCTATATGTTTCTATAAGATCTCTTCTCATTCTTCTGAACTCGAGCGAATACAATCCTAGACAATTTAATCTTTCATCATAAGTCAACCCCTTCATCCCAGGGATCAACCGAGTAAACCTCCTCTGGACCGTCTCCAAAGCCAGTATATCCTTCCTCAAATATGGAGACCAGAACTGGACACAGTACTCCAGGTGCGGTCTCACCAGTACCTTATACAGTTGCAACATTACCTCCCTACTCCTGAATTCAATTCCTCTAGCGATGAAGGCCAACATTCCATTTGCCTTCTTAATAACCTGCTGCACCTGCAAACTAACTTTTTGCGATTCATGCACAAGCACTCCCAAGTCCCTCTGCACAACAGCATGCTGTAGCAGCAAATTTTCAATAACCGGCTGAAGGTCTCTTCATCCTTCTACCAAAATAGGATACTGTTTCATTCACCCCAGCTTGAGGAACTAGTATCAGGTCTTCAATTGCCTCCCTGTCTTGATACTTCACACAGACCCCCTTGATCAGAGGGGTCTTCATGACTCTCCCCCCTACTCCCGATAGCTTTAATTGTGGACTAGTGAATCTAACTCCCTCCAGTATAACGTTTAATGATGATCTAGAGGCCTCTGTGTCCACCAGAAAAACAGCATCCTCTTTGTTGGGTCCCACCTGGAAGAAACCCCTGATACCTTTAATCCTCCCCAAAAGTCTTCAGAGGGATCACATCCCTTTCCCTCTTTAATTTGGGACATTCCTGTTTGAAATGTCCTACTTTCCCACAATAGTAACACCCTGCCTGCTGGGGTTACCCAAAACTCAAGTACATCAACATAATAACAACCGGAACATTTCCATTGCTCAATTTCTCTATCAGAGGCGTCCCTCTGGTGGAATCTAATCTCCTGGATGGAAGGTATAAGGCTCGTTCAGGAGGACTCATGTTGAACTAAATCTTTGGGGTCCCAGTCCTGATAACCCTTTAGATATTTTATCTGCTGCCTCATTAAGTTAAGGAATCACATCTTTATCATGGGTATGTGCTCAACTTTAAATTGCAAACAAATTGGTATCTTCTGTATTCCTGGCTGTCTTCGTTCTCTGCTCTGTAGTATTCTGCACAAACTGGCTGCATTAGCTCTTCTTCTGGGCTTCCTGTCAATTTGCCTGGCTGGTGTCTTAAGTTTTTATGCTGAGTTCTCTCTGTCCTCACTGAGAACAGCTTAATTTTAAAACTGTGCGAATGCAGACAAACGTGTTTTAACAAAAGCTTCTAGAATTTTCCACAGACTTTAAATCTTAACTTCTTTGTTACAGTGGCCGGATGATTTATCGTGGCTCTGGGTTCGAACACTAACAGGATCCGAAAATACTTTGGGTATTACTGGCTAGGGGTCTAGATACAGGCAGATGATATGCTAGTGGTGGTCCTTGGGGGGGGGGGGTCCCCGAGGAGTACTCGGGGTCACTCATCTCTCCCTCCTCCATCAGTCTTAGGACTTCCATTTGACTACATAGTCTTTGTTTATCCTTCTGTGCAGGAGGTTTCTCCTGCCTAGAGCCTTTGCTTTTTTCCTTTCCTGATTTTTCCTGTCCTGCTCCTTTCTATGTACACATTCTTTTTGGAGGACATCCATAGGTTTACTGTCCCCCCTTCTGCCAGTTTTACAGCATTAGTTTGCCAACCTGCAAGCCTATCTCTTTTCTTTCTTGTGCTAACAGGCACCACTTTCCAATGAGCTCTTTAATGAATTCATCATCCCAAGTACACCCCAATGGCCAGCCTTCTCTCCCTTGTCTTTTATTTAATGTCTCAGAAACTTTTTGAATTATATTTTCAACCTCCAGATAGTTGTATCTACACAATTCCCCATTATACCTCAGGTTCCCAAAACCTGAGCTCCCCGAGCACACACATACACAGAAACACTCTAACGGTCCCTGACCAGACTAGTTCCCTGAACTCTTAACTGAGCTCCCTGAGCTCTTATTCAACCACAGTCCTGGACTGCCGAGTTCCCTGAAATCTCCCCGGAGACATTCCTTGGTCTCCAACCCGACCCTTTTACAGGTCTGTTTCTTTTTTTCTCATGTTTTTCCTGCCTGTCCGAGCTCTTCTGTCCTGCCTCCTCTAGCTCCGGGGCACAGGCCTCTACCCCTCCATCGGCCCCCCTCACCCGTTGGTGTTCCTCGGGAGGGATATTACCAGCATTCTGGTGATCCTCCCCTCCCCTCTGACTGTGCTTCAAAGGATCCCAGGGAGGTACGTCTGCCTCCTCATTTTTTTACAGCAACCTTAATCAATTCAGTCACTCGGATCCAACACGCTGCATAATCCGACTCCTCCGGGTCTGGAGGGCTTCTTTCATTTACAAATAAATTTAATTTCTGACATATCCAATCTTCATCTGACCCCAGTCGGGGCCACCAAACAGAAGACCCCAAAATCGGAGTCTGAGACCATTTGTAATAACAAAACTTTATCATAGTTTTCAGTCTTTCCCTGGGTCCTTCCCTGACCCGTTTCCTAACATCCGCCACAACGGACTATCGGGCTGAATGTCAATCCCGGGACCCCCACTCTGGAGTCCCTTCTTCTCTCGGGTTCTCTTATTACCCATATCCCTGTCAGATCACTCACTCCTGACAGAATCCCGGTCGCTCGAGTAGTACTTAATAGTCAATTTTTCTTACTCGGGTCTCGTGCACGAGCGTTGCCAACCGGAGCTTCCCTAGGTCCTGTTCTCCAGAGTCTCCTGTCCTAACATCCACTCTTCTGTATCACTCGCTCAAACTGCTGACGGCAAGCAAGGAAATCGGAGACCACTGAAATCAGTGCGGTGCACCTTCTCGTTCTTCGATACCCAGTCGCCAAGCGGTGGGAGTTGAGGATCCCGGATGAGCCCCCAAGCTTCTGAAATATAAAGTGTTCACAATCAATACTCTGGAGACAAGTCTTGGAGAACAGGTTCAGATTTATTTCAGGACTGCAGAGTCAGGTGTCCCTGGTCTGGAGACACACCGGAGGTTCAGAATCATCACTCTTCTGTACAGTCCTGCACTCAACATCACCCCCACCTTCATTTACCTTCTTCCAATCAGAATCCTAATACATTACAACATTCTCCTTTTCCCTTCCATCAATACAGGTATCACTCAGTTCCTCCCTCTACATACATCGCATGTTATGTTAATTAGTTCATTCCCTCCTTAGGGGCATCTAAGTTAATATTCATGTCTCTATTAAGCAAGCGTAGTACTAGCTATAGACTACCTGTGGTGGTACACCACCGGCCTACTGCAGGGAGCAACCTCTGTACCTGCAGGAGTGTAAGGGGACAGGACAACACCTGACCGGCTGTCATCAGTCGGCCTGAATGGATCAAGCCCCACCCGGTCAGGTGTCAATCACTCTCCAGGATATAAGCCTGTGCTGGCCTCCCGAGGCCTCACTCAGAGTTGCTGCAGCCACAGCCAGCCTGGCTCTGTTGAAGTCTTTGTGGATTAAAGCCTGTTGTACAGTCTTTATCTTTGTGTGTGTCTGATTCTGGCTAACAGTGCACCACAATTTAATCCACAAAATTTTCCCACGACGACTATGGAAAAACTCCTGTGTGCAAGGAGCCTCGAGGTCGATCCACGCCACCCGGAAGCTCAGATACACTTCGAGATCTGTCAGCACGCAGTCGAGGCAATCATTGAGGCACACGAGGGCGACATCCTGGACTCCAATTGGAAGAGGTTGGTCCTACTCCGGTCAAAGCTGGGTCCCCGTGCCTTCCAGGTAACCAAAGGCTGCTCCATATACAAGAACGCAATGGACACTCTCGAGAACTTGTACAAGTCCCCTATGAATGTGGTCTGTGCAAGGCACCTCCTCAACCCCAAGCCCAGCAACCCAGGGAGACGGCTGAGTCTTACCTGGGACACTTGCGAGAGTTGGCCCTACCGTGTCTGGCAGAACCCGGGTAGGTGTAGAGGAGGTCAAGAGGCTCATCCAGGATGCCTTCATCTGAGGGCTACGCTCGAGGGCTGTCCGGCACAAGCTACTGGAAGACAACATCTATGCCCTAACCAGGACTGTGGAAGTGATCCAAACCCTGGAAGCAGCAGCCCTGCACGTTGAAGCCTTCAATTCCATGTTCCCCCAGGCTCCCTCATGGTCCTCTCACACTGCAACTGCAGCCCTAGACTGAGCTGGGGAGGAGAATGTCGCTGCGGTAGGCGCCCAGCGCCCTGTGGGTCCTGGTGTGGGTCAGATCGACGATCGCACCAAAACTGCCCAGCAAGGAACCAGTATTGTTCCCGATACAGCAAGAAAGGCCACTTTGCAGAAGTGTGCCTCTCTAAACCTGCCGGCAGCTCAGCAGCCCTCTATGACCTCCCCACCTCCCCCGTGGACCTCCCCCCACGTGCACGTGCCGGGCGGCGCCATTGTCCCCACGACGATTTCCCCCTTCCCTGACTTCGACCACACAACATCCAGCCCTGCCAGCGACCGTCACAGCGTGTGCCCCGAGCATCTGTACCAGCCCCCACCCTCGCCGGCACCTCTGTAGTTCTGTACAGCAACGTCACTTCCAGTTGATGTAACGACGTCACTGCCGCCGGCCGTGATGACGTCACTTCCCCGGCGCAGCGGACACGGCTGGGGAAGGAGGCCATCCACGCAGCAGCCCCCTACGTGCTGCCGCCATCTTGGGCCAGGCAGCCCCCGACACGGAGGGCAACCAACGACATTGAGAATGACGTGGTCAACACGGGCAATGACCAGGCCGCTCTACCGACACTCCCCATGCCTCCAGGTGCCATCAGCTGCCGCACGCCGCACCCAGCGACCGACGGCAACGTGGTCAACACGGGCGATGACCAGGCCACCCTATCAATGCTCCCCACCCCTCCGGATAGCGATGACTCCAAGACAGTCCTGGCCACCACCACACTGACCAGGGACATCCCGCATGATCTCGGGCGCTCGATGATGGACATGCGAGTCAACGGGTAGGTAACAAAGTGCCTGTTGGACAGTGCAGCACCGAGAGTTTCATTCACCCAAGTGTGGCCCACTCCCTAAGGTTAAAGCTCCACCCCACCACCTGCTCGATCGCCATCGCCACCAAGGATAAGACTGTTGGTACTCTCAGGCGCTGCTCGGTCGATATAACGGTGGGAAGGGACTTATACAGGATTCAGGCTCCTGGTCATGCCCAAACTCTGCGCACCACTCCTTCTGGGCCGGGATTTCCAGTGCCACCTGCAGAGTGTCACCCTTGCCTTCGGGGGGCCCCAACCTCGACTCACATTGCACAGCACGCCAACCTACCAGCCCTGGCCAACCTGCGGCCTCTCCACACTGCACATCAGCGCCCCATCGGCGCTCTTCCAACATCTTGCGCTAGGCTGCAAGCCGATCGCCGCTAGAAGTAGGCATTATTGTGCTGCAGACAGGGACTTCATCAAAATGGAGGTGCAGCGACTCCTGGCGTAAGGCGTTATAGAGCCCAGTAACAGCCCTTGGAGAGCCCAAGTCCTGGTGGTCAAAGGGGGAATTAAGCTGAGGATGGTCGTGGATTACAGCCAGTCCATTAACCGGTACACCCAGCTGGATGCCTACCCCCTGCCGAGGATCGTTGACATGGTTAATGAGATAGCCTGCTATGAGGTTTTCTCCATGATTGACCTGAAGTCGGCATACTACCAAATCCCTATGCACCTGAAGGACATGCCCTTCACCGTCTTTGAGGCGGACGGGCGCCTGTACCAGTTCGGCCGGGTTCTTTTTGGGGTCATGAATGGGGTTTCCGTCTTCCAGCGGGAGATGGATCGCATGGTAGATTGGCACAAGCTGAAGGCGATGTTCCCATATCTGGATAACGTCTCTGTCTGCGGCCGTGACCAGCAGGACCACGATGCTAACCTGGAAAAATACCTCCAGACGGCCGCAGAGCTGAACCTCACTTACAAGGAGAAATGTGTGTTCAGGACCACCCGCCTTGTCATCCTGGGGTACATCGTGGCCCATGGAGTTGTCAGCCCAGATCCAGAAAGGATGCGCCCATTAATGGAGTTACCCCCACCCCCCCCCACACTAAAGGCCCTCCGCAGGTGCCTGGGCCTGTTCTCTTATTACTCGCAGTGGGTCCCTCGCTTCTCAGACAAGGTCCACCCACTGGCCCAAGCCACAACTTTTCCCCTCCCACCTGAGGCGCAAGTGGTCTTCACCCGCATCAGGCAAGACATTCCAGACACCACGATGCAGGCTGTGGATGAAGACTCCCTCTTCCAGGTGGAGAGTGATGCCTCCAAGGTGGTCCTCGCTGCTATCCTGAACCAAGGGGGACGCCCCATCGCCTTCTTCTCCAGGACCCTCCATGGCTCTGAGCTAGGGCACTCTGCCAGGCGATTGTGGCACCACTGGTGCCACTACCTAACCGACAGGAGATTCACCCTCCTCACAGACCAGTGGGCCGTGGCGTTCATGTTTAACACTACCCACAAGAGCAAGATCAAGAACGACAAGATCCTGCGCTGGAGAGTTGAGCTGGCAACCTACAACTACGACATCCAGTATCCAGTACCGCCGCGGGAAGTTTAATGACTCCCCTATTGCCCTCTCTCACACCTGCGCATCTATGCATGATGACAGGTTGCAGGCATTGTATGAGTCCCTCTGCCATCCAGGTGTCACCCGGTTGTACCATTTCGTTAAGTCCCAAAATCTGCCATACACCATCAGGGACATCAGGGACATGACCAAGTCCTGTCGGGTTTATGCGGAGTGTAAACCCCGCTTTTCCCACCCCACCCCCCAGGCTTCTCGGCCTTTTGAGTGTCTCGGCATGGACTTCAAAAGGCCCCTGCCTTCCACGATCCGAAACGTCTACTTCCTCCCGGTAGTGGACAAGTACCTTGTCCGGACACCTCCACGGCCACCGTCATCAGGCCCTTGGGGCAGATTTTCACCATGTTTGGCTATCCCGCCTTCATCCACAGCACCGGGGGTCTAGTTTCATGAGCGACGAGCTGCGCCAGTATCTGACGGCGAGGGGGATCAAGACCAGTTGCACGACAAGCTATAACCTGAGAGGCAATGCGCAAGTGGAACGCAGAATGGGGTGGTCTGGAAGCCAGTCCTCCTGGCTCTCTGGTCAAAGGGGTGGGCCGTTGAATTCTGGCAGGACACCCTGCCCAAGGCGCTCCATGCCATTCGGTCACTGCTGTGCACGGCTACCAACGAGACCCCTCACGAACGTCTGTTCTCATTCCCTAGGAAGTCGGCGACTGGAATGTCACTCCCAGCATGGCTCACATCCCCGGGACCGGTGCTTCTGTGTAAGCACATACGGACACACAAGGCCGAAGCCCTGGTCGAGCAGGTTTTCCTCCTTCATGCAAACCATCACTACACTTACGTTAGGTTCGGCAGTAGCAGGGAGGACACCGTCTCAACCAGGGACCTGGCACCAGCAGGAGCACTCACCACACTATGCCACCCTCCAGCCCAGGATGATGCTGACCGGGCACACATCCCCGTCCCCAGGCACCTATGGGGCATGCAGGGCCTCCTTGACCACCAGGGGCCCGCTTCAGCCTTAGGAGACGAACCCGCCCCCCCCACCCATCCAATATGACCCGCATACGTCGACCCCGGCCCCCCTGGCCACCCCTCCGTGCGGCGCCACACACACCCCTGCTGCCAGCCCCCCCACTTATCCTCTGACCAGTTACCAGGAGCCAGTCCTACGACGGTCACAGAGACCCCGGCGGCTGCCGAATCCTCTCAAGCTGTAAATATTGTATGTACATAGTGGGTGCGATTCCTTGTTACTGCACGCCTCCCCCCCGCCCCCCGGGACAATTTTAAAGAAGGGGGTGAATGTGGTGGTACACCACCGGTCTACTGCAGGGGGCAACCTCTGTACCTGCAGGAGTGTAAGGGGACAGGACAACACCTGGCCAGCTGTCAATCACCCTCCGGGATATAAGCCTGTTCCGGCCTCTGGAGGACTCACTCAGAGTTGCTGCAGCCACAGCCAGCCTGGCTCTGTGGAAGTCTTTGTGGATTAAAGCCTGTTGTACAGTCTTTATCTTTGTGTGTTTCTGATTCTGGCTAACAGTGCACCACACTACTTTAGGTCACTGTACCAGCCTGAACCAGATCCTTGCATCCTTGGAGCTCCTGATAAGAAGAGGCCTACTAGCTAGTATTGTCTGTTTTCAAGCTCTCATCTACATTCTTTGCATTCCATCCCTTTTCACAGAATGATGCGAGTTTAGTGTGAGTTTAATAATCTTCAACCATATTTCACAAGAGAAAAATTGGAAGAAAGTGACAAAAAAATTAAAGAGATACAAGAGTTGTTATCTCAGAAAATTTAATACAGCAAAAATGATTTTATGGAAAAAAGGTTATAAATTCATGTTAAGACATCCAGCCGTACTTAAAATATTTATTCCTGGGGAGCAAAACAGACTGTTCTCGGATCTGGAGGAAGCACAAGAATTCACAGAACGTTTGCAGGACAGAAGAGATGAAGAGATGTAACAAGAAAGAAGAACAGCGATAAAGTATATATAAAGATGTAAAAATAATGTATATGTAAAGAACTAAAGATGGAAAAGAGAAGGGAAGGAAGGAAGAAGGGGGAAAAAAAGAGAGAGTTTTCTTATATGTATATAAAAAAATGTTTTCTTGGGGTGCTGGGGGAGGGAGAGAATAACTGCAAAATCAGTTGACGCTTGCAAGCAAGATCGCAAACCAAATGGAAAGGGGAGTTGTGGTTGCCTGGCAAGGGATAAGGGGAAACTCAGAGAGGGGGGGTGCATTTGGGGTTAAGTTGTTATTGGGTGTGGAAATTGTTAGAGTATTTTATGTTTTAAATGTGTTTTCATACATTTTCCTCTTTTTAAGGGGAATGGAGGTGGCGAGGAGGCGGAAAAGAGGTGAAAACAAGATATAAGATGGCCACGTTGAACTATATAACTATAAACATTAATGGAATACATAACCAAATTAAAAGGAAGAGGCTACTAAATTTACTGAAAAAAGAAAAATTAGTTATAGCATTTGTGCAAGAAACGCATCTAACTGAAGCGGAACATAACAAACTAAAGAGAGACTGGGTAGGACACGTAGCGGCAGCATCATATAATTCAAAAGCTAGAGGTGTAGCCATATTAGTTAACAAAAATGTACCAATCAAAGTAGAGGAGGAAATAATAGATCTGGCAGGGAGGTATGTAATGATGAAGTGTCAGATATACTCAGAATTTTGGAATTTGGTCAATATATATGTGCCTAACGATGAGGATCGAAAGTTTATGCAGGATATTTTTTTGAAGATTGCAGACACACAAGGAAATATATTGATAGGAGGGGATTCTAACCTTAATTTGGATCCATTGTTGGATAAAACTGGACAAAAGACAAGCAAAAAGAATAAAGTAGCCAAATTTATGGTAAAATCAATGCAGGAAATGAAACTTATGGATATATGGAGGAGACAGCACCCAAAAGAAAAGGAATATTCATATTATTCGAATAGGCATAAAACATACTCAAGGATTGATATGTTTTTGTTGTCGACCCATATTGAAGGGAGAGTTAGGAAAACTGAGTATAAAGCTAGACTACTATCTGATCATTCACCCCTGTTGTTAGCAATAGAACTGGAGGACATCCCACCAAGAACATATAGATGGAGGTTAAACCCCATGCTACTTAAAAGGCAGGAATTTAGAGAGTTTATTGAATGCCAAATTAAAACATATTTTGAAATAAACACAGAATCGGTGAAAGATAAATTTATACTATGGGACGCAATGAAAGCTTTCATCAGATGACAGATGAAAGATGAAAAAGGATTACAATAGGTAAATAGAGCAGTTGGAAAGGGAGATAGAAAGTACAGAAAAGGAACTAGTGAAAAAGGGATGATATAACGAAAAGGAGAGAATTGGCGGACAAAAAAATAAAATACGAAACATTACAAACATACAAGGTGGAGAAGAACATAATGAAAACAAAGCAAATGTATTATGAATTGGGAGAAAAAAACAGAACAAGCTAAAAGAACGATACTGGCATCAAGGACAAAGGACAAACAAATTACATATAATCAAACAGAGATTAATGAAAATTTTAAGGAATTTTATGAACAATTATACCAAACTGAGAATGAGGGGAAAGATGATAAAATAGAAGAGGTTTTAGCTAAAATTGAACTACTGAAATTGCAAGAAGAGAAACAAAACAGGAGAAATTTCAGGATATATTAAAAAAGCTGCCGAACAATAAAACACAAGGAGAAGATGGATTTCCAATAGAATTTTCTAAAACATTTAAAGAGTTATTAATTCCTCCTCTCCTGGAAGTAATAAATCAGGTAGAAGAAACACAAAACTGGAGGAGTCACGTGATGGAGTAGTGGCCGGACGGTGAACTCCAGCCCTCTCCAGAAAAGTCAGGAAAAACAAGAGAAAATACAAAGGCACAGAAATACAAGTTAAAGAAAAGTGAGTATAAAGGTGGAAAGAAGATGGAGACAAAAGGAGAAAAATCAAAATCAACGGAAAGAAGAGAGGAAGAGAAGACAACGGAGGAAAAAGGTGAAGGCCTTACCTGTCCGAAGAGGCCCGCTGTGGAGAGAGGAGCCCACTACCTCAGGTCAGTAGAAATAGGACTACAAAAATGGCTCGCAGAGCCGAGTAAAAGTGCACAACCACGCATGCGCGAGGAGTCGCACATGCGCGATGCGCATGAAAAAAAACACACCGACGGGAGGGGGGACCAGCTGGGGAGTCGATCTCCACAGCCGGCAACGACAGCTGGAGAACACCTGCAGCAAGAAGAGACCACAGAAGGCAAAGGAAACAAGAAAGAAGAGGAGGAAAGGGCATCAAAGAAACAACAGATGGCCAACCCAGAGGAAGAAGAGGAGGAAGAATACAGTGAAATAGATAAAGGGAAAGGCAAGGTAAAGGATATACTTGCTCTTGTTAGAGGATACATGGAGTCATTTAAAGAATGGCAAACACAGGAATTCAATGATTTAAGAAGAAGAATAAACAACACAGAAAAGAAAATAAATAAAATGGATATGACCTTAACAGAAATGGGGAAAAAAATGGACAAGATGGAAGAACGGGCAATAGCAGCAGAAATGGAGGTAGAAGACTTAAAAAAGAAATTGGAGGAATCTAATAAAAAAACTAAAGAGACACAAGAATTACTAGCCCAAAGAATAGATATAATGGAAAATTATAACAGAAGAAATAACATAAAGATAGTGGGCCTTAAGGAAGATGAAGAAGGCAAGAATATGAGGGAGTTTATAAAAGAATGGATCCCTAAGGCCCTAGGATGTCCAGAACTACAGCAAGAAATGGAAATAGAAAGGGCGCATAGAGCATTAGCCCCTAAACCACAACCACAACAAAAACCAAATCTATTGTAGTAAAATTCCTAAGATATACTACAAGAGAAAAGGTACTGGAGAAGACAATGGAAAAAGTAAGAGAGGGCAACAAACCACTGGAGTATAAAGGGCAAAAAATTTTCATTTATCCATATATACGCTTTGAACTCCTAAAGAAGAGAAAAGAGTTCAATACAGCAAAAGCGATTTTATGGAAGAAAGGATATAAATTTACACTGAAGCATCCTGCGGTATTGAAAATATTTATTCCAGGACAACAAAACAGACTGTTCTCGGATCCAGAAGAAGCACGAAAATTTGCAGAACAATTACAAAAATAGACTGAGGGATGAAGACAGGTAATGAGAGTAAAAATGATCACGATTGATATGTATGTGGGTAAAGACAAAAATAGACTGAGGGATGAAGACGGGTAATGAGGGTAAAAATGACCACGATTGATATGTATGCGGGTAAAGAGGTATAAGAGTGAATAGAGACAATGGGCATACGTGAAAGTATCTGTAATTAGAGGAAAACATAGATAGTATAGACAAGAATTAATAAGGGAAGGTAATGGAATAGAGAGAATAAGGAGGGAATTAAAAGAGTGACCTTTGTGACATATGAAAAGTGAAATCTTTTCTGGGGGGGGCTGGGTGGGGGAAAAGAGCGGTCACTGCAAAATCAGTTGACGCTTGCGAGTGGATTCGCAAATCCAAATGGAGAGGGGAGATGTGGTTGTCCGACAAGGGATAAAGGACAACTCAGGAGGGGAAGGGGAGATTGGGGATAAAGAAGATAGAAATAGGAGAATAAGGAAAATGTTGGATGTTGTAGGAATGTTGTCTGGTAAAGAGTTGAAAATAAGAAAACAGAAATGGAAAAGGAGGAAAGGTAATGATGGAAAAACGGAAAGAGAAGATAAACAAAATATAAAAGGGCTACGCTGAACTATATGACTTTAAATATTAATGGAATACATAACCAAATTAAAAGGAAGAAACTACTAAATTTACTGAAAAAGGAAAAAATAGATATAGCATTTGTCCAAGAAACACACTTAACTGAATTGGAGCACAAGAAATTAAAGAGAGATTGGGTAGGACATGTAACAGCAGCATCGTATAATTCAAAAGCAAGAGGAGTGGCTATATTAATTAGCAAAAATGTGCCATTTAAAATAGAAGAGAAAATAATAGATCCAGCAGGGAGATATGTTATGATAAAATGTCAGATATATTCGGAGCTTTGGAATCTACTTAATATATATTCACCTAACGAAGAAGATCAAAAGTTTATGCAAGATATCTTTTTGAAGGTAGCTAATACGCAAGGGAACATACTAATAGGAGGGGATTTCAATCTGAATTTGGATCCAAATATGGATAAAACGGGGTAAAAAATTAACAGGAAGAACAAAGTAACCAAATTTATAATTAAATCAATGCAAGAAATGAAACTTGTGGACATATGGAGGAAACAAAACCCAAAAGAAAAGGAATGCTCATACTACTCGACTAGACATAAAACATACTCAAGAATAGACCTATTTTTGTTATCAGCTAGTATGCAGGATAGAGTAAGAAAAACAGAATATAAAGCGAGAATGCTATCGGACCATTCACCCTTAATACTGACAGTAAAGCTAGAGGACATCCCTCCAAGAATGTATAGATGGAGATTAAACCCCATGCTACTTAAAAGACAGGATTTTAGAGAATTTATTGAAAAACAATTAAAAATGTACTTTGAAGTAAATACGGAATCAGTGGAAGATAAGTTTATACTATGGGACGCAATGAAAGCATTCATTAGAGGACAAATAATAAGTTATGTAACCAAGATGAAGAAGGACTATAATCAGGAAACAGAGCAGCTGGAAAGGGAAATAATAAACATAGAAAAAAAATTAGCAATAAAGGAAGATACAACCAAAAGAAGAGAATTGGCGGATAAAAAAATAAAATATGAAACATTACAAACATATAAGGTGGAGAAGAATATAATGAAGACAAAACAGAAATATTATGAACTAGGTGAAAAAACACACAAAATCTTAGCATGGCAGCTTAAGACAGAGCAAACTAAAAAAATGGTATTGGCAACAAGGAAAAAAGACAAACAAATTACATATAATCCAAAAGAAATTAAGGAAAACTTCAGAGAATTCTATGAACAATTATACCGAACTGAAAACGAAGGGAAAGAAGGGAAAATAGATGAATTTTTGACTAAAATTGAACTACCAAAACTACAAATAGAGGAACAAAATAAATTAACAGAACCATTTGGAACAGTAGAAATACAAGAGATAATAAAAAAATTACCAAATAATAAGACACCAGGAGAGGATGGACTCCCAATAGAATTCTACAAAACATTTAAAGATCTAATAATACCGCCCCTCCTGGATGTAATCAACCAGATTGATGAGACACAAAACTTACCAGATTCATGTAAAACAGCAATAATTACAGTGATACTAAAACAAGGGAAAGATCCACTCTCACCAGCGTCATATAGACCAATATCTCTGCTAAACACAGATTATAAGATAATAGCTAAACTATTAGCAAACAGATTAGCAGAACAGGTACCGAAAATGGTAAATTTAGACCAAACTGGATTTATCAAAAAAAGACGCACAACAGACAATATTTGTAAATTTATTAACTTAATTCATGCAGTAGAAGGAAATAAAGCACCGGCAGTAGCAGTTGCTTTAGACGCAGAGAAGGCCTTCGACAGAGTAGAATGGAATTACTTGTTCAAAGTATTGCAAAAATTCAGTTTACCGGAGAAGTATATTAATTGGATTAAAGCATTATATAAGGGACCGTTAGCGAAAGTGACAGTAAATGGACATGTATCAAAGCAATTTAACTTAAGCAGGTCAACGCGGCAGGGATGCCCACTATCACCATTATTGTTTGCGCTAGCTATAGAACCACTAGCAGAATCGATAAGAATAGATAATAATATAAAAGGAATAAAAATAAAAGACAGGGAATATAAAATCAGTCTATTTGCGGATGATGTGATAGTGTACTTAACAGAACCAGAACTATCAATAAAAGAACTATATAAGAAATTGAAGGAATATGGAGAAGTGTCGGGATACAAGATAAACGTAAATAAAAGTGAAGCAATGCCTATGAATAACGCGGATTTCTCAAAATTTAAGGAGGAATCCCCATTCAGATGGCAAATGCAGGCAATAAGATACCTAGGTGTGCAAATAAACAAAAATCTAGGCCAATTATATAAACTCAATTACAATCCACTAATGAAAAAATTACAGGACGATTTAGAGCATTGGAAAGAGCTACCACTAACACTGATAGGAAGGATAAACTGTATTAAAATGAACATTTTTCCAAGGATACTATACTTATTTCAGGCATTGCCAATACAACTGACAGAAAAATTCTTCAAAGAGTTAAAGAAAATAATAAGGAGATTTTTATGGAGAGGGGGGAAACCGAGGATAGCACTAGATAAATTAACAGAATGGTATAAACAAGGAGGCTTACAATTGCCAAACTTCAAAAATTATTATAGAGCCGCACAATTAAGGTACCTATCAGATTTTTACCAAACAAGGGAAAAACCAGACTGGACGAGACTAGAATTAGATAAAATAGGGGAAAAGATACCTGAACACATATTATATAAATGGGACGAAAAATTGGTACAACATAGAACTTCTCCAGTATTACACCATCTCCTCAATATATGGAAGAAGATTCATGTAGAAAGAAATAAAACAAATTATCAAATACCAAAACTAATATTGACGCAAAATAAGCTACTCCCTTTTACAATAGACAACCTTTCCTTTAGAAAATGGGAAAAAAAAGGGATTAAAAGAATAGAAAATTGTTTTTCAGGAAGTAGATTCTTATCCTTTGAACAAATGAGAGATAAGTACAATATAACTGGAGATACAGCGCTGGCATATTACCAACTGAGATCCTACTTGAAAGATAAATTAGGAAGCAATTTGAGTTTACCAGAGGGAAGTAACCTTGAATATGTGATTACAGATACAATGTTAATCAAAAGATTTATAACAAATATGTATATTAAACTGCAAGAAAAGGAGAATGAGGAAACAAATGGTAAAACTAAACAAAAATGGGAACAAGATTTAAATATAAAGATAAAAAAGGAAACATGGGAGAAATTATGTTCTGGAACGATGAGAAATACAATAAATACGAGACTGCGTATGATACAATATAATTGGTTACACAGACTATACATTACACCGCAAAAGTTAAATAAATGGGACCCAACAGTATCTGATAGATGTTTTCGATGTAAAAAAGAAAGGGGAACCACAATTCATGCAATCTGGACATGTGAGAGAGTAGAAAAATTTTGGGATGATCTCAATCAGATATTAAATAAAATAACAGAAAACAATATACCAAAGAATCCAGAGATCTTTCTCCTAAGTAACATAAAAAATAAAGAATTTGGAATTGACTTGGAAGATGCACAAAAAAGATTTGTTAAGATAGCCCTAGCCGTAGCAAAAAAATGTATTATGTCAACCTGGAAATTGGAAGATAATTTGAAAATACAACAATGGTATATAGAAATGAATAAATGTATTCCATTAGAAAAAATAACATATAGTTTAAGAAATAATATTGAAATATTCGAACAAGTATGGGAGCCTTACATTAAATACAATAGCGAAAACCTACCGGGAACAAACATTACCTAAGTTGATGGAAGGAGAAGAAAAGAAAAGAATGGACTCAGTAGAATTTCTGGTGTATTTTTGTTGAATGACAACATTGTCTGACTGAATTAATGCAACCTAGAT
Organism: Narcine bancroftii; assembly: GCF_036971445.1. Classification (NCBI taxonomy): domain Eukaryota; kingdom Metazoa; phylum Chordata; class Chondrichthyes; order Torpediniformes; family Narcinidae; genus Narcine; species Narcine bancroftii. Next base: position 56,507,056 of record NC_091480.1, read on the forward strand.
TGTATACCTAAAATGGATGAGAGGTGGGGGGGTGGGGGGGTGGCTTGGGAGGAGGGAGGGGGGGGGGGAGAAAAAGTCACTGTAAATGTGTGAAAAAGAAAAAGTGTATATCATGGCTATTGTGATTTATGGTGTGAAAAATAAAAAATTTTAAAAAAAAGAAGAAACACAAAACTTGCCAGACTCATGTAAGACAGCAATAATTACAGTAATACCAAAGACGGGGAGGGATCCACTAACACCAGCATCACATAGACCAATATCTCTGCTTAACTCAGATTATAAGATAATAGCGAAATTATTAGCAAACAGATTGGCCGACTGTGTACCAAAAATAGTAAAACAAGATCAAACTGGATTTATTAAGAAAAGATGAACAGCAAATAATGTCTGTAAACTTATTAATCTAATTCATGCAGCTCAAGGAAATAAAAAACAACGCTGGCTGTTGCCTGAGACACAAAAAAAAGCCTTTGACAGGGTAGAGTGGAACTACTTATTTAAAGTATTACAGAAGTTCAATCTGCCAGAAAAATATATTAATTGGATTTTTTTTTTCTTTGGCTTGGCTTCGCGGACGAAGATTTATGGAGGGGGTAAAAAGTCCACGTCAGCTGCAGGCTCGTTTGTGGCTGACAAGTATGATGGGGGACAGGCAGACACGATTGCAGCGGTTGCAAGGGAAAATTGGTTGGTTGGGGTTGGGTGTTGGGTTTTTCCTCCTTTGCCTTTTGTCAGTGAGGTGGGCTCTGCGGTCTTCTTCAAAGGAGGTTGCTGCCCGCCAAACTGTGAGGCGCCAAGATGCACGGTTTGAGGCGTTATCAGCCCACTGGCGGTGGTCAATGTGGCAGGCACCAAGAGATTTCTTTAGGCAGTTCTTGTACCTTTTCTTTGGTGCACCTCTGTCATGGTGGCCAGTGGAGAGCTCGCCATAGAACACGATCTTGGGAAGGCGATGGTCCTCCATTCTGGAGACGTGACCCATCCAGCGCAGCTGGATCTTCAGCAGCGTGGACTCGATGCTGTCGACCTCTGCCATCTCGAGTACTTCGACGTTAGGGGTGTAAGCGCTCCAATGGATGTTGAGGATGGAGCGAAGACAACGCTGGTGGAAGCGTTCTAGGAGCCATAGGTGGTGCCGGTAGAGGACCCATGATTCGGAGCCGAACAGGAGTGTGGGTATGACAACGGCTCTGTATACGCTTATCTTTGTGAGGTTTTTCAGTTGGTTGTTTTTCCAGACTCTTTTGTGTAGTCTTCCAAAGGCGCTATTTGCCTTGGCGAGTCTGTTGTCTATCTCATTGTCGATCCTTGCATCTGATGAAATGGTGCAGCCGAGATAGGTAAACTGGTTGACCGTTTTGAGTTTTGTGTGCCCGATGGAGATGTGGGGGTGCTGGTAGTCATGGTGGGGAGCTGGCTGATGGAGGACCTCAGTTTTCTTCAGGCTGACTTCCAGGCCAAACATTTTGGCAGTTTCCGCAAAGCAGGACGTCAAGCGCTGAAGAGCTGGCTCTGAATGGGCAACTAAAGCGGCATCATCTGCAAAGAGTAGTTCACGGACAAGTTTCTCTTGTGTCTTGGTGTGAGCTTGAAGAGACTGCCATCCGTGCAGTACCGGATGTAAACAGCGTCTTCATTGTTGGGGTCTTTCATGGCTTGGTTCAGCATCATGCTGAAGAAGATTGAAAAGAGGGTTGGTGCGAGAACACAGCCTTGCTTCACGCCATTGTTAATGGAGAAGGGTTCAGAGAGCTCATTGCTGTATCTGACCCGACCTTGTTGGTTTTCGTGCAGTTGGATAATCATGTTGAGGAACTTTGGGGGACAAGCCTTCCGTCGCGCATGCAGCCATCTTCAGCGCAAACTCCGGGAGATCCAAAATGAGTGGTGGACTAGCCTCGCCAAACGAACACAGCTCAGCGCGGACATTGGCGACTTCAGGGGTTTCTACGAGGCTCTAAAGGCTGTGTACGGCCCCTCACCCCAAGTCCAAAGCCCACTGCGCAGCTCAGACGGCAAAGTCCTCCTCAGCGACAAGATCTCCATCCTCAACCGATGGTCAGAACACATCCAATCTCTTTTCAGTGCCAACCGCTCAGTCCAAGATTCCGCCCTGCTCCAGCTCCCTCAACAGCCCCTAAGGCTAGAGCTGGATGAGGTTCCCACCCTGGATGAGACATATAAGGCAATCGAACAACTGAAAAGTGGCAAAGCAGCAGGTATGGATGGAATCCCCCCAGAAGTCTGGAAGGCTGGTGGCAAAACTCTGCATGCCAAACTGCATGAGTTTTTCAAGCTTTGTTGGGACCAAGGTAAACTGCCTCAGGATCTTCGTGATGCCACCATCATCACCCTGTACAAAAACAAAGGCGAGAAATCAGACTGCTCAAACTACAGGGGAATCACGTTGCTCTCCATTGCAGGCAAAATCTTCGCTAGGATTCTACTAAATAGAATAATACCTAGTGTCGCCGAGAATATTCTCCCAGAATCACAGTGCGGCTTTCGCGCAAACAGAGGAACCACTGACATGGTCTTTGCCCTCAGACAGCTCCAAGAAAAGTGCAGAGAACAAAACAAAGGACTCTACATCACCTTTGTTGACCTCACCAAAGCCTTCGACACCGTGAGCAGGAAAGGGCTTTGGCAAATACTAGAGCGCATCGGATTAATTGGATTAAAGCATTGTATAATGACCATTGGCAATGGTAGTAGTAAATGGATATGTATTGAACCAATTCAAATTAAGTAGATCAACTAGGCAGGGATTTCCATTATCCACCTCATTGTTTGCCTTAGCAACAGAACCTTTGGCTGAGCTGATAAGAATAGAAAACAAAATAAAATGGATAAAAATAAAGGAGAAAGAGTATAAAATCAGTTTATTTGCAGATGACATCATAGTATACCAAATAGAACCAGAGATATCAATAAAAGAATTACATAACAAATTGAAGGAATATGGAGAAATATGGAGAAATATGGAGAAATATGGAGAAAGTGAAGTGATGTCAATGAATAACGCAGATTATACAGAATTTAAAAAAGAATCACCATGTAAATGGCAAGCACAAGCAATCCAATACCTAGGTATCAGGTTAGACAATAACTTAAGCCACTTGTACAAACTAAATTATCAGCCACTAATAAAGAAATTGCAGGAAGACTTAGAACATTGGTAAGAATTACCACTAATGTTGATAGGGAGGGTGAACTGCATTAAAATGAATGTGTTCCTAAGGATACAATACTTATTTCAAACATTACCAATTCCCTTAACAGAGAAATTCTTTGATGAACTAAAGAGAATAATAAGGAAATTCTTGTGGAAAGGGGGGAAACCGAGAGTAGCATTAGATAAATTAACAGAGAGGTATAATCAAGGTGGTTTGCAGTTACCAAACTTCAGAAATTATTATAGAGCCGCACAATTAAGGTATTAATCAGATTTTTACCAGACAAGAGAAAAACCAGACTGGACTAAGATAGAACTAGATAAAATAGGGGAGAAGGTACCGGAACATATACTTTATAAGTGGGTTGAAAAGCTGGTGCAATATAAAAACTCACCAGTACTGCATCATTTACTCAATATATGGAAGAAGATCCATGTAGAAAGGAAAAAAATGAATTACCAAATACCAAAATTGTTATTGATGCAAAATCCACTAATCCCTTTTACAATAGATAACCTTTCATTTAGAGAATGGGAGAGAAAAGGAATTAAAAGAATAGAAAATTGTTTTTTGGGAAATAATTTATTAACATTTGAACAGTTGAAGTACAAATATGGAATAACTCATGGTACAATGTTTGCATACCATCAACTGAAAGCTTATTTAAAGGATAAATTGGGAAACAGACTATTACCAGAAGGAAGCAGCTTTGAATATGTAATTACAGACACAATGATAATTAAAAGATTTATAACAAATATGTACATTAGAAAGAGAACTATGAAATAAGCTATAAACCCAAACAAAAGTGGGAAAAGGATTTAAACATAAAGATAAAGAATGAAGTATGGGAAAAGTTATATTCTGGAACTATGAAGAATACAATAAACACAAGGTTACGCATGATACAGTATAATTGGTTACACAGGTTATATATTACGCCTTAAAAATTAAAAGAATGGAATCCAACATTATCAGATAGGTGTTTCCGCTGTAAAAAGGAAATGGGAACAATACATGCAATTTGGGCATGTACAAACGTGAATACGTTTTGGGAAGAATTAAATCAGATATTAAATAAAATCACAAAAAACAACATACCAAAAAATCCAGAGATCTTTCTTTTAAGTAACATAAGAAATAAAGAATTAGGCCTCAAATTGGATAAAGCACAAAAAAGATTCATTATGATAGCCTTAGCAATAGCAAAAAAATGTATAATGTCTACTTGGAAAATGGAAGAGAGCCTGGAAATGAATAAATGTATTCCATTGGAAAAAATAACATACAATATAAAAAATAAAGTCACATTATTTGAACAAATTTGGGAACCGTACGTGGAACATAATAGAGAGAGCTTGCCTCGGACCCACACCCCCTAAAATGATAAGAAGACAAAACGATTTGATTTAGTGTGTAAAAGGAGATGACACATTTTTCTTGTTTGTTTTTCCTTTGTGTGAAGACATTGTTTTATGGTCTTATTGCATTGTGTATTTTGAATATTTATTGGTTTTGGAGGGAGAAGGGAGGGAAAGGGGAAAAATGCCATTGTGTATATTTAATGAGAAATGTTTGTACATATTTTGGTTGATATGGTTCACAATGTGAAAAATAAAAAAATATTTTTTAAAAACCCTGTGCGGCGACCTTGAGGGATGTATGGATTTGAACCCCAAGGTCCCTCTGTTCAACTACACTCTTAAGCAACCGACCATTAACCCTGTACTCAGGGAGGTTGTCACGTGATGGAATAGTGGCTGATTGGGGAAAACCAGCCCTCCACAGAGAAAGTAGGAAAAAAAAGGCAGAAAAACAAAGCAGAGAAGTAAAACATAAAAAAGTTACAAGATAAAAAGTATTAGAACAATCTGAAGATGGCTCCAAAGAATGAAAAGACAACAATGACAAGCAGAGAAGAGATGAAGAAATCGCCAGAAAGAAAAGAGGAAGACCTTTCTGGTGCCCGGGAGCAGGGAGATCTCCCCAAGAGGATGGCCTGATCAGCGAGGCCAGTGAGTGGACAGCTGGGTGGGCGACGTCTCCCGGGGCGGTCTGGAATGCTGGCTCGCAAAGCCCAAGAAAGAAATGCCAGTGTGCTTGCGCGAGCAGTCGCACATGCGCAGTACGGATTATAGCGAAGACGCCAGTGGGAGTGGACACTGGCAGCAGAATGCTGCGGCAGCAGCTGGAGAGGCTGCTGAGGCAGCTGCAGGAGAGGCTGCTGAAGAGACAATGACAGAAGAATAAACAATAAGGAGCCACGAAATGAAGTTAGAGCAAGAAGACCAAGAGGAAGATAAAGACTTACAGGAAAAAACTAAAAGGTACAAAACAGAAGCAGTATTTTGACAGCCAAATAAAGATAATAATGGACACAATGAGGATTGAGTTTATACTATAAAAAAAGCTATGCAAGAAGCAGATTTAAAAATACAGAGAATGAAGAAGGCTATGGTAGATATGAGGAAACGAGTTGATGATATGGAAGACAGAAGGATAGCCACTGAAATGGAGGTGAATGAGTTAAGAGAACAACTGGAAGATAGAGATTAAGATTAAGAAGATTCACGTGCACCTCTTCCAACCTTACCGATTGCATTCAGTACTCAAGATGTGGTGAGATTAAGAAGACACAAGATTCCGGATTTGAGTCAGGAAATTATGTTTCAACGACGTGAATTTAATTCTGTGAAAGAATTATTGTGGAAAAAAGGATATAAGGCAACATTTAGATACCCTGCGGTACTGAAGATTTTTCAGGATGGATATCAACCAAAGTTCTTTGATAATCCTAAAGAAGCTATGGATTTTGCTCAGTCTTTACCAATTACGCAATTCCAGGAATGACGTAGTCCACCACGGTCTCCAAAGAGGGCAGAGCTGCAAGAAGGGAATTTGATTTCTGGAAGAAATGGAAGAAACAGTGGTCGCAATGGCAAAGGAAACTCATTTAATAGATAAGGAACATTTGAAATTCAAACGTGAATGGGTTGGGCACGTTTTTTATTCTTCGTTTAATTCTAAGGCAAAAGGTGTGGCAATTTTGGTACATAAGAATTTACCATTTTAGTTACAGAGTGAAGAGAAAAATGGTGGAAGATTATTAAAATTAAATTGTACAATCTTTAATGAGGCATGGACTTTGCTTGATGTTTATGCTCCTAATGTTGAGGATACAGCTTTTGTTGTGGATATGTCTTTATTACTTGGACAATCGAATTCTAATGTGATGTTGGGGGAGATTTGAATGTGGTGTTGGAGCCTTTATTGGATAAGTACTCAAGAGTAATTAAGAAGTCTAAGATGGTAATCCAAGTGATTAATATGATGGCAGATTTTAATTTAATTGCAATTTGGCGAAGAGTTAATCCTACAGAGAAAGATCTTTCTTTTTATTCCTCGTGACATAATTCTTTTTCTAGAATTGATTATTTTTTAATATCAGCCAATTTGCAGGATAGGGTTACATCTGTGGAGTATAAGGCTAGATTGGTTTCGGATCATTCATTATTATTATTAGAATATTTGAGTTCACAAGATGTTCAGAAAGCAAGATGGAGATTTAATACTATGCTATTACGACGCGAATTTAATTCTGTGAAAGAACGGTTGTGGAAAAAAAAGACATAGGGCAACATTCAGGTATTCTGCGGTACTGAAGATTTTTTAGGATGGAAATTAGCCAAAATTCTTTGACAATCCTAAAGAGGTTATGGACTTTGCTCAGTCTCTACCAATCATGCAGTTTCAGGAACGATGTAGTCCTTCAAGGTCTCCAAAGAGAGTAGAGATGTAAGGTGGGATCAGTTTTTTAAAAGAAATGGAAGCAATGGTGATCAAAGTGGTAACGTTGATTTAAAAAAATAAATCTTTTATCTTTTTTTTGAAAAGAGTTTAAATAGTTTAAATAATGATGATAGTTTAATGAAATGGGAGTTGGGAGAGGGAACTGGGTGGGCACTAGTTTCCAGAAGTCATCAGCTACCTGTGAGTTATCTCACACCCAATATTTTGGGGGAGTTACCGCTTTGGGCGGTTTAAACAGGAGGAGGTAGTTGTGACCTCCGACCTGTTTTTTTTTTCTTTTTAATTTTTGGGTTAAGAAGTGAAGGTTTTTTTTAATTATTTTTTTAAAATAAATAATTTTTTTTTACTCTTTTTGTTTTGATTGTAATTGAGAGGGAATTAGGAGGTTTTTTTCTCTCCTTTTTTTTCTCTTTTTTTGGGGGGGGGGGTTTTCTTTCTTTTTTAAGAGGATGATGTCACAGAAGATAATAAGTCAAAAATTGAGGATGTTGAATTAGATGAAGAGGAAGATGAGGGGAAAGGTGATAAGAAGAAGAAGAAAATTAAGTACAAATACATTGAGGGAGAAGAGTTTAATAAAATTAAGTTAATTTTGATAGAGAATTTTGAAGATGTTATAAATGAAGAATATGGAGAATTTTATAAGAGTTTGAACTTTTTTTTCCTTTTTTTATATAAGGGGAGGGGAAGGGAATAAAAAGTTTATTTGATTGTTTTTCTAAGGGATGTTTTTGTTCTCTCGATGAATTATAAAGGAAACTTGGTATTAATGGAAATTCTGTATTTATGTATTATTAATTATGATTTTTTGTATAACAGATATGTGGTTGATATATGATTTTAATATTTAAATTTAGTTTTAAAGTGGATTTCATTTGTTAAATACATGAATTATGTTTATATTTAAATATATGTTTAAGGGTATTATTTTAGTATTGATTTTTTTGTTGTTAGTAATTTTTTTTGTTGTTAAGTTTTATCCTTTTTTTGTAAGTGGGGTTTTTTCTATTTTATTTACAACATTGTTAATTAATTCTTCACTCTTTATTTTGGGGGGAGGGTTGGATTAATTTTAAATTAGATGATTAATGTTGTGTTATAATTATTGGGGGGGGTTAATTTGTGTAGTTTAATGATGTAGTATTCTAATTTTTATTATCTTATTTTTTATTATTTCTTTAAATGTAATTTTTATTTTATTCATGTCATAAAATTTTAAATAAAGTTTAAAAAAAAAGACACAAGATTTATTAGCCCCCAAAATTTACATTTTAGAGAATTTCAGCAGGCGTAACAATATAAAAATAGTGGGCATGAAAGAAGGTGAAGAAGGAGCGGACATAAAAAGATTTATAAAAGGATGGATCCCACAGATCTTGGGAGTGGAAGAATTCCAAGAAGAAATAGAAATTGAGAGAGCCCACAGAGCATTGGCGCCAAAACCACAACCACATCAGAAACCATGCTGCATACTAATAAAGCTACTATGATACACAACAAGAGAAAAAAATATTGGAACTGGTAATGAAAAAAGTGAAAGAAAATAAGGAACCAATGGAGTACAATGGGAAAAAAATGAATGGAGTTTAATTTAGTAAAAATGGTACTGTGGGAAAAAGGTTATAACTTTGTGTTGCGACACCCAGCAGTATTGAAGGTATTCATTCCTGGTGGGCAAAATAGACTGTTTTCAGAACCAGAAGAAGCTCGTTGCTTTGCAGATCGATCACCAAATAAGCAACAAGAAGAGGAGTAGAAGAAATGTTAAAAGGACTGTTATAAATAAGTTGGAAAATTAATAGTTTGAACATAGATGTTTAAGGTTTTTTAAAAAAGAGCTTTGTTATATTTTTAAGAAAATATATAGTGTTTTCTCTGGGGGAAGGCTGGGAAAGGGGGAGAATCTACCCACTGCAAAATCTGTTGAAGTTTGCAGTCAATATCGCAACCCAGATAGAAAAGGGGAATTGTGGTTGTCTTGTGGGGTAGCAAGGACAACTCAGTACAAGGGGAGTTAATGTTTTTTTTTAAATAATATTTTTTGTTATTTTTATGGTTTTCATTTTTTTTAACAGTTATGTTGTTGAGTATAGAAAAGAGTAAGAATAATTTAAAGAGTGATTTTGGAAGAAGGGAGATGGAGGGGTTTAAGAGGTGGGAGGGAGTTGAAAATGGAGGAGTAAGATGAGTACATTGAAGTTTATGACTATTAATATTAATGGAATCCACAATCAAATTAAGAGAAAAAAAAGCTACTGACACTACTTAAAAAGGAAAGAATAGACATAACATTTATACAAGAAACACACAACTGAATTAACACACTGCAAGTTGAAAAGAGACTGGGTAGGTCATGTAGTGACATCATCATACAATTCAAAAGCCAGGTGAGTTGCTATATTAGTTAATAAGAATTTGCCAATTAAGATAAAGGAAGTAATAACAGAAGCAGCGGATAGATACATAATGATGAAGTGCTATATTTATTCAGAATTTTGTAACTTTCTGAACATTTATGCACCTAATGAAGATGATCAGAAAGTTATGCAAGACATCTTTTTAAAGATAGCAGACACACAGGGACATATTTTACAAGGAGGGGACTTTAATTTTAGCCTTGATCAATTGACGGATAAAACCAGGACGATAACAAAAAAAAAGCAACCATTAAACTCATTGCATGATTTGAAAATAATTGATATATGGAGAAAATTGCACCCTAAAGAAAGAGATCACTCATATTATTCAAACAGACACAGAACCTATTCTAGGATCGACATGTTCTTGTTGTCAGCTCAAATTCAGGGGAGAGTTCTAAAGACCGAATGTAAGGCAAGCTTCTATCTGACCACGCACCCTTGTTACTAACAATTGAGTTGGAGGATATTCCACCAAAAACATATTTCTTTGGCTTGGCTTCGCGGACGAAAATTTATGGAGGGGGTAAAAAGTCCACGTCAGCTGCAGGCTCGTTTGTGGCTGACAAGTCCGATGCGGGACAGGCAGACACGGTTGCAGCGGTTGCAGGGGAATATTGGTTGGTTGGGGTTGGGTGTTGGGTTTTTCCTCCTTTGCCTTTTGTCAGTGAGGTGGGCTCTGCGGTCTTCTTCAAAGGAGGTTGCTGCCCGCCAAACTGTGAGGCGCCAAGATGCACGGTTTGAGGCGTTATCAGCCCACTGGCGGTGGTCAATGTGGCAGGCACCAAGAGATTTCTTTAGGCAGTCCTTGTACCTTTTCTTTGGTGCACCTCTGTCACGGTGGCCAGTGGAGAGCTCGCCATATAACACGATCTTGGGAAGGCGATGGTCCTCCATTCTGGAGACGTGACCCATCCAGCGCAGCTGGATCTTCAGCAGCGTGGACTCGATGCTGTCGACCTCTGCCATCTCGAGTACTTCGACGTTAGGGATGAAAGCGCTCCAATGGATGTTGAGGATGGAGCGGAGACAACGCTGGTGGAAGCGTTCTAGGAGCCGTAGGTGGTGCCGGTAGAGGACCCATGATTCGGAGCCGAACAGGAGTGTGGGTATGACAACGGCTCTGTATACGCTTATCTTTGTGAGGTTTTTCAGTTGGTTGTTTTTCCAGACTCTTTTGTGTAGTCTTCCAAAGGCGCTATTTGCCTTGGCGAGTCTGTTGTCTATCTCATTGTCGATCCTTGCATCTGATGAAATGGTGCAGCCGAGATAGGTAAACTGGTTGACCGTTTTGAGTTTTGTGTGCCCGATGGAGATGTGGGGGGGCTGGTAGTCATGGTGGGGAGCTGGCTGATGGAGGACCTCAGTTTTCTTCAGGCTGACTTCCAGGCCAAACATTTTGGCAGTTTCCGCAAAGCAGGACGTCAAGCGCTGACATATAGATGGAGGCTAAACCCTGTATTGTTAAAAAGGCGAGATTTTCGGGAATACATTGAACAACAAATCAAAATATATTTTGAGATAAATACAAATTCAGTAAAAGATAAATTTATATTATGGGACACAATGAAGGCCTTTATTAGGGGACAAATAATTAGTTACACGACTAAGATTAAAAAAGATTATAATCGGGAAATAGAATGGTTGGAAAAAGAGATAATAACTATAGAAAAAGATTTAACGAGAATGGAAAATAGAGAGAAAAAGAGAGAATTGGTGAAGAAAAAATTAAAATATGAAACATTACAAACGTACAAAGTGGAGAAAAACATTATGAAAACAAAGCAAAGATATTATGAATTAGGAGAGAGAACCCACAAAATATTAGCCTGGCAACTTAAAACAGGACAAGCAAAAAGAACTATCTTAGCAATAAGAAAGGAGGATAAACAGATCTCACATAACCCATTAGAGATACATGGAAATTTTCAAAAATTCTATAAGAAATTGTATCAAACAGAAAATGCAGGGAAGAATGACAACATTGATGAATTTTTATCAAACATTTAATTACCACAATTACAATTGGAAGATCAAAATAAATTACTAAAACCCCTGACAATTGCAGAAATACAGGATACATTAATGACATTACCGAATGATAAAACACCAGGCAAAGATGGATTCCCTACAGAGTTTTATAAAATATTTAGTAGTCTATTAATTCTGCCCCTTTTAGAGGTAATGAAACAAGTGGAAGAGACCCAGAATTTGCCTGACTCATGTAAAATGGCAATAATTACAGTAATTCCAAAAATGGGAAAAGATCCACTGTCAATGGCATCATATAGACCAATATCTTTGCTAAATACAGATTACAAATCAATTGCAAAATTACTAGCGAATAGATTGGCTGACTGTGTACCAAAATTAGTGAAGCTAGATCAGACAGGATTTGTTAAAAATAGAAGAGTAGCAGATAATGTCTGTAAATTTATTAATTTACCATACAGTACAAATAAATAAAACGCCATCTGTGGCAGTTATTCTTGATGCAGAGAAAGCTTTTGACAGGGTGAAATGGAATTATCTACTTAAAGTACTACAGAAATTCAAATTACCAGAAAAATTTATTAATTGGATTAGAGCACTGCATAATGGACCTTTGGCAAAAGTAGTAACAAATAAGTATGTTCCAGATCACTTTAAATTGAGTAGGTCAACTAGGCAGGGATGCCCATTATCACCTTCCCTGTTTGCTTTGGTTATCGATCCATTAGCAGAACTGATAAGAAGGGATCCTATGATAAAAGGAATAAAAGTAAAAGAGAAAGAATTTAAAATCAGCCTATTTGCGGACGATCTCATAGTATATTTAACAGACCTAGATAAATCAATAAAAAGGTTATATATGAAATTGAAAGAATATGGAGAGCTATCAGGATACAAAGTTAATATTAATAAAAATGAAGTGATGCCAATGAATGAAGTCGATTATACAAAATGTAAAAAGGAATCCTCTTTTAAATGGCAATCACAGGCTATACATTACCTTGGTATCAGGATAGATAATAATTTAAATAATTTGTATAAATTAAACTATCAACCATTAATAAAGAAAATACAGAAAGATTTAGAGACATGGAAAGATTTACCACTAACTTTAATAGGGAGAGTAAACTGCATCAAGATGAATATATTTCATTGTGTCTGTAATCACATATTCAAAATTGCTTCCTTCTGGTAACCTCAGTCTGCTTCCCAATTTGTCCTTCAAGTAGGTTTTCAGTTGGTGGTATGCAAACACTGTATCGTGAGTTATATTATATTTATCCTTCATTTGTTCAAAGGATAATAATTTATTTCCCAAAAAACAATTTTCTTTTCTCTTGATCCCTTTTCTCTCCCATTCTCTAAAAGAAAGGTTATCTATTGTGAAAGGGATTAGTTGATTTTGCATCAATATTAATTTTGGTAGTTGATAATTTGTTTTATTCCTTTCTACGTGAATCTTCTTCCAAATGTTGAGTAGATGGTGCAGTACTGGTGAATTCCTATGTTGCACCAGCTTTTCATCCCACTTATATAGTATATGTTCAGGTACCTTCTCCCCTATTTTGTCTAGCTCTAATCTGGTCCATTCTAGTTTTTCCCTTGTTTGATAAAAATCTGATAGGTATCTTAATTGTGCTGCTCTATAATAATTCTTAAAGTTTGGTAGCTGTAAGCCCCCTTGTTTGTACCATTCTGTTAATTTATCCTCGGTTTCCCCCCCCACCCCTTTCCATAAGAATTTCCTTATTATTTTCTTTAGCCCCTTGAAGAATTTCTCTGTTAGATGAATTGTTAATTATTGAAATAGGTATTGTATCCTTGGGAAGATATTCATTTTAATACAATTTACCCTTCCTATCAGTGTTAGTGATGTCTTTCCAATGCTCTAAGTCGTCTTGTAATTTCTTCATTAATGGCTGATAATTTAGTTTGTATAGATGGCCTAGATTATTATCTAGTTGAATACCCAGGTATCGAATTGCTTGTGTTTGCCATCTAAATGGTGATTCTTTCTTAAACTTTGTGAAATCCGCATTATTCATTTGCATTGCTTCACTTTTATTTGCATTGAAAATTAAAAGATTTATAACAAACATGTACATCAAACTGCAAGAGAAAGAGAACGAGGAAACAAGCTGTAAACCTAAACAAAAATGGGAACAAGATCTAAACATAAAGATAAAGAATGAAACATGGGAAAAGCTATGCTCCAGAACTATGAGAAATACAATAAACACGAGATTACGCATGATACAATATAATTGGTTACACAGGCTATACACCACACCCCAAAAGTTAAATAAATGGGACCCAACAGTATCAGACAGATGTTTTCGCTATAAGAAGGAAACAGGAACAACAGTACATGCAATTTGGGCATGTGAGAAAGTGGAAAAGTTTTGGGAAGATCTAAATCAGGTATTAAATAAAATCACAAAAAACAACATCCCAAAAAATCCAGAGATCTTTCTTCTAAGTAATATAAGAAGTAAAGAACTTGGACTCAATTTGGATGGAGCACAAAAAAGATTTATTATGATAGCCTTAGCTGTAGCAAAAAAATGTATTATGTCAACCTGGAAGTTAGAAGATAGCCTGAGAATACAGCAATGGTACATAGAAATGAATAAGTGTATTCCATTGGAAAAAAATAACATATAATTTAAGAAATAACATCACAGTATTCAAACAAATTTGGGAACTGTACATGGAACACAATAGAGAAGTCCTACCGTGGACCTCCACCGCCTAAATTGACAGAAGGAGAAGAAGACGAAATGAACTGATCCAGTATGTGAAAGTAGAAGAGACAAATTTCTTGTTTATTTTCATTGTGTGATTACATTGTTTAATGGGTTTAATGTATCATATATGTTGAATGTTGAGTGAGTGGGGAGGGGGGGTGAAGGAGGGAGGGAAGGGAAGGGGGAAAAGGGGAGAAAATGACACTGTGTATATTCAAGAGGGAAATGTTTGTGAGTATTTTGGTCAATATGGTTCATAGTGTGAAAAATAAATAAAAAATTTTTTAAAAGATGAATATATTTCCATAGATACAATATTTGTTCCAAATGTTACCAATTCCTTTGACAGGGGAATTTTTTTGTGAGACTGAATAAATTAATAAGAAAGATTTTATGGAAGGGCAAAAAAGCAAAAGTGGCTTTGGAAAAATTAACATGGAAGTCTAAACAAGGGAGATTGCAGCTACCAAATTTCAAAAATTATTACAGGGCAGCACAGTTAAGATACCTATCAGAATTTTACCAGATGGGAGAGAAACTGGATTGGCTCGAGATAGAATTACATAAATTAGGAGAAAAGGTCCTGGAGCATTTACTCTACAAATAGGTTCAGAAACTGGTGCAACACAACAATTCACCAGTACTACATCATATACTAAAAACATAGAAAGGAATACATCTGGAGCAAAAGATGATAAATTATCAAATACCAAAAATGCTATTGACGCAAAACTCATTAATTCCTTTCACAATAGACAATTTATTTTTAAAGAATGGGCTAGAAAAGGAATTAAAAGAATAAAAGATTGCTTTTTGGGAAATAATTTATTAACATTTGAACAACTAAAAGAATATCACATGGTACCACTTTTTCATACTATCAGTTGAAAACATATTTAAAAGAAAAATTGGGAACTAGTCTAAGATTACCTGAGAGTATGAATACTTAATTACAGACACCGCAATAGTAAAAACATTTATTACAAACATGTATGAGAAATTGCAATACAAGGAAAATGATGAAGCAATTTATAAACCCAAACAAGGTTGGGAAAAAGATTTAAATGTACAAATAAAGAACATGGGAGAAATAATGCACAGGAACCGTGAGCAATACAATAAATACTCAGTTTCATATGATACAATACAATTGGTTACATACACCTCAAAAGTTAAAAGAGTGGAATCCAACAATATTGGACAGATGCTTCCATTGTAAACAAGAAATTGGAACAACATTACACGCAATTTGGACGTGTACAAAAGTGATGACCTTTTGGGAGGATTTAAATTTAATATCAAATAGAATTACAAAAAATAAAATACCAAAAGATCCAGAAATCTTTCTGTTAAACAATACAATACAATACAAACAATACCAAAGACAAAGAATTAAGCCTAAAATTAGACAGAACCCAAAAGAGGTTTACGATGATTGCGTTTGCAGCAGCAAAAAAGTGCATGATGACAACGTGGAAAACGGAGCCCACCTTAAAAAATACAACAGTGGTGAATATAGAAATGAACAAGTGTATTCCATTAGAAAAAATACCTACAATCTAAAAGACAAACAATTTATTTGAACAAATTTGGCAACCATACATGGAATATATTAGAAACCGCTGATTTCAGACCTCCATCACTTAAAGTGATAAAATACAAGTACTAATATAATTAAATATGGAATTTTGGACGACACAATTTCTTTTCTTCTTTTCTTTTGTGCTCTTCTATTGTTTATTTATTTTTTGTTTTTTCTTTATTTCTGACTTTATATTGGAGGGTAGGGAGGGTGGGAGGAAGGGGGGAAAAATAAATGAAAATGTTAATGATGAATATTTGCATATATTGTTATTGATATGTTTACGGTGAAGTCATAAATAAAAAATTATTTTTAAAAATCCTGTACTCAGCCTTCTGGTTTGTCCTTCCAAAATGATCATCCAGACCATTAACACAGATGGTTAACAACAGTAGCCCCAGATGGAGGGCATACCACTGGCCATGGGGGTCCAATCTGAAAAACAAACCTTCACTACCATCCTCTGACTCTAACATAGTCAATTTTCCATCCAATTGGCTAGCTCACCCTGGATCCAGACCAGCCTACCATGTAGAACTTCATCAAAGGCCTTGCTAAAATCAATGTGGACAATTAGCTACAAAAGACTCTTGATCAACTGGGAAAGTGGTTAATGAATGGCAGATGTAATTTAACTCAAATAAATGCATAGTGATATATTTTGCAAAATTAAAGCAGGACAGGCTTGCACAGTAAATGGCAGGGCACTGGAAGGTGTTGTAGAACAGAAAGTCTTAGGGCTACAAATACACTGAAAGCAACAGCACAGGGTGGTGATGAAGGCATTTGTCATTAGTTAGGCCACTGAGTAGAAGAGTTTGGAAATGATTTTACAGCTGTTCAAGACCACACTTGGCATATTGTGCACAGTTCTGATCACTCAGCTGCAGGAAGGATGTCATTAAATTGGAAAGTGTGCAGAAAAGATTCACAGGATGTTATTAAGACTGGAGGGCTTGAATAGTAGGTATGTAGTCAAGCTGCCAGAGGAAGTGGGAAATATAGATACAATTACAATGTTTAAAAGACAATTGATCAGGTACATGGATAGGAAAGGTTTAAAGGGATATGGGCCAGACACAGACAAATGGCTAGCTCATGGAGGGACTTGGTCGGAATGAACAAGTTGAGCCACAGGGCCCATTTCCATTCTGTATAATTCTATGACTATACTGCTCCAATAGAGAAATGTACAAGAAAACGGTAACAAAGCTGTTATATGAGCCAAAGCAAGCTAAATGGAACGAGCACTGGTGGACAACTTCGTTGACAGGGACAGGTAGGGTTGAAGAGCCCTGTTCCATGCCATATAGCTCTGAAATATGGATGGAAAAGTGGTACAATTGCCTCGCAATGCCGGAGACCCAATCGCAACTTCTGGTGCTGTGGGGAGTCTGCACATTCTCTCCTGTTTCTTCCAGATGCTCCAGTTTCCTCTGACTTCCCAAAATTGTGCACATTGCTTGGAATGCCTTGCCAAGGGTGGTGGTGAAGGCTGGAACAATGGGGGCATTTAAAAGACATTTAGGCGCATGGATGCAAGAAAAATAGAGGGTTATATGGGTGTGAGAGGGAAGGTTTAGTTTGTTGAGTAGGTTTATGTTGGTCAGCACAACATGGTGAGCCAAAGGGCCTGTACTAGGGTGGCCATATAGTATATAGTAACCTATGACCATGTCCTCCTTTGGAATGGCCACCCTAGGCCCCTGTACTGTGTTGTAATGTTCTATGTACCTGGGCTCAGTAAACACAGGAGATCAAGACAGAGAGATGTTTGGTCTGTAGTAGAAACGAGCAAACAGATTGATGTGTGCAGCTGAGGCCAAGATCAGACAAGCTGTGATTTTATGGAAGAATAAATTACATTCATACAAAATTTACATTTTACTTTCAGAATATGTTAAAGATGCACTTAGACCAATCGCATCTGTCAATGGAATATGTGTGATGATGGTGAGAAAAAACACAAGAGTAAAAAATGGGGAGAGCTTCTGGCTCACAGTTCGAGCAACACAGGTTCACTCCTAATCTCTGATGCTTCCTGTGTAGAGTTTGTATGTTCTCCTTGTGACCCTGAGGATTTCCCCCAGCTGCTTCCTTCCACACCCCAAAGGAAGCCCCTCACACATACCCCCTTTCCCTCCATCTACAACTTTAACTCCCGCTGCCTCAGGAAAGCAGCCAACATATTAAAAGACTCATCCCATCCCGGCCACACTCTCTTCACTCCCCTCTCATTGGGGAGAAGATTTCCAAGTGTGAGATCATAACCCACCAGATTCAAGGACAGTTTCATTCCTGCCATTATCAGACTCTTGCCAAAAGGTCTGTTTTCTGTGCTGCGTGACTCTATTCCAAGATTGTTCAGTCTCCATGATTTTGATACAGAGCTGCTCTATGGGGGTTTTGAGACTAGGTCTGTTTTCAACCTGGTAACTAACAGTATGGATAAAACAAAATCAATGAGAAATGATGACTGACAGGATCATCTTTGGTGCTCGACCCATTTCCCAGGAGACTGCAAAAAAGGTACTGATGATTGTAGAGCTCGTCGAAAGAACCAAAGACTTGTTGATCCAAACCAAGGCTTTTATTAGCAAAAGACAGGAGCTCTTCACAGATGGCCGACCAGTCCGGAATGATCCGACCTGGCTAGGGACACAACCCTTTAAGGCCCAGACAGTAGGCGTGGCTAAGCTCTCAGCCAATCGCTGTAAGCAGTCATTACATACTCTAGATACTGTAACTATATACATTGGTGATAGGTCTGAACTATCACAATGATGAAAGATCATTGACCTGTAGTAACATTACCTCTTTCTTTCTCCAGAGATGTTACTGCTGAACATTTTCTGCTTTTCAGTCAAATTGCTTCAACTCCCTTGTATGTTTGAATTAAGCACCAGCATGAATGAAATTAGAGTGAAGGCCAGGTTTTACCTTTGTGTCTAATGAATGGTCAGGGCTCCACACATATATTCCTCTAAAATCAGGGAGAATATACTTCAAACGATAAGAGTTCTAAAGCACAGAGACAGGCCCTTCAGCCTAACTAGTCCCATTTTCCTGCATTTGGCTCATATCCCTCTAAACTGCCACAGTTAGTGTAGCAAGGGGTGCCACGTTTAACATATCGGTTAGCGCGATGCTGTTACAGTGTCAGTAACCAGGGTTCGAATCCCATGCTTTCTGTAAGGAGTTTGCATGTTCTCCCAGTGTCTGTGTGGGTTTCCTCTGGGTGCCCTGGTTTCCTGCCACCCTTCAAAAGGTACCGGGGGTGTAGGTCAATTGGGTGTTAGTCAAGTCAAGTTTATTGTCATGTGATTGCACAAGTACAACCCAATGAAACAGCGTTTTCCAGTCCTCAGTACAAAACGTGCAGACACACAACCAGACATAACACACATACAGTCAAACAATACATATGCAGGCCAAGTATTCATCTATACAAATAAAAAAATAAATATTGTTTCATAACTGAGAATCTCGGAGGGTCAGTGTGAACAGTTCCTTTGGTCGTTCAGCATTCTTACTGCCCATGGGAAGAAGCTGTTCTTCCACCTGGTGGTGCTGGCTCTGATCCTCCTGTTCTCTTTCCCAATGGGAGCAGCTGAAAGATGTTGTATGCGAGGTGGAAGGGGTCCTCAATGATTTTGCGCGCCCTCTTCAAACAACAACCCCAGTAGATCATGTTTATGGGGGGAGGGGGGGGAGAGACTCCAGTGATCCTCTCTGCCACTCTTATGGTCCTGTGGATTGACCTCCAATCCATATCTCTGCAGCCAATGTACCCCACTGTGATGCAGCCAGCCAGGATGCTCTCCATAGAGTTCCTGTAGAAGGGTAACATAATGGTAGCCTTGCCCGCTTCAGTCTTCCCAGGAAGTGCAGTCACTGTTATGCCTTCCTGACCAGTGAGGAGATGTTGAGTGTCCACAATAGGTCACTAGTTAAGTGAACTTCAAGGAACTTGGGGCTCTCCACTCTATTACAGTTGTTGATGTATAGTGGTCCTGCTGAGAGTTGTGGGTGCTTGAAATGCCTTGCCAGGGATGGCGGTGGAGGGTGAAACATTAGGGGCATTTAAGAGACTCTAAGACAGGCACATGGATGGAATAAAGATAGATTACAGGTTAGGGAGGGTTTAGTATTTTTTTAAGGAATATATGGGTCGGCACAACATCGAAGGCCAAAGGGCCTGTACTATGCTATGTTCTATGAAGTCCACATTGGTTGTTACTTTCCACTTCTCTATAGTGCAACTCATCATTGTTGCTGATGAGGCCGATGACTGTTGTGTCGTCTGCAAATTTGATTTCACTGTTGGAGCTGGATCTGGCGATGCAGTCGTGGGTCAGTAGCATGAAGAGGAATGGGCTGAGGTGTCCCTAGCCAGTGCTCAGCATGACGGTGCCTGATGTTCTACTAATGACCCAGATAGACTGTGGGTTGTTGAGTCCCAGTGAGGACAGCTTCTCCACCATCCTCTGGGGAATGATCATATTAACGCCGAGCTGACATCAACGAGGCGTCATTCTCCAGGAGGATCAGGATGGAGTGAAGAGACATGGTTATAGCATCATCTGTGGAACAGTTTGTTCTATAGGCAAATTGAAATGGGTCCAGTGTATCTGGGAGGTGTGGTTTGATGTGTTCCACCTCCAGACGCTTGAAGTATTTTATAATGGGGAGGTCAGAGTAACGGGGCAGTATTCATTGAGACCTGTTATTGTCTCCCTCTTGGGTACCAGGATGATGGTGGCTATCTTGAGCCCAGCGGGTATGATGGACTGCTGTAGTGAGGTGTTGAAGATGCTCATGAAGACCTCCATCAGTTGGTCTGCATGGTCCTTCAGTGCCTGGCCTTGTACGTTGTCTGGTCCTGCTGCCTTGTGTGAGTTCACCTCAGATCGGGTTCTCCTCACCTCGGCTATGCAGGGGGGCATTCCTCAGGAGGACACGGAGCTTTCTTCAGCGTCATCTTGTTCTTATCAAACTGTGTATTAAAGATGTACAGTCTGTCTGGAAGGGATGCGTCATTGTCCTTAATGCACAAGGTTGACTTTGATCCGATACAGCAGTGGTTTTCAAACTTTTTCTTTCCACTCACATTACCTTAAGTAATCCCTATCCCATTGGTGCTCTGTGATTAGTAAAGAGAGTGGGAAGGGAAGGTTGAGAACTACTGCTCTAGACCCAATTGTTACTGAAATATTCTGCTTGAGAAAAATGGTCATCGGCCCATTTCCTTTGGAGTTATGAAACCGTGAAAATAATGAGTCAATTAGGGACGATTAAAAGAGTGGTTCTCAGCCTTCCCTTCCAATTTGCATACCACCTTAAGCAATCCCTTACTAATCACAGAGCACTGAGGGCATAGGGATGGAAAGAAAAAGGTTGAGAACCACCACATTATAGTCTTGATCCCTTGCCACATGCACCTCGTGTTGCTAGTGTTACCGTGCTGTATGTCTAAAAATAACCTTTCCTATTCAAGTACCGTCCAAATGTCTTTTGAACTTGACAATTGTCCCCACTTCTACCAATTTATCTTGCAGCTCTTTACCTACCACCCTGAAATCACGGAATTTGGCCAAGTGTGAGGACTTACAAAGTGAATGGCGGGGGACTGGAAGGTGCTGTAGTACAGAGAGACCCTTATGGTGCAGGTACATCATTCCCTGAAAGTGGGGACAGAGGCAGATAGGTGGTGAAGATATGGGAGACCCCACTGTGTGCAGACCTGATCACCCAGCTGTGGGAAGGATGTTATTAAACTGGAAAGGATGCAAAGAGTCACAAGAATGTTCCTGGGACTGGAGAGGCTGGGACTTTTCTCCCTGGAGTGGAGGAGGCTGAGGGGGGGGGAACCTTGTAGAGGTTCATAAAACCATGAGGGACACGGATGAGGTAAATAGTAATAACATTTCCCTCCACCCCCCCCCCCCCCAGGAGAGGGACATCTAACATAGATTTAAGGTGAGAGATCAAAAAGGTACCTGAGGGGCACTTTCTTCACACATAAGGTGGTAGATATGTGGAATGGACTGCCAGGGGAAGTGCTAGAGGCATGGACAATTGTAATCTTTAAAAGATACATGGATAGCAAAACTTCAGAGGGATATGGGCCAAATGCAGGAAATTAGGATTTGCTTGTGTGGACAACTTGTTCACATGGACAAAGGGCATGTTTCTGTGCTATAAAACTCTATGACTATGACTCTATTTTGTTATGTCGTCTACCAAATCACAACACAAATGTATTTTATCAGCCCAAGAACTTATTGCTCTTTTGATTTAGTCCTTACATGACAAAAGATGAAACATTTCAGTCACTGAAAGACCAACCCCCAAATTGAAGAAGAAATAAACATTATAAGCAACTCATGCTTATCTTCTTATATTAAAATTACTGGAACAATGCTCTTTTATCTGTCACTCATGGGACCAGCAATTATCAGGAGGTTTCCTCAGCCAAAGAGATTGGATCAGATGAAGCAACTGTTTCAGCCACCTCATCAAAACATCCACTAGGCTTTTATTCAATAGCTATTTCACATTATACCACCACCTGAAGGGAGATGCTTAGAATAAGTATGTGCTTCAGCATAGAAGGAAGGTTGTTTTTACCATTGAAGAGAAACAGAATTTATAAAAGATTCCTTTTCTTTTCTCCAGAGTCCTTGGAGCTTATGCACGAAGCTCGTACCTTTTCACAGGAAAAATGTGAATTACACAGATGGCAATTCTTGCTTTTTTTAGTCCAGGGTGAGATAATGTTCTCTAGTTTGGTCTATTATGAGCTCCTGTTTTAGTAAAATGGGATTATCACTGCAAGGGATAGTATAGACAGGAGGGACTGAATAGTCACAGTTAACATTTAACATTTCACACATGCACATCAGATCCCAGCGATAATCCAATATATTGGAAGATTGTGACTAACAGTGGAGGTCACTTAGAGAGACCACTTCATTTTGAGAGTGACTAGCAGTGAAGGTACTTGGAAAGCCAAGGTCTTGGAAGCTTCGTGGAGGCTGCCCAGTTCGAGTCTTGCCTACGAAAGGACCAGGAGTGTTATGACTACATTTCATGTGGATGGACTGTTATGTCGCTGTGTTACTTGAGAGGCTTCTTAAATAACTTAGAGATTGAAGATTCAAGTAACAGAAGAGACTTACTGATGTCTTCCTCCATCTCAAGACACTGTTCACATACACACATATACATATGCCCCACAGTGAGGCACTACAGTGAGAGTATTCTTACGTGGTTACAAAATAGTTCACATTATCCTGACTATATCTTTCCAGTGTAACTTAAGTAACTGAGCTTGTACACTCGTTTATTTACACAACTATTTTTAAAAGTTCTTATCGATAGCGCACTGGTGGCAGTAAGTTCCTTTGCCATCTTGTGGATTTGGCTGCGACCGTCAGGCTCTGTGTTGCTGGTACACGTGTAGGTGATTTAATTGTTGTGCTTCACCTGACAACTGCTGTGTTGATGTTTCGGTATTAGTGGTTGTGGTCTCTTCACTCGATACCTCACTTGATATTGGTGCTGCAGGCTTTGCTGGTATTAAAGCTCCCTGCTTCATCACATCTTGTGTCGGCCGGATGTGAATTCTGTTCCTCCTCAGTTGATGGCCAGAGTCTGTCTTGACAATGGTGTCTTGGTGTCTCCGCTTCTCTGATGACCTTTGCTGGGGTCCATGTTTTCAACATCGGCTCTTGAATATGCACATGCTGCCCTCTGAAGAATTCTGGCAATGTTTGTGCATATTTGTTATAATGCTGACGTCATTCTTCTTGTGTGTCAGCCAGTCTTCTTCTAGTTTCCTCCTGGTCTTCTGTTGGGTGAATTTTGCTTGGCAGAGTTGTTTTATATCTCCTGCCATTTAGATGTTCTGCTGGGAACTTCACATCAGCCCTTAAAGGTGTTGCTTGTAATGAAAGAAGAGCTAGGTATGGGTCTTCTTCTGTTTCGCGAAATTTAGCTTGTGTGTGTTTCACAGTTTGCACTTGTCTTTCAATGAACCTGTGACCTTTGGGGTGGTATAGGGATGATGTAGTGGTAATAAACCCATACTCTTGTGACGTGAACTGTGTTCCAATGTCACATATTACTTGCTTGGGTATTCCTTGTTCAGCAAGGAGCACTCTCATTTCTGAGGTGATAGTTGACGCTCTCAGGTCTTTCACCCTTTTGACGAATGGAAACAGAGTAGTAACAGGCTACTGTTAAACACCACTCTTGATTCTCGGTGAACAAGTCTGCTCCCACTGGCTTGTTTCTGTGCTGTAATTGTTGTATGGTTATATGGAAAGATAGCACCTCTGACAGTGCAGCATTCCTTCAAAACTTGTCTACAGCACCAAACCAGCCTTTTGCTCTCCAATGATGCATTAACGTTCTTAAGTACAGAGGCAAATATGCAATTCACTGAATCACATTGACACCAACAACTGGCAAGCTTTGCAAAGTGTTTTAAAGGAGGAAACAATTCAAGCAAGGCAGAGAAACTGGGCAAGGCACTTCCCAAGTTTAGAGGGCTTGGCAGCTGAAGGCAAAGGTGGAGAGATGGAAACCAGGGCAAGAGTCCAGATTTGGAGTGAAGAGATCCCAAAGGGTTGTAGGTTTGAAGGGCATTTTACAGAGGGGTTTGAAAACAAAGGCAAGGATTTGAAAATCAAAGTATTGCCTAACCAGCTTCCAATTGGGGGAGGCCTTAATCTTGAAATGAAATCCACAACTGGATATAGCAGGCTGGAAATAAGTTGGTTCTAAGAAGTTGTGCAGTGATAAAGTTGTTACCAACAGTTGCTTGGAAAAATTAGCTATGACATAACCTAACAGCAACAATGATATCTGAAGGAAAGCTGCCAGAGCCAGAATTACATCAAGGCTACAGACTGTTCTTACCATCCCCATAAAAGAAAAACAAACATTGCTGTCACATTCCATCCTATAGCTCTTGATTTATTGGTCAAATTTTGTCCTCGGAAGATACTTTTCTTCTGGTACACTCACGCTTATGATGACTTTCCTGTTACAATTTGAACATTCTTGTCACAGTACTTATTCATGTTCATAGTAACAGAACAGTTTTCATTGGGCAGGCCCACACTTCCTATAAACCAAAACTTAAAACCTAATGTAAATAGTTTGCTGCAAGACTAGCAAACACCCTTTTGCAGAGATGTTTCACAGTGAAAGAAGCTTAGAATGGTCACAGGCCATTCATGACTACTTTCATCAGTGGAAAATCATTACAAAGTCAACCCAAATTGTTCAGATTGAAGTTCAAGGTAGAATTTATCATAAAAATGATAAGTAAAAATGAATATTATGCCATCCTTTTAGTCTGAATTCTCTAAATACGTGATGAAAACAGACAATAAGCTCCATGTGGGGAATGATACGCTGCCTAAACACACTGGCGCAGCTGACTCAGCCTCTTGCCCAGAAGCCCAAACTATCTGGGCTGGCGTTGCAGCTCCCATGTCGAGATGTGGAAGTAAGAGATGGATAATGGAGGGAGGGCACACCAGCAATTGGGGTGGGGTGGCTCTGCAAATGGAGAAGGAAAGGGGTGGAGAGCTGGAGGAAAGGAGACGGAAGGATGGGGGAGAACAGAGAGAACACTGAGCTTCATTTCCCTATCATTTTAATTTTCCTGACACGAGAGGTCCTGAAAGCTGGAACAAAAAAAAAAATTGATGTTTCAGGTCAGAACCCAGATTTTATAAAGACTGGGTTTTAACCCAAAATGCCGACCATTCTTCATCCTTGTATGCTGCTCACCCCACTAAGTTCCCCCACCAGATTTTTTTTAAAATTTAATTCTCCATCCCACTCCCACTTTAATTTCTCTGTCTTTGATCTCTTATACTGTTCCAATTAAATTTGAAAAACAGCATGACGTCTTTGATCCAGACAGTTAATTTTGCACTGCCAATAAGTCCTAATTCTGCCTAGCCCACAGGAAAGGAATATCAGGGTTGCATGTGATGTCCCGTATGCACAATAAATCTGAACTTTGAACATCTGCAACCCTCAGATTTAAAACTGAACTGAACAATTTCAGATCAACAGGTAGATGGCCATTTCTGATGGAAGGTCACCAGCTGTAACATAAACTGGGTCTTACTTAAGTAAAAGTAGCACATAGACAAAATGAATTCAATGGATCAGAAATATGAAGATGAACTAACTGCGTTCATAGCCCAGAATCAGAATTTATTGTCATGAACATGTCACGAAAGCCATTGTTTTGTGACAGCATCACAGAGCAAATATTTCTATAAACCACCTTACTAAAATGTTACGGAGTCCAGAGGACCCCAAAAACCAGCAGCAATATATGCACCACAACACAGGGTTACTTCAACAAAAGTAGTTTTTAATTATAATTGAACAAGAAAACAGAATTAAACTCTAACTTAACTAACCTACCTAACTGCTCAATCACCCCCCCGCCCCCCCATCTCTAACACTAAGTGCAGGTGTGTATAATGTAAATTTAAGATTAGAAAAGTTCTTTGGATCATAGTCCAATTTCACTGGTTGCAGGCAATTCTTGTTCTGTGCACAGAAGTTAGCATGAACAAAGTTCACCAGTCTTTAGTGCTTAACAGGCAAATGGTTACCACTCAGGAAGGTTCTTGCTGGTTTTCAGAGAGAGATTCCTTTTCCAGGACATCCGCAACTGATTCCTTCTCATCAATCAGTCTTGCTCACAAAACTTGCCCCTTTCAGGGTTCTCCAGATGATCCTCTTTCTTTCAGGTCACCTTTCACACCGCCAGTCTTCACCTTCGACCAGGCAGCCTTCCAAAGTTTGCCAGCTTTGTCCTTCTGGAAATGATTTTAGTCTCCTCTCTACTTTCTGTTTCACACCCTCCCTCTCTGAGAGCAAAACAGTTTTCCTCTGCCTGCAAAGATCACATGCTCTCCCAGGCAAGCTGCTGTTGATACCTTGTTGCTTTCTGTAAAAGTTCTGCAAATATTGTGTTTTAAAATGTGTGTGTGCAAGCTATTCTAACAATTCCTCCCAAACCACCTCTAAATACTTTGTCACAAAATAAATTAAAATATTGCACAAAATGTCAAAGTAAGGCTGTGTCTTTGGTTCATTGACCATTCAGGAATCTGATGGCAACGGGGAAGAAGCTGTCCTTGTGCCGCTGAGTGCTCGTCTTTTGGTGGGGGTCCTTGAGGATAGAGGCTGTTTTTTTAAGTCACCACCTCATGTAGATGTCTCGATGGAGTGAAGTCTGGTGCCTGTGATGTCGCAGACTGAGTTAACAACCCTTTGGGGTTTATTCTTGTTCTGAGAGTTGGCGCCTCCATGCCAGGTAGTGATGCAACCAACCAAAATGCTATCCACGGTCCACCTGTAGAAGTTTACAAGAGTCTTCAGTGACATACCCATTCTCCTCAGACACCTCACAAAGTATAGCTGCTGGCGAGCCTTCTTTGTGATTGCATCAACATCTCCAGGACAGATACCCAGGAATTAGAATTTATTGACCTTCTCCACTACTAAGCCCTCGACGAGAACTGGTTCCTGTACTCCTGACTTCTTCCTGAAGTCCACAATCATCTCCTTGGTTTTGCTAACGCTGAGTACAAGGTTGCTGGCATGATGCCACTCAACGAGCTGATCTATCTCCTTCCTTTACGCTTCCTCACGGCTGTCTGTGATTCTGCCGACAATCGTGGTGTCATCGGCAAACTTGTAGATAGCTTTGGAATTGTGCCTGGCCACATAATCATGGGTGTATAATGAGTAGAGCAGCAGGCTAAGCATGCATCCTTTCTTTTGTAATTTTTTGTTTAGTGCACCGAACCATATCAATAATATGTGTTCATCATTATAGTGACATTTCCTCCGATCCCTTTCATCCCTCCCCACCCCCTTCGAAAGCAATAATAAAACCACACAAAGAAAAACGTATCATCCATATTTCCATATTTAAGTCTTATCTTGCTTGTATTCATATCACTTTAGGAGATGGAGGTCCGAAGTCGGCATTTTCTAACATATTTTATGTATGGTTCCCAAATTTGTTCAAATAAAGTACATTTGTCTTTTAGATTGTAAGCAATTTTTTTCTAATGGAATACACTTGTTCATTTCTATATTCACCACTGTTGTATTTTAAGCTTGCTTCCATTTTCCAACTTGTCATTATATACTTGTCTGCTGCTGCAAGCGCTATCATAATAAATCTTTTTTGGGCTCTATCTAATTTTAGGCCTAGTTTTTTGTCTCATTATTTAAACAGAAAAATGTCTGGATCTTTTGGCATGCTATTTTTTTGTAATTTTGTAATTTAATATTAGGTTTAAATCTTCCCAGAAAGTTTTCACTTTTGTACATGTCCAAATTCCACGTTTACAGTGGAAGCATCGATCCGATGTTGTTGGGTCCCACTCTTTTAATTTCTGAGGAGTAATATATAGTCTATGTAGCCAGTTATATTGAATCATACATAATCTAGTATTTATTGAGTTCTTCATAGTTCCTGTACATAACTCCTCCCATGTTTCGTCTTTAAACCTTATATTTAAATCTTTTTCCCAATTTTGTTTAGGTTTATACCTTGTTTCATCCTCTTCCTTATATTGCAGTTTGTTATACACTTTTGTCATCCTTTTTTTTTACTTTTATTGTGTCTGTTTTTACGTATTCATAGCTGCTACTCTCTGGTAGTCTCAAGCTAGTTCCCAATTTATCTTTTAAGTAAGTTTTCAACTGGTAGCATGCAAACATTGTACAATGTATTATTCCATATTTATCTTTTAATTGCTCAAATGCTAATAAATTATTTCCCAAAAAGCAGTCTTCTATTTTCTTAATTCCTTTTCTCGCCCATTCCTTGAAAAATAAATTATCTATTGTAAAGGGGATTAATGGGTTTTGTGTCAATAACATTTTTGGTATTTGATCATTTATCTTTTTTTGTTCCAGATGTATTCTCTTCCATGTTTTAAGTATATGATGTAATACTGGCGAAATGTTGTATTGCACCAACTTCTCGTCCCATTTTAAGTGTTCCGGGACATTTTCTCCTAATTTATCTAATTCTATCCTTATCCAGTCCGATTTTTCTCCCGTCTGATAAAAATCTGATAAATATCTTAACTGCGCTGCCCTGTAATAATTTTTGAAGTTTGGTAACTGCAGCCCTCCTTGTTTGTATCTCCATGTTAATTTTTCGAACACTACTCGATATTTCTTACCCTTCCATAAAAATTTCCATATTACTTTCTTCAGTCCTATAAAAATTCCTCTATCAAGGAAATTGGTAACATTTGGAACAGATTGTACCCGTGGAAATACATTCATCTTAATGCAGTTTACTCTCCCTATTAAAGTTAACGGCAGCTCTTTCCAAGTCTCTAAATCTTTGTTATTAGTGGTTGGTAGTTTAATTTGTACAAATGGTTTAGGTTATTATCTATCCTGATATCAAGGAAACGTATCGCCTGTGTTTGGCATTTAAAAGGGAATTTTTTTTTACATTCTGTATAATCAACTTTGTTCATTGGCATCACTTCGCTTTTATTAACCATGTATCCTGATATCTCTCCATATTCTTTCAGTTTCATATATAGCCTTTTTATTGATTTATCTGGCTCTTTTAAATATATTACAATCATCCGCAAATAGGCTGATTTTAAATCTTTTCTCTTTTATTTTTATTTCTTTTATTGTAGGTTCCTTCCTTGTCAGCTCTATAGTCAAGGCAAACAGGGAAGGGGACAATGGGCATCCCTGTTGATCTGCTCAATTTAAAGTGATCTGACACATATCAATTTACTACTACCTTTGCTAAAAGTCCATTGTACAGTGCTCTAATCCAATATTAATAAATTTTTCCAGTAGTTTAAATTTCTGTAGCACTTTAAATAAATAGTTCCATTCTACCCTGTTGAAGGCTTTCTCTGCATCTAGCGTAACTGCCACCATTGGCGTTTTATTCATTTGTGCTGCATGGATTAAATTAATAAATTTAAAGACATTATCTGCTGCTCATCTTTTTTAACAAATCCTGTTTGATCCTGCTTTACCAATTTCGGTACACAGTCAGTCAGACTATTCACTAGTCGTTTTGCTATTAATCTGTAATCTGCATTTAGTAAGGATATTGGTCTATGACGCCGGTGACAGCGGGTCCTTTCCCATTTTTGGAATTACTGTAATTGTTGCTGTTTTACATGATTCAGGTAGATTTTGGGTCCCTTCCCCCTATTTCATTACTTCTAGAAGGGGCAGGGGGGTTAATAATTTCTTAAATACTTTATAAAACTGTAGGGAATCCATCTTCGCCTGGTGTTTTATTGTTTGGTCATTTCATTAATATATCCTGTATTTCTGCAATTTTAAAGGGGTTTGTCAATTTATTTTGATCTTCTAATTGTAGTTGTGGTACAATATTTGATAAAAACTCATCAATTTTATTGTTCTTCCCTGTATTTTCGATTTGATACAATTTCTTGTAGAATTTTTTTTTTAATTTCCATTAATCTCTAATGGGTTGTATGAGATCTGCTTATCATCTTTTCTTATCGCTAAAATGGTTCTTTTTGCTTGTTCTGTTTTAAGTTGCCAGACCAATATTTTGTGGGGTTTCTCTCCTAATTCATAATATCTTTGCTTTGTTTTCATAATGTTTTTCTCCACTTTGTATGTTTGTAGTATTTCGTATTTTAATTTTTTCTCTGACAATTGTCTTTTTTTCCTGAGTTTTCTCTTTTCACTAATTCCTTTCTGATAGTTACTATCTCTTATCCAACTGTTCTACTTCCCGGTTATATACTTTAATTTTAGTCATATAGCTAATTATTTGTCCTCTAATAAAGGCCTTCATTGCATCCCATAATATAAATTGATCTTTTACTGACTCTGTGTTTATCTCAAAATGTTTTAATTTGTGGTTCAATATATTCCTGGAAATCCTGCCTTTTTAACAATATAGGGTTTAGCCTCCATCTATAGGTTTTCAGTGGAATATCCTCTAATTCGATTGTTAATAATAAGGGTGAGTGATCAGATAAAAGTTTTTTCTTGTATTCGGTCTTTCGGACTCTCCCCTGAATCTGCACTGACAAGAACATAGGTTTTATGTCTGTTCAAATAATATGAATACTCTCTTTCTTTTGGATGTTGTTTCCTCCATATATCAGTTTTCATATCCTGCATTAATTTTAGCATAAATTTGTTTATTTTTTTAAATGGTCTTCCCAGTTTAATCTATCACTGGTTCAAGGTTAAACTGAAAAATCACCCCCCCCCCCCCAGTAAGATGTGTCCCACATAAATTCCTGATCTTGTTCGTTGGGTGCATAAATGTTTTGCAAATTCCAAAATTCTGAATAAATCTGGCACTTCACTATTACATACCTACCCAATGGGTCTGTTATTACTTCCTTCATCTTAAATGGCAAATTCTTGCTAACTAGTATAGCTACTCCCTTGGCTTTTGAGTTGTATGATGATGCCACTACATGACCTACCCAGTTTCTCTTCAATTTACTATGTTCTATCTCAGATAAGTGTGTTTCTTGTATAAATGCTATGTCTATGCTCTCCTTTTTCAGTAGTGTCAATAAACTTTTCCTTTTAATTTGGTTGTGAATTCCATTAATATTGATGGTCATATAATTCAATGTACTCATCTTATTCATCATTTTCAGTTCTCTCTCACCTCTACAACCCCTCAATCTCTCTTTTTCCAGAATCTCTCTCTTTCCAGAATCTCTCTCTTTCCAGAATCTCTCTCTTTCCAGAATCTCTCTCTTTCCAGAATCTCTCTCCAGAATCACTCTCTTTCCAGAATCACTCTCTTTCCAGAATCACTCTCTTTCCAGAATCACTCTCTTTCCAGAATCACTCTCTTTCCAGAATCACTCTCTTTCCAGAATCACTCTCTTTCCAGAATCACTCTCTTTCCAGAATCACTCTCTTTCCAGAATCACTCTTTTTCCAGAATCACTCTTTTTCCAGAATCACTCTTAAAATTATTCTTACTCTTTCCTGTCCACTACGATACAACAAACAAAAAAACCACAGTAACCCCAACAAAAACAAACACAAAATATACTCTGAAAAAATACACTAAATCTGTCTTTGGGACAACCACAACTCCCTTTTCCACCTGGGTTGCGATAATGACCACAAGTGTCAACAGATTTCGCAGTGGTAGATCTTTTCCCCCTTTCCCAGAAAAACATTTTTCTAAAAATATAACAAAGCTCTTTCTTTTCTCTTTTTCCACCTTAATCATCTGTATTCACATTATCAACTTATTTCTATACATTGTCTTAAAAATCTTTTTAATACTCCTCATCTCGTCTGTTTGGCAATCGTTCTGAAAAGCGATGAGCTTTTTCCGGATCTGCTCACCAGGGATGAATACCTTTTGCACTGCTGGATGTCGTAGCACAAAATTGTAGCCTTTTCTCCATAATACCGCTTTTTGCCACGTTGAAGTCCTTTCGTTTCTTTAAGAGTTCAAAGCTAATTTTCGGGTAGAAAAATATTATTTTCCCATTGTATTCCAATGGTTCTTTATTTTCCTTCACTCTTTCCTTTGCCAGCTCCAATATTTTCTCTCTCATTGTGTATCCTAGTAACTTTATTAATATGGAGCGCAGCTTTTGATGTGGTTGTGGCTTTGGTGCCAATGTTCTGTGGGCTCTTTCGATTTCTATTTCTTCTTAGAGTTCTTCCACTCCCAAGATTTGTGGGATCCATCTTTTTATAAATCCTTTTATGTCTTCTCTTTGTTCGCCTTCTTTCATGCCCATTTTTATGTTGTTGCGTCTGCTAAAGTTCTCCAAAATGTCAATTTTTTGAGCTAGCAAATCTTGTGTCTCCTTAATTTCCTTGTCTCTATCTTCCAGCTTTTCTTGTCGGTCATTCATCTCCATTTCCAGTTTCCCCTCTTTCTTCCACTTCATCAACTCTTTTTCCTATTTCTGCTATAGCAATTTCATTATTTGCATTCTTACTTCTGCCCTTTCCAATTTTTTTTATTGTATTAAATTCTGTCATTAAGATGTCCATTTTGGGTCATCAAAATATTCCTCATCTATCAGCTGCTTTTTTTTAAACCTTCTATTTTCCCTTTAGGGTCTTTATCTTTCTCTTTGTCTTCCTTCTCTAGCTCCTTGTCTTCGTGGTGCTTCGTCCTCTAGCTCCTTGTCTTCGTGGTGCTTCCTCCTCCATCGATGTCTCCTCTCTGGTTGCTCCAGCTGTTTCTGCACCGTCCTGCTGCTGGGCTCCGCTCCCGTCAGCGTCATCCCTGTACTGCGCACGCGCGAGCAGTCGCAGTTGCATTTGCGCTTCTTTTTCTGGCTCTGCGAGCCATCATTGTAGTCCACCCCGGCAGACATCACCGCCCAGTTGGTAGCTTACCGGCTTCGGAGGTCAGGCCAACCTTTTGGTGGGAACTCCCTGCTTCCATTTACAGGTAAGGCCTTCTTCCTTTTTTTCTGGGAGTTTCTATTACTTCTTCTTTGTCTGTCGTTCTGGTCTTTCTTTGGAGTCATCCTCAAGATCTTCTTGTTCACTTTGTCTTGCAGCTTCTCTAGGTTTTAATTGTTCTGCTTTGCTTTTTACTCTCTTTTTCACTTTCTCCGTGGAGGGCTGGTTTTCCCCGACCATGTGACTTCCCTGCTAAGCACATCCTATCAGTGGACCATTTCAGCTCACTCAGTTCCTTATGCTAAGTATTGACATTTAAAAATATATCTTAACTTGGTGGGAGGTGACAGCCGACCTATGCACTAAAGTTAGTGGGAAAACCTCGATGGAAGTCCCACCTAAGCAGCTGCAAGTAGATTGACCCTGTGAGCAGCCAGTGTAGTGGCAGGTGGAGGTCAGCAGCAAACAGATCCAGCAGATGCCACTGAAGAGCAAACGGGAGGGCAAGGCAGGCTGATTTATTCACCCAACCAAATTGAAATCATCACGTTGCGAAACGTCCTCCTTTCAGAAACACAATTTCAACAATAAGTAATTGTGTTCTGTGATACTGGTCTGTGCGCAGCACACGCTGCAGCTTTGTTTTAATGGAGGTGTTGAACCAGATCAGGTGCCTTCTCCAAACCAATTTTCATGATGCCCAGCATCTGATCAAAAGTATGGGGATGAGAATAGCAACCAGTAAACTCAACCAGTTC
The DNA here is from genome assembly GCF_036971445.1 of Narcine bancroftii. Lineage (NCBI taxonomy): Eukaryota > Metazoa > Chordata > Chondrichthyes > Torpediniformes > Narcinidae > Narcine > Narcine bancroftii. The sequence continues at coordinate 56,540,980 of NC_091480.1, forward strand.
TAAATTGCGCAGTTGCGTGCATTGTTTGTTGACAAGGGGCGACTTTTGACCATTATCATTGTGTGTTGAGGATGGGGTCGTGTTCGTGGTGTAAAGAGAGGTCACTGATATTGGAATTCAAGCAGCCTAATCATGCTCTGTTCAATAGGAATACACTGATTGCTGAGCCAGCCCTGTCTGAGACAAGCTGCAGAATGAGAAACTGAGATGGGTGCAATCTTAGAATCCTGCTGTGCCAACAGCGGGAGTATGGTTTGTCTATAATGGGAGAGAAGCCATGTGTCAGAGCTGATTGACAACATAGCTGGGTCTTTAACCTGACTAATGACTTTATTAGAATAGTACACAGAAATATATTGCGAACATGTTTGCCAGTGCTCCAGTAATAGCAACGGGAAACATTAAACCACCAGCAATATGTAGACAAACTAAGTTTTACCTTGATGAAACGTCAGTTCTGTATTTTTACCTTTGCTATATAAAGGACATTGTTTGACCTGCTGATTTTCTCCAGCCTTGTGTTTTTACTTCAACCATGGAATCTGCATCTAGCAGAAAGGGCATCAAAGCTTGGTCTGGCCATTCTCTGCAACAGAACTTCCCCCAGCCGTCTTGGACCTCACCATGACATTGGATCCAAGAGGGGGTTTTGAGAGGGTGGGTCTGGACCTGTGCAACCCCTACTCACCTCAATCCATTCACGTACATAATGTTCCTTTCTGAGGAGTGGGGTATCCTCATATCAAACCCCACAAACTGACTGAAAAGGTCCATCATCATCCTATGTAGACCTCTATCCTTCAACACTCCAAAGAGAAAATTCTACTAACCTTGCCTCATAAAACTTGTTTTCCAATTCATGCAACACGGTGAAAGGTTTCACCAGGACATTGCGACCATGGAAAAGCTGTATCAGGGAAACTGGAATCCGTCAACGCTGGCTGACTATTGTTGGACACTGACACAAGAGGCATCAGATACTGAGTACAAATGAGAATCTGTAGCAAAATATTTTTAGGTCCGTTGAACAAATGCAATGTATCAGCATCATTATGCGATTAAACATGCTAAATTCAATAAAAGTTAATGTTTCTCCAACTTACTATGTGATTCAGAAAATCTGAAATTATCTTTGTTGTTCAGCTTGAAGTTGTCTATCATAATATCAATTTCTTTTTGGTCAAGTAAACCTTTTGGGAAAAAAAAAGTTGTTCAGTCTCCTCTGTGTTGCTACAATCATGAAGAAGGCTCACCAGCAGCTATACTTTGTGAAGTGTTTGAGGAGATTAAGTACGTTACCGAAGACTCGTAAACTTCTACAGGTGGACCGTGGAGAGCTTTCTGGCTGGTTGCATCACTGTCTGGTACGGAGGCACCAACTCTCAGGACAATAAACTCGAGGGTTGTTAACTCGGCCTGTGACATCACAGGCACCAGACTTCACTTCATCGAGGACATCTACATGAAGCGGTGTCTTAAAAAAGCAGCCTCTATCCTCAAAGACCCCACCCCCCCAGGCCATGCCCTCTTCACTCTGCTACCATCGGGGAAAAGGTACAGGAGCCTAGACGAGCACTCAGCGGCACAAGGACAGGTTCTTCCCCGCTGCCATCAGATTCCTGAATGAACCACAGACACGGCCTGACTTTTCGTGCACTAAATGTTGTAAGATGGTTATAATATGAATGCTATGATGCTAAGCAAAACACAGAATTTCATGACGATAAATCCTGATTCTAATGGTTCTGCAGACTGGAAGGGCATGTTTCTCTGCTATAATGTTCTATGGTTCATAGTACAGGCCCTTCAGCCTATAATGTTGTGCAGACCTTAAAACCTCAGCAGCATCGGGTACGGGTAATACTTGAATATTAGCCTACTGAAAACTTGTCTGGAGTGGATATAACCAGTCCCCTCTGCAGCCTGCACTCCAAGGCTCACCAACTCGGTGGGACCCTGATGGCCGCCATGGAATTGAACCCAAGCATCACCTCAGTCCTCATCTTTCTTTAGTTTACATCATTTAATTGCCCCACCAAGGAGTTATTTTAATTCTTTTCAAATACCTACATCTTTAAAATAAAATGCAGCGAAGTCTCCTTCAGAGCACATTATATATTTTCATCCGCTTTCAAGCTGCCCTCGTGAGCTCGGCGCTGTCACAATGCCATCACAACCATTCTGATCGCCGATTGGTGGACAAGAGGCAAGCGGCTGCAGGTAGGGGGCTTGCTGAATGGGTTTTTGGAGCACCCTGCATGAGTCACGTGACCCTGTAGTTGTCAGGCAAACTGTGGATTGTAATTCTCCCCCTTTCGCGTAGTCCTCTGACAATCTCATCCGCAGTGATAGAATACAAAGTTAATGGGAGATGACAATTTAGCCGATCCATCACGAAAAGAGAAACGAAGTCTTAACAATGGCTTTTAATTGAATACATGTCAACTTGGTTTTTTTTCTTGCTCTCTATTTCACTTCCTCACATTAATCCTTTTGCCCTATAGCTTGGAGGCATTATAAGGCCAGGAGCACCTCTTCCCAGGGCAGGAATAGCAAACATCAGAGGACATCTGCACAAAGTGAAATGTAGGGGGTGGTTTTTTTTAAAAACATAGTTGTGGGTGCCTGGAATGCCTTGCCAGGGGTGGCAGTGGAGGCTAAAACATGAGGAGCATTTAAGATGCTCTTAAGACAGGCACATGGATAAAAGCAAAATAGGTAAGAAGGGTTTCATATTTTTTTTGTAGAAAATAGGATAGGTGGGCACAACATTAAGACTCCTCAATGACATTTTATAGATTTCAGATTTATTGTTGAGTACATACGTGACATTACATACAACTGAGATTTTATTCTGTGGGCGAGGCAGAATTACCACTTATTGGAAGTGCAAAAAAACTGTAGTGTATTCATGTAAACAAACTAAACATATAATGAATGCAACACACTGAATTTTTTTTAAAAAAAAATAAAGTCCAGAAAAAAGTCCTTAAATGAGTTTGTCATTGAAGTGTCTGATGGTGGAAAGGGAGCAGCTGTTCCTGAACCTGATGGTGCCAGTCTTGTGGCACTGAGACCCCTTTCCTGATGGCAGCAGCAAGAATAGAGCGTGTGCTGGGTGGCTGATTCTCAACAATGGCTGCTGCTCTCCAATGTCAACGTTCCTAGCAGATGTTTTCAATAGTGGTGGTAGGTTTTGCCTGCATGGAGCCATTGAATCAGAGTACAAAAAACAGCCACTTTGACCAATTACATACACACTAACCATTGCATTTACACCAATCTTATTTTATTCTCCCAAGTCTCTCACCTACATAGGAGGAAGTTCATGGCCAAGTAACTTATTAACCCACACATTCTTGCAATATGGGAGGCAAGTGGTAAATCCTTTGGAAACACAGGCAGAATGTACAAACTGCAGACAGCACTGGATATCAGGTAGTGTGCAGGCAGAGGCCTGCAGAATGCACACAAGCAGAAAGGCATGGAATAGCAAATGGAACAGAATTTGGAAAAAGGCAAAGCAGTGCATTTTGGAACACAAATTAAGTTTAATAAAACATGGTCAGAGGGATCTGGGCATTTTCATTCAGAAATCACAACTTTTATTACCATAACAAGACAGAAATAAAAGGAGAGGTTGATTTTAGCGATGGAGCAGGCATGAAGGGGTGAATGGCCTCCCTTTTTTTTGCTCTTATTGCAAAGATATCAGATTCAAAAAATATACTATTCTTCCCCAATCTGGGCAAGATCCTAGCTCTAACTCGAGTCACAGTTAGATTCATACAAGAATGGATAATAAACACTGTCAATGCTAGCAATGTAATATTAAAAAAACCAAACCTCTTCTCCTGGTTTGAAAAAAAAAACCCTTCATACAAGAGCTTGCTTGAATGTTTGCAAGTAGAATGACATCATGCAGAAAAATAGCAGCCTGCTTAATTGGCACTCTATCTACTGCAACAGGCCTAGTGCATAATTATAAACAAATGCATTGTAGTTACTTACTTGCTATGGCTATTCCAGACAGCATGCTGTTCAAGGCCACAGGTTTGGAGAGTGTACAAGAGGAGCAAGTGCAGAAGATTAACCTGCTTTCAATTCTTTTCCCAAGTCCCACATATCAAATTCTATGTACAGTTATGAAAAACATGTTTCATTTATAAACTATCAAAATTCACCTGTTCATCTCTTTATTCTCCTTAAATTTGAATTTTAAAAGGGCTGTTCAAGAATCCAGACCAACCCAAGCAATCTTGATTGGAGGACTTTTACTGCACTATATTCTCGAATCCCTCAGGAATAGTTTGTATTCTTCTTGACATCCACTTCTGACCAGCTCAGTCATCCATCATCTTAGGATGAATTATTCAAGCTAAAGCTCTTATCACAGTTCAACTTTTGTTTGCATGTTTAGTCAAATTATCAAAAAAATCAAAAGGATACAAGGAAAAAACTCATCCTGAACATCTAATGTTCTTTTCAAACTCCTGCCTTTACCTCTTGAATAAATTCAACCCTCCCAATTACCACGTTTTTGATGACCAATGCTGGGCTTTACAGCATCTCATCTGGTTTTTATTCTTTTCTTGCATTTGCTGCATTGGGTCCAGTCTGGTAATACCTCAGCCCAAAAACTTCCAGTTGATCCAGCTTTGCAGTCACATCCTCCAAATGCTCAGCATTTGTTCTTTTACAACAAAACTTTCATTTTTATTGGTGCCAACTCTAAAATGTTACAAAATTCAGATCTGGGTTTTAATATGCAAAGGTTACACAGCAGGCCAAATGCCACAGTCTATATACAATGCCAAAAAGTATTAAGACTTTTGGATTTTTCTTGGGGGAGGTAAGAAAGGGAATGAAGACATCAACAAGTTGGGAAGGAAATAGAAGTAGAGCAAAACTCCAATATTTTGGTGGTGCTGACAGAATTACCGAACAGTTCACTTTTAAAGAAAAAATTGTACAGTGAATAAGGTAAGTATGTGAAATTTAAAAGGGACACCAGATATAATCTGGATTTCCAAACAACTGAATAGAAGGTTAGAGTTTTACTATATTCCCACACAGGAATTTTTGCAATATGATTGAAAATTTAAAGATATTAAAAAAACAAATTTTAGTGTAGTGATATTATTTCAGAGAATAAATCCTTCACATTTGTGCAAGACATTAAAAACACACATTTTAAGTGTTAACAGTTTATTAGAAAGATATTGTAGGCTTAAAAAAAATTCCATTGCATTTGACATAAATTGAGGTTTTCAGCTTGAACTGAGCAGATTTCACAAAATACATCCTAAAGATAGTGTATTAACAGCTTCTTCAAAACTTGCATTCATACTTAAGACAGTGCAAATACACTTTTGGTCATCTAAATGTACAGCCACTTAAGATCAACAAGCGACAATGTACAGCTTTATCACTCATCACACTAACAGATGTAGAAGCTTAAGGGTCAACAATACCATTAATAGTCTGAACCAGTTCTTAGAGATGAAAAGCCACTGGAAACTTTGTAAAACCTCAGCATCCTAACGGCTGAATTAACTAAGATGGCTTAATTGATACTGAAGGAATTTGGTATTAGATTGTACAAGAACCAACTACAACATTTAATATTAATCAGTAACGAATTCAGATCACTATAAATAATTTTTGCTCAAGTCCTGGCATATTTTTGGACTGCATATAATATGCATAATGGCATATTCCTTTTAAATATTGCCCTGTAACAGGAAGCAATTTTGTCCAATACTCAGGTATACATTGACCCCTAGAAAAGCCTTTTAAACAGGTTGAAAATGGATTGAAAGATGCTTCACTGCCCTGAACAGCTATCAACTTATAATTGTGTTTTGTTAAAAAAATTAACAGTTTAATGGATGCGTTTCTTCCAATTCCCTGAAGCCTTTCTTCTCAATTAATTCATTCTAGATCTGGCATTTCTGCAAAAATAAAAAGAGGTATGACATAACAAAATACAAGCTGAAACAAAATGAATAAACAAATACAGAATTGGACTTACTCTCATCGTCACTATCCTGCGACCCATCCTAAAGAACAAGTGGGAAACAAAAGGGCATCAAAATACTCAAATCAAAATGGAATTTGAAGCAAGAAAAAATGCAGACAATTAAGATGAGTGCATTTGCAATAGTTACCACATGCAAACCCAACAAGTTAGAAATTCAAAATTCAAATCTGGGTATCCCTTGGGATACTAACTAGGGAAGCATGCAGTATCCTTTTAGACAGTGGACAGACCTACATCAAAATATGTTTTTATTCCAATTTTTGAGAAAAGTATACTTAGTATTGAATCTCAATACTTGTGTAGTCCAAAAGATGTACTTATTTTTCTTACAGTAGATTTGATCAAATTCATCAACTTTATACCTTATTAATTTGGCTATAGACCTTGCACTGGCCTGGTTTCAAGCCTAACTGTGTTATAACCACCCCTGTCTTGAGTATCACATCTGTGCTTGCCCCTTTCTTGCTTGATGGGAAATTAAAAATTCAGAAATTGCACCCATTTTCAGTTATTATAGCAAGTTTGTTCCCTTCATTCGCTAGACCATTTTGTCTGGGACAGAAAAAGCATGGTGGTTATCAAAGAATATAACCTCAACAATCATAATCACTGCACCTGCAGACTTTAGTGTTTCACCCTGTTCTACAACTGAAAGAATTTCTGACATCTAAAGAGCAATTTAAATTGATGCAACAATGATTGTGCATTGTACTAACCCAAAACAAATATGAGCCAAAGGATAATATTGGGCAAAAGTATGATTTTGAAGAGTTTGTGTGGTTTAGAAAGGGACTTGTAGAGCGTGTAATGACTTCGATTGTCTGCACCTGTAAAACTAAAGCAAACAAGGGGAAAAATTGAACTGCTAATGCTTTTTCCTACAATGTGGACTACGACTTCTCTGTAATAGAAGCCAGTTAATAGTGCAGTCAGTTTGATATTCCAAACATACAATTAACCACATTACCAAAATCTACACGACTTAAAGTCACAAGATTTTAATACTTAAAAAGGAGACTTGAATCCTTGAGACTGTGGTCATAATTGCGATTAGTGGGTTGCTGCACAATTTTCATTCCATAAATTTAAAAGTACAAATCTCCAAGCTAATATCTTCATACTTACATCATCCATTCCATCAACGTCTGGGATGTCTCTATCTTCTCCTCCCATATTGTTCATCATCTATAAAGATGCATTTTTATTTTTTTAAAAACTTAAATCTAAGCAGTACATTAATAAATACATACTAAATATGGATAAGAAATGCATGGGGTGATGATGAGTTATTTATACAGACCAGGATGGTCCAAGTGCAATCTCTCACTAATCTTAATAATGATCCTACTTAAAAATCACCAGGAGACAATAAGTCCGATTTATTCTCCAGTGCTAGTACACAGCAATAACTGTCGCAATGCAACAGCTCCACAGCCAGCTGACACCATCAGCGCTCGCATGAAGTAAAATGGGCAAGCACAAATGGCATTCAATAAAAATAAAGGAGATTTTTTTTAAAAGGAACACACAGGCATTAAAGGACGTTTAACAGATTTGGTTTCTTTTTAAATAAACTGTCAGGACCCATTGAGAATCTACATGCTACACAAGCATAGAAGACATTACCGTATTATTCTTCAACATCACATCTGCAAAGTACTCCCAAGAGAAAAGTTTTCTGCCAATTCAGAATTTATTTTTAAAACAATTTTCAGTACCATTGTGCAAGGAATACTATAGTTTCGATGTAGTTTTGTCCACTGTACTTGGTGTACAAATAGTGCTAACCATACAACATGCAGCTGATTTATTCCTTGAAGGTTTGTATATTGTGCAGCTACAAGTGGGCGAAAGAACACAAACTTGGCAGGTAGTGAATCAAAAATCCAGTGCGAGCTAAGGAGGTTTAACAAGATTTCAACTCTTTTCAGGAGTTTACTTCCCAGAACATCTCTTCCTGCTGGTACTTTTGTGAAGGGCATCAATTTCTGGATTCAGTGATATATTGACCCCCTACTCAACAAATACAACTACTCCTTGAAGGATTTGTACAGTCATGCACTGCATTATGTCCTCAGACAATGTTTGAGGTCCCATAAGGTTATAACAGTTCAGAAATCCCGATCGGAGAATAGGACCTAGCGGATGTCGTGAATGCAACAGCTTCCCGCAGGCAACATGTGTATTTCATGTCTCTTGTATACAAAGCGATTGTGCTGCCAGACATATAATGGTACAGTACATATATAACCTATAATTATGTCTTGATAGTCATAATAAATGCCTATGTTACTGGCTTATGTACTGTATTATACTTTATATTGTTATTTTAATGTGAACTTTCCCTACTGACAAATGTAACAGTGTGCTTCGACTCATAGGCAGCAGCATCCAATCGAGAGTCTCTTGAGTGTTGTAGCTTTGCTAAGTCTATAATATGGTGTTCACACAATGTCCAAATCTCAATGTCCTATGTCACAGAATCGTGGATGTTAAGCGACTGTATTTATTTTTTACTAATTCAAGGGATATGGACTTCACAGGTTGAGCCAACTTTAATTGGCCAAGATGGTGTTGGTGAACCGCTGCAAGTAATAACCACATGGAGTGATATACATTAGCAAATGACATAAATGATGTACCTGTGAGAACTTTTCAAAGCTGGACAAATCTTCCTCTTCTGGATCATCATCTGAATCTCCCCAGTTATTGAAATCCAGTTTGAGCCAGTTTAACTGCAAAAGTGGCCAGTCAGTAATTGAAATCAATGAAGACAGGATATTAGAAAACACTGCAATGTCCTAGTTACCTTAAGTTTATCTTTGGTTAACCGTGGCCATACTTGACCAGATTCTCCTTTTCGTAAGTAGCACAAGATAGATCTGTCTGTTCGCTTGTGTCTGGAATCCTACAAATATATTAATGTAACAATACAGACAACAGTGATACAGGTCAATACTAGACCATTGCAAAAATTATTTTATTGGAAAAATGTGTACTCCCCACACCCAAAAAATTTCAAAACTAAGGATTTAACAAAATCAATAATATTGTCACCAAGAGGACAGAAAATGACTATTGTATTTTTATTGGAAAACTGAACAACTACACTGGCAGAGTATTAAATTTAGTCATTCAGAACGGTAACAGGCCCTTCTTGCCTATGAGCCTGTGCCCTCTCCAAATATACCAATTAACATATAACCCCACAATGAAGGGTGGAAGCACCCGGCGAAACCATGCAGACATGAGAAAGTATAAACGCTTTACAGACAGTGCTGGATTCGAACCTGGGTCGCCAGCGCTGTAATAATGTTGCGTTAACCACTACGCTAACTGTGCCGCCTAGTTCAACTATGACCATTACATGTTTCTTAGCCAAAGAAGCAAAATAAAATTAGCAAAGGATATTACTTAACTGGCTCATTTATTGTCCAATACTTACATTTGGGTCAATTGCACTATAAAGATTAACTTCATTAAAATGCTTTATGCTCTCAGCTCCTCCCAGACAGCTACAAGAAAAAGATGCCATACAAAAGTGAATTTCAGTATCTTGTTCTCAAATATTAACAGCCAAACCAAAATCTATGATAGGTATTTTAATACACATTATGGATCAATAATTTAAAAAATCTACAAGGTACATTAGCAGAATATGAAGTCTCAGAGCAACAGCACGGTTGGAAAGAAAGTACCAACACTGAAGGTTGATGTCATATTGCTTTCAGGTAAAATCCTTTGCAGTTTTTGAACACCTTTTTCAAGTTCCTTCATTCTATCTGGAAGTACACTCCTCAGAAACTCTCATTAAATTCTCCACCTGACACTCACTATGACACTATCTCCTTTAGTGTTCTAGACGCTGACCAGAGACATAACACATCTTTCAAAAATGTTGAAAAATAAGTTAATTTTTGTTTGATGAACTTGAAATGATTATTGACCCAAGATATTAATACTTTCCTCTCAAATCCCATGTAAAGTATTTCTATCAACTTTTAAATCAAGGAAATAAAACTTGTATTTTCATTCAGGCACTAGGGAATGTGCTGACAAAATGGTGTGCATCATGAACATCCATTCTTTTCTCATCTATATGACTCCATGCATCATCCATTCTACCACTTTCTCTGAATCACCCTTCATCTACTTTAAACATTGCTCATTTGCAAAACTTTCAGCTTTGACAAAAACCTGAATTACAAACATTCTGCCCTCACTCAGCTCTGACAACATCTGGGAAAAGGCCTCATATGTTTTCTTTTCACATTTGTTATATCGCAATTCAATTTATTGAGGAACAATAGTGACACAACTGACCCCAAACTCTCTGATTCAAATGTTATCAAATGGACTCTTCAAAACTTTCACTGGGCACTTGTTGAACCTTGACAGGTTCTCCCTTCTTAGCCTGAGGACAGGTAGGATGTTACCTCCAACATGCCAGATAATCAAAATCCTTCATGTCCAGCATGGTTTAATGCACACTAACTACAGCAGCTTATGTTTGAGTCAAACTTGCATTAAGAAATAACTGTATAAACCAAGAGAACATTTAAACATGGAAATTAACAGCACATTCAGTAATTTTGGTTCCAACATTTCATGCTTTCATATTTGCAAATCCACACCAATTCCATTAGCACATGTCAGTTAAAAGTTGCTATTTTAACTATGCCTAACAAGTTGAGGCCCCCAGAAGACGAGCGAGATAAAAATATACTGGCTGTCGTACATATTTCTTGCAGCCAACTGAAATATCAAACAGTTAGGATTAAATGGAAAAGATCTGAAAGCAGATATCTAATTACAAAACAAACATGCTGCAAGCTGGGGGTATGGAATTGAGGCTTTTTTTTTTTAATGGCAAGCTGCATGTATTACAATTTGTGTTCAAGAAAAACTTGTAGTATCCAAGCCACAAGAGTATTAACACTCCAAGAATCACCCATTTCCACAAATACTTTTGGAAGCATTGGTTTGGGCAGCTTCAGGAAAGTACTCAAAATGGTGGATAAAATTAAAACAAGAGGAAACAGTGCTCAAAATGGTAAACCATAAAAAAAATCACCAAATCAATCTACTTAAATTATACAGTTACATACTTTGTGTAAAGGAAACACAAAAAGCCCCGAGTTCAATTCCTAGTGTTTGCTGTTAACAAGATGAACCAAAAATAACTGCAGTTGAATTCAGCATGAGATAAGGAAAATAAATTTGCAAGCTTTTGCGCAAAGATGTTCTTTAATAACCTTGTGAAGTTCCAGGTATTTGCCAAGACTTTAATTATGCCCTCATACTTACTGATTTGGTCACCATCTTCATAAGCTCAATGCATCAAATATGCTGACACTGGAGTACTCACCAGAAACACATATTGAAATTAGGATAGATCTTGATATCTAGAATATTGTACCTTGATTCAACTATGACCAAAAACAAAGATGATTTTTCAATGAGTGTAAATACTTAGACCATGTTTTGCAGAAGATCAGAAAAAGACTAAAGTGCGGTGAGATCACAATACTTTGTGAAACCTGTCCAGGTTTTGCAATTTTTTTTCTTTTGATTGGGGCAGGCAGATAGGCTCTTGCTTTGATCATATGGTGACGCTGCTGATGGGTACAGTGATTAAAACTCCAACATGCACCAGCCAAGAGCCCCAAGGCTCTATCAAAATAGGAACAGCAACCCATGGCTCAAAGAGGTGAACTTTAAGGCAACTCTTTAGCCAACCCAGCATTGTTGCAAGTAGGATTGACTCTTCATCTGTGATTATGGCAGAACAGATGCGTTGTCTATAAAGCTAGTGCAGGCTGTAAATTTAAAGTGGAAACAGCAATAAAACTATCAACTGTATGGTCAGTTAACAGCATTGTGTATTTCCACTAGGTGGAAAAATTGAACAGGTACCATTCTGCAAATCTCATTCCCCTATAAAATTGCATCCTCAATTTACAATTGTTCAGACAGTATCTTTCAGGTCCTAACATTAATCTCCAACTGCAAATTAGCCAGAATCAGAGAAATTGTGTGAACAAGAATCAACAGCGAACATTACCAAGATTGCATTCAGCTAAAATTATCATCTATCCACAGACCTAAAATGCAAGACCCACAATATTTATAAAAAACCAAATAGCAGGCATATTTTCCCCTTGTGTGCATGATCCCCAGATAGCCTCGCACTCTATTTCAATCTTCTAAATTACAATGTGATCTGAAACAATATTTCAGCCTTTATGTAAGAATATTAAGAGGAATGCCAGTATCCTGGTGTTACAAGTTTGGTCCTCCATGTTTTGCGCTTTTATGGAGCAGAAAGGTGTGAAGTGAGATTCTCCTTTGTGGCTTAATTGAAGTAGTAGCTAGACATATCTAAACAAAGAAAAATTTGAAAAGGGACTTGGCAGACTGCAAAAGATTATTGATTTGCCTACTTAGTTAAGAACACTATGCAGTATGGGGAGACCTAAAGAGAAAAATAGAGGTGGAAGACAAAGATTCACATAAATTGCCTTTAGTGAGTGCATGAGAATCTTGCGCAATGCCAAGGTGTCCACGATGAACAAATGAGAACGTTCTTGCTGGCAACATCATTACAGTTAATATTATAAAACCGGCAGATTTAAAAACCCAAAACTGCAGCAGTAAAATATCTGAAAAAATTGCAGGGCAGTCATACTGTGACCAAAATCTCAAAAATACAAATTTACAGGAATTTAGAGTAACGATAAATATCACCCAACTAACACTCAGATTATGAACAGTATTATGAGAAAAGCATTACAACTAGAGCCTAAATTCTTTTCAAAAGCAATCTTAAGAGACGCAATAAAAACCTGCCCTAAACTTATGACAGACATTTTGACAGAAATGCGATTGAATATCTACTACGTACCTGAATGTAAACTTCTCTTTTTCAAAATTTATTTCAACATCCTTACTGTCTTCTACACAAAATTCAACAAAGACGTAGTCTCTTCGGTCATACCATTTTGCAGAAGCTGGCTGCCTAAAAGTATCATGGGAGCGAAAACAATCACAAGATTTGTGTGAAAAGAAAACGCTACAAGTTTAAAGCGCATGCAAAAAGTATTTACATTTTAATGAGTGATGTCTGCTAGCGTTTAAAAAAAAAAGCCAGGTCAGAGGCTCTCAACTTTTCATGTTTGTTTCAGTGGACAAAAGGGAAAATATTATAAGGGAATGGAAGCAATGATACAGGGTGCTTTGCTTTATTGTCCAACCACATGTCCAAATTGGTCCACATTTTCCAGTGATACCACACCCAAAGTGTTGGGATTGGACATTCAAAATCTTTTACCCCCCTCCCTCTCCCCCCCACACCCAAACAAAGTAACCAGACGCAAAAGATTCAAATACAATATCTAGGGACAAACATGGTGTGAATTTTCTTTTGCTTGGATACACCACAATTTATTAGGTAGGGGGCTTAACATGCTGGTCAAGCAAATGCAAGATAGCAGAAATACATGGGGCGATATAGGAAAAAAGGTAAAAGATGATGGCAACACTTTAATCCAAGAGTGGCAATCACATCATTGGTTTTGCCATAACATCACCAGCAGTATTTGAAGTACGAATTACACCCAAGAAAACTATGAACAATGAAAGGTTACCGCCTCCCTGTTCAAGATTCCTTTATTGTCATGTTTATAAATACATTAATCAAATTACTTCTGTTCGCCCATAAAGACACAAATTGTCAGCATTAGTCCAGAACCCCTACCACGAAGAGAAAGAGAAGCAAGAGTCCAGAGACAAGAGTGCCTGTGGATCCTACCACCTCTTCCAATTATTGGCTTCTGTGCTCCCATGACCTCTGTTGATGACAGAGCCGAATCCAAGCTCCAGTCAACAGTCACCCTCTTTTCCCATACAAATATGTTGCTTCCTGCTTCACAAAGATTCTAATCTGAAAGGGACATGTGCCCACATAACTAAAATACTGCACAATATTCATCAATTTTCATACAATGATAAATAGGTTCCTAGTTACAGTCATAAAGCTAATATTCTCTTGCTGGATTTAATCAGTATTTGATGTGGTGTACAGTCATTTACTTCATAACCTCCCTGCATCTTTCCTCTCTCCCTTGCCTTAATAAAAGTGCCTTAGTGCTTCAAAGCTCAATTCTCATCCCTTAGTTTCCTTCAGAAACCAAGACTTTAATTCAGGCAAATTTTCTGCTTTTACTGTCACCAATACAGATGCAGAAGCCAAGAACATTCAGGTAGAATTTGTGAAAGAATAAGCTAATTTAACTAAACTGAAGATTTTTTTTAATTGGTAGAGGGAGGGTGGGTGCAAAGAGAAAATTGCAACAATTCCAAAACTACAATCATAACATGCATGGAATTAGTTTAACACAGCCAAGTGCCATAAAGCAGCAAATAAACTAAATTTCCATAACCAGTTTCTCAAATTAAAAAGCGTCAGGTTTCTGTGCTTGATCACTCACCAGTGACTCTCATGAGTACATGTAACAGAATCAGCTTTAAGTAGCTGTCAATAAATATGGTGCTACTTGCTACTGAAGTCTAACTAATTAAACAATGGTCAGACCTAGATGATATCAGATGATTAAAGAATACCCTAGTAATAACCATTTAGCAATATCAAGAAATAGGTGACAATTAAAACAAAAATCACAGGCACGAGACAAGATCACTTGTAGTAAAATACAAAGGTTATACAGTATATACTATTAAAGAAAGGGAATATCACTGGGCTTTTCATTAATTCTTTTATTAAAAGATGTAATGAGGTCTGGTTGTTGGTTTACAATGTAAGCAATTGAATTTTGAAAGGGCCTTGATTTGGTGGACTTTTGACCAAAGTATCAGCATGTAGAACCAGGATACAAAATAGAAACCGACAGTTCAGGGTAATTAGGCAAACTGGCAAAAGGGTTGTATTTTTTTTAAACAAGAGATAGAAATCAAATGCAATTTCTAAAATGAAAGGGTTTAAAAATAAGAACATGGAAAAAATTATTCAATTACATGTGAGCGTGGGAGTGGGGCAGGGAATTAAAGCAGTTGGCCATTGGGAGATCCCTGTCACTGATAAAACGGCTGTCCCTTCAAAGCAAACAGGAGCTGGAGGGACCTGGTGGGTCAGGCAAAGTGAACTGCCAGTACACACCTCTCTGGTTATCTAGGCCAGAGGGCATTTGCTATGTTGAAGTGAGGCGAGCATCATAAACAGACCAGGCAGAATGCGGACCCCGATCAACCTTCCCGAAGAACTGCAGGGAAGCAGTTTGGTTGAGCTAGTGGAGTTGTTCTAGTGAACCGGTGCGGACTCGAAAGGTCGACATGGCCTGTAAATGGTTATATGGTTAATAATTCAGATACAAGATTCCATAAGTTATGGGGATCATTTATGACTCAATATTTTCCTTTATAATTTTGCTCCAATATAATTAAATTGTTTGACTTGTATCTTTCCTTGTATTAATTTTTTTTAACCTTTGTTTTTCTTTTTATACCAGTCATATATAGCATCCTGCAACACGGTTAGGTAAAGGTAAGGGGTTTGAGTTATTCTCCTCTACCATTTAAAAAAAATACTATTAGTATTTTCCAAAAAAGGTATACTATTTAGAATATTAATTATGGATATGATTTACAATTTATGTTAGTGATATACAGAATATCTTATTTAATTAATGCAACTGTCCATACTATCTTATTGAACTGTACCCTTTTTGTTTGCACAAGTTCTTTATTAAAATCAATAGAAATTTAAAAAAAATAATAGGAAATAAACTTTAACAATTTCATTATAACCATAGAATAGAAACAGGATAAGGAAATGAAGGGGGTCAAGACAAATGATGCAAAAGCCACTAGCATTTTATTTCTAGATGGAAGTAATTGAAAAAGAGTTAAAAGAACAGTTAGACCAGACTTGATCATTTTAGTTTTTTTTTTGAGAATTTTATTTTTCAATTTTTTTTAAAAACATAGTATCGCATCTGGAAAAAGCCCAATTCTTTTTATCTACTTCTCAGATACAAATACTATATAAACTTTAAACAACTAAAGCAATTAAAGTGACAATCAAAAAAAATGTTAGAAAGAAAAATTCAGCATACCACCAGTCTTTCTAATCTACTTCCACTCCTTAAGGTGGTTCATTGCACACCAAAGTGCTCTAGTTAAGGTTGCCATATTTTGGCAAAAGTTTCATATTTATTAAATTATATGTTATTTGTGCATCTCTGTGGTCCATCGAGTGATGAGTAGGAGGCAGTCGGACTTCCAGGTGATTACAATGCATTTTTTTTTCTACTGACAGGGCAATAGCCACAAATTTAATTTGGAATTTAGTTAATGATCTGCCCACGTCCTCTAGGTTTCCCAATAAATAGCTCTGGATCCAGCAGGGAGTCGAGATAATTCCAACTAAAAGGGTCTCACCTTCGCACAGGCCCATGTGGAGTGTATAAAGGTACCAATTTCTAACCCACACCTGAAGCACATTTCCGATACCTCTGGTTTTCCTTTTATGTAATTTTTGTGGTGCGAGATATAATTGGTGTAAGAAATTATATTGTACCAATCTCAGTCTGGCATTGAACACCAATGTTACACTTTCCGTACATAAATCTGACCAACAATTCTTCGATCATTATTCCCAAGTCCAACTACCATCTCTTCCTCAATATTTGCAGGCCCAGTTTTGGGCTCTCTGGATACAAATTTGGGAACGCTTCTCGGTCGAAGTAGCTCTTCCACCTTGTTCCCTTCATGGTAGGGCCCCATTTTTCCCTCAGAAAGTAGTGAAAGGTTCCATTAGGTAAATCATATTTATCCTTCAGTTGTTCTAAGGACATGAAATTTTAGTAAATTTTTAACAGAGAAGGCACACAGAAAAATTCAAGGATAACACAAGAATAAGTAGTAGGTAGTGCAGCCCCAAGCAGAAAGGAATGCATAAATACAACAATAAAAAATGGAAAGAGACTAACATGGAGCATAAACAACCAACATAATCTAGGCAAGTCCGGGCAAATAAAAAGCAGGGTAGCATTTGCACCCTATTGAAGGAAGATAAATGCTGTTTTATATGCACATAATGGAACGGAAGTTTTAATTTTTTAAAATCTGCATGTATAAGGAGTAATATACATCTGGCAGATTCTAAAACCCATTATAGATAAAATTTTGCAATGCCCATAAATTACAACATTCCCAACATTTGAAATACCCTTACAATTTAAATACTTGCAAATCACATGGATAAGAAAGCAATTATAATCAACATGAAAACTCTTTTCTTCTTTCTCTTTGTCTTGGCTTCGCAGACGAAGCTTTATGGAGGGGTAAATGTCCACGTCAGCTGCAGGCTCGTTTGTGGCTGACAAGTCCGATGCGGGACAGGCAGACACGGTTGCAGCGGAAAATTGGTTGGGTGTTGGGTTTTTCCTCCTTTGTCTTTTGTCAGTGAGGTGGGCTCTGCGGTCTTCTTCAAAGGAGGTTGCTGCCCGCCGAACTGTGAGGCGCCAAGATGCACGGTTTGAGGCAATATCAGCACACTGGCGGTGGTCAATGTGGCAGGCACCAAGAGATTTCTTTAGGCAGTCCTTGTACCTCTTCTTTGGTGCACCTCTGTCACAGCTCGCCATATAACACGATCTTGGGAAGGCGATGGTCCTCCATTCTGGAGACTTGACCTACCCAGCGCAGTTGGATCTTCAGCAGCGTGGATTTGATGCTGTCGGCCTCTGCCATCTCGAGTACTTCGATGTTAGGGATGAAGTCGCTCCAATGAATGTTGAGGATGGAGCGGAGACAACGCTGGTGGAAGCGTTCTAGGAGCCGTAGGTGATGCCGGTAGAGGACCCATGATTCGGAGCCGAACAGGAGTGTGGGTATGACAACGGCTCTGTACACGCTAATCTTTGTGAGGTTTTTCAGTTGGTTGTTTTTCCAGACTCTTTTGTGTAGTCTTCCAAAGGCACTATTTGCCTTGGCGAGTCTGTTGTCTATCTCGTTGTCGATCCTTGCATCCGATGAAATGGTGCAGCCGAGATAGGTAAACTGGTTGACCGTTTTGAGCTTTCTGTGCCCGATGGAGATGTGGGGGGGGCTGGTAGTCATGGCTTATGGAGGACCTCAGTTTTCTTCAGGCTGACTTCCAGGCCAAACATTTTGGCAGTTTCCGCAAAACAGGACATCAAGCGCTGAAGAGCTGGCTCTGAATGGGCAACTAAGCCATGAAAGACCTCAACAATGAAGACGCTGTTTACATCCGGTACCGCACGGATGGCAGTCTCTTCAATCTGAGGCGCCTGCAAGCTCACACCAAGACACAAGAGCAACTTGTCCGTGAACTACTCTTTGCAGACGAACATGAAAACTAGCCATCAAACAAACTGCTTCCTGATTATCGATACAGCAGCTGGCTTATAGTGGATTTATAGAAGTCTCCACAGAACTGTCTCATTACTATAAAGTAGTGGCTTTGAACATGAAATCTGAGATCTGAACCACTGGCACTCCTAACATGACATCTTGATAATAAATTGATAATTGTGTTTTTTTTTAAATCTACAGCAAATTGGAAGTGTAACTGCACCACTGAAAACTGAGGAAGTCTCAAAACACCAACAACTTGCTAGTTATAATTTCTTGGTTATCACTTCATTAAATTGAAAGTTCTATTTTTAAGGCTTAATTTACAAATCAATTGCCATTAACTGACTCCAATCTTGCACGGTGACAATTACTAAACATTACTGCCCATCAGTTGATAATCAGCAAGACTAATCAATTCTGATTTTCCAAAATACTTGGGAATGGACATATTTCAGTGAACCCGATTTTTCGGATAACTGGAAATGGCTTTAAGCAGCCCAGTAGCATCAACAGAATACTTGTATCGGCCATCGCCGCTCCTGCCTGGAAGCCAGAGGTCCCCGCTCCTGCCTGGAAGGCCACTCTCCTTGATAACGCTAGGACAGAGAACCAAGTACAGTGGAGGGTAAAGAATAAATGAAAGAGGGGAGGGAGTTAATTGAAACAAGGACAATCTCCCCATGTGCTGCCTGACCCGCCAATTTCCTCCAGTCGCTCACTGATGGCTTGAGATTCCAGCCTGCTTCTCTGAGCTGGCTTCTCTGAGCCGGGATTCAGCGTCTGTCTTCCCAGCTGGTTCTGAGTTCTGTGGTTACCCCAAACTGGCGGTAACAGCGCATCAGAGCCCCACACAAGCATGTTGGGCGAATTTTCCCCCCAACTTGTGATGTCATGTTGCCGATTTTTGGTTAAGTGATTTCCAGATAATCGAAAAAGTACATTTTTACCTTGTAAACTACTATGCCCATCTCAGTGGTCAATAAGGCATAGGTATCATAAGGCATCAACAGCTTTGCATCAAAGATCCACGCATCTCATGTTGATCCCAAGATGGACCAGGTTAGTGTGATGAGTTTCAGCAATTTCAATTTCCATCTTCCAGCAAGTCAAGTAATTTATTCAACTTGGTTTTCTTGTGCAGTTTCTCTGGACTTTAAATCCAAATGCTTATGTACCATATATTTTGGCGTACAAGTCGATCCTCAAATAAGACAGGTCCCCATTTTCATGGTTTTATCATATATCGAGCATATACGATAACCCTCCCCACCAAATTTTCTGCAAGCGCCTGGGCCTCCTAGCAACAACCCAAATTTTGTTACAACTCCCCAATCGTCAAGTAACAAATCTGTCAATTAAGTTTTAAAAAAAACTTTTGCTTCTGGCTGGGAAGATGCCAATCGACACTGGGCCCAAGTCTTCAACATTGGCTGTAGCCGGAGTCGGCAACTCCATTCTCAACATCAGGTATGGTGCTGCCCGCATCGAAGAAGTTGCCTCGCTGCCCAAGTATGCTCAGTGCAGGAACCAAGGCTATGTGTCAGCCTTGGGGACCTCAGGCAGGAGCGGGGACTTCACAGGGTCTGCAATTGTAAAATATCTGGGTGGGTTATATAATATTTTTATTATATGGTTATATGGGTTACAATGGCAGTGGAGAGGTGCTTCCAGGTATTCTTATTCGCCAAATGTACGTCAAGCGGTTTTTTGTGTTGAATTTAAGGCCTAATTTTTATATCTGGTGTAGAAGACCACCCCTGATTTTTGTGCTTTTTGAGGGTTAAGGGTCAACTTGTATGCCGAAATAGACAGTTTTTTAAAAATCCGCATCCACCAAGTCTTCAAGTGTTCCAAAGTGCTTCAGATACAACAAATTAACTTTTTTTGTATACATCAAGATTCTAAACATTGAGGAATTTCAAATTTTCTCTGAAGATGAAGTTGAAACTGTGGCCCAGGCAGATCACCTGATAGAATCCTATTGTGGAGTTGACTAAGACGGTAAACAGCACATTATCTCAAATCGATTGGTGACAAGAGTTTAGTGAACCGGTGCGGACTCGAAAGGCCAACATGGCCTGTTTCAGCTCCGTAAATGGTTATATGATTATATATAAGATGGTTCAGGAAATTGAATCATCTTATGGGCAATTTTTATTGTACTTGTCCCACATCCATCTTGCAAAAACCTGTTTATTACCAGTCATACAAGGAAATGGGCCTTTTAGCTCAGATGCCACACTAAATGTCAAGCACCTACTTACATTAATCACACTTTATTTTTCCCACTTTCCCATTGATTTCACTCCACCCCAGATTTCACCATTCACCTACACACAGGCATTTTACAGTGTTCAACTTGCATATACTGAGGTGATGGATGTAACCAAAAAACCTGGGTAAAACCCAGTTATAGAAAAAACATTCAAGCTAGCACAAACTGGCTGCCAGGACTGAAGCCATATTGCTGGAGGAGGCTGGCAGCAGTTCTATTGTCTGTGCAGACTTCAATATGCAGCACCATATTTTTGATGTGGAAGAGTAGAGCCGTTTTGAAAACTTGTCCAAGTTTGATTGCACAGAACCTGATATCAACAAAACAATATGCATTCAAAGACTGCCATTTTTTTGTCCCTACTATATATTCTGCCATACTGGACTTGCACCCCGATCAACTTGGGCCTACAGCCTACTCATTTGGCACAGAGACAGAATTTATAACACACTAAGCACACCTCTGTCCACTGAGGTGATCCCATCTTAGCAGTTTCAAATGCAGTTGTAGCAGGCTCAAATGCAGTTGGACAAGGAGCTATCACCCGAGTACTCCAGGTTATGAACGAATCAAGGGCAATCAATTGAACATAATTAACTATTGGAAGGGACCTTACAAAATACCACCTCCTTGCTCCCAAATAACCAATTCACAAGGCAAGGGATTAAAAAATACAACATCTTAAATGTAGAGACTAAAAATATACTGTAGCTCTCTTTTTCCAATCAGTGCATAAAGCTCTAGAAACCTTTGTTTGATCCTGACTTTTGGTGCTGTGCATGCTCTCTATGACCATACAAGTTTCCCTCAGGTGCTTTGGTTTCCTCAGACCTTTGGCTGATTGGTTCCGTGATACTGCAAAATTACCTTTGTGTAGGTAGGTGTCTAATAGCTGGTAATAGATACAATGAGTCAAAGGGCCTATTCTTATGCAGTCTTTCCTCCTTGAGACCTTTAGGATATTTACTTCACAAATTACTACCAACAAGCTATATAGATAATGCCACATAAATACAGAGCTACACAAAATATTGAGATCCATTCTGGTCTGGCACTTTCTTTGTAGCCAACAGAGCAGGATTTCTCATGGCAAATGTCTACTAAAATGTACAAGC
Source organism: Narcine bancroftii (assembly GCF_036971445.1). Lineage (NCBI taxonomy): Eukaryota > Metazoa > Chordata > Chondrichthyes > Torpediniformes > Narcinidae > Narcine > Narcine bancroftii. The sequence goes on from NC_091480.1 coordinate 56,562,809, forward strand.
AATGAACTTTGACCAAAAAAAATTGCTTAAATGGACGACATCCTAAAAGCTTTGAAAGCTTTACTGCAAAAGAAGTATTTTTCAGGTGTAATGCAAAAAGCATAGGATCCAAATTATTGCAGAGCAAGTTCCCAATGAACTTGATAATATCCAGCTAATATTCAGATACGTTGATTGAAACAACTCTTGTTAGTCCCAAAACCAGTGAAATTACCTTTGCTTTTCATAGGATCTTTTAATATCCACCCAAAGACAGATGGAGAATCAGTTTAACATCCAAGCAATAAGAAATACAATATAATAGACTCAAGCTCATTCTTAGTTCAAACTGGTTTATTTCATAAGAGTACAATTTTCAATCACGTCAACTGTTCATTATAAATTTCTTGAAGGTAACAAGATTCAAATCTGGCACTCAAGCTGAAGCCATAATATTCATTTACAAAGTTACATTTCACTGGAATAAAAACTCATCTCCCCCACTTCTCACCATCAATTTCAATCATCCCTCATTCTGAACCATTTAATAGTTTCCATCGCCTGCATTTTTTTTAAAATCAGACTTACCATTTGAAAATGTCAGCCTGACAGTGCAGTAGGAAGCAGCCTTGCCAGCATCACCCACATTCAGAGAACGCAAATTTTAAATCTCCTACCATCTTGGGGGAAACTTTTTTCCAGAAAGCCAAATTTACAGTACAATCTTGGATCAGTGCAGCCAGAACATATGCCACAGCAGTGCATATATTGAACAAGCTGCTAGAGGAAGCAGGTACAATTATGACATTAAAAAGACAGGTACATGTAAAAAGACCGACCAAATGCAAGTAAATAAGCATAGCCCAGGTTAGCAACTTTGTCAGCACATGGACAAGTTGGGCTGAAGAACGCATTTCACCGCTGTAAAACTCTATGACTAATAATTAATAGCAATAAATGTGAATCCAGGAGGGAATATCAAGCAAGAATGGGGAGAGCTGTGGCTGACAGATTTTAAACATTCATTTGCCACTGGTTAGGTGCCAGAAGAATGGAGGACAGAAAATGCAGTTTCTTTATTCAAGGGAAGTAGGCATAAATCAAGCAACCACAAATTAGAAAATATTCTCACTGTTAGGAAAGTTATGGGGGTTGGTGAGATCATCGTTAACTTGAATGTTCCAAAGTATATAGATGAGTAAAAGTACAGTTGAAATAGGACTAGGTCTTACAATCCCCAACTCTTTTTTTTTTTAAAAAGAGAGGCATTTGGCAAGGTCCCACAAGGAAGGTTACTCGACATAGAGCCAATGGGATCTAATGCAAGTTGGATCCAAAACTGACTTGGTAATAGGAGACTTAAGGTAAAAATATAGGGCTGCTTTTGCCATTAAATGCCTGTGACTATGGTGCACCTCATATTTGCAGACGATCATACATCCTACATTATCATCATTAATGGAGAAGAACAAAATTACTGATTAACTGGCAGATTCAAAAGACCAATGACAGCTGAAATTTTATTCGAAGTACAAAGTGATGCATTTTAGGAGGTCTAGTGAGCGTAGAAATGTACAGGCCCTAGGGCAGCAGTGGACAAACTTGTTTTTTTTTATATAATTTTTTGTTTAGTGCACCGAACCATATCAATAATATGTGTTCATCATTATAGTGACATTTCCTCCGACCCCTTTCATCCCTCCCCACCCCCTTCGAAAGCAATAATAAAACCACACAAAGAAAAACGTATCATCCATATTTCCATATTTAAGTCTTATCTTGCTTGTATTCATATCACTTTAGGAGATGGAGGTCCGAAGTCGGCATTTTCTAACATATTTTATGTATGGTTCCCAAATTTGTTCAAATAAAGTACATTTGTCTTTTAGATTGTAAGCAATTTTTTTCTAATGGAATACACTTGTTCATTTCTATATTCACCACTGTTGTATTTTAAGCTTGCTTCCATTTTCCAACTTGTCATTATATACTTGTCTGCTGCTGCAAGCGCTATCATAATAAATCTTTTTTGGGCTCTATCTAATTTTAGGCCTAGTTTTTTGTCTCATTATTTAAACAGAAAAATGTCTGGATCTTTTGGCATGCTATTTTTTTTGTAATTTTGTAATTTAATATTAGGTTTAAATCTTCCCAGAAAGTTTTCACTTTTGTACATGTCCAAATTCCACGTTTACAGTGGAAGCATCGATCCGATGTTGTTGGGTCCCACTCTTTTAATTTCTGAGGAGTAATATATAGTCTATGTAGCCAGTTATATTGAATCATACATAATCTAGTATTTATTGAGTTCTTCATAGTTCCTGTACATAACTCCTCCCATGTTTCGTCTTTAAACCTTATATTTATATCTTTTTCCTAATTTTGTTTAGGTTTATACCTTGTTTCATCCTCTTCCTTATATTGCAGTTTGTTATACACTTTTGTCATCCTTTTTTTTTACTTTCATTGTGTCTGTTTTTACGTATTCATAGCTGCTACTCTCTGGTAGTCTCAAGCTAGTTCCCAATTTATCTTTTAAGTAAGTTTTCAACTGGTAGCATGCAAACATTGTACAATGTGTTATTCCATATTTATCTTTTAATTGCTCAAATGCTAATAAATTATTTCCCAAAAAGCAGTCTTCTATTTTCTTAATTCCTTTTCTCGCCCATTCCTTGAAAAATAAATTATCTATTGTAAAAGGGATTAATGGGTTTTGTGTCAATAACATTTTTGGTATTTGATCATTTATCTTTTTTCGTTCCAGATGTATTCTCTTCCATGTTTTAAGTATATGATGTAATACTGGCGAATTGTTGTATTGCACCAACTTCTCGTCCCATTTTAAGTGTTCCGGGACATTTTCTCCTAATTTATCTAATTCTATCCTTATCCAGTCCGATTTTTCTCCCGTCTGATAAAAATCTGATAAATATCTTAACTGCGCTGCCCTGTAATAATTTTTGAAGTTTGGTAACTGCAGCCCTCCTTGTTTGTATCTCCATGTTAATTTTTCGAACACTACTCGATATTTCTTAACCTTCCATAAAAATTTCCATATTACTTTCTTCAGTCCTATAAAAATTCCTCTATCAAGGGAATTGGTAACATTTGGAACAGATTGTACCCGTGGAAATACATTCATCTTAATGCAGTTTACTCTCCCTATTAAAGTTAACGGCAGCTCTTTCCAAGTCTCTAAATCTTTGTTATTAGTGGTTGATAGTTTAATTTGTACAAATGGTTTAGGTTATTATCTATCCTGATATCAAGGAAACGTATCGCCTGTGTTTGGCATTTAAAAGGGAATTTTTTTTTTTTTTACATTCTGTATAATCAACTTTGTTCATTGGCATCACTTCGCTTTTATTAACCATGTATCCTGATATCTCTCCATATTCTTTCAGTTTAGGAGTAACGGTACATCGTTCCCTGAAGGTAGAAACTCACGTGAATAGGGTGGTGAAGAAGGCTTTTAGTATGCTGGCCTTTATCAATCATTGCATGGAATATAGGAGTTGGGAGGTGATGTTGAGATTGTATAAGACGTTGGTGCGGCCTAATTTGGAGTTCCGTGTGCAGTTCTGGTCGCCTAATTATAGGAAGGATATAAACAGAGTGGAGAGAGTGCAGAGAAGGTTTACCAGAATGTTACCTGGGTTTAAGCATCTAGAGTATAGGGAGAGATTGGACAGATTAGGTCTTTATTCTTTGGAGCGTAGAAGGTTGAGAGGGGATTTGATAGAAGTATTTAAGATTATGAAAGGAATAGACAGAGTGGATGTGGATAGACTATTTCCGTTAAGAGGAGGAAAGATTAAAACAAGAGGACATGAGTTAAGAATTAAGGGGCAGAGGTTTAGAGGTAACATGAGGGGGAACTTATTTACTCAGAGAGTGGTAGCCGTGTGGAATGAGCTTCCGGGAGAAATAGTGGCGGCAGAGTCAATTGTATTATTTAAGAAAAGGTTGGACAGGTATATGGATGAGAAGAAGATGGAGGGTTATGGGCATTGTGCAGGGAGGTGGGACTAGAAAGGGGTGGTTCGGTGCGGACTAGAAGGGCCTAATGGCCTGTTTCCTGTGCTGTAATTATGTTATGTTATTTATCTGGCTCTGTTAAATATATTACAATCATCTGCAAATAGGCTGATTTTAAATCTTTTCTCTTTTATTTTTATTTCTTTTATTGTAGGTTCCTTCCTTGTCAACTCTATAGTCAAGGCAAACAGGGAAGGGGACAATGGGCATCCCTGTTGATCTGCTCAATTTAAAGTGATCTGACACATATCAATTTACTACTACCTTTGCTAAAAGTCCATTGTACAGTGCTCTAATCCAATATTAATAAATTTTTCCAGTAGTTTAAATTTCTGTAGCACTTTAAATAAATAGTTCCATTCTACCCTGTTGAAGGCTTTCTCTGCGTCTAGCGTAACTGCCACCATTGGCGTTTTATTCATTTGTGCTGCATGGATTAAATTAATAAATTTAAAGACATTTATCTGCTGCTCGTCTTTTTTAACAAATCCTGTTTGATCCTGCTTTACCAATTTCGGTACACAGTCAGTCAGACTATTCACTAGTCGTTTTGCTATTAATCTGTAATCTGCATTTAGTAAGGATATTGGTCTATGACGCCGGTGACAGCGGGTCCTTTCCCATTTTTGGAATTACTGTAATTGTTGCTGTTTTACATGATTCAGGTAGATTTTGGGTCCCTTCCCCCCATTTCATTACTTCTAGAAGGGGCAGGGGGGTTAATAATTCCTTAAATACTTTATAAAACTGTAGGGAATCCATCTTCGCCTGGTGTTTTATTGTTTGGTCATTTCATTAATATATCCTGTATTTCTGCAATTTTAAAGGGGTTTGTCAATTTATTTTGATCTTCTAATTGTAGTTGTGGTACAATATTTGATAAAAACTCATCAATTTTATTGTTCTTCCCTGTATTTTCGATTTGATACAATTTCTTGTAGAATTTTTTTTAAAATTTCCATTAATCTCTAATGGGTTGTATGAGATCTGCTTATCATCTTTTCTTATCGCTAAAATGGTTCTTTTTGCTTGTTCTGTTTTAAGTTGCCAGACCAATATTTTGTGGGGTTTCTCTCCTAATTCATAATATCTTTGCTTTGTTTTCATAATGTTTTTCTCCACTTTGTATGTTTGTAGTATTTCGTATTTTAATTTTTTCTCTGACAATTGTCTTTTTTTCCTGAGTTTTCTCTTTTCACTAATTCCTTTCTGATAGTTACTATCTCTTATCCAACTGTTCTACTTCCCGGTTATATACTTTAATTTTAGTCATATAGCTAATTATTTGTCCTCTAATAAAGGCCTTCATTGCATCCCATAATATAAATTGATCTTTTACTGACTCTGTGTTTATCTCAAAATGTTTTAATTTGTGGTTCAATATATTCCTGGAAATCCTGCCTTTTTAACAATATAGGGTTTAGCCTCCATCTATAGGTTTTCAGTGGAATATCCTCTAATTCGATTGTTAATAATAAGGGTGAGTGATCAGATAAAAGTTTTTTCTTGTATTCGGTCTTTCGGACTCTCCCCTGAATCTGCACTGACAAGAACATAGGTTTTATGTCTGTTCAAATAATATGAATACTCTCTTTCTTTTGGATGTTGTTTCCTCCATATATCAGTTTTCATATCCTGCATTAATTTTAGCATAAATTTGTTTATTTTTTTAAATGGTCTTCCCAGTTTAATCTATCACTGGGTCAAGGTTAAACTGAAAAATCACCCCCCCCCCCCCCCGTAAGATGTGTCCCACATAAATTCCTGATCTTGTTCGTTGGGTGCATAAATGTTTTGCAAATTCCAAAATTCTGAATAAATTTGGCACTTCACCATTACATACCTACCCAATGGGTCTGTTATTACTTCCTTCATCTTAAATGGCAAATTCTTGCTAACTAGTATAGCTACTCCCTTGGCTTTTGAGTTGTATGATGATGCCACTACATGACCTACCCAGTTTCTCTTCAATTTACTATGTTCTAAGCGTATACAGAGCCGTTGTCATACCCACACTCCTGTTCGGCTCCGAATCATGGGTCCTCTACCGGCACCACCTACGGCTCCTAGAACGCTTCCACCAGCGTTGTCTCCGCTCCATCCTCAACATCCATTGGAGCGCTCACACCCCTAACGTCGAGGTACTCGAGATGGCAGAGGTCGACAGCATCGAGTCCACGCTGCTGAAGATCCAGCTGCGCTGGATGGGTCACGTCTCCAGAATGGAGGACCATCGCCTTCCCAAGATCGTATTATATGGCGAGCTCTCCACTGGCCACCGTGACAGAGGTGCACCAAAGAAAAGGTACAAGGACTGCCTAAAGAAATCTCTTGGTGCCTGCCACATTGACCACCGCCAGTGGGCTGATAACGCCTCAAACCGTGCATCTTGGCGCCTCACAGTTTGGCGGGCAGCAACCTCCTTTGAAGAAGACCGCAGAGCCCACCTCACTGACAAAAGGCAAAGGAGGAAAAACCCAACACCCAACCCCAACCAACCAATTTTCCCTTGCAACCGCTGCAATCGTGTCTGCCTGTCCCGCATCGGACTGGTCAGCCACAAACGAGCCTGCAGCTGACGTGGACTTTTTACCCCCTCCATAAATCTTCGTCCGCGAAGCCAAGCCAAAGAAAGAAGACTATGTTCTATCTCAGTTAAGTGTGTTTCTTGTATAAATGCTATGTCTATGCTCTCCTTTTTCAGTAGTGTCAATAAACTTTTCCTTTTAATTTGGTTGTGAATTCCATTAATATTGATGGTCATATAATTCAATGTACTCATCTTATTCATCATTTTCAGTTCGCGCTCTCTCCAGACCCGCGCGCTCTCTCCAGACCCGCGCGCTCTCTCCAGACCCGCGCGCTCTCTCCAGACCCGCGCGCTCTCTCCAGACCCGCGCGCTCTCTCCAGACCCGCGCGCTCTCTCCAGACCCGCGCGCTCTCTCCAGACCCGCGCGCTCTCTCCAGACCCGCGCGCTCTCTCCAGACCCGCGCGCTCTCTCCAGACCCGCGCGCTCTCTCCAGACCCGCGCGCTCTCTCCAGACCCGCGCGCTCTCTCCAGACCCGCGCGCTCTCTCCAGACCCGCGCGCTCTCTCCAGACCCGCGCGCTCTCTCCAGACCCGCGCGCTCTCTCCAGACCCGCGCGCTCTCTCCAGACCCGCGCGCTCTCTCCAGACCCGCGCGCTCTCTCCAGACCCGCGCGCTCTCTCCAGACCCGCGCGCTCTCTCCAGACCCGCGCGCTCTCTCCAGACCCGCGCGCTCTCTCCAGACCCGCGCGCTCTCTCCAGACCCGCGCGCTCTCTCCAGACCCGCGCGCTCTCTCCAGACCCGCGCGCTCTCTCCAGACCCGCGCGCTCTCTCCAGACCCGCGCGCTCTCTCCAGACCCGCGCGCTCTCTCCAGACCCGCGCGCTCTCTCCAGAATCACTCTCTTTCCAGAATCACTCTCTTTCCAGAATCACTCTTTGAATTATTCTTACTCTTTCCTGTACACGACGATACAACAAACAAAAAAACCACAGTAACCCCAACAAAAACAAACACAAAATATACTGAAAAAATACACTAAATCTGTCTTTGGGACAACCACAACTCCCTTTTCCACCTGGGTTGCGATAATGACCACAAGTGTCAACAGATTTCGCAGTGGTAGATCTTTTCCCCCTTTCCCAGAAAAACATTTTTCTAAAAATATAACAAAGCTCTTTCTTTTCTCTTTTTCCACCTTAATCATCTGTATTCACATTATCAACTTATTTCTATACATTGTCTTAAAAAATCTTTTTAATACTCCTCATCTCGTCTGTTTGGCAATCGTTCTGAAAAGCGATGAGCTTTTTCCGGATCTGCTCACCAGGGATGAATACCTTTTGCACTGCTGGATGTCGTAGCACAAAATTGTAGCCTTTTCTCCATAATACCGCTTTTTGCCACGTTGAAGTCCTTTCGTTTCTTTAAGAGTTCAAAGCTAATTTTCGGGTAGAAAAATATTATTTTCCCATTGTATTCCAATGGTTCTTTATTTTCCTTCACTCTTTCCTTTGCCAGCTCCAATATTTTCTCTCTCATTGTGTATCCTAGTAACTTTATTAATATGGAGCGCGGCTTTTGATGTGGTTGTGGCTTTGGTGCCAATGTTCTGTGGGCTCTTTCGATTTCTATTTCTTCTTAGAGTTCTTCCACTCCCAAGATTTGTGGGATCCATCTTTTTATAAATCCTTTTATGTCTGCTCCTTGTTCGCCTTCTTTCATGCCCATTTTTATGTTGTTGCGTCTGCTAAAGTTCTCCAAAATGTCAATTTTTTGAGCTAGCAAATCTTGTGTCTCCTTACTTTCCTTGTCTCTATCTTCCAGCTTTTCTTGTCGGTCATTCATCTCCATTTCCAGTTTCCCCTCTTTCTTCCACTTCATCAATTCTTTTTCCTATTTCTGCTATAGCAATTTCATTATTTGCATTCTTACTTCTGCCCTTTCCAATTTTTTTTATTGTATTAAATTCTGTCATTAAGATGTCCATTTTGGGTCATCAAAATATTCTTCATCTATCAGCTGCTTTTTTTTTAAACCTTCTATTTTCCCTTTAGGGTCTTTATCTTTCTCTTTGTCTTCCTTCTCTAGCTCCTTGTCTTCGTGGTGCTTCCTCCTCCATCGATGTCTCCTCTCTGGTTGCTCCAGCTGTTTCTGCACCGTCCTGCTGCTGGGCTCCGCTCCCGTCAGCGTCGTCCATGTACTGCGAACACGCTAGCAGTTGCATTTGCGCTTCTTTTTCTGGCTCTGCGAGCCATTATTGTAGTCCACCCCGGCAGACATCACCGCCCAGTTGGTCTCTTACCGGCTTCGGAGGTCAGGCCAATTTTTTGGTGGGAACTCCCTGCTCCCATTTACAGGTAAGGCCTTCTTCCTTTTTTTCTGGGAGTTTCTATTACTTCTTCTTTGTCTGTCGTTCTGGTCTTTCTTTGGAGTCATCCTCAAGATCTTCTTGTTCACTTTGTCTTGCAGCTTCTCTAGGTTTTAATTGTTCTGCTTTGCTTTTTACTCTCTTTTTCACTTTCTCCGTGGAGGGCTGGTTTTCCCCAACCAGCCACTACTCCATTATGTGACCTCCCAGTGGCCAAACTTGATTAAGGTAAACTTCAGATGTTCCGAGAGCCACAAGACTTGAAAAAATATTATACTCTTTTAATCTTGCTCGCACATTTTGATAGAATTATTTTATACAAGAAATAGATGTAACAATATTAATGTATGTAGTTTTTAAACTTCTCATTTGTATTAGATTCAATAATCAAATTGTACACAACAAACACTTCTATAATAATCAAATTGTGTGGACCAAGTTTTGGTATAAAATTTAGGGGGTATCAATTATTACACACATACAACTTTTGACCGCGTTAAGTACCCGAGTCACTTGAGACATCAAGAGCTCGGATAGGCCATGAGCCGGGGCCAAGAGTCTGCAGTTGGGTCGTCAGGAACTTCGGTAGGCAAGGCAGATAGGGAATCAGGACCTCCAGGCAGCAGCCGGAGCATTGGAAGCTCAGACGCATGTCTGGGGCATTGGGAGCTCGAATGGACGCAAAGCCTGAATCACACGAACACTCCGTTGATTCCACTGCTGGCAACACACCCACACACATCACAATCAAGCCACACTCACCAACACTACATAGCCAAAACCCTTGTGAGCCACACATTCATGCCAAAAAGCCTCGTTTGGCCAGCTTTGCCCTAGCATGTACGAAAATAAATCTTGCTGTACAAATCTAAGGATCCTTAAAAGTAGCAGCAGTTAGATACAAATGAGAAAGGCAGCAGAGGGGACACTGGACTTCATTAGTTAGCATAAAATATCAGAGCACACAGATTGTAGTCCAACTTGTAAATATTGCTGAGACCAAATCATGAAATGGTGCGAGAATTAACAATCCAAGCCTCAATGTGTACAAGCCAGAGATGATTGTGGACTTCAGGAAGGGTCAACAATCCTCGACTGCACATTAATAGCTCAGTAGTGGAGAGGGGAGAGAGCACTAAGTTCCTCGAAGTACACTTAAGTAGTGACCTATCCTGAACACACATTTCATCACTTTGTCAGGATGGTGCAAAAGCGACTGCACTTCCAAAGAAGAATGAAGCAATAAGGCTACCGGCCACCATTCCATCAACTTTAGACAGGAACTCTACCGAGAGCATCCTGGCCGGCTGCATCACAATGTGGCAGTTGCTGTCGAACATTGGATTGGGGGTCAATCCACAGGACCACAAGAGCAGCAGAGAGAATCACTGGAATCTCCCTCCCCCCACCCCCCCAATCATCTGAGGGCTTGCAAAATTAGTGAGGACCACTACCACCTACACAGCATCTTTCAGTACTCCCATCAGGAAAGAGTTTAAGAATATCAGTGCAAGAACTACCAAGCTGAGAAACAGCTTCTTCCCACAGGCAGTGAGACTGCTGATACAGTCTGATGACTGCTGACACAGGGACAGTAAGACTGCTGATACAGGGTTTGTATGAACTGCTCATACAAACCCTGTGACTCAACTATTTATTCAACAATAATATTTATTACAATATTTGTAAACAAGGACTCTGCATATGTATCATTTGACTGTATGTGTTATGTCTATGTTTTTTTTAAAGTGTGTAGCATCATAGACCTGTTTAACCAGATAATAAATTGACCTTGAATATTGTTCCATTTTGGTTGCCACTGTATAGAAAGGACAATTGCTCTGAGAGGCTGAAAAGAAATTCATCAAGATATTGCTTGAGATGAAATGTTAATTACAAGGAGCTAAGCTGTGCGTTTTCATTGAACCAGCTAAGGCTGAGGGAGGTAGCCGATATAGGTGTACAAAACTACAAATGGCACAATGTAGACAGTAATTTTTTTCCCCCACAGCAGAGGTAGCTACAACCAGAAAGCATTGGTTTAAGGCAGACTGTTACAAGTTCAGGAGATATTTTTTGAAGTCCAGAGGGTGGTCATAGTAGTCGAGATAGCTCACAATATTTAAAATCCAGCAACCTCTCGAATTGCTGAGGCATTTTTGGCGGCAAAACCCAAGATCATTGTGGACGTCAGGGGAACACGATCCAGTCCTCATCGGGGGATCAGTCTTGGAGAGGGTCAAGAACTTCAAATTCCTGTCAACATCTGCCAAGATCTGTCCTGGAGCCTCCATGTTGATGCAATCACAAAGGCGGCACTCACGGCTATACTTGTGCGATGTCTGAAGAGATTGGGCGTGTCACTAAAGACTCTTGTAAACTTCTACAGGTGTACGGTGGAGAGTATTCTAGCTGGTGGTGTCACTGCCTGATATGAAGGCGCCAACTCTCAGGACAAGAATAAACTCCAGACGGTTGTTAACTCGTCCTGCGACATATCACGGGCACCAGACTTCACTCCATCGAGGACATCGACAGGAGGCAGTGTCTTAAAAAAGCAGCCTCTTTCCTCAAAGACCCCCACCCCCCCAGGCCATGCCCTCTTCACGCTGCTACCGTGAGAAAAAGAAGCAGGAGCCTCAAGACAAGCACTGAACAGCACAAGGACAACTTCTTCCCTGCTGTCATCAAATTCCTGAATAAGCAATGAACACTGCTTTACTTTTTGTGCGCTATTATTTTAATTTTTTTTTATATAGTAATGCAAGATGGTTATAATGTGAATATTTGCACCATGAGGATGCTGTAAAAACACCCAATTTCATGACTTGTTCATGACAAATTCGGATTCTGAAATTGCAAATACAATAAAAATGCTCAAGAAACACCTAATGCTATACTGTCACATTACAAAGGACCAAACAAACTTTTACCTAATATCTAAATGCAATTAAGAATATGTTCACTAATGCCAAGGTTCTAGTGCCTCCCAAACCATACATTCACAAAACTGATGCCTGCACTGGATAGTGATGTACTAAAACAATTTGCTGCAAAAAAATTGAACCTTCAGATTAGTAATTAACTGTTAATTAACTTCAGTTAGGAATTAACTGACTAAAAGTGGGTGTGTTACTCCCTTCATTACTAGAGCTTCACAGAGCAGTCTTTTGTTTTATCTCCACGTGCATCTGATACCCAAATCCCAGCCTTCAGTGTAGCCCTCCACATCCTTGACAAAAACTCAGATCGCCCCCATCGAGAACAGATAAAAACAGTACTGCAAAAAAAAAGAAAAAATGCACTGCACCCTGGAGAAAACTCATTAACACGTTGCCTTGAGCGTTATCGATCCATATGCAAGGAACATGTAAATAATCAGAATAGCTGCTCTACCAAGCCTGGGAATTAATATAGAATACGCGATCCTATAAATAGATATAGTAAAGCCTTGCAGTCCTTGGAGCCTCTTGATTTATTGCATGTGCAGAGAGCCCTGCAAAAAAAATGTATGCACATGATAAGCATGGGCGAGGGGAAGAGGGAGGGGGAAGCGATAGCGGCAGGAAGAGGGAGGGGATCGGCGGGGAGAAAGAGAGAGAGGGCGAGGTGGGGGCAAGGCTGCCCAGACAGGGCCGCGATCACATCGTTATACTGCGCCACAGCCCTGGCCAACAGCTCCCCGTGGCCGTTGAGAAGAGGACTCCGTCGACTCTGTTCGAAAGGACCCCAGAGCCGTTCCAGAAGGCGAGTGCGCGCCTGCGCGCGACCCACAGAAGTTTCTCGAAGCTCACTGAGCTTTCAAGCGCCGCAGTTGCGCCACCGTTTCGCGCTGCCGAGGCAAAATGGATGTAATCACGCAGCGTGTGAAAAAGTAGGGTGGAGATAGGAAGTGGAGTGGAGGGCTGTTCCTCCTGGGACGGAGGGGAGGTTTTTGCGCTGGAACCGGCCCTCGGCCCTGGCTTCATTGGCCTCACGTGTTGCGAGCACCGGTGGGGCCGGCCGCTCCCTCCCCTACAACAACCGCCACCCGATTGCAATCCCTTACATTAAAACTAAAAGGCTTTAAACCACCACAAATCCTCACAAGGTTCGAGCTAAAATTTACAAGCGTTCACTAAGACACTGTGAAGAAGAAAAAAAAGTGTTCCTCATCTTTTACCTTCAATTCCAGTTTCACCCTCACAGGTTTAATTATTTTTATGGGAGGGGTGTCGATGAGGGATGGTGCGGCCTAGCATGGTTTTTTTTAAAAAGCGCCTCACTCACACTTCTCCTCGCAGCCCCCGATAGGCAAGAAGGACACATCATTAGGACAGGCGAGACCGTTTACTCACATGGTTGCTGTGGTTCAAGCTCTCCTTGGACACGGGAAGCTCGCAACGAAGTGGCGTCAAGACAACCGCGCTCTGCCGCTGCTGCTTTCCCTCCCTCCTCTCTCCCCTTCGCCCGGGTAGTGACGCAGCACGCGCGAGCCCACCGCTTGCCATGGTTACCACGTCCCGTGACGTCGCTGCCCATTTTGATTGGGCCGGCTTTGCGCGCACGGCTGGAGGCGCGCGGGGCCGTTCCCTCCCTCCGTGCTTTCCGCCAAAGACGGGTCCCGCTGCGGACGTGCTCGGCGAGTGAATGGGCGCTCGGTTGAGCTGCAACGTCGTTAACAGGTTCATTTCTGAGGCGCATTGTTTTCCACTCCCCTCCCTTCAAAATTATGTTAGTGACGTCGAATGCAGGTCATCTGACTGCGACCATCACCGACGTCCATTTTAGCCCTACTCCGGATCTGTGATCCAGGCTCGTTCCTCGTCCTCATGGCGTGCGAGGTTGCCGGCCGCGCAGGCTTTCGGCTGGAAGGGCCCTGGGAAAGATGCTGCAGTGCACATTTCCCCTCATTCTGCAGCCTCCACCGCTGACTTTAATGGCTGTGGCACCTTGCTGTGCATAAAATGGCTGCTCTCGCCATTAACCAGCAAAATGGCCGTTTCGTTGCAAACTCGTCGTGCTTTAAGCATGTGTCATGTGAATGGAAAGCATTAATCATGTCAAATGCTGCACCCATCTAGGAAATCAATACACGTGGGGGGGGGGGGGCTGCATTAACAGGAAATGATCAAATTCAGCAAAATAATGAGCGAAACACGAGGTAACATCTTTTGAAGTCCATCAAAAACATCTTTTGAGGGCTCAGCGCCCTCACAACCAGGAGTAAATCACGAAAGTCTACAGCCACCGTGGTTGAAGAAAAAAACAACGCTGGAGAAACTCAGTAGGTCAAACGGTGTACTTTATATGGCCCAGATAAAGAACCAACGTTTCGGGTATGTGTGATATCTTGATGCCCAAAACGTTGGTTACGTATCTATCTTTGCTATATAAACTACACCGTTTGACCTGCTGAGTTACTCCTGGGCCTGTCTCTCCCAACATACCCATCAGGAAGTAATCAAACAGTACCTCCATGGTGTTGGAATCTAGGGGTTAAAACATTATGAAAGAAATGATTAATTAATAAGTTTATATGTACTGCATGGTGCAGGGAAAAAGAGGAATGTGATTAAGTGGCAATCACAGCATGGAGCAAAGTTGGCTGAGCAAAATTGTCTACTCCCAAAATACAGGGAGAGGAAATGCATAAAACGATTTAGGAGGAATGCTCAAACTGAAGGAGGTGGTGAGTAGCACAGGAGACACAGGCCAGATCAGAACAAAGAATGGCCTGTAAGAAACAAAGGGAATGGAAAACAAGTCTAGGAGGAAGATTAAGGCAGGAGGAGGTGTTAAAGAGAACAGCAGAAATTGGCAGGACAAGAACAGAATGGTGATTAGAGATATCTGGGGATGAATTAATTTCTGATCAACACAACAGGATAGTCTGGCCTGGAGGATTAAGATGGGAGTGCTACACCCCAGATATCTGCAAAACAGGAGATGACTTGTGATAACCCTTATGCAAAAAGATCTAGCAAAGGAAGACAACTTTTGTTCTGTATGATAATGAAATCTAGCAAAGGAAGCCAACTTTTGTTCTGTATGATAATGAAATCTAGCAAAGGAAGCCAACTTTTGTTCTGTATGATAAGGTTGACCTATATAAACTGAACCAACTGGACAATAGGGGTCAGTCTTGGGGAGTAGCTCACTGTGCAAGTGACCTATGAACTAATGAGTGACCCAGAGCTCTGTTAAGTTTTATTCTTGTGCTGTGTAATAAATTGACTGTTGAACCGAATACCTTCTCCTATCACTTCATTCAAAGAACGCGCTGGACTCAGACTACACATAGACTAAATTAAGAGTAAGTTAAAGCCAGAGTCCGACAATGGACACCGCAAAACCACCTGTTTACTTCAACATTTGTGTGTTTTTACTGATCGGACAAAATTATGAATTAAAAAAAAAAACATCTTCCAATCGAATTTGATCATGTGCATTGACTTCAGTAACGACAGGGAAAGTTACACGATGGACCAGTGCAAATGATGAGGTGCTGTTTGTTACCATTACACAAATGCAGATATGTACAGATGTACCAAAATTCTGACTTCAGCTAAACAGGCCCAGTGGTTTTCAAACTGCCCGCTAAACCCACATACAACCTTAAGTATTCCCTAAGCCATAAAGGCTCAGCGATTGGTAAAGGATTGCTTAAGGTGGTACATGAGTGGAAAGGGAAGGATGAGAATCACTGCTCCGGACCCAATTGCTACTGAAATATTTTGCTTGAGAAAAATTGTCACTGGCTCATTTCCTTTGGAGTTATGAGATTGTCCCTAATTGACTCGTTATGTGCACAATTAAAAGTGGTTTTCAACCTTTTTCTTTTACTCACATACCACCTTAAACAAACACTAGGCCTTTTCAAACTGCCATGTAAAATAAGGTTAACCGGGCAATTGCCTGGTTAGCACCAGTTATGTTGGCCGTTAGAAAGGATCTGACTCAGTCAACCCCATCGGAATCCAACCGGGTCCGTGATCTACTTCAGAGGTAGGGAACCCAGTTAAACTTACCTAGGTTGCATCCACAGGCAATTTAAAAATGAAAATAGCCAACCCACTTATTCCGGTGACTTATTCAGTGCTTGCGTGCGTGACCGGGCAGCCAGCATCTGAACATCCAGCAGTACTTCCGGTGAGTACGTGATGTGTCACTGCAGGATTATGGGATCCCCCTCAAGTCACCAGGTTGGCAATTTAATAGGTAGATCCCTTGCAATTTAAAAGGTGCTTCCAGCAATTGCACCTGGGTTCCAGGAGGACTAACTGGGTGCTGCAGTTTAAGAGACGACTGGAGGGAATAAATCTGGGGAAGATGGATTTCTGTCTGAATTTTATCAAGAGTAAAGATTTAGTAATACCTTTATGGATGTTTTAAATCAGGTGTTGCAAACCCATACTCTCCCTGAATCATTTCAACAGCAGTAATTACTGAGATACCACAAAAAAATTAGCAATTCATTAAAGCCATCATTGTACAGACCCATATCTTTAGCAATTATAATCTGAATTTAATAAAGTCCTTGCAAATTTACCTAAATTGATAAATATGGATCAAAAGCAGGTTGTGAAAGAGTCATCTGATAACAACTAGATTTATTGAGTACAATTCATTAGCACAAAACAGGTCATCAAAGTGTAGCAATATCACTACATACAGAAAAGGCATTTGATAGATTAGAATGGGATTCTTTTATTTGAGGTATGGAAAAATTTGGAGTGGGACAAACTTTTATAAACTGGATAAGAGCTTTGTATAATGAACCAAGGTGGTAACAAATGGTCAAACTTCTGCCCCATTTTGATTAACAAGATCCCTTTTGTTTTAGCTATAGAGCCTTTAGCAGAAGCAATTTGTAGGAATCTGGATATTTCTCAAGAGGAACAAGATTATCTTATTTGCTGACATTGTGCTGATATATTTGACAAAACCAGCAAATCATTACAAAAGCTGCATTCAATGTTAGACAAATATGGTACAGTTTCAGATTATAAAATAAATTGGGATAAATGTGAAACTATGCCTCTCGCAAGAGGTGATATTATTTGCCAAAGAAATACTCAGCTTAAAATGGCCAACATATGGAATAAAATATTTAGGAATTTGTACTGTTATGAACCCAGAGGACCCCAAAACCCAGCAGCAATAGATATTCACCAAGACAAATGGTTACTTAAACAAAGATTGCTTTTAATTATATTTAAACATGAAAATAAAATCAAAATTTAACATCATTATTAATGTACTTAACCCCCTTCTAATTCTAAGCGCATGTATATGTAATATGTGTGTAAGCTCAGAAAAGTTCTTGGGTTCATTCCTCCAAGTTCACTGGTTGCAGGCAATTCTTATACTGTGCATAGAATTTAACCAGGCTTTGGTGCTTGAAAGGTAAATGGTTACCACTCAGGAAGGTTCTTGTCCATTTTCAGAGAGAGATTTGTTGTATGATGACATCCACAATGGATTCCTTTTTAATCAGGCACTCCAGTGACTGGCTAACGAAACTTGCCCCCTCAGGGTTCTCCTGACAATAACCTCTTTCTTTCAGGTCACCACAAGAGAACCTTTTTGTTTTTCTTATTCCAAGTGAAACATTAGACAGCCAGTCCTCTCCTCTTGCATGAACCACAAGGGCTTTGACCAAGCCATCTTCCAAATGGGGTTTTCCATAAGCTTGCCAGCTTGTTAAACTTCCAGTCCCAGTTATCTCTGCTGGCTGTAACACTGTGGAAGTGATCTGTGTGTATGTGTCTCTCTCTTAGAGAAAGCCGGTTTCTCTGCTTGCAAAACTACATGACCCTCTTCCAGACAATCTGTGGCTCCAAGATCTTTCATCTGTTGCCTTTTGTAAACAACAATCCATTAGTAGTAGTCTCTTGAGTACTCTTCAACACTCTTGCAAAAGCTGTGAGCCAATATGTCTAGCATTGGACATAGCTCCAATATTTCAAATAAGATCTGTTTTAAAGTGGTTATATGTGAGCTACTCTAACAAACCTTTCCCAATTTATCTCCCAAAAACATATCTATATACTCTGTCACAGTACATATAATAAATTACAAAATTTATATAAATTGAATTATTTGCCATTACTTAAAAGTTGAAGAGGTGGACAATATTGCCTATAATGTTACTAGGAAGAGTTAATTGTATAAAAATGAATATATTTCCCAGAAAACATTGCCTATATTAATATCTCAAAAATTATTAAATAATTAGAATTTTTTATGGAATGATAAAATTTCTAGAGTGTCCATTGAAAAATTAACATGGAAATATGAATTGGAAGGTTTACAGCTCCTAATTTTAAAAATAAGTCCAGCCAAAATGAAATTTCTTGCCTTTTTTTTTGAAGAGGGGGGAAAAAAATCTGCCTGGCTAAAAATAGAATTAGATAAAATAGGAGAAAGAAAAGCAGAAGACTTTGTATATAAATGGGATGCAAAATTATTGACTGCTGAAAGATATAATGCTCAATTGAAACATTTGATTAAAATTTGGCATACAGAAATTGGAATAAAGAGTAATTTATCTCTTAAAACTCCTTTGACTCATTAGAACATTGGAGAATCAATTTTTTGAAATTTGGTCTCCTAAAGGGATCAGATATATTGAAGACTTATGAGCAAGGGCAATTGATGTCATTTGAACCACTTCAGAATAAATATGTTTTTTTTTTGTTTTTTTTATTTTTTATTTTTCACACCATAAATCACATTAGCCATGATATACACTATTTCTTTTTCACACATATACAGTGACTTTTTCTCCACCCCCCTCCCTCCTCCCAAGCCACCCCCCCACCCTCCCCTCTCATCCATTTTAGGTATACAATCTAGGTTGCATTAAGCCAGTCAGACAATGTTGTCATTCAACAAAAATACACCAGAAATTCTACTGAGTCCATTCTTTTCTTTCCTTCTCCTTCCATCAACTTAGGTAATGTTTGTCCCCGGTAGGTTTTCGCTATTGTATTTAATGTAAGGCTCCCATACTTGTTCGAATATTTCAATATTATTTCTTAACCTATATGTTATTTTTTCTAATGGAATACATTTATTCATTTAAATTTAGTAGTTTCTTCCTTTTAATTTGGTTATGTATTCCATTAATATTTAAAGTCATATAGTTCAGCGTTTCCATTTTATATTTTGTTTATCTTCTCTTTCCGTTTTTCCATCATTACCTTTCCTCCTTTTCCATTTCCGTTTTCTTATTTTAAACTCTTTATAAGACAACATTCCTACAACATCCAACATTTTCCTTATTCTCCTATTTCTATCTTCTTTATCCCCAATCTCCCCTTCCCCTCCTGAGTTGTCCTTTATCCCTTGTCGGACAACCACATCTCCCCTCTCCATTTGGATTTGCGAATCCACTCGCAAGCGTCAACTGATTTTGCAGTGACCGCTATTTCCCCCCACCCAGCCCCCCCAGAAAAGATTTCACTTTTCATATGTCACAAAGGTCACTCTTTTAATTCCCTCCTTATTCTCTCTATTCCATTACCTTCCCTTATTAATTCTTGTCTATACTATCTATATTTTCCTCTAAGTACAGATACATTCACGTATGCACATTGTCTCTATTCACTCTTATACCTCTTTACCCACATACATATCAATCGTGATCATTTTTACTCTCATTACCCATCTTCATCCCTCAGTCTATTTTTGTCTTTACCCACATACATATCAATCGTGATCATTTTTACTCTCATTACCCGTCTTCATCCCTCAGTCTATTTTTGTAATTGTTCTGCAAATTTTCGTGCTTCTTCTGGATCTGAGAATAGTCTGTTTTGTTGTCCTGGAATAAATATTTTCAATACCGCTGGATGCTTTAGTATAAATTTATATCCTTTCTTCCATAAAATCGCCTTTGCTGTATTGAACTCTTTTCTCTTCTTTAGGAGTTCAAAACTTATATCTGGATAAATGAAGATTTTTTGCCCTTTATACTCCAGTGGTTTGTTTCACTCTCTTACTTTTTCCATCGTCTTCTCCAGTACCTTTTCTCTTCTAGTATATCTTAGGAATTTTACTACAATAGATCTTGGTTTTTGTTGTGGTTGTGGTTTAGAGGCCGATACTCTATGTGCCCTTTCTATTTCCATTTCTTGCTGTAGTTCTGGACATCCTAGGGTCTTAGGGATCCACTCTTTTATAAACTCCCTCATATTCTTGCCTTCTTCATCTTCCTTAAGGCCCACTATCTTTATGTTATTTCTTCTGTTATAATTTTCCATTGTATCTATTTTTTGAGCTAGTAGTTCTTGTGTCTCTTTAGTTTTTTTTATTAGATTCCTCCAATTTCTTTTTTAAGTCTTCTACCTCCATTTCTGCTGCTACTGCCCACTCTTCCATCTTGTCCATTTTCTTTCCCATTTCTGTTGTCATATCTATTTTATTCATTTTCTCTTCTGTGTTGTTTATTCTTTTTCTTAAATCATTAAATTCCTGTGTTTGCCATTCTTTAAATGACTCCATATATCCTTTAATAAGAGAAAGTACCTCCTTTATCTTGCCTTTCTTTTCTTCTTCTATTTCACTGTACTCTTCCTCTTCTTCTTCCTCTGGGTTGGCCATCTGTTGTTTCTTTGTTGCCCTTTCCTTCTCTTCTTTCTTGTTTCTATTGTCTTCTGTGGTCTCTTCTTGCTGCAGGTGTTCTGCAGCTGTCGTTGCCGGCTGTGGAGATCGACTCCCCAGCTGGTCCCCCCTCCCGTCGGTGTGTTTTTTTTCATGCGCGGTTGCGCACTTTTACTCGGCTCAGCGAGCCATTTTTGTAGTCCATTATTTACCGACCTGAGGGAGCGGGTTTCTCTCTCCGCCGCGGGCCTCTTCGAACAGGTAAGGCCTTCACCTTTTTCCTCCGTTGTCTTCTCTTCCTCTCTTCTTACCGTTGCTTTCGATTTTTCTTTTTTTGTCGCCATCTTCTTTCCACCTTTATACTCACTTTTCTTTAACTTTTATTTCTGTGCCTTTGTGCTTCCCTTTGTTTTTCCGAACTTTTCTGGAGAGGGCTGGAGTTCACTGTCCGGCCACTACTCCATCATGTGACTCCTCCATAAATATGGTATTTTTAATACAATATTTTGCTGTTTTCAAATCAGAGCATACTTAAGTGATAAGATGGGTCTAACAATGTATTTACCAAAATGTAGTGATATAGAGACTCTGATAAGAAAGGGAAAAACAAAGAAATCTATCTCAGAAATTTATCATTTACTTCAAGTGGGGACCCCTAAACCAGGGATTCATAAATCTAGACAAGGTTGGGAGTCTAGATTTATAAATGATCTTCTTAGCCTCTTAAGACCTGCATGGAACCCAATTAACAATGAAATAGACATGGATTTTTAACACTTTCAG
This sequence comes from Narcine bancroftii, assembly GCF_036971445.1. NCBI lineage: Eukaryota > Metazoa > Chordata > Chondrichthyes > Torpediniformes > Narcinidae > Narcine > Narcine bancroftii. The sequence goes on from NC_091480.1 coordinate 56,584,101, forward strand.
CAGTCCATTCTCATTATTACTTTCTTTTTTTCTATTCCCACACTTTAATATGTGCTTTCCTTTTCTTCTTGGGACTGAAGGGGGTGTGGGGTATTATGTATTTGATACTCAATCAAATTTTGAAATATGGTTAAAAAAATTTTTATTTAAATGCTGCGGGGACCAGACTTTTGAACATGACCTGAAGTATAAAGCAAATATCTCATTGAAAACTTACATTTTGGGATTTTGGGAATATGTTAGCTTTTTTTAAACATTCAACCTCTTACAGACGAGGTTTTTCAAGATGAGTTTTTCAAGCTCTGCTGGGACCAAGGAAAGCTGCCTCAGGACCTTCGTGATGCCATCATCATCACCCTGAACAAAAACAAAGGCGAGAAATCAGACTGCTCAAACTACAGGGGAATCACGCTGCTCTCCATTGCAGGCAAAATCTTCGCTAGGATTCTCCTAAATAGAATAATACCTAGTGTCGCCGAGAATATTCTCCCAGAATCACAGTGCGGCTTTCGCGCAAACAGAGGAACCACTGACATGGTCTTTGCCCTCAGACAGCTCCAAGAAAAGTGCAGAGAACAAAAAGTAGGAAAGGGCTTTGGCAAATACTAGAGCGCATCGGATGCCCCCCAAAGTTCCTCAACATGGTTATCCAACTGCACGAAAACCAACAAGGTCGGGTCAGATACAGCAATGAGCTCTCTGAACCCTTCTCCATTAACAATGGCGTGAAGCAAGGCTGCGTTCTCGCACCAACCCTCTTTTCAATCTTCTTCAGCATGATGCTGAAACAAGCCATGAAAGATCTCAACAGTGAAGACGCTGTTTACATCCGGTACCGCACGGATGGCAGTCTCTTCAATCTGAGGCACCTGCAAGCTCACACCAAGACACAAGAGCAACTTGTCCGTGAACTACTCTTTGCAGACGATGCCGCTTTAGTTGCCCATTCAGAGCCAGCTCTTCAGCGCTTGACGTCCTGCTTTGCGGAAACTGCCAAAATGTTTGGCCTGGAAGTCAGCCTGAAGAAAACTGAGGTCCTCCATCAGCCAGCTCCCCACCATGACTACCAGCACCCCCACATCTCCATCGGGCACACAGAACTCAAAACGGTCAACCAGTTTTCCTATCTCAGCTGCACCATTTCATCAGATGCAAGGATCGACAACGAGATAGACAACAGACTCGCCAAGGCAAATAGCGCCTTTGGAAGACTACACAAGAGAGTCTGGAAAAACAACCAACTGAAAAACCTCACAAAGATTAGCGTGTACAGAGCCGTTGTCATACCCACACTCCTGTTCAGCTCCGAATCATGGGTCCTCTACCGGCATCACCTACGGCTCCTAGAACGCTTCCACCAGCGTTGTCTCCGCTCCATCCTCAACCTTCATTGGAGCGCCTTCATCCCTAACATCGAAGTACTCGAGATGGCAGAGGCCGACAGCATTGAATCCACGCTGCTGAAGATCCAACTGCGCTGGGTAGGTCACGTCTCCAGAATGGAGGACGATTGCCTTCCCAAGATTGTGTTATATGGCGAGCTCTCCACTGGCCACCGTGACAGAGGTGCACCAAAGAAAAGGTACAAGGACTGCCTAAAGAAATCTCTTGGTGCCTGCCACATTGACCACCGCCAGTGGGCTGATCTCGCCTCAAACCGTGCATCTTGGCGCCTCACAGTTCGGCAGGCAGCAACCTCCTTTGAAGAAGACCGCAGAGCCCACCTCACTGATAAAAGACAAAGGAGGAAAAACCTAAAACCCAACCAACCAATTTTCCCTTGCAACCGTGTCTGCCTGTCCCGCATCGGACTTGTCAGCCACCAACGAGCCTGCAGCTGACATGGACATTACCCCTCCATAAATCTTCGTCCACGAAGCCAAGCCAAATAAAGAAGAACAGAAGAGGACTTGGAACTTTGCAAACCATAACCATTAATCATTGGTCAGAAACTGGTAATAGTTTGAGACTGTGCAATCCAAATGAAGCCTCACACATGATTCTCACTTAGATGCTACTGTTCATCCCTTCACAGATAACTTTTCACCTTCAGGACTTGCAGCATTAAGTGGAAGCTGTTCTCAAATGGCAATGCGTGTGTGTGATAAATGTGACATGGTTCATTGATGAAGGGCTCAAGCCTAAAACATTGGTTATGTATCTTGATCGTTGCGATATAAAGTACACTTTTTGTCCTGCCCCAGCTTTGTTTTTACTTTTGATCATAAACAGGAATAGCTGATAGAATATTAGATTTAGGATTATGGACATTTTAGCAATATTGCAATGGAGAGCAGTTGTTGATAGTGGCAGCCTAAACAATGAGTAACCATTTTGGGTCAGCAGTTTAAAGTTCAGCCAAAAGAGCAGATTGTGGCAACATTCAAACAACATTCTCATAAATCAATGCAAAGTTAAAATGCTTTTGATAAACGAAAATGATCCTGGATTAAACTCTTGCTGTATCTGAACTCCACAGAGTGCAGTGGTTTAAATAAATAGCCATTTAAAGAATATTTAGCTGTAAATTAATGCAAGACATTTCATACTAAATTTATACCTGAAATTTCAGGGCTAGAGATTGGGTCTGGACTGGGGTTCGAGTCGTGCGCTGTCTGCAAGGAGTTTATACGTTTCTCCCAGTGTCTCTGGATTTTCTCTGTGGGCTCCAGTTTCCTCCTACCGTTCAAAACATACCGAGTTGTAGGTTAATAAATTGGGCAGCATGGACTCTAGGGTTAAAATGGCCCATTACCATGCTGTATGTCTAAATCAGATTTATGGTTAAGTGTCAATTTCCATTGGCCTACTTTACAGTCAGTTGTCCACTGTATAGAGCCTGATGTGAATCCCTTTCAGGTCTTGAAATGCAACAGTAGAGGTGAGGGGGTGGGGGGGGGGGGGGTGGAATATCAAAGTTTTAAACAAATTACACTACCAGAATTTTTTTTTTTTTAATATAAATTGAACATGCTGGTAGTCAGCAAGTCAGGCAGCATCTGTTAGTCTTGGTAGCAGAGAAGATGGGGAAAATGGAATGGATCCATTACCTTCCTCCACGTTCTCTGCTACCTAGACCAAATTGTTTTCTCTGAGACTGGATACAGATTGGGAGATTGCTTCGTTGAGCACCTCGGTTCCGTCTGCCACAATAGTGGGGGATCTCACAGTGGCCTCCCATTTCAATTCCCTGCCCTGTTCCCTTGCTGACATGTCTGTCCATGGTGTCATGCACTGACAGATTGAGACCATCCGTAAATTGGAGGAACAACACCTCATCTTCTGTCTGGGAACCTTCTAACTGGATGGCATTAACTGACATCTCTGGACTCTTAACCATCCCCCACCACCATCTCTCCCCTTCCTGTATCCCTAATTCTCCATTCCTCTGAATTTCTCTCCTTTCCTCCAGCTCTGGATTCAGAGCCACCCCTTCCCTAATCTATTTTCACCTTTCCTCCCTTGTCCTCCTACCCATATCCAATTCTCACCTTTTGTCTGTTGGCCTGAGCTTCCCCCCCCCCACCCTCTACCTCATACCTTAAAGGACACAGGCCCTCTGCAATTTTAATATCAGCGTCCTCATACCTGATGATACATAATGTAACCTGCCCATTGCTTATTGCAATGATAGTGCTCTTCAATTAATTTGTTTTTTAATCTGGCAATTTAGATTGGGCAGTATCTGTGGAAAGAGAACCAGTAATATTTCAAGGCAAAGACCCTTCAGATCAGATGGCTAACTGACCAAGTGTTTCCAGTATTTTTTAGAACAGCATGTGCAGTTTTCATTTATATTTTTTAATTGTTCTTTGAGCTTGTTACATTTTAAGATGGAGGTAAGAGATAAGATACAATCTGGATATACAAATTTCAAATGAATGGGCAAAGGATAGGAGGGCTATCCTTTTTAAATGCAATTTTAAAAATTTAGACAAACAGCATGGTAACAGGCTGACCCACAAGACTATGTATGCCACTCAATTACACCCAATGAACCAACACCCCAAATACGTTTTGAAAGATGGACAGAAACTGAAGCCCCCAGAGGAAACCCACACAAACACAGGAGGAATGTACAAACTCCTTACAGACAGCACAGGATTCAAACACAGGTGCCTGGCACTGTAATAGAGTTTTCTTACATTAATCTGCAAGGAGTTACCAGATTAACATCCTGATTTAAAGTTCAAAATATTACACATTCAGACAACATTTCTCAGACCAGTTGAGATTTTTCAATCGTCCTAGGTGTTCTTTCCACACTGCACCATTTTGGCAAATAATCACCAGGTGTGGAAATCCTATTTACACACAGATGATGCCCTACCCCTCATGTCTGAGACATCTGGCACTGCAACTCAATTTGCACCTCTGTTGCAAAACAAAACTAACAAATCTATGCACAGATTGTTCTACTTAACTGAAACAGAGCAGTAAAGCAGGAGCCCCTTTCACACTTGCAAGTGATCCCAGGATTTAATGGCCAATCATCCTTTAAAGTGCCTAGTGTGAAAGCAAAATCTTCTCAACACCAGCATGAGATTATGTAATCTCATGCCAGGGATTGCAATCTGGCAAGTGTAGAATGGGCAATTGCATTCTGGGATAGAAATGACCCAAGTTTTTGTGGGAATGCAGGAAGGTGAAGGAAGAAAAGATTAAAATGAAGGTATAAACTTTTTTGTGGGGGTCACAGCAGGAGAGATGAATAGCAATAGCGGACAATTTTTAAGCAGCTTGGGAAAGTTGGTAGTGCTATAGCACGCAATTTATAAAGACCATGGGACAAAACGATGGCAGACCTGGCTTCCCTGAATGTCATGCGGCAGAGAAACCCCTCCATGAATGCTCCGTGCATGCAGCTGTGCACACAGCCCTTTCTCTGCCACACAGCATTCTGGGAGGGAAGGTCCACCATTGCTTTGTCTCCACGGTATTTATAAATTGTACGCAATAGTACTACTTTCCCCACACTATTTAAATTGCGCGATAGCACAAACTTTCCCACGCTATTTAAATTGAGCGCCACCAACTTTCCCACGCTGTATAAATTGTGCTATAGGGCTATCAACTTTCCCCACACTAAAAATTGTCCGCTATTGCTATTTATTGCTCACACTTTCCCACAGTCCCTTAAAGGTTTATATAGTTCGGCACAACAAGAGGCTGAAAGGGCTCATACTGTGCTGTACATAAAGCTTAATTAAATTATAGGCATGATTAATTTTGTTCAAATATAAGATAATATAATTAAGCTTTTATGTACAGCACAGTATGTGAGCTCTTCAGCTCCTTTTGTTGTGCCAAACATAAAGCTTAATTATGTTATAATTAGGCATGATTTATTTTGTTCAAATATAAGATCATAATACATTGATCAGGATTTAGGGCAGGTCCACCATCGATCACCATCATGACATCACCGGTAGAAGGTAGAACAGTCCTAACCCCAGGGATGGCTCCTTGCAAGTATGAATGCTTGGAGTGTCCCAGTTAAGAGTGATGAAATGTGAACAGCAAAAATGTCATCCTATCCTGAGACAGTGAAGGGCTGATTTAGTGGGATGCACGTGTAAAAGGGGCTATGGAAACAGACTCTTTCGTGCCAAATTAAACTGAATCTCTGCTAGAGATCCAATATGTTTTCACCACTCCCCCTGGCATTTACCACACTGCAGAAAAACTTGTCCTGGACAGCTTTAAATTTTCATCCTCCAGCATGAGATTTTTTAAAAAATACAATGGGGAAAATCCATCTACCTCTCAATTGTATAAACTTCTCATTTGCCTCTTTCAATAACCTGGGGATTTAGCCACCTTAAAGTAGTTAAAAAGACTCCACCTCACCACTTTATTGATCTCAGTATTTGCATTTTCCCCACCATCCATTCTACCACTATCATCGAACACTGCCACAAAGTACCAATTTATTACTTCACGCAGTTTCTGATTGCAAGCATAAACTCCTTCCTTTGTCTTTGAGAGGTGCCATTCTTTTCCTTGTTATACATGTTTTGAAAGCCTAAAATGCCTTGGGATTCTCTTTCATCCTACTCACCAACAACATTTCATGGTCCCTTTTGGCCTTTCTAATGCTGTGCTTGAGTTCTTTCCATATCTACCTTTTTAAAAATGTATTCAATAGAGATTTACCTTTTTAAAAAATAGAAGTCTGCAGATTTGCTTTGCACCCATGCTACTTCCTTCATAGCTTCATTGAAAAGAGCAGTCACTAGGTGTACAGTGGAGTTAAACAATAAAGGGTGCATTCATCGAGAGAAGCGAAGAGCAATATTTAATGAAGCATACAATGGAACTTGGTTTCGTTCTGCAAAATACCCATTTCAAATATTCCAGTAAAGAGGTTCTCTGCTGTATCTTTGCAATTCAAGCCTTTGAGTTAATGTTCTTCTTTCTTTGGCTTGGCTTCGCGGATGAAGATTTATGGAGGGGGTAAATGTCCACGTCAGCTGCAGGCTCGTTTGTGGCTGACAAGTCCGATGCGGGACAGGCAGACACGGTTGCAGGGGAAAATTGGTTGGTTGGGGTTGGGTGTTGGGTTTTTCCTCCTTTGCCTTTTGTCAGTGAGGTGGGCTCTGCGGTCTTCTTCAAAGGAGGTTGCTGCCCGCCAAACTGTGAGGCGCCAAGATGCACGGTTTGAGGCGATATCAGCCCACTGGCGGTGGTCAATGTGGCAGGCACCAAGAGATTTCTTTAGGCAGTCCTTGTACCTTTTCTTTGTACCTTGTACCACCTCTGTCACGGTGGCCAGTGGAGAGCTCACCATATAACACGATCTTGGGAAGGCGATGGTCCTCCATTCTGGATAGAGCGCAGCTGGATCTTCAGCAGCGTGGACTCGATGCTGTCGACCTCTGCCATCTCGAGTACTTCGACGTTAGGGATGAAAGCGCTCCAATGAATGTTGAGGATGGAGCGGAGACAACGCTGGTGGAAGCGTTCTAGGAGCCGTAGGTGATGCTGGTAGAGGACCCATGATTCGGAGCCGAACAGGAGTGTGGGTATGACAACGGCTCTGTATACGCTTATCTTTGTAAGGTTTTTCAGTTGGTTGTTTTTCCAGACTCTTTTGTGTAGTCTTCCAAATGATGGCATTTCTAGCGTAGCAGTTAGCACAATGTTTTTACAGTGCCAGTAACCCAGGTTCGAATCCAATACTGTCTGAAAGAAGCTTGTATGTTCTCCCCGTGTCTGTGTGGGTTTTTCCTGAGTGCTATTTCCCCCAACCTCCAAAACATATGGAGTTGTTGGTTATTTTGGGTGTAAATGGGCGACATGGGTTTCAATGGCAGGAATCTGCTTCCACCACACTGTAAATAAAATTTAAATGAAGCCTTTGATGGATGGTTTTGGACTCAAACTGATAATTTTCCAAATGTATAGTAGCAGCACACTGTCTCAGCAGGTAGATGCAAGACACAAGCCCCTTCCACACTTGCAAGTGATCCAAGGATTTAACAGCCAATCGTCCTTTAAAGTGCCTAGTGTGAAATCAAAATCAGCTCAATGCTGGCATCAGATGACATCATCTCACGCCGGGGATTGATGGCCTCAACCCCTAGTACAGTCCCTGGTGTCTGAAGACACCAGCATTGCAATCTGGCAAGTGAGAAATGGGTAATTGCATTGTGGGATTGAAATGATCCAAATTTTTGGATGAGAAACTTGAAGAAAAAGATTAAAATGAAGGTATAAACTTTGCCGTGGGAAAGTTTCAGCGGGTGAGAGAGAGGGGAAATAAATAGCAATATTGGAAAAATTTTAAACATTGTGAGAAAGTTGGTAGCGCAATAGCACAATTTATACAGCATGGGAAAGATGGTAGCTTCTTCTTCCCCCCCCCCCCCCGCCCCACACTGTATAAATTGTGCACTAAAGCACTACCAACTTTCCCACAATGTTTAAAAATTGTCCACTATTGTTATTTATTGCTACCACTTTCCCACAGTCCTTTATAAAGATTTATATAGATTGGCACATCAACAACAGGGGATGAAGGGCTCAAACTGTGCTGTTCATAAAGTTTAATTATGTTATAATTAGGCATGATTAATTTTTTTTGAATATAGGATCAAAACACATTGATCAGATTTAGGGCAAGTCCACCATCGCTGGATTTGTCATGACATCACCAGTAGAAGGTAGAACAGTCCTAACCCTAATGTGAACAGCCAAACCCCCATTCCTATTCCAGGACACTGAACAGCCAATTTAATGGAATGCAAGTGTAAAAGGGGTAATGGAACATTCAGACTTGCATCCCAGTAAATCGCCCATTCAGTGTCCCAGGATAGGAATTCGGGTTTGGCCTTTCACACTGAACATTTTCACACTTGCAAGGGTTTACCCCCAGCATTTGATCTGGAAGTGCCTGCAATGTTGCTACCCGTTTCACACTTGCCTGATCTCAACACCAGGGATTGTACTAGGGATTGAGACCGGCAATCCCTGGCGTGAGATGACGTCATATGACGCCAGTGTTGAGCAGACTTTGCTTTCACACTTGCCACTTGAAAGGCTGATTAGTGTTCAATTCCTGGGATCACTGGCAAGTGAGAAAGGGGCGAGAGGTAGTGCACATTTACCTTTTAATTCCTCAAGCCCCAAAACACAACCCCAAATTTCAGCTGCAAATTTTTGCTTCCAGTTATAATCTCCTTTTCCATTGGCATCCTGTCTCAGGAATTTATTGGGATATGATCCGGTGGAAAACTAACATTGTCCACCAAACGCCAGTGTCAAATGACATCATTTCATGCCAGGGATTAACCGCCTCTATCCCTACTCATATCCCCAGCAACAGCTGACACTGGCGTGCTGATAAAATCAGTGAAAAAAATCACCCGTTTCCAGTTGAAGGTAGACTCTGCGATCTCCAGGGTTGAGTTGTGTTCAGTGGAAAAGCAGTGTCCCAGTTAAAGGTGCTCCAGTGGAAACAGCAAAAGGGCTTCCTATCCTGGGGCACTGCACAGTCAATTAACTGGGATGCCAGTGGAAAATGGGCTACAGTTAAACAGAAGATAGAAGCTGTACTCTCAAATTTTTAAATGCAAAAATTATGCTATTTCACAGTTCATTTTGCAGAATGAATTTGAAAATCCTCCCTCACCCAGCATCTACCCATTTCAACCACATGGATGTTTTTTTTTAATGTAAAAAGACAAAGTTCAGTCTTTGGGAATAACTGCTCCACTCTGATATGGTCAGTGATGGGTTAGCTAGCCTGAACATTGTCCAGAACTTTTTTTTTATATAAACTTTAAATTAATTGCAAGCCAATTTAATTGCAAATACTGCAAGAGGTAATAAAATTTTGTTTCATTAAAATATTTACAGTAGAAAAGCAAGCACACCCATGGGCAACAAAGCAAAAATATGATCAAAGTGACTAGAAAATAAATGAATAGCTGAACTTACAAAAAACAGTCAATCCTGAACGATCAATCAGAAGAACCTACCAATAAAAAAAAGGTGAACTAATCAAATCACACACTCTTCATTCTAGAAGTTAGAAAAACAATACATTACACAAAAACTTTTGTTTTAACTACATCTTTTAATTAACTCAATTTTAAGCCTTGGACACGTTTCCACCCCTAACTGTGGGTGCAACTAATCACAATCTAGACATTTGCGTGCACCCTCAAGGTGAAAACCCGAACAATTTTTATGTTCTCTTCACAACCTACTAAATCATCTCCATAACCTCACAAAAGCCTCAATGTGGTGCCCAATGCAGTGCCCCATATAGGGCCACAACATTCTTGTTTAGAATAACTTATTTCTGTATCTATAAATTCATAAATCCCTTTAAAATCTTGCCTCTGACCACACTGAAAGATTTGTGCTCATGAACCTCCAGATCTCCTGTTTCTGCTGGTTTTAAATTGTACTTAAAAATATTTATCGCATTTTCCTTCCTGAAAACCCAGCGTCCCAATTCTCTGCACAAATTTTCAGCTTGCAGTGTGCTCATTTCACCTTAAGTGTTACTGATCTCCCATAATTGAAACCAGTCAGCACTAACAGTTTACGCTAATTATTCACCAGTCTCCCCTTCCTTCAAAACTTGCAATGCCTACAAAATTGTAAATTGCCTTGCCAAAATCAGGTTGTGTGCATTCTTAAACCCCTTTTGCCCTCACCAAAGAGCATGTATTACTAACTTCAAGCACGTTTCAGTGATTACTTTGAAACTGAACTCACAATCAGCAGAAACTAAATTTGTCTTTAGCTCCACCCTCTATACTTGAAGCTTGTGATCACCAAGTGTCTGCAGTACAGGTAGTACCGTAGTATCAAAAAAAAATCTCCACCCAACAGGCACACCAACAGCAGAAGCAGCAAATTTATGAGTGCAATACTTTCTTCACCCAGGGTGAGGTAGGAGGAACAAAATATCACTATTCCTGCCAAGATTAGCTATGCAAAATTAAACAGTAGTGCAAAGGGCAAGGATGGAATGACAGGGAACAGAATTTATTAGCAAGTCCATGGAGGAAAAGCAATTGAAAAATCAGAAAGGTCTGAGTGCCTCATTTATTTTAAAAAATTACAAACACTGGGTCACTTGCTGTCTGGTTTATTTTGCACATCACCCACATCCTCCCATTCTAACATATCCCCTGTAATGGAGGATTAAAACCATGTACCCAGATGCTTTTTGCTTATGTGGAACTGACGACACTGGGTCCACAAGCAGGTCACCTTACTTTCAGAACTAGCAGATGTAATTAAACTCAGCCATGGGGACTTATCTGAAGATACACTTTGAAATGGAATTCCACCGTGAGGCCCAGGGAAAGCAGTTGTCAAATACGACACTCTGAAATTGACGTATTGGTCACAACCTGTCTTGCTCAAGAAGTTTTAATGAGTCCTTGTATCTACGAGATAAACCAGGATATCATAGCATCCTGCTCCATAATAATTAATCTTCTAAATTGTAGAATAGTATGCTCAGCTTTGATTTTGACTGACAAATGTTAGAGGGAGTGGGTGCATGATTAATTGTTTTTGGGGTATAAAAGTCTGTGGTCCTGCTGCTGAAGTTTAGACTCTCCGAGGGGTGGGAACACCCCTTGTCAAGAAGGAAGAACAGCCAGAGTCTGAGCAACGTCCCGGTCGGGGGAGGTGGAGAAGCTGCTACCGGCGCCCTGACAACCTACTACAAGTGTGCAGTCGTTGCCTCGCTTTGGCAGTTGGGACCAGTCCAAGCGTTGATAAGTATAGTTGGAAAGGGCTTGCATATTGTAGTGTGAAATCAGCTTTTAAATTAGTAATAAACTTTTGTATAAACTGAACTGCTCTCGGTGTGTGTGTCTATTTTCTTTCGGTAGCTCAAACACTGTGACCAATCTAAAATGAACAAAATGAGAGGTATAAGTTTACCCAAGACATCCCCCAATCAAAAGGAAAGTAATCTTTCTTTCTTCTTTGGCTTGGCTTTGCGGACGAAGATTTATGGAGGGGGTAAATGTCCACGTCAGCTGCAGGCTCGTTTGTGGCTGACGAGTCCGATGCGGGACAGGCAGACACGGTTGCAGGGGGAAATTGGTTGGTTGGGGTTGGGTTTTTCCTCCTTTGCCTTTTGTCAGTGAAGACTCTGCGGTCTTCTTCAAAGGAGGTTGCTGCCCGCCAAACTGTGAGGCGCCAAGATGCACGGTTTGAGGCGAGATCAGCCCACTGGCGGTGGTCAATGTGGCAGGCACCAAGAGATTTCTTTAGGCAGTCCTTGTACCTTTTCTTTGGTGCACCTCTGTCACGGTGGCCAGTGAAGAGCTCGCCATATAACACGATCTTGGGAAGGAAAGTAATATAGAGGTCCTAAACTCCAGTCCGCTCGGGGATTGGGTCTATCCAGATTCTCAGGGAGTAGTTTTAAAATTCGAGGAATAATGATGAACAGCTAAATGTTGTTAAGTTTATTCGTTATCAAAAAATGCAGTTTCAAAGAAAAATGAAGTCAACATTTGACAAAAATGTAAAAATTTCACTATAAAAAATGCTTGAAATTGTTTAAAAATGAACATTGTAAAAGAAAAATGAAAGCAGTTATTTTATAGATTATATTTTAGAAACTATGGTTCTGCTTCACAAATTTAATAACCGTTTCCATAGAATTTTCTGCAGTAGCCCAAGACACCTTTTCTTCAACTTTGTTCATTTTCTTATTATAGCATTGTCAAAATGGTGATTCAGATTGTCACAGTACACACATGACATCACATACAACATTCTTTTCCCTGCGGGCAAGGCAGAATTACCACTTATTAATATGCAAACACTACACAACATACACATGTAAACAAATAAAAAACTGTAAACTGTGAGCAATATAGAGAAAAAAGTGCTCAAGTAAGAATCCTTAAATGAGTCCCTGATTGAGTTTGTTGTTGGAGTCTGATAGTGGAGGGGGAGCAGCTGTTCCTGAATCTGGTGGTGAGTCTTGTGGCACCTAGACCTCTTTCCTTATGGTAGCAGTGAGAAGAGCATGTGGATCCTTGATGATTGCTGCTGCTCTCTGACGGCAGTATTCCCTGTAGATGTTCTCGATGGTGGGGAGGAGTTTTGCCTGTGATGCCCTGGGCTGTGTCCACTACCTTTTGCAGGGCTTTTTGCTTCAACAGGAGAGCTGTGTTGCTGGGGTTTCCCATCATTATGCCAGGGTATCACGATCTCTGATGCTGTGCAAGTCAGTCAGACCCAGGAAAGGTGGAAAACAATCTTATATTATCTTTATTGATGACTTGGGAGTTTAAAACTTTCATTTCAAAATTTACACTCAAGTTTACTGGCACTGTAAACTCAGATGCAGTGTTGAAAGCAAAAAATCTCAACTTTTATAGATGTCAAAATGATCCAAGCCCACTGAGACACCTGGATGCATTCAACAACTTCAGTCCTCCTTAATCCCAGGCAACTCTGAACAAATTTCATCTGGTATAAAACCATTCCATAATTTGTGGATATTTACATACAAGACTAATCAAATTTAAAATCAAACAGTTCAATGTGCAATGTTGATTTTAAATATCTAAACCATCCACGTTGGTGCAATATTCAATTGTGCCTAACCTGGTAAGATCCAGGCATCTACCAGAACCAGACTTTCCAAATGAAACAGTGATGCATTTGCGCTTTTTCAACCAAGTAACTGCATTTAAATGTCGTTGCAACTGTAGAAATCAAGCATGCCAAGTGACCACTTTGTGAAGCCTCTGCATTGGGTTTGCAGAGCGACCGATCTTCTTGCTGCCTGCCTATTCAAGTTTGTATCCCACTCCCTCCGACTTTTCCTGTGCCCTCCAGGTTGGTTACACGGCTCAATAAACATTGAATTTTCCCCATATGGGCAGACTGCCACTAGCAGAGCTCAGTATCAGATTTGCCAACTTCCAATAACAGTGTGAGCTGGTCAAAATTCACTGTTTTCCTCACTCTCCCATTAGTGCAGACTGCCCTGTTTTTGCAATACTTTTGTCACCCACTGTCAACCTAGCCACACAGAAATCACAGCCCCAACCTGTTATGGCCCCCTTGTATCATCCACCCTGTCCTGTGTCTTAGAATTATGACAAGTGGCTTCTTTTCAGGTGACACCAGACCTGCTCAATGTTTCCACCATTTCAGATTTCCAGCATTTAGTTTTGATTTTCGTCTACCAGCATACAAGTAAGCTCAGATCCACACACAAGCGTTGGTTTTGTTTTGCAAGTATTGTAAGACCATTTGCTTACATGGTGGCATAGCAAACATGAATGGAAATTGATTGGTAAATCGCTCAGACAAGAAAACAACATTTGATATTGTACTTGGTTCAGCCCAGCACTGGTCAAAGCTTGAAGCAAACAAAGTTGCACACAAGGACAAGGATGAATTTAATTAACATTTTCTTTGCGCCAAGTTCAGTTTCTTGATGTTGAAAACTAGAAAGGTGCAATATAGCTAGAGTTCAATAGTTCAAATCGTTCCATTGCTGATTGCACTTACAATTAAAACTAATTGTGCAACTCAGCACAACAGCAATGCAAGGAACAGATCAGTCTGGTTTTAGAAAACGTGTACCTTTAGGACAGATCATCTTTCCAGTTTGGTTCACTGGTAATTAGCAAAATTACAGTGATGTTACCATAGTTCATTTGCTTTCAAATGCTTAACCCAGCTGTTAAGTTTAAATTTAGATATGCAGCACAGTAACAGGCACTTTCAGCCTACGGACCCTCGCTGCCCAATTAACTAACCTACAATCCTAAAACGTTTTGAACGGTTAGAGTAAACGGAAGCACCAGGAAGAAACCTGCACAAACACGGGGAGAACATACAAACTCCTTAAAGACAGCACGAGATTCAAACTCTGGTTCCGATTATTGGCACTGTAACAGCATCGAGCCAACTGCTACACTGACCTTTTTCCACTCATACCACCTTCAGTAATCCCTTACCAGAGCACCTCTGGCATCAAAAGGTTGAGAGCCACTGGCTTAGCCAGTATTAGCTGGTATAAGTAAACGGCAGATAGGTTAATAGATCTCGGTGCTTCTACACAAATATCACACAGAAAACATCTAGTTGCTTTAAACAAAAATAAAATTACACATCATCCGCTACACCCAAGACTCCATCAATATTGAAATAACGCAAGGTATTGCAACAGGATTTCAGCATGCATATGGTTAGTGATCCACAAGACAACTTTCATGTCTCGAAAAGATCAAACATTTTCACAAGAGCAGTTTCCATTGATAATGGGTTATTCCGTAATCTAACACTTGCAAATATGAATAATTCCATTGCCTTCACTAGGTCAAAGAGAAATGTCTATGATACACGTTAAAGTCATAATATTGAGAGCATTCAAAGTCAGAATGCCTAATTCATTCAGATAGTTTAGCCTTAAATTTTTTTAAAATAAGATTGGCAAAGTAAATGGTACAATGATTAATTAGTCAGGTCCAAGTCCATTGTTCCCTGAAAGTGGCAACACAAGTTGATGGGGTAAAGACAATATAGATCAGAGCACAGAATGCCGGAGTTGGGATGCTATGTTGCAACTTTACAAAACATTGGTTGGACTCCACTTGGAACATTGTGCAATTCAGATCGCCACACTATGCAGGAAAGACGTGATCACACTGGAGTGAGAAGGGTTCAGGCCCAAAACATTGGTTACACATCCTTGCGGCAGAAAGAACGCTGCTGAGTTTCTCCAGCACTCATGTATTAAGCCACAATCACAGCACCTGCAGACTTTATAAACTAGATTCACCAGGATGTTGCTTGGGATGGAAGATTTAAATTATGGAGAAATTAGGTAGGCTGGGCTTGTTTACCCTGGAGCAATGGAGGCAAAGGGGTTTCAAAGATGAAGAAATATAGCTAACAAGAATACATTTTCCCCTTGGTAGGGGCATTAGAAACAAGAGGGCAAAGGCTTATGGTGATGAAAAAAATCTTAAAAGGGACCCTTTTGTACATTTTAAAATGTACAAAAGTCATTGACATTGCAAATGCACTGCCAGAGATGACAGTAAAATTGGATGCAATTACAATAAAACTCCGATTATCTGAAATGGTTGGGACTGGGCCTATTTGGGATAAACATTTTTTCAGAGAACTGGTCATTTTTTAAAAACAACCTAATAGCAACAGCAAATCAAACCATGTTTAAACAAGGTAAACATAATAATGTTTAATTCTCACAAAAAATGCTGGCCACCGCCATCACCAACACTTTCCCACAAGGCCCCACTCATGCCAGGGTCCCTGAGGTCCCCAGTCAGTTTGGCTCTGAAAAGATTTCAAATAACTGAGAATTTTGGATAATCGGAGTTGTACTGCACTCCATTTAAGAGGCATTTTGACATAGTGCTAATGGTGCGTAGCAATGGACATGGCAGGCCAAAAAACATTTCTGAGGTGTACAATTCCAAGACGCATGGGCACAGCCAAAGTGACGGGAGAATCAAGACACATTTACAGCAGCCCTCATTTTATTTGAACTCCATTGTCAATACTGGAAGGTAGTTGATAAATAGCAATAGAGAAAATGCCGCAATGGTGCTTTAAAATCTTCCAAAGCATCAGACTGGAACGCCTGGCAAGTTCAGGCCCAAAGAATTAAATGAAGCAAGTACGTGGTACCAACTTCAAGATGAACCTTTGCTGGAATCTAAATGTACATAGATTAGTCTAAACAAGATTAAATATTTCAAGCCACATTTTTATTTAAGGTGTATCAATATAAATGGTACAAATGTACTGATGCTGCACCAAAAGGACTTCGATCTTGCAGCTTACATCGTCAACTCCTGCAAAAAAAAAATTAAAAATCATCAGAATCCGACACTATTCGACAGTCAACCATAAACAAACAATAATACCTTGATACTCAGTATAGTATGAAATGAAGTGGTAATTACAACTTCCCTCCCTCACCCCTCAGAACATACCGTGAAGAGAATGAAGACGGAACATACCATAATAGCATTTACAATATCATTGTTGTTATTTTTCAAAGCACGGACAGCCTTAGCCCTGGACACGTTAGCTTGGGACACGACCAGCTCAATGTCCTTCACCTCCACACCCGTTTCATCAACCTAAAAGAAATTTTTAAAAGTTAGTGAACCTTTCTGCTATTAGTTTTCTTTCAGTCCAAAATCAAACACCACTCCCAACGCATTCCAGAACACTGGGGGGGGGGGGGGCACACGAGAATAAATAAAAAACAATCGCACAAGTTGAGCCCACGTCCCCTTCAATTTGGTGTTTATAAGCTGGTCCAAAAGAATAAACAAGAAAAAAAAAGATTTTGTGGCAGCTCTACATTTATATTTCAATTCAAATGTAATGACCCAGGTTAAAAATTAGTCAACTGCTGTTCAACTCACACCTGTAAGTCATAATGTCCAAATGTATTCCTACTCATTCACTCAAATCAGTATCACAAAAATCCCATCTGGGAGTTATTTACTAACACAGGAATACCTCGCTTTATGAAAATAGAGCGTTCCTATGAAACCTTTAAGCCAAAATGGCGTAAAGCAAAGACCCATTCACTACTATTGAAGGCTATTTTCGGAAAAACAATAACCCATCCAAATTTCTTTCAGACACCAAACACGGGCTTCTTCATAAAAGCGAATTTTCGTAAAGCTTGTATTCGTAAAGCAGGGTATACCTGTACCAAGTCACAAAGGGCTCAGGCCCGAAATGCTAGTTATGCACCTTTATCTTTGCTGCATAAAGAACACTGCGTGACGTGCTGAGTTTCTCTAGCATTTTTGTGTAAGCTACTAGCACAGCATCTGCAGACTTTCTTGTTTAACTCCAAGTTAACTTTCTTGCTTGGTTTTAGCAGAAGCTAATCAATTATCACCAGGGTCCAAGCAGTCTCATTTGCCCAAAATAAGCAGAGGGGTGTGGGTGAAGTAAACCATCCACACACACGGCTACTTAACAAGAGCCAATAGTATAACAGGAAACATACTAGTGTGAGTAAGAACATTGGCTGATTGGCATGAAGTAGAGTTGGAATACATGGATCATATTCTGGTTGGCTGCAAGTTGTTAGCTGTGTTCCGGCAAGGGTCAGTGTTGGAGGCACTTCTTTTTATGATGTACAATATCCACACCTCTGGGGATTGGTAGATGCCAGGCAATACATTTTCCTGTTGTTCAAGAGTGCGTGCTTGGCAAACTGACCACCATGGGACGCCAATTTTAAACTTCCGTATTTTTTTGCCGGTTGCTTGAATTCCTAATTTGGATTATGAAATGAATGGCTTTGTGGCCAACTTTTCAGATGATGTGATGGCAAGTGGAAGTGGAATGTAGGTTGAGGAAACAGGGAGGGTGCAGAAGGGCTTAATGAGCAGAGAAATGGCAAATGAAATACAATGTCAGTTGCAAAGGGACCGAGGAGTGCTCATGCAAGATGGCCTTAAGCACAGTAAACTTGCATGTTGAGTTGGTGGTGAAGACAGCAAATGCATTGCTGGCATTCATTTCAAGAGGAATAAATTTCAGATTTATTGTCAAGAATACATACATACAACCCCAAGATTCTTTTTCATGCAGGTCATGCAGAATTACTACATATTGGTAGTGCAAAAAAAAATGCAAGAGCAGGGCCTCAAAGTATTGTGAGCAATTTTAGGCTCTTCATTCAATAAAAGATGTGCCAACAGTGGAGAGGGTTCAGAGAAGGTTCAAAGTATAAGCATAGAAGGAACATTTGATGGCTCTTGGAGTTCATAGGAATGAGGGGGGATGCTCATAGAAGCTTTTCAAACATTGAAGGGACTGGACAGAGTAAATGTGGCAAAACTGTTTCCTGTGGTAGGAGAGTAAAAGACAAGGCAGCACAACTTTAGGATTGAAGGGTGCCCATTTAAAACAGACGCGGAGAAATTTCTGGAAATTGCCATCGTGGGTGGCTGTGGAGGTCAGGTTGTTGGGTGCATTTAACCATAACCATAGAAACAGGCCAACTTAGCCCTTCTAGTCCATGCCGAACACTTTCTCCCACCTAACCCCACTGACCTACACTCAACCCGTAACCCTCTATTCCTTTCCCATCCATAAACATATCCAATTCTCCACCAGTACATATATACATATTAAAAGAAATCTTATTCATAAATAGACTCGGAGGGTTGTTTTATCAGTTCAACAGTCAAGGCAAAGATTGATAGGTATCTGAATAGTCAGGGCATCAAAAGTTATGGGGAGAAGGCAGGAAGAGGGCATGTGGGAAAATGTATCAGCTAATGGAATAGAGGAGTGGACTTAACAGGCCAAATGGTCAACTTGTGCTCCTACATCTTATGGACTTCCCCTTCACTCTTCTGGGTAGTGGGGTAAAACCAGAATGAAGGAAATAGACAATCTGGATTCAGCTAAAAAAAATGAACATCAAGGGGTTTTTGATGGGCTTTTGGAACCAAGAAATGCCACCAATGTCTAATTAGGCCACATCAGGACCTTTGCTCATTTGAACCATATCATCAGAACTAGACTAAAGGTGAAATGTTAACAGATGCAGATTGAGCAGTGATTTTGAAACCAATCTCAAAACCATACCTCTTCCTCTTCACTCTCCTCCTGTACAGTTGGAGTCTGTGTGTTTTCCTGGATATTGGCAACAGATTCTCCCTGTACCTTGAATTTTTCCGCAGCAGCAAGCTGAGCTTGCTGAGATAGATCCTCAATCTAGGCACAAGAATAAAGATGAAATATTCCACTGCAGAACTACTTTCGGCAAATAAAATTTCCCCGTGATCAAGATTTCATACTTCAAGCAGCACATTCTAAACCAACATTTGTGTCTATCTAATTTTGATGTATGTGGCCATCTTAGCTCACATTAGAATACAACCTTACTGCCATCAAACAGAAACATTAGTGTACCTCTTGGAGTGGGTGGGGGAAGAAAAAGATTAAGACTAGAAAAGCAGGTCAGAAAATTCATTGTTGGTGCAGCATAGGGTAGATTTGCTGGTTTCAACATGTTACACAAGGGAAAGTGCCAAAGTCTGCCAGGTCTACAACTAGAGGAAACATTGTCACATCTTTCTTATTTGAAATGATCTTATTGGTAAATTATACATGTAGTTGGTAAATAGCAACTAGATCTTACCTTAGCTTCACCAAAAACAATATATGTATCAGATGCAGGGCTTTTGTAGACATCTGGCTTTGTAATGACAAACAGAATGTTTTTTGATTTTCTTATCGTAACCCTTGTTACCCCAGTAACCTGGCGAAGACCTAGTTTTGACATTGCCTGCAAAGAATAAAAGAACCTTCAGGGAAGCTCTCATGATACAATTTTAAAAAGCCTCCCCCAGAGAGGTTACTGTGCAATGTTAACCATCTAGATGTGTCAAATAGGACAAAAGCAGCAAATTCTGAAATTTCGAGAGGTTTTCTTGAAAGAAAACCCCTCTCTCATTTTGGCTATTACAACATTCAAAAAATTAATTCAGCACTAAACTCCCAAACATCAAAACAATCAAAATGTAAAATAACTTGTCACTAACCCATTACTTGTACAGAATGAGGGCACCTGTCTCAACTTTCAAGTTAACTGCCAACTTCAGTGCCAAGAAATACTCACTTTACGCGCCTTCTTTTCACTTCTACTCTGTTTTGCTTTGCTAACTGGTTCTTCGTCAATTTCAGCTGCTGCTGCAAGCTGCAAAGAAAAAATGATTAAACCACTTTATGCAGTAAGCAAATATTTGCAAGTGTTTCTATTAACCAAATTAGAGGACACCTCTTATGATCAAGTGTCATGCAGGTTCTAGTTGATCTGCAGAGATGACCACATTCACAATACCAATGAAAAGCAAAACCTGAAATTCCTTTCCCTAAATGTTAGAATGTCAACAAAATTATTGTCTTTCCCATACCCCCCTCCATCAAGACACCATCATATGCCGCATGAAATTCACTCTAGGGATTCAAAAGTTCCAACTATAAGCAATTTGCTACACTAAAAACCATATAATCTGAAGTTATTGTATAGACAGTAAAATCCTGTTATCCTGAATTCAAGGATCAGGCAAAATAATAGCAGAAAATAAATGGGTAAAAAATACGGAAATTTAAAATTGGCGTGCTTTGCTGTTAGTTCTCCATTCATACAAGTCTCAAACAACTGGAAAATTCACTTATCCCGCATCTACCATCTGATGGATATCAAGGATTTTACTGTAATTGGAGTCCAAGGAACTGTCAAACCAAAATTCATATTTAGACTGGGCTTTAAAATTCAAGTTTAATTTAACCAATTATGCAGATCACATTTAAAATCAGTTGTTGGAGAACATTTGAATTTTGATGAACTTGCAAATCAAAAATAGCAGGCCAGTCTTCTTAGGATTAGCTTCAATATTCGAAGTGCTTAAAAATATTTTGGATACATTGTTGAAGCCCCCACAGACACAAATCAAAAACAATAAAGTCTTGTGGACAATGATTCTGGGGAAGGATGTCGAGACAGGTTAAGCCTGAAAACAGGTATTGTAATTGGGCTCACAATTCACTCAAAATTCCTCAATGTTTAAGCAGCAATTTGCTGGTACCCAGATGATTCAAGATAAAGCAAAATGTCATTGAGAGCAGCCAACACCCATGGAACTTTACCCTCAGTACTGGATACCACCTTCCAAAGCAGAGGCAGCAAAAATAGCTACCATTATTTATTCCACACAAAGGAAACTGGCACAACAATTATACTACCTTTATTTAATGTACATAATGTTGCATTATGCAACTTCAAATGACTCAATCCAGATCCAAGTCAGCATTCAAATTTCATGTAACACTTTCTGCTCAAGATGCACACACAAGTTACGAAGACTGGTTAAAGCTAATAACTTAAGACAGATGCATAAAAGTGGTGTTATCTGACAGGAAATACATCTGTCACAATGATGCCCAACCTTCTCACGCAAGTCCCGAAGCTAACCTGCCGAGCTACTCAAGAATACCAGTAATTTATTTGGCTAAGCTTGTAGAGGCTGTTGAAAAACTAAGCATATCAATAGACAATAGGAGAGCTGGAGTAGGCCCTTCAGCCCGTCAAGCCAGCACCGCCATTTTACAGATCATGGCTGATCACTACTATCAGTACCCCTTTCCAGCCTTATCCCCATAACCCTTAACTCCTTTGTCCACTAGAGTCTTATCTAACTCTCTTTTGAACATAATCAGCGAATCTGCCTCTACCACCCTCTGTGGCAGAGCATTCCACAGATTCCACAGAGTACAAATCAAAGCCTTCAAAGGACCCAGACAAAACATTGCACAATATTTGGTGAACCTCAGCCACACAATAGAATACTTGAAATATTTAGATACCAAGCCTAATTCTACACCAAAAACAAATAGAATATGTGGTCAAATCTGAGTGGATAGGTGGGGAAGGTGTTTGATTGTCAGCCCACTCAGTGGGACAAAGGGCTTGCTTGTTTCATCCGACTGCCACCTATTGGGTCCCTCAAGCCAACTTCATCTTTCATTAACACCATGGCTGATCTTTCATCTGAAACACCATTGCTCAACCCCATCCTTGTACAGGTTGAACCTCTAATCCGGCAATGTTGAGACCTGGCCATTGCTGGACCACAGAAATTGACCCCTAAGGGAACCCCCTATGTAAACATATCAATGGTAGAAAAGTTGAAACAGGAAATAATACTGGTTAGTTAGCACAACACCTTTACAGCGCCAGCGATTGGGTCCGGGGTTCAATTCCAACACTGTCTATAAGGAGTTTGTACGAACAGTGCCAGATTCAAATATGCCAGACCATGGGATTTGCCAGACTACAGAGCACCCAGAAATCTCCCAATCTTTAACGTATCCAGTGTGCCACAGGGTGGAGAATTAATGAATTGCCCATCACCTTGTAAGACATCTATTCAATTCAGTCTCAATTTTAAGACTGTCCCCATCAGCCATTCTTGACTCTTTTTCAACTATAGCCTCCTGATAACTCCTCAAAGTTTATGACCCCCCCCCCCCCCTGTAAAACAGTCAAGTTTTGATTTCTATACTTCGTTCCAACTGTCACAAAAAGAAAAACAATATTTATGATTCCAAGGCTTTGGCCACCAAGCTGTTGTTGAGAATGGCTGTCTACTTTCACCGTGGGGGGGGTAGAATGGGGGTTAAAAAAAAATCATCTCCATAACTACCATCAAAACTGCACTTGGAAAAGCTTGTGCTGTTATGGATGCCACACTACAGGAATGTACTGAACAAATTGCCAAAGGGAATCACAAGGATGTTGCCTGGCATGGTGGACTTTATTTATGGGGTGAACATGCATTGATTGGGCTTGTTTCCCCATCCAAAGCAAAGAAAGCTGATGGGGGTAATGTGATAGAATTATACAAGAGGGGTAGATGGTCAAAATCTTTTACCCATGCTAGGCACATTTTAAAAAAGAGCTTAAGTATAAAGTGAGGAGATTTGATGGGCAAGCTTAATTTTAAAGTGATTAACATCTAGAACGCACCTGCCAAAGGAGGTGGTGCAATAAGGAGTAATAATGAAAAACTTTAGGAGCATTTAGCCAGATACTTCAATGGATAAGGAAGGCGTAGGATGCGATGCAAAGACAAATGGAATTAGTGTAGAGACAAAAAGATCAGTATGGATGTGGCAGACCAATGTAGTCATCTCTCTGAATGCTACTGAAGAGGCCTCGTCCTCTCAATCTCTCCTTACGTCAGATGTAACAAGATGTAGTCTTGTGAACCTTTATTGCACTTCCTTTTTGCAAGCACATCTTTTCTGAATTTTGGATTAGTGGGGGAGGGATGGGGTGGAAATTTGCAAACAGTATCTACTGGTAAAACAAGAGAACGGGCAATTGTAGACAGATGGAAAACATCAAAACTAAAATTGCTGGTAAGGGAGAAAGGGCTACACTGTCGACAGCTTGCCTTTTGAAACAGTTTCATCATGCTTATATTCACATACTTGCAGACACACCTGAGCTTGCTGTGTTGTTGACTGTGTTGTATCCTGTTCTTCCAGTTCTGGTACCGACTCATCGCTGTCCGATTCTGTCCCAGACCCTACAAAATGTCACAATTTAATCTAGGGCTCTGCACATTTCAGGCTTGTGGGATGTTTTAGTGACTTGCAAAGAAAATGTGCCACGGCTGAGGGAAAGTGACGACACCATTTTTAAAACTATTTTACACACACCCATGCTCAAGTGAAGTACAAACCTGTGCAACTAAACTGTGCAATAAACCCGGTTCAATAGATGGTTTTTAAAAGTGCATTGTTGAGATTGATCTACTTCTATATAGCCTTAAACACAAACCTAAAAAATGTGGTTAAAAAACACCTCAGTGCCAATACAGAAACCTTTTTACCTTAAACTGTTATGTACAAGAAAATGTCCTGGATACTTCAAATGCTTTCAAACCATGCAATAAAAAGATTTGTTAGTGTGAACACCCTTGAAACCAGATTACATTATTAAACATGTGGTTTCAATTTTCTATTCTCATCCTGCGAGCAGAAACTAGGCAAATAACATTGCAATATACTCTGGAGTTTAACATAACCAAACATCTAAAAGACAAAATAATTGCTCACAGGTTTGTTGGAGAATTCAGGTGATGTAAACAAGTCTTTGTTATAATTGAGCCTCTTTTTAAAATAGATAAATATTCACAGGCTGAGGTATGCAGGCCAGTTTTAGCACAAGGCCAAGTGTTAATGTAATTAGTGTGCTACAAACCTTTTCAAAACCAGTTCAGTCAAGTTAAGTCACAGCTACTTGTGAAATTCAAGGTGAACTTTACATTGCCATTAGCACACAAGCTCCAAACACCCCTCGGAAACGGTTGAAATTTGTACAGTAACTACCTGTCCCAAAGAACATGACCTTGGTTATCAACCTTTAAAGGTCACTACCAAGAGACTGGTGCATCTCCATCTTTCAGGAAAGAATTGATAATTATACAACACGTCTCCCTTTCCTTCCTCACACCACCACCCCCCCCCCCACCCATTACAAATCAGATTTATGCTCACAAATGAGCTTTTCCCAATTAATAAATTCAGAATCGTACAGATTTCAAACCGCACAATTTTCCTTTTGTTTTAAGGATAAGGCTAACTTTAAGCTACCCAGTTCTGGAGAATGGTACATATTCCATGAAAGTCCTCCAAATGCTTTACTTAAAGGTTAGCCTTTCCCAGTTGTGAACATTAATGAGCCTTTACTTCCCAAGTTTAATACAGGTGCACAATCCAACTAAGCAATACACCAGTACATGCACACCTCAACCAAACTTAATACCCTCATCATTTTGCTTCACCACAGACTCCTTTCCAGTCGGAGCAATCTTGGGAATTGCCTTCTCAACAACAGGTGGGGCAGGAGCTTCACTGAGGGTTATTGCGTTGATAGCAGGAATCAAAGGAGGCATCTCATCATCATCGTCATCGTCAATTTGGATAGCTGAAGACCATTCAGGGGATGGGGCAGTGAGTTGAACAGAGGCAGGTGGGATAGTGAGAGATGGAGGAAATTCAGAGAGAGCTCTACATTCTGAAGACAAAGAAAGTTCGGTGGATGTAGGTACTTTGTCAGGTGAACAATCAGCAACAGGTAGAGAGGGTGGCAGCTTAGTCGCATGCATAGGAGATGGAAGCTGTGAATTCTCAGAAGGATCAAGAGACAGAAGCGAATCAGTACAGGGAGCAACTTGGTCAGATGAAGTTAGCAGAGAGACATGGGAATGAGGTTCTGAAGCAGGCAAGTCAAAAGACTGAAGTGGTTGAACAGGAGAGGCTACCGTTAACGATTGCATTGGAGTAGCCTCATTAGCAAAGAGGCCTTGATGTTCTGGCATGGCCAAAGAGGGCTCAGGCATACAAAGAGGCACATCAATATTTAGTCCAGTTGCCAGAACAGCAACTGGAGGCTCAGATGATTGCTCACCTGCAGCAATGTTAAGATGACTGGAGGATGATAGCATTTCAGTGGTGTCAACTGGGGCAATCAAAGGGCATGAACCCTCAATGGCACTAGCAGCAATCAACAGAGCAGAGGACGTACTGTTGAATGCAATGCAAGTAGACGAGGGAAGGTTATCAACAACCAATGGATAAAGAGAATGAACAATAGCATCACCTTCAGGGGCATCAGCTTTGCCGTCGGGGGGCAAGGGCACGTCGGGGGCCAGGGGGGCTTCAGGGGCCGCCTCGCCCTCGGGGGGCAGGGGGGCTTCAGGGGCCGCCTCGCCCTCGGGGGGCAGGGGGGCTTCAGGGGCCGCCTCGCCCTCGGGGGGCAGGGGGGCTTCAGGGGCCGCCTCGCCCTCGGGGGGCAGGGGGGCTTCAGGGGCCGCCTCGCCCTCGGGGGGCAGGGGGGCTTCAGGGGCCGCCTCGCCCTCGGGGGGCAGGGGCGCTTCAGGGGCCGCCTCGCCCTCGGGGGGCAGGGGCGCTTCAGGGGCCGCCTCGCCCTCGGGGGGCAGGGGCGCTTCAGGGGCCGCCTCGCCCTCGGGGGGCAGGGGCGCTTCAGGGGCCGCCTCGCCCTCGGGGGGCAGGGGCGCTTCAGGGGCCGCCTCGCCCTCGGGGGGCAGGGGCGCTTCAGGGGCCGCCTCGCCCTCGGGGGGCAGGGGCGCTTCAGGGGCCGCCTCGCCCTCGGGGGGCAGGGGCGCTTCAGGGGCCGCCTCGCCCTCGGGGGGCAGGGGCGCTTCAGGGGCCGCCTCGCCCTCGGGGGGCAGGGGCGCTTCAGGGGCCGCCTCGCCCTCGGGGGGCAGGGGCGCTTCAGGGGCCGCCTCGCCCTCGGGGGGCAGGGGCGCTTCAGGGGCCGCCTCGCCCTCGGGGGGCAGGGGCGCTTCAGGGGCCGCCTCGCCCTCGGGGGGCAGGGGCGCTTCAGGGGCCGCCTCGCCCTCGGGGGGCAGGGGCGCTTCAGGGGCCGCCTCGCCCTCGGGGGGCAGGGGCGCTTCAGGGGCCGCCTCGCCCTCGGGGGGCAGGGGCGCTTCAGGGGCCGCCTCGCCATCGGGGGGCAGGGGTGCCTCAGGGGCAGCCTCACCTGCACTCACGTGTGATACTAGTGTTTGATCACAAGTGGGCAGAAATTGTCTACCAACAGCTGCACCATCAGGTAAAGATATCACAGCTGGAGTGACATAATCATCATTGAGCAATGGAACAAGGGACGTAGGCTCAGCAATGACATCAAGTAAAGGCTTCACACCCAAGATAGATGCAACTTGTGTGCTGGCCAATAAAGGCAGGTGAATGGCATTGGAAGCAATTATGGAAGAGTTGGCACATGGATAAAGTCCAGAGTGGGTACTAACAGAGTCACAAGATGAAAGCACTCCATCAGCATGGTCAGAAAGTGCCACATCATTAGACAAAGGTGGATGAATGGTGGCAACAGTGAACTTCGTGGACAAAGGCACAACTGAAACAACAGGGTCAACTAATGGCAAGTTCTCAGCAGCAAGATTGGCAGGGAACACCATGGTAGGAGTATTATCACTGTCAGATGAAGACAACTCTGCTTGGCTCCCAATAGTATCAGCCTTAGACAAGCCAACAATGGAAGAGACAAGATGGTCAGCAAATGAACGCATCTGATCTACAACTGCAACCACTGGGGGCACAGCATCACAGGAAACTGAAGATTCAGTGGCAACTCGTTTATTTCCCTCAGATTCACACAAAGTACCTCCTGCCAATTCAGTCAAAGCTTCACTGTTTGTCAGAATTGTGTTTGCAGTTGGTAAGTGCAAATGGTCAATAATGGGGCTTTCAACCACTTCAGCCAATGTTGTACCAGTGGGAGCTGCAGGGGTAGGTACAGGGATAGCACTAGCAACAGCATCAGATGGGGACAGGCTCACGTCAGAATCAACTTCAGTGTTCAAAGAAACAGTGGTGGAAGATGGCAAGTCTGATTGTCTGCTGACTTGGTAACCGCTCAAACTGTGATCGACAGTGGCAGTAGCAACTGAATCAGCAGGCAACTGGTCGACAGAAGTAGCAACCGCTTTTGATAAAGGCAGCCCGTCAACATCAGTCGAGTCAAGAGGTGAAGATAGTTGACTGGTGGTAGGGTCAGCAGTAGGGGAAGGCAGCACCTCAGTCGTTACAATCAGAATAGAAGATGGAGAGAACTCTGAAGGAGATTGGACAAGAGTAGCAGACAGAAGGGATGAAGGTTGAATGTTGATTGTTTGAGGGGATGGAAGCTGAAGATCAGGGCCATGCAAGTCAGTAGCAGCTGAAAGCTCCATCTTACTGGCACCACTGGATTCACATTCAGCCTGCATGTACTCACTGGCTGAGGAAATTGATTCATGCTCAGAACAGGTTTCAATAGCAGCTGTTGAAGATAACCAAAACACCATCAACATGAGCATAAAGAGCATCAGTACTGACAAGGACTTCAAATAAACAAATATCATTTAACTCAATATGTTAAACCCTCAAGCACAGAATAAACTATTCAGCCCCACTGATCTACGAGTATTTAATTTCCACATCTTTCACTCATCCAATGGACACCTCCTTATACACTTTCATGTCAGTGATAAACTGCACTCATCATTTTTATCAATTCTTCACCTCAAACCACTAGATAGAAATTTGTCTCACATTCCCCAATAGAGAAAAAAAAACTCGGTACTAAATTTTTGAAGTGGATATGAACTTCTTCTCGGAGGGTGATGAATCGTTGCTTTTTTTTCTTCAAGAAATAGACAATTATTTCCCGAAAAACCTGGGAATTCAGACGAATGGGGAACTGGTACAGAGTTGAAGCCTGGGACAGATCAGCCAAGATCTTACACAATCCATACCTTGTATAACTATGATTGATACTTGGATGCATGCTACACCAAATTAGGAGGCCCAATTAGCGAATTTGCAGATGTCACAAAATTGACAAGATTATAGCCTCAAATTACAGAATGAAAACAATCAGTCAGCAAGATGAGTGAAACAATCGCAGATGGAATTTAAACCTGATAAGGGTAAAATGAAGAAACTTTGAAGCCTAATAAGGTTAGGACATACACCATGAACATTAGGGCCCCAGGGACCATTGAAAAGATCAATCTTGCTGCACAATTCAAAGATTGAGCATGTTTCACTGCAATCTGAACTGCAGAAGTTAGGAGGAGTCAGGTACTCCCAAAACATACCTGGATAAGCACTTGAATGACCAAAACAGAAGGTGATATCAAGTGCAGGTTGATAAAGTTTGAAAGTAATTTTTCCAAAATGTTTCAATTATTTTTCAGGTCAAATTAGAACCGTGCCCTTTAATTGCTCCGTTTGGTGCTTCTCAAGAGGAGGAAATAGTCTTGACTCCATCTCAGAAGTGAATTTGAGCTTTTACCTCATTGAGAGCTCGAGGGGCAATTCTGACGAAATGGAAAGACAGCACTCCACCTACTCATAGTCAATGGTTACAGGTTGTGTCCTTCCTATGTTTAGAAAGCAAAGCAAACATAATGTGTAAGACCTAAATGTGAGTTTTTAACAAGACGTGGGGGCCATTCATGGAGCATTACCAGCATTTAAAGAATGAGGGTGTTTGGATGCTCCTGAACAGTGTTGTCTGGTCTCCAAATGTCATCTTTCATTTCCCATGTATATTAGATATGCAAGTTTGCCTTGTTTAGAAGGGGTTTGATTAATTGGGGGGGGGGGGGGGGGTTTCATTTTTACCCTTGTTTTTTTTTCCTTTTGGCATGATGACATGAAATCTAGAATAAACCCAGTCTCAACTGTCATAAAATAAACACATTGCTCCAATAAAGCTCCAAAAACCACACCTAAATTATTAGCTCAATCGTATGCTAGCCATAGGGCAACAAACCTGCTTAACAGTTCTTCCATTGTGTGAATCAACTGACTAATTTAGTCACCCATGGAAGCAGAAAGACTAGGTTTAGTAAAGTTTAGACTAATTCTAAATCACCACCCACTGAGAATAAATTATTAAAAAGAGATCATTCTAATACACAAGAACAAAAATTGTTAGCAGAACTGCATGGCTGAAATCAGTTAGTTTAAGAGATCGTCCATTATCGTTCTACCTGCGATTTGAACAGACTTCTCAGGAGAAACGGGACATACAGTTGCTTGGACTACATCAGGTACAGCTGGAGCTTCTGAGGCAGGAGCACCAGACCCAGCTAGAAAGTTGAGCAACAATGCGAGTTACAGGCAAAAGTGCAAATCCACTCTAGATTAAAGCCTGAAACCTTTATGTATACACATGGCTAGCAATTCAGAATTAACCACCACCTCACAAGTTAACACACAGGGGCAATATTCACCCAGGTTTATGAGTGTTAATTGGATATAGAAAGGCCAGGCAAGAGGAAATTCTCACCTTTCTTCTCCTGGCCTCCTCCATATTCAAATAACACTGTTTACCTGTTGGTCTGTACTACTCCCTCTGCCCTTTCTTTTAATTCATACCTTGAAGGGCTCAGGCCTGAAACATTGTGTCTTTTTAATCTTTACCTCCTACAGATGCTGCAAGGCCTGCTGAGTCCCTCCAGAATGTGTGTTTTTTAGAGACAAACAACTCTAAAAACCAAGGAGCAAATTAAATTGAAGCAATTTTGAAGACCCACATAATTAAGTTCTTCTCCCCCTCACCCCTTTCAATCAGCACTGCAATGTGATTATTTTAGACATTCATTATCCCTTTATCTAGTTCCTGCACATGCACAATACTCCACAGTAAATTCCTTATAATAGAGGTCCACATTCACAATGTGGAAGTTAGTGTTTCTTTCTTCTTCGCCTCGCGCCCCCCCCCCCCCCCACGTAATCTTCATATTAGACCCTTTGTCAATCTATTATCACCCAAATTGCCAGAAAAAAAATAGCAAGAAATCTCAGCCTGATCAACCCTTCCCATCACGTACGTACTTACTAATCTAGATGGGCGCTTTCTCCAGTCCTTTTCCAGTTACAATCCCTCCCCCAGCCAAATTTCCTTTTTTGCTCATTCTGCCTATTCCTTGAAGGGCTGCCTGGAATGTCAGCAATATATCTTTGTCTCTTATGGACAATGAAAGACCGGCAGAGTTTCTCCAGCATTTTGTTTTTTTTAATTAAATTACAGTATCTGCAGACTTTCATGTTTCACAATGTGCAGAAATTTACTTGCAACTGCAAATACGCAACTTTTAAGGTGGTGGTTTGAGAAGATAAAAATCCTATTTTTCATATTGCACAATTGGCTACATTCATGCTGCATGCTCAAATTTTACAAAATGCATTCGCATATTTTTAAACTGTACCTTGGATCAAAAAATACACATTTTAAAAAACTCACAGTACATTTTAGAATTAATGCATACAAATCAGAAAATTTAAAGCAGTTAATCATTTAAGTCAAAGCTCATTGTTCATTGCAATTCAAAAAGACAACCTGCCAAAGAATGGAGATTCAAATGGATAAACCTGAAATTTTAAAGTCAAGATTACTGAAAACACGACTGACATAGCAAAGTTTTTTGCAACAGTGATTAGCAAGACAAGTTTTATATATATATATATATATATATATATATATTTGAGCAGAATGCACCCATTTGCTACTCCCACCCCAGGTTCCACATTTGTTTACATCATGGCATTAAAGAATGGGAGTAGGTTTTATCCTCAAGGCAACAGGTACCATCATTTAGATTCAATGCAAGAACTTATTTTGATAGAAGCAGTGGCAAGACAATGTTTAGCTGATTGATATTTCAAACATGTCCAGCTAAAGCAGAAGCCAGTTACCCCTTTCTCCAACAGGCAGAACCCTTCGTTTTATCCATCCTTAATGATACAATCTGAAGATTAGAAATCCCTGGAGATTTGAAAACTGGCTTCTAGCACTAAGCTAGTAACCTTAATAAAAGGCATTTCATCCACACTTTCATCGTCCATATAACAAACCCCTTCTGCAATGTACAACTTCAGCATTTATGATCTCTCCCAATGTCAGGAAGTGAAATTTAAGTTAATGCAAGTGTTCCTCAAATGAAAAAAATGTAAGAACTTTATCCTAAAACATACCACACTCACGACATTTGACACCGTTACAGCTGCAGTCAAACCCCATCACACATTCAATCAATGCTGCAGGTCATGACAGATTGCTTGGCAACCAGAAATCTTTCTGATCAAAAGGGCGATGTACCCAAACTCACCAGGCAATTACATCAATCCCAGAATGTCGGTTGATCTTCAGGACGCCTTCTCCACGTTAACTTACATGTTTCCCACAAGCACATTTACAAAACAGAATGCACTGTAATAGAGTTCACATCATTCACAAATAAAACTTTATGATGCAGTGGGAGAAAGTTGCAAAACCAGAAAATGCAAAATCTCTTCAGGCTACTCATTCCTTCCAACAGTTCCATTTTCTTCAAAGCATCATGAACAATGGAGATCCACAAACCTTGAGAAAATCTGGGTTTTTACACGATGAGAAAATGCTTAAAGCATCAGAATATAACCCACTGCACTGATTGCTTTCCACGAGCCAGTTTACATGTGTTGCAACCTCAATTTTGTGTTTCAGGAATCAAAAATCAGTGTCATCAATGAAAGTGCTGCTCACCCTCAAAACCTGTGCCACAGGCTGATCCAAATCAATTGCCTTTATTCGCTGAAGGAGCAACAGTCTCAAAATAGTATCTCGTAAACATATATTGCAGAACCCTACTGAACAGAAGATTTGAACTACCAAGCTCATGCTTATTTTTGCGCAAATTATTTTGCTGCACACGCAAGTCAGGTGCTGCCTTTCAGGAATAGTGTTTTGAAACATTGGCACACTAAAGTATACATTCCAACATTGTGGCTCATTTTGCGCAAATTATTTGCTATACGTGCACAGAGAACAGCAAATTATTAGCATAGTTAGAGCTCGGGGACAACACAATAGATGGTTTGTTTTTTTAAAATTTTTTATTTTTCACACCATAAACCACATTGACCAAGATACATACATTTTCAGAATAGATGGTTTGTAAAGCAACCTCACTTTCCTGTGCCGGCCTCCACCTGGGAAGCTTGGCAACAGGTCGATTTGCAGCTGGAGCAATTTCATTCAAAATAGAGGGTGGGGAAATGTCGTTGATCTTCAGGACACCTTCTCCACATTAACTTACAAGTTTCCTACAAGCACAGTGGGACCTTCAGTTGTCAAAGATTTGCACATCAAGCAGCGCCAGTCAAAACTGCCCAGGGGCACAAATCCCATTTAACCCACCAAAGAAGGAGTTGGAATCCCAACACCTTAGCATTGCATGCATTTGTGGTGTGCACCAGGTACAAGGTTACAAGCACCTTTCACACAAAGGTTCAGTAAACAATCTGGAATTCAGTGCTAGACCAATTGTGGAAAATAAGAGACAAAAGCAGGGGAAACTTTACACCTGTGCTCTTGCTCTGTATCATCCTCATTTGAGAGGTTGTGTGCTGCACAAAATGAAAGGCCCACCAGTCAGCTATTGCACTTTTTTTTAAAAACTGAACTCCTGAAGGCCAACTCTTTGCAATTGCACCAATTTGCAACATGGAGCACAAAATCTGAACCCAAGGCATTTCAATTTTACAAAGTGCATCTTAAAGCAAATATTTTCTTCATGATGAAATTCAAGTGATCCATGTTGAATCTTTCACCTTATTGAAACTCTGATTAGTTTACTAAAACTGCAGCAGAATTGATCTCTTGCAAAAAAAACAGGGAAAAGTATAAGAGGCAGCCTTAACCCATTACATTTGCTCAGTATTAGAAAATGTCTGGCACTCGAGCCCAAAATTCCAAAACAGCATAAAGATCACACACACTGTTCACCTTCTTGTTTCCAGAGGATTTCATGCACCAGTGTTTGAGACTGGAATAGAATGCAACTGCTTCGACTTGTGCTGTAGCTGCACAACTATTTGTAATAAAGGCACTCTGCAGCAACAAATGCGCAATGCATGGACATTTACAGGAGGGAATGCAGATATTCTTGTTGCAAATCTCAAGATGCCTTGCATCTTAAATGAGTGCACATATTCACCAATAATAAGAACAAATTTTGGCAGGGGATTCCCCTAGTAATGAAAAATTTAGAAAAATTTGTTCCTTTAGAATCAGCTGAAAATTTCCAAGTAAAAAGAAGCTGATACAATAAGCACCATTAATTACTTTTTGAACTACCAGGAGAGGTGAGCAAGTCACCTTTCACTCGCCCTACCACCTTTAGAGGCAGTCGATTCCAAAATCGAACAATATTGCTGCAGTACAAAGAACTTTACATCCCTTCCCTCAGGAATTAGGGCAATCAGAATTTATCATCGTAATCAAGTCACAAAATTCATTGTTTTGCAGCAGCCTCACAAAAATTAAAATAGTGGACAAAAACTCAAAGTCTTTGGTTCATTGATCATTCAGGAATACTCGCCAGTACAAAGTCATTTAAAGATAAAAGGATCAGATATCTTGGAACCATGAATTTTCATACTATTAACTCTTATTCCACATATAATGTGCCACATGAAATAGTTTTTTAAAGGTATAATACTAATCTTTCACAAAGTTGTGCAAGGGAAGAGGAGGCAAAATTATGCTCAAGAATGAACCAGATGTTGAAAATGCTTCAGAAAGGTCACCAAATCCTCTAACGATCATGACTCAAAGATGATCAAGCCTTGATCAAACTGCTGACCAAAAAACTAACTGGCATCATACCCAGAAATAAGGATCCCCGCTGTGCAAAAAGACCAATACAAACCTGTTTCAGCTTGTGGCTGCTGCATTTCTTGCTCTGTGGCAGGAACGGTTTCTGTGGCTTCACCAGGCATTTCTAGACAGAAGAATATCCATTGGTTAGAAGCAACTCATTTGCCATTAATCAGGATTCCCACATAGCAGGACTAACAGGAATGCCTTGCTGGGCCAAAGATGTAGCCTTTCCAACAAACTTACCTCAGCTGATGAAGACTCAGAAATTAATTGCATTGAGTTGGTCATATTATTCAAAGTGCTGAAAATAAACAGGACTCGTGCCATTTTAGATAATCAATATCCTGAAAGGTCTATTGTGAAATTCAGCTAAGGCTTGCCAAATTTAGACTGATGGCTAAATCATAGACCAAGGCCAAAATTGCTCTCATCCACAAACAGAAGGGCTAAAAGAAAATCAGATGTGAATAGAGATCTTTAACCTAGTTCAATTAAACCAGAAGCAGAAAGATGCAGTTCAAAACAAATTCTGGGAAAAAAAGACACCACCTATATATACAAAGTTATCAGCTCAGAACACTCAGGGCATACAGCATCTGTGAAAAGAGAAACAGTAAACATTTCTGGTTGTTGACATTGTAACAAAACATTTTGAAGAGCCCAACTTGAAATGGTCAGTAAAACACAAAAGTCTGCAGACACTGATTGAACTAAAACATGATGCTGGAGAAACTCAGCAGGTCAAACAGTGCACTTTACATAGCAAGGATAAAGACACATAACCAATGTTTTAGGCTCAAGTATCTTTGCTATACAAAGTTTGACCTGCTGAGTTTCTCCTGCAGTGTTTTAACTTGCAATAGTAACTCTCTTCTCATAAATGCTGTTCAGTTTGAGGGTCCCTAATAGGCCTTTATTTTGGATTTCCAACATCTGCAGTTTTCTTTAGCCCCGGCTTGGCCAAATATTGACCAACATTTTATATTTTAATGCCAATCTTCCCCCCCAAACACACTTTGCCTTTGCTCTGAGCAGAAACAGAAGAATTAATGTACAAATGAACATTTTGTAAATGTTAAGTATTCAGCAAGAGCAACAGCAATTACCCACATTATTTTACTTATGGCTGCAGGAATTCACCTTGGCAGCTGTTCGATTTGATAAATAAAATTCAATAATTAATCACGTGAATACAGTTTAATGAGCCACATCCAGCAAGCTCATGAGTGCAACATTTAAATAAAGTGCATGAAACTCACTGAATAAATGTAATGCCTTAACCATGTAATGACAAACTAAGATTTTCTTAAGTAAAAGTACAATGCTGGAGAAACTCAGCAGGTCAAACAATGTATTATACTTAAAATAACAAAGGTACAGAAGCAACGTTTCAGGCTTGAGCCCTTCATGAACTAACCTTGAACGGCTCAAGCCTGAAACGTTAGTTAAGCATCTTTATCTTTGCTACATAAATTCCACTGTTTGACCTGCTGAGTTTATCCAGCATTGTATTTTTACTTCAATTATGGTGTCTGCAGACTTTCATGTTTTATTCTTACATTTTGCTCATATCTTGATGAAAGGCTCAAGCCTGAAGCATTGCTTATGTATCTTTACCAAGTATGCTGTTTGACTTTCTCCAGCATTGTCTTTACTTCAATCAGTGTCTACAGACTTTTGTTTCACCCCTTTAAGATTTAGTTACTCCATTATATTTCAAAATAAATTATTAGGATTATAAAACATGTGGAGACTTTCTGGAAAACACACTATCGTATACAAAACCATTAGATTTTATGAAATGCAAAGATGAGGCACATTTGAGGCAAAGAAAAATCCAAAAGGTAATACGTACCTGTGTAAGAAAGAAAGTAGCCTAGAAGTTAGAAAGGTGCGCAACATAAAAGCAGACATGATTATTCCACTAAATAGTCTGAAAAGACAGGCAAAGACATGGTGTAAAAGCACAGTGCTGGAGAAACTCAGCAGGTCACAGAGTGGATTTCATGTGGAAAAGTAAAAGGTGCATCACCCACGTTTCAGGCCTGAGTCCTGCATCAAGGTGTGAGTAAAATGTAGGCAGCCGCCCGAACTTTGTTCCCGCACCTGCCTGCATCTTGTCCACCCCCTTGATGCAGGACTCAGGCCTGAAACGTGGGTGATGCACCTTTTTCTTTTCCACATGAAATCCACTCTGTGACCTGCTGAGTTTCTCCAGCACTGTGCTTTTATTTCAACCACAGGTGTCTGCAGACCTTCCTGTTTTACCGAAGACACAGGAGCAAGAACGAAATCATTGAGCAGAGTGAGAAACCAGGATTCCTACAGAAGGGGGTGGAGAGATAGTCAGGACAACTTTCACCTCCCCAAGTTCAAAACTTCATAATGGATTAAACCCGACCCCCACCCCCACTCAAGCAGCAAATCGGGGCGACGTCCCGCGATTCCCGCGCGGCTCTCCAGCCGCCTGAGGAGCCGCTGCCGCCGGCACACCACGAGCCCCGCGTCCCGAGGGGTTTAAACCCCCGTGCCGCCACACTTCCCCCACCATCGGCACCATCAAGCCCCCCCACCCCCGCCACGCCGACGTGCCAGCCGCCGCCGACGCAATGACCAAGGGATGGAAGCGGATTCTCCCCGTCGAATACTTACTGCCTCTAATCAAAGATGGCGTGAAACAGAAGCAGCCCGCCGTTCGCACAGATGTGAAAGAGACCGCGCGTCCGCTTCCGGGTCAACTGACGAGGGTGGAGGGGGAGCGGGGTTGAAGTCCCGCCTCAATTGCCGATTGGTTGAGCTGCTGGTGATTGACGGCTTCCGGTGGCCGTTCGGGGTTTTTCTGCTTTCCGCATGGTTTCTTCATAATAACGTTATGAAGTTACATTATAATCAGTCGATTCTCACCTTTCCTTTCCTATCATAGAGGCCATTCGACCCTTCTATTCTGTGCCGAACCATTATTCTGCCTAGTCCCACTGACCTGCATGCGCCCTGGCCATGTACCTGTCCAAATTCTTTCTTCTGAAATGGAAAAACTGAGAATGCATCGGTTTACGAAAGGGAAAAATGATTGGAGTTAAACAATTTGCTTTTTGAAAAAAGGCTGGGCGGGTTGGGAAGTATGGTACATTCCTTTGGAAGGAGAGCGACCCCTCCCCCCACACAATCTATGTGATCTACTGGGATTGTTGTCTGAAGAGGGCGTGCAAAATCATTGAGGACCCCTTCAACCCCGCACACATCATCATCAAGCTGATCCCACCGGGAACAAGATACAGGAGTATCAGAAGTAAAACATGACAGTCTGCAGACACCGTGGTTGAAATAAAAACACAATGCCGGAGAAACTTAGCAGGTCAAATAGTGTCCTTTATCTTTGGCTTGGCTTCGCGGACGAAGATTTATGGAGGGGGGTAAAAAGTCCACGTCAGCTGCAGGCTCGTTTGTGGCTGACAAGTCCGATGCGGGACAGGCAGACACGGTTGCAGCGGCTGCAGGGGAAAATTGGTTGGTTGGGGTTGGGTGTTGGGTTTTTCCTCCTTTGCCTTTTGTCAGTGAGGTGGGCTCTGCGGTCTTCTTCAAAGGAGGTTGCTGCCCGCCAAACTGTGAGGCGCCAAGATGCACGGTTTGAGGCGTTATCAGCCCACTGGCGGTGGTCAATGTGGCAGGCACCAAGATATTTCTTTAGGCAGTCCTTGTACCTTTTCTTTGGTGCACCTCTGTCACGGTGGCCAGTGGAGAGCTCGCCATATAACACGATCTTGGGAAGGCGATGGTCCTCCATTCTGGAGACGTGACCCATCCAGCGCAGCTGGATCTTCAGCAGCGTGGACTCGATGCTGTCGACCTCTGCCATCTCGAGTACTTCGACGTTAGGGGTGTAAGCGCTCCAATGAATGTTGAGGATGGAGCGGAGACAACGCTGGTGGAAGCGTTCTAGGAGCCGTAGGTGATGCCGGTAGAGGACCCATGATTCGGAGCCGAACAGGAGTGTGGGTATGACAACAGCTCTGTATACGCTTATCTTTGTGAGGTTTTTCAGTTGGTTGTTTTTCCAGACTCTTTTGTGTAGTCTTCCAAAGGCGCTATTTGCCTTGGCGAGTCTGTTGTCTATCTCATTGTCGATCCTTGCATCTGATGAAATGGTGCAGCCGAGATAGGTAAACTGGTTGACCGTTTTGAGTTTTGTGTGCCCGATGGAGATGTGGGGGGGCTGAAAGACCCCAACAATGAAGACGCTGTTTACATCCGGTACCGCACGGATGGCAGTCTCTTCAATCTGAGGCGCCTGCAAGCTCACACCAAGACACAAGAGAAACTTGTCCGTGAACTACTCTTTGCAGATGATGCCGCTTTAGTTGCCCATTCAGAGCCAGCTCTTCAGCGCTTGACGTCCTGCTTTGCGGAAACTGCCAAAATGTTTGGCCTGGAAGTCAGCCTGAAGAAAACTGAGGTCCTCCATCAGCCAGCTCCCCACCAGTGTCCTTTATAGAGCAAGGATAAACATACATAACCAACATTTCAAGCTTGAGTCCTTCATCAAACTATCAACTCTCAAGATAAAAATAAACTCCAGAGGGTTGTTAACTTGGCCTGCAACATCGCAGGAACCAGACTTAACTCCATCGAGGACATTTACATGAGGCGGTGTCTTAAAAAAGCTGCTTCTATCCTCAACGCCAATGTCCTCCACTCTGCTACCATCGGGGAAAAGGTACAGGAGCCTAAAGACAAGTACTCAGTGGCACAAGGACAGCTTCTTACCCGCTGCCATCAGATTCCTGAATGATCAATGAACCAAAGAGACTGCTTTTGTGCTATATTATTTTTACGGTAATGTTGTAAGATGGTTATAACATGAACGTTTGCAATATGATGCTGCAACAAAACACTGAATTTTATGAATTGTTCATGACAATAAAATTCTGATTCTGAACAAACCTTGATGAAAGGCTGAAGCCCAAAACGTTGGTTCTGTATCTGTATCTTTGCTGTATAAAGTACACGGTTTGACCTGCTGAGTTTCTCCAGTGTTGTGTTTTTACAGGAATATCAGAGCCAGCACCACCAGGCTGAGGAACAGTTTCTTCCCACGGGCAGTAAGAATGGTGAACGACCAAAGGAATTGCTCACACTCACCATCCAAGACTCTCATTTGTACAAAACAATATTTTAAAAATGTATTTGTGTGTGTGTGTGTGTGTGTGTGTGTGTGTGTGTGTGTGTACACTTGTCCTGCATGTGTATTGCTTGACTGGTGGTGTATCTGCCTATTTACACCAAGGACCGGAGAACACTGTTTCATTGGATTGTACTTGAGCTTGTAAAGGCCTGATTCAACACCTGACATCATCACGAAATGTAGCTCCAATAGACACTTGCTCCAAAGCATCTTCAGATCCTTTCACTCGTTTTCTTTCTTCAGATGCTGCTCGACTGGCTGAGTTTAGAGTCCACAGCATTACAGCTACAATTCTGTCTTCTTGAAACCCTGTTGGATTTTGGCAGTTTACTGTGACACTGCAATGTCAGACTTGCTGTCTTCCAGATGACATGGTAAACCAAGGCACTTCTCAGGAACATCTAAATGGTTCCAGTATTCTGTCCAATTTTTTTTTATATTACTCAACAGAGGGGAGGTTGCATTGACAAGTCTCAGTCAGAGGTTTTAGGACATGAGAAATCAGCCATTCAGTGTGTTTTGTCCTGTGGCCACATAAACATCATAAACTTTTCCAAGATGTTGGCATGCTCTATGGATACATTTTCATATTAATCAAGAGCGAGTTTGAATACTGTGTAGGGGGCCAGAAGGAAATGGCAGTTCACTGACTCACTAATCAAAGCCTGGAGAGACGGTCATTTCTTGAATTGTACTGAAGGTTTTAATGTTTCTGGTTAATTTACACACAGATTTGCAGCAGGCCAGATGCCCATTATTGCACAATTGGAGTTGTCATTCTCCAAATTGCAGCTTGAACAAGCACTGACTGATTAGCAAATATATTCATTGTCAGCACCATAGATGGGCAAACACAATATGAGCCCATTTGGATTATCAGCATTAGGGATCAGGTATATTAAAGGCCTATTGTAGACTGGAATGTCTGATTCTAAGACAGAACTTCCTGACTGCATTATCCAAAAGGCAATGGACTTAGAGGATTGAGTGGTTTATTGTGTGGGATATGTTGCCTTCCTGTTAATGGGGGAGAAATTGGCACCAATCTGATTTTGAAAACCATCCAGAAGAGAGAAATAAACACATAATCTTGGCTCATTGAGAAAAGATAGTGTTACGGGTTATATTATATATAAATATGTCTTTAAAAGAGATAGATTGTGGGGGTTCAGTGTAGGTTACTTCACAAACAGATACTTAAACTTCACATCTCATTTTAAATACAAGAGCTTTGCTGAAGCCAGACATTCAGGCACCAGAGATTTTTGCAAAAGACAATGGAACTGCTTTGGAAAGAATTTCAAAAGCAGGTTGTAGTGCGTCTAATGACTCAAAGACTTGTTGACTCAAACCAAGGCTTTTATTAACAAAAGACTGAAAAGTAGTACATCAAGATTGACCAGTCCAGACTGACCTAGGTCTGGTTAGAAGCAGCCCTTTATGACCTGCCAGTAGGCGTGGCTACAGCTCTCAGCCAATTACTATCACTATATGTAAATATATACAAATATAAACAGAGGTGATAGTATCCTACACTACCACATTCACCCCTTCTTTAAGAACTGACCTCGGGGTGAGTAAAAAGAGGGGTGGGGGGTATAGCATGCAGGGTTTCCAGGCTGTAGCGGTCGAGTGGCCTAATTGTCCGATGTGATCGCTGTGGCGCCAGGATCGGGGTAGCTGGTGGGGTATCAACACTGGGGTCCCTGAGTGTGGGTGCAGTTTTGCCTAGTCCACAGTCATCGTTGGCCATAGGCTGGTCCAGTCTGCTGCCGTTGTCATCCGTGAGGTCTTGCTGGTCCTACTGTCCCAGCATGAAACCTAGGGGAGGATTGGATGGAGGTTGGGGTTGGAACATGACAATGTTAGACCCGGCTTGGGCCAGGTCCCTTACCGAGACCGTGTCATCCCGCCCATCCGGGTACTCGATATAAGCATAGTGTGGGTTCACGTGTAACAGCATTACCTGGTCGACTCGGGGGTCATTTTTCAAGTAGCAGACATGACGTCTCAGCAGGACAGGTCCAGGGACCGTCAGCCAAGCCGGTGTGGTTGTTCCCGATTCCAACTTCCGTGGGAACAAGAACATACGTTCATTCGGGGTAGCGTTGGTGGCAGTGCATAACAGGGACCTGATGAAGTGTAGGGCATTAGACAGGTGGGAAAGCGTGATCGCTTTCTCCCTTTTGACCTGCCTGTTACCGCGCGGGTTGTAGCTAGTGGTCCTGCTCAAAGCAATACCACGCTCCAGAAGGTACTGCCTCAGCTCCGCACTCATAAATAAGGACCCCCCAGTCACTGTGGATATAACTGGGGTACCTGAAAATGGTGAAGATGCCATGCAGTGCATCTATGACTGTGGAGGAGGTCATGTCCGGGCAGGGGATAATGAACGGGAAGCGGGAGTACTTGTCGATCACCATAAGAATGTAAGTGTTATGGTTCGTCGATGGTAGGGGCCCCTTAAAGTCCACACTGAGACATTCAAAGGGCCAGGTAGCTTTAATGATATGGGTCTTCTTGGGCCAGAAGAAGTTGGGCTTGCATTCAGCACATACTGGGCAGGCTCGAGTCATAGAGCGGATCTCTTCGACCATATAGGGCCTTTACAAAGTGGGCGAACCTGGTGATCCCCGGATGACAGAGCTCCTTGTGGAGTCTCTGCAGCCTATCCAGTTGTACACTGGCGCATGTCCCATGGGAAAGGGCGTCGGGCGGGTCATTGAGTTTGCCAGGCCGGTACAGAATGTCACAGTTGAAGGTAGAAAGTTCAATCCTCCACCTGGCAATCTTGTCGTTTCTGATCCTACCCCACTGGTTGCTGCTGAATATAAATGAGGCGATGCATTGGTCGGTCAGTAGTGTAAAGTGCCTGCCAGTGAGGTAGTGTCTCCAACGATGTATGGCGTCTACAATGGCCTGGACTTCCTTCTTGACAGAGGAGTGCTTTCTGGGCCCTGGAGGGTCCTAGAAAAGAAGGTGACAGGCCTACCGGCCTGGTTGAAGGTGGCTGCCAGTGCAAAGTTGAATGCATCGCTCTCTACTTGGAAAGGTATCGATTCATCTCCAGCGTGCAGAGGGGCCGTGGTGATGTCTGACTTGATGCGGTCGAAGGCCGCCCTGGCTTCCAGTGACAAGGGGAAGGAGATGGGCTTAATTAGTGGCTGTGCCTTGTCAGTGTACTGTGGGACCCATTGGGCGTAATAGGGAAAAAACCCCAGGCAGCATTTGAGTGTCTTCTGGGTTTAGGGCGATAGAAGGTCCATGAGAGGATGCATGCGGTCGGGATCTGGCTTTACCACCCCGTTTTCCACCACGCAACCTAGAATTGCGAGGCGAGGGGTCCGGAAGACGCACTTCTCGAAATTGTAGGTTAGGTTCAGCCGTTTCGCCGTTTGGAAGAATTTCTCAAGGTTGGCGTCGTGGTCCTGCGGGTTGTGGTCACAGATGTTGACATTGTCCAGATACAGGAATGTAGCTGTTAGGCCATTCTGGTCTACCATCTGGTCCATCTCTCGCTGAAAGACCGCGACACCATTTGTGACACCAAAGGGAACCCTGAGGAATTGATACAAATGTCCGTTCGCTTCGAAGGCCGTGAAAGGGCGGTCTTCCGGGCAAATTGGGAGCTGGTGGTAGGCTGATCAGAGGTCGATGGTGGAAAACACACGGTATAGGGCGATCTGATTCACCACATCCGTGATTCGTGGAAGAGGGTAAGCGTCCAAGAGCGTGAAGCAGTTGACCGTTTGGCTGTAGTCAACCACCATCTGCAGCTTCTCCCCGTTTTTCACAACTACCATCTGCACCCTCCAGGGACTTGCGCTGGGCTCGACGATGCCCTTATCCAGCAGTCTGCAACACCTTGCTATTAATAAATTTCCTTTTCCCGAAGCTGTACTGCCTGCTTTTAGTGGCAATCGGTTTCCAGCTAGGGGTGAGGTTGGCAAAGAGTGCTGAAGGTACAGGGTGGAGAGGCTGCAAGTGGAGCATTGGGGCGCGGGGACTGGTGTGGGCTGTCGCTGGCAGGAGGTCTCCGGGGTGGAGTGGTGGCAGACAGAGAGTGCAGAGTGGGGACCCCCGTAGAGCAGTGACACAGATTAAAATGATATTGGAAATCCAACCCCAACAACACAAGGGCACATTGTTGAGATAGGACCAGCAACTTAAACCCTGTAAATTTGATGCCCTGAACTTTCAAGGTCACCACACAATACCCTTTGATGCCCTTTAAGTAGGCTTTTGTGGCCAGTGAGATTTTCTGGTCTGTCAGGTGAATTGCCAGCGCGCATCGTTGGACCAGGTCAGGGTGAATGAAGCTCTCTGTTGAACCTGAATCAAACAGACAGTTAGTATATTGGCTGTTCACTGTAATCGTTTCCATAACCTTAGCTAGGGGGTGCGGCTGGTTCTGATGTCACTGATGCAGCAACCAATACAGGGAGTGGGGCTGCTGCCTGTGTTGGTGACTGTGGAGGCTGGCGTGATGACATCACTCGTCGCTAGGGGGACTGTCCGGTGGAACCTCACGTCGTTGGAGTAGGGGCGGAGCATCGTGGGGCCTCAGCCTGGTGCGCGCTACACTCACGCGGTGACATCATCAGAGTGGGTGGGCCGTCAGCGGCAAGTTATGGAAACGGCGGCATCCGGTCGGAGTCAGCGGTGAGCTGCGGAGGCAGCGGCATCCGTGGTGCAGGCGGGCCGACGGGGTCTCCCAGTGCAGGGAACCAGTCGGAGTCAGCAACGATGGTGAGCTGCAGAGGCAGTGGCAATCATTGTGCAGGCAGTCCATTGGGGCCTGCTGACACAAAAGTCCCGTTGGGTAGAGGGGGGCCGAGTCAGGGATCAGCGTCACAGCGGCAAGGGTGGAGCGTTTTGTTGCGGCGTCAAGGGTGGAGAGTTGCGAGGATGGCGCCTTCCGCACGCAGTGCTTGCGTTGTGACATCAA
Organism: Narcine bancroftii; assembly: GCF_036971445.1. Taxonomy (NCBI): domain Eukaryota; kingdom Metazoa; phylum Chordata; class Chondrichthyes; order Torpediniformes; family Narcinidae; genus Narcine; species Narcine bancroftii. The sequence goes on from NC_091480.1 coordinate 56,628,510, forward strand.
GCGTTGCCGCGTGATGGATTCCTCGCTCTCATTGGATGAGAGTTCCGAGGACGACTAATTCAAATTTGGGGAAGGCGGTTGGACCTCTGTGCTTGGCGGAGTGTTGCGAAGTGGCCGTTCTTTCAGCACTTCTGGCATCGGGCCTTCCTCGCCGGGCACAGGGATCGGCTGTGCTTCTCCCTCCCGCAGAAGTAGCACTTCGGGGCTGCGTTGGGTAGTGTTGTGGTGGCGGCGGCGAGGCCATCGATGGGGCGTGAGGAGACCGTGCCACAGGTCCTCGAGGTGCAAGGCCTGCATCTCTGCATCCTCCCTCTGGGCCTGAGCTAATTGGGTGTAGTTCAGGCTGGGGGACAAGTTGAGGATTGTAGGTCTGGAGAGCACGTCGGCAACAACATTGTCCTTACCGGCCCGGTGTCGGATGTCGGTGAACAGTCTGCCCTCCAGGAAGTAGCGGAAGTGCCTGATTGAGAGGTACAAGGCCAGGAGCTCCCTGTCAAACGCACTGTACTTCAGCTCATGTGGTTGGAGGTGCCGGCTGAAGAACACCATGGGGCGCCACTGCCCATTGACGTCTTGCTCAAGGATGCCCCCGATGGCTGTGGCAGACGCGTTCACTGAGAGTGCTGTGTGGGCATCGGGTCGTGGGTGGGCCAGTAGGGTGGTGCTCGCGAGGGCGGCCTTGGTCTGCATGAAGGCTGTCTCGGCTTCTTTCGACCACTCGAGTGTCTTTTGCTTGGCCGAGATCAGGGAAAACAATGGGCGCATTATTCGTATGGCCCCTGGGATGAAGCGGTGGTAGAAGTTAACCATCCCGGTGAACTCCTGCAGGCCCTTGAGGGTGTCTGGCCTGGGGAACTGTTGTATGATCTTGACCTTGTCTTGTGATGGTGCTGCCCCATCCGCGGTGATGGTATGGCCCAGGAACTGTAGCGACTCCTTCACGAACTGACATTTGGCCACATTGACAGAGAGGCCGAATTCAGCCAGGCGGGTGAACAGTGTGCGGAGATGGGGAGATGGGTCTTGTGCTTATGGTGATCTCGACTGGCGATGAGGATGTCATCGAGATAGATGAACATAAAATCATAAACTGCGTCCATGAGCTACTAGAATGAGCCACTAGAAGGTTTGGGCTGCGTTCTTCAGGCCAAAAGGCATGCGGAGGAATTTAAAAAGGCCGAACGGGGTGATGATGGCAGTTTTGCCAATGTCATCCAGGTGTGCAGGGATTTGGTGGTAGCCCCTCATCAGGTCAACCTTGGAGAAAACCTTGGCGCCATGTAGGTTGGCTGTGAAGTCCTGAATGTGGGGGATGGGGTAGCTATCAGGCATATTTGCGTCATTGAGCCAGCGGTAGTCCACACACAGGAGCCAACCCCCTGAAGGCCTTGGGGACCATTTGCAGGGGAGAAGCCCAGGGGCTGTCTGACATGCAAACTATGCTGAGCTCCTGGAGGCAGGAGAACTCCTCTTTCGCTAACTGCAGCTTCTCTGGTGGCAGTCGTCTGGCCTTGGCGTGGAGTGGAGGGCCCTGTGTGGCAATGTGGTGGCGGATGCCATGCTGAGGCATGGTGGCGGTAAACTGTGGCCGTAAGATGGCGGGGAACTCGTCTAGGATGCAGGAGTACTCGTTCCTGGGCATGCAGATGATTGCTATCCCCGGGCTGTGCGCGCTGGATGGCTCGAGTCAGAGGGTCTGGAAGGTATGGGTGTGCATGAGCCTCTTGCCCTTGAGATCGACCAGCAGGCTGTGTGCTCTGAGGAAGTCGGCTCCAAACAGGGTAATTCTCACGGTGGCCAGTAGGAACTTCCAGTGGTATTTATCTGGCCTGAGGTGTATCTGAATGGTCCGTGTGCCGAACGTCTTTTTGTCGGTGTCATTCGCTACCCGCAGGGTGGGGCCTCATGCAGAATTCTAGGGTGGTCAGGGACAGAACGCTCAACTCTGCCAGGCTGATGCACCAGGAAATGCTGTCCATTGGTCTTGTCCACCATGTGTAAGAGGCTGTTCATGTGGCCATCAGTGGCTTGGGCTCCCCAGCATTGGTGATAGAAACACCAGGTCGACTGGTGCTCCTCCATCTTCTGTCTGGGGGCGGGCTGTTGTCGGCTAGGTTCAGGGCGGGTGACCTGGTACACGACGGCCTTGTTCTCTCATTTAGTTTGCCACAACACATCGGCGCAGGCTGCAACCTTCCTGGGGTCTGAAAAGTTCTCGTCCACTAGTAGGAGCTGGATGTCCTCCGGCATCTGTTCAAGGAAGGCTTGCTCAAACATTAGGCAGGGTTTGTGACCTTCTGCCAGTGCAAGAATTTCATCCATCAAGTTGGATGGGGCTCTGTACCCCAGGACATTGAGGTGCATCAGCCTGGCTGTGTGCTGCCGACGGGAGAGTCCGAAGGTGCTGAGGAGGAGGGTTTTGAGGGTGATGTACTTGCCCTCCTCAGGAGGATCATTTTCTCATCAAGGATGCTCACTGGGAAGTCACGTGATGGAGTAGTGACCGGTAAGAAAATACCAGCCCTCTCCAGAAAAGTTTTTAAAAAAAGGTAGAGAAAAAACAAAGTCACTAACACAGAAACCATAAAAAATTGAAAGCAATAGTGTGGAGAAAATGGCAGCAAAGAAAGAAAAACCAAAAACAACGGGAAGAGAAGAAGAAGGAAGGACGTCGAAAGAGGAAGGTGAAGGCCTTACCGGTACGAGGAAGCCCGCCGTGGAGAGAGAAGCCCACTCCCTGAGGTCAGTGGAAACCCCGAATTCAGGACTACAAAGATGGCTCACGGAGCCAAACAAAAGTGCACAACTGCGCGTGCGCGAATTCTCGCGCATGAGCGATGCACAAGACAAAAACAACACCGACGGGAGGGGGACCAGCTGAGGAGTAAATCTCCACAGCTGAAACAGACAAGTATAACATGACAGCAAGACTCTCAACAGGAAAACATAGAAAATAACGGGAACAAGAAGGAAGAGAATAAAAATAGGAAACCAAAGAAACAACAGATGACCAACTCAGAGGAAGAAGACCAACACCAAGACACTTTTAATAAAAATAAGAAGAACAAAAATACCCAACAAAATAAAACAAACAACCCAACAAGAAAACCAGAAGAGACAGAGGTAAAGGACACAGATCCTGGAGTGGACTCAGAAGAAGAAGAGGAAGAACACAGAGAAATGGAAGATGAAGGGAAGGGCAAGTACATGGCCTTTTCATGTCAGTGAAGTAAAAAGAATAAAAAGTACAGAAGAAAAAGTGAATAGATTAGAGATGATCATGACAGATATAGGAAAAAGAGTAGACAAGGTGGAAGAACAAGAAACAGCAATAGAAATGGAGGTAGATGACTTAAAAAATAAATTAGAAGAATCTGATAAAAAAGTTAAAGAAACACAGGAGTTGTTAGCTCAGAAGATAGATATGGAAAATTATAATAGAAGAAACAATATAAAGATAGTGGGCCTTAAGGAAGATGAAGAAGGCAAAAATATGAAAGAATTTATAAAAGAATGGATCCCCAGGGTCCTAGGAAGACCAGAATTACAGGAAGAAATGGAAATAGAAAGGGCACACAGAACATTAGCCCCTAAACCACAACCACAACAAAAACCAAGATCCATTCTAGTAAAATTCCTAAGATATACAACAAGAGAAAATATATTGGAGAAGGCAATGAAAAAAATAAGAGAAGACAAAAAACCACTGGAATACAAGGGTCAAAAAAATTTTTTCTATCCAGATATAAGTTTTGAACTCCTGAAGAAGAGGAAGGAGTTCAATGCAGCAAAAATGACCCTATGGAAAAAAGGTTATAAATTTATGTTAAAATACCCAGCGGTACTTAAAATAGTTATCCCGGGGCAGCAAAGCGAACTATTCTCGGATCTGGAAAAAGCATGAAAATTTACAGAACAACTACAAAACAGACAGAGAGATGTAACAAGAACAAAAATGACGACAAACTATATATATATTTTTAAAAAATAGAGTATAAGTAAGAACTAAGAAGGGAAAGAAAGGGAAGTAAGGAGGGAATTAAGAGAGTGACCTTTGTTATATATGAAGATTAAAATCTTTTCTGGGGGGTGCTGGGTGAGGAAGAATAACAGTCACTGCAAAATCAGTTGATGCTTGCGAGCGGATTCGCAAATCCAAATGGAGAGGGGAGATGTGGTTACCTGACAAGGGACAAAGGGCAACTCAGAAAGGGAAGGGACTATTGGGATTAAAGGAATTTTAGATATGAGAATAGTGGAAATATTTTGTTTTAGAAATGTTGTCTTATAATATGTTCAAAAAAAGAGCAGAAATGGATAAGAAGGGAAGGTGGTGGTGAGGAAACAGAAAGGAAAGATAAACAAAGTATGAAATGACTATGTTGAACTATATGACTTGAAATATTAATAGAATACATAACCAAATCAAAAGAAACAAACTGTTAAATTTACTGAAAAAAGAAAAAAATGATATAGCATTCATACAAGAAACACATCTAACTGAAGTGGAACACAAGAAATTAAAGAGAGATTGGATAGGACATGTAACAGCAGCATCATATAATTCAAAAGCCAGAGGAGTAGCTATATTAATCAATAAAAATGTACCAATCAAAATAGAAGAGGAAATAATAGATCCAGCAGGGAGATATGTAATGATAAAATGTCAGATATATTCAGAATTTTGGAATTTACTCAATGTATACTCACATAATGAAGAAGATTAAAAATTTATGCAAGATAGCAGATGCGCAAGGGAACATACTAATAGGAGGGGATTTTAACCTTAATTTGGACTCAAACATGGATAAAACGGGGAAAAAAAACTAACAGAAAGAACAAAGTAACCAAATTTATAATTAAATCGATGCAAGAAATGCAACTTTTGGATATATGGAGGAAACATCACCCAAAGGAAAAGGAATATTCATATTATTCGGGTAGACATAAAACATACTCAAGAATAGACCTATTCCTGTTATCAGCTCGCATGTAAGACAGAGTAAGAAAAACAGAATATAAAGCTAGAATATTATCGGACCACTCACCCCTGATATTGACAATAGAGTTAGAGGACATCCCTCCAAGAATGTATAGATGGAGATTAAACTCCATGCTACTTAAAAGGCAGGATTTTAGAGAATTCATTGAAAGACAAATTAAAATGTACTTTGAAATAAATACAGAATCAGTGAAAGATAAGTTTATACTATGGGACGCAATGAAAGCGTTCATCAGAGGGCAAATAATAAGTTATGTAACCAAGATGAAGAAGGACTACAATCAGGAAACAGAGCAGTTGGAAAGGGAAATAGCAAATATAGAAAAAGAATTAGAAATGAAGGAAGACACAACTAAAAGAAGAGAATTGGCAGATTAAAAAATAAAATATGAAACACTACAAACATATAAGGTGGAGAAGAACATAATGAAGACAAAACAGAAATATTATGAACTAGGAGAAAAAACGCACAAAATTCTAGCATGGCAGCTTAAGACAGAACAAACTAAGAGAATGATATTGGCATCAAGGAAAAAAGACAAACAAATCACATATAATCCAACGGAGATTAATGAAAACTAGAGAATTCTACGAACAATTATACCAAACTGAAAACGAAGGGAAAGAAGACAAAATAGATGAATTTTTAACTAAAATTGAACTACCAAAATTACAAATAGAGGAACAAAATAAATTAACAGAACCATTTGAAATAGTAGAGATAACAAGAGATAATAAAAAAACTACCGAATAATAAAATACCAGGAGAGGATGGATTCCCAATAGAATTCCATAAAACATTTACAGATTTATTAATTACTCCCCTCCTGGAAGTAATCAACCAGATTGATAAAACACAAAGCTTATCAGATTCATGCAAAACAGCAATAATTACAGAAATACCAAAGACGGAAAGATCCACTCTCACCAGCGTCATATAGACCAATATCTTTACTTAACACAGATTATAAGATAATAGCTAAACTATTAGCAAACAGATTAGCCGACTATGTACCAAAAATAGGAAATCTTGACCAAACTGGATTTATTAAAAAAAGACGAACAACAGACAATATTTGTAAATTTATTAACTTAATTCATGCAGTAGAAGGAAATAAAATTCCAACAGTAGCGGTTGCTTTAGACGCAGAGAAGGCCTTTGACAGAGTAGAATGGAATTATTTATTCAAAGTACTACAAAAATTCAGTTTACCAGAGAAATATATTAATTGGATTAAAGCATTATATAAGGGGCCATTAGCAAAAGTGACAGTAAATGGATATATATCAAAACAATTTAACTTAAGCAGATCAACAAGGCAGGGATGCCCACTATCACCCTTATTGTTCGTGTTAGCTATAGAACCACTAGCAGAATTGATAAGAACAGAAAATAAAATAAAAGGGATAAAAATAAAAGCCAAGGAATATAGAATCAGTTTATTTGCAGATGACGTTATAGTATACTTAACAGAACCAGAAATATCAATAAAAGAATTACATAAGAAATTGAAGGAATATGGAGAAGTATCGGGATACAAGATTAACGCAAATAAAAGTGAAGCAATGCCAATGAATAATGCGGATTTCTCAAAATTTAAGAAAGAATCACCATTCAGATGGCAAATGCAAGCAATACGATACCTAGGTATACAAATAAATAAAAACCTCGGCCATCTTTATAAACTCAATTATTATCCATTAATGAAAAAACTACAAGACGACTTAGAGCGTTGGAAAGACTTACCACTAACACTAATAGGAAGGATAAACTGTATTAAAATGAACATTTTCCCAAGGATACAATACCTATTTCAGGCATAGCCAATACTCTTGACGGAGAAATTCTTCAAGGAGTTAAAGAAAATAATAAGGAAATTTTTATGGAATGGGGGGAAACTGAGGATAGCACTAGATAAATTAACAGAATGGTATAAACAAGGAGGCTTACAACTGCCAAACTTTAAAAATTATTATAGAGCCGCACAATTAAGATACCCATCAGATTTTTATCAAACAAGGGAAAAGCCAGATTAGACTAGATTAGAACTAGATAAAATAGGGGAGAAGATACCCGAACATATATTATATAAATGGGATGAAAAATTGGTACAACGTAGGAATTCTCCAGTATTACATCATCTGCTCAATATTTGGAAGAAGATTCACGTAGAAAGGAATAAAACAAATCACCAACTACCAAAACTAATACTGACGCAAAATCAGCTAATCCCTTTTACAATAGATAACCTTTCCTTTAGTGAATGGGAGAAAAAAGGGATCAAAAGAATAGAAAATTGCTTTTCAGGAAATAAATTATTATCCTTTGAACAAATGAAGGATAAATATAATATAACTCACGATACAGTGTTGGCATATTACCAACTGAAATCCTACTTGAAGGACAAATTGGGAAGCAGTCTGAGGTTACCAGAGGGAAGTAATTTTGAATATGTGATTACAGACACAATGATAATCAAAAAATTTATAACAAACATGTATATTAAACTGCAAGAAAAGGAGAATGAGGAAACAAATGGTAAAACTAAACAAAAATGGGAACAAGATCTAAACATAAAGATAATGAAGGAAACATGGGAGAAGTTATGCTCAGGAACTATGAGAAATACAATAAATACGAGGTTACGTATGATACAATATAACTGGATACACAGGCTATATATTACACATCAAAAGTTAAATAAATGGGACCCAACAGTATCTGACAGATGTTTTTGCTGTAAAAAGGAAATGGGAACAACAATTCATGCAATCTGGACATGTGAGAAAGTGAAAAAAATTTGGGAAGATCTAAACCAGATATTAAATAAAATCACAAAAAGCAATATACCAAAAATCCCAGAGATCTTCCTCCTAAGTAACATAAAAAACTAAGCATTTGGACTTGATTTGGATGGTGCACAAAAAAGATTTGTTAGCTGTAGCAAAAAAATGTATTATGTCAGCCTGGAAATTAGAAGATAACTTGAGAATACAACAATGGTATATAGAAATGAATAAATGCATTCCATTAGAAAAAATAACATATAATTCAAGAAATAATATTACAATATTTGAACAAATATAGGAGCCATACATGAAACACAATAGAGAAAACCTACCGGGGACATCTACCACCTAAAATGACAGAAGGAGAAGGGAATGAAAAGAATTGACTCAGTGGAATTTCTTGTTTATTTTTATTGAGTGACAACATTGTTTGACAGGTTTAATGTATCTTAGATTCTGAACTTTAAATGAATGGGAGGGGAGGTAGGGAGGGTGGGATGGGAAGGGGGGGGGAGAAAATGACACTGTGTATATTTATAAAGGAAAATGTATGTATCTTGATCAATGTGGTTTATAGTGTGAAAAATAAAAAAAAATTTAAAAAATGAAAACAAAACAGGAATATTATGAGCTAGGAGAAAAAACGCACAAAATTCTAGCGTGGCAGCTTAAGACAGAACAAACTAAAAGAATGGTATTGGCAATAAGGAAAAAGGACAAACAAATTACATATAATCCAACGGAGATCAATGAAAACTTCAGGGAATTCTACGAACAACTATATCAAACTGAAAACGAAGGCAAAGAAGACAAAATAGATGAATTTCTAACTAAATTTGAACTACCGAAATTACAAACAGAGGACCAAAATAAATTAATAAAACCATTTGAAATAGAAGAATTACAGGAGATATTAAAAAAACTACCGAACAATAAAACACCAGGAGAGGATGGACTCCCAATAGAATTCTGTAAAACATTTAAAGACTTATTAATTCCTCCCCTCCTGGAAGTAATCAAACAGATTGATAAAACACAAAACATACCAGATTCATGCAAAACAGCAATAATTACAGTAATACCAAAGACAGGGAAAGATCCACTAGCACCAGCATCATATAGACCAATATCTCTACTTAACACAGATTATAAGATAATAGCTAAACTATTAGCAAACAGATTGGCCGACTATGTACCAAAAATAGTAAATCTAGACCAAACTGGATTTATTAAAAAAAGACGAACAACGGACAATATCTGTAAATTTATTAACTTAATTCATGCAGCAGAAGGAAATAAAACTCCAACAGTAGTGGTTGCTTTTGACGCAGAGAAGGCCTTTGACAGAGTAGAATGGAATTATTTATTCAAAGTACTACAAAAATTCAGTTTACCAGAGAAATATATTAATTGGATTAAAGCATTATATAAGGGGCCATTGGCGAAAGTGACAGTAAATAGATATATATCAAAACAATTTAACTTAACCAGATCAACAAGGCAGGGTGTCCACTATCTCCCTCACTGTCCGCGTTAGCGATAGAACCACTAGCAGAACTGATAAGAACAGAAAATAAAATAAGAGGGATAAAAATAAAAGAGAAGGAATATAAAATCAGTCTATTTGCAGATGACGTTATAATATACTTAACAGAACCAGAAATATCAATAAAAGAATTACATAGGAAATTGAAGGAATATGGAGAAGTATCGGGGTACAAGATCAAAGCAAACAAAAGTGAAGCAATGCCAATGAATAATGTGGATTTCACAAAGTTTAAGAAAGAATCACCATTTAGATGGCAAACACAAGCAATGCGATACCTAGGTATACAACTAAATAAAAATCTCGGACATCTATATAAACTAAATTATCATCCATTAATGAAAAAACTACAAGACGACTTAGAGCATTGGAAAGACTTACCACTAACACTGATAGGAAGGATAAACTGTATTAAAATGAACATTTTCCCAAGGATACAATACCTATTTCAGTCATTACCAATTCACCTAACAGAGAAATTCTTTAAGGAGCTAAAGAAAATAATAAGGAAATTCTTATGGAAAGTGGGGAAGCCGAGGATAGTACTAAATAAATTAACAGAATGGTACAAACAAGGAGGCTTACAACTACCAAACTTTAAGAATTATTATGGAGCCTCACAATTAAGATACCTATCAGATTTTTATCAAACAAGGGAAAAGCCAGATTAGACTAGATTAGAACTAGATTAAATAGGGGAGAAGATACCTGAACATATACTATATAAATGGGATGAAAAATTGGTGCAACGTAGGAATTCACCGGTATTGCATCATCTACTCAACATTTGGAAGAAGATTCACGTAGAAAGGAACAAAACAATTACCAACTACCAAAACTAATATTAACACAAAATCAACTAATCCCTTTCACAATAGATAACCTTTCCTTCAGAGAATGGGAGAGAAAAGGGATCAAAAGAATAGAATTTTTTTTTTCGGGAAATAAGTTATTATCCTTTGAACAAATGAAGGATAAATATAATATAACTCATGATACAATGTTTGCATACCACCAACTGAAAACCTACTTGAAGGACAAATTGGGAAGCAGTCTGAGGTTACCAGAGGGAAGCAATTTTGAATATGTGATTACAGACACAATGATAATTTAAAAATTTATAACAAACATGTACATCAAACTGCAAGAAAAGGGGGGCGTGGCAAGATGGCATAAGGAACAGACGTGCCTTCCAGTCCTCTCCTGACTCCAACTTATTGTTTTGTCTTTAAGTGCCCATTAAAACTTTTTAAAAATGTTTATCAATAGTATGAGGTGTTGAATTAATACTTAATGGTACATTTGTTAAAAAAAAGTAAAAGGAAACATCAAAATATAAAAAATTATATTTTCTGAAATTATCTGAGCCTGCTTGTTTACAAAAAGTCACGACTCAGCGTGAAATGGATCCAGGAAAAGAAGCGAAGAATTCAGCCTTGGAGCTCCGTTCTGATTCCGTAAGTCTTTCTGAAGGTCGTTTTCAGCTGCCTTTAGAACAAAGCGCTGGCCGAATGCCAGTATTTCAAACAACGTCTACTGAGACTTTGACTGCTGAATTAGCTGGGGCGCCACCAGTTGGAGAGTTAAAGAGTTGTTATTTGACTGCTATACCACCAGTTATAACAGCTCTTCCAGATACTGACGTAACGAAGCTTTTAAAGGAGGTTTGGATCAAAGATAACCCTGATCATCAGCCTCCTGATACTTCTGGGGGGTCTGTGGCAGGGGCTCTTACACGGAGTCAAACTGCAAGAAAAGCTACTAAATTAAAAGAAGGGATAGAAGGTCCTCTGATTCCACAAGAACAGCAGGATCCCACCATGTCTGGATCTACTAATGTTGATATACTTTTCAAGAGTCTTGAACATAAGATATTTTCTTCATGATACATTTAGGTGATTCTATGAATAATTTTACTTCTAAGATTAATGCATTGGTGGATGTCAATACTCAACAGATGGCTGATTATGGAGCTTTTAAAGTCGAAACTATTGAAAGATGAGATGTGTGATCAAGGATTATCTGATGTACAAGATCAATTGCAAGATGTGAATAAAACAATTGAAACGCTACAGATTCAGAATAAAAATTTAGCAAAAAAGGTTGATTATTTGGAAAACTAATCCAGACGGAATAATGTGAAAATTGTCGGTTTGCCAGAAGGCATAGAAGGGCCAGATCCAAGAAAATTTTTCACTGAATGGATTCCACAAATGTTGGGACAAGATAAGTTTCCTGAAGGTTTAAAATTGGAACGGGCTCATAGAGCTTTGAGAAGGAGACCTTTTTCAGGACAGAATCCAAGACCTGTTCTGGTTCGCTGTTTAAATTACTGTGATAGAGAGACTATTTTACGTATGGCTATTAGAAATGCACAGCAAAACAGATCTCCTTTGATGGTTCAGAGTAATCGTGTTTTCTTCTATCCGGATTTGAGTCAGGAAATTATGTTTCAATGACGTGAATTTAATTCTGTGAAAGAATTATTGTGGAAAAAAGGATATAAGGCAACATTTAGATACCCTGTGGTACTGAAGATTTTTCAGGATGGATATCAACCAAAGTTCTTTGATAATCCTAAAGCTATGGATTTTGCTCAGTCTTTACCAATTATGCAATTCCAGGAACGACGTAGTCCTCCATGGTCTCCAAAGAGGGCAGAGCTGCAAGAAGGGAATTTGATTTCTGGAAGAAATAATTAAAAAAAATAAAAAAATAAAAACAAATTTTTTAAAATTATTTTTGTTGAGAAGATTTTAAATAGTGATGGGAGTTGGGAGAGGGAACTGGGTGGGCACCAATTTCCAGAAGTCATCAGCTGCGTGTGAGTTATCTCACACCCAATATTTTGGGCGGTTTAATTGTGACCTCCGACCTGTTTTTTTTTTCTTTTTAATTTTTGGGTTAGGGAGTGAAGCTTTTTTTAAAATCTTTTTTAAATAATTAAATTTTTTTTATATATAACTTTTAAAAAAATTTTTAGTTTTTGGTTGTAATTTCAAAGGGGAATTAAGGGTTTTTTTTCTTTTTTTTCTTTTTTTGGGGGGTTTCTTTTTTTTCTCTCTTTTATTTCCTTTTTTTGTTTGTTTCTTGTTGTGTTTTATTGAGTGTAAGAAATGTCTAAATTGAAGTTTGCTTCTTTTAATGTTCAGGGTTTAAATAATCCTATTAAGCGTAAGAAAGTACTTGCTTATTTAAAAAAATTAAAAGTTGATGTTGCTTTTTTACAGGAAACTCATTTAACAGATAAGGAACATTTGAAACTCAAACGTGAATGGGTTGGGCAAGTTTTTTATTCTTTGTTTAATTCTAAGGCAAAAAGTGTGGCAATTTTGGTACATAAGAATCTACCATTTTAGTTACAGAATGAAGAGAAAAATGGTGGAAGATTATTAAAATTAAATTGTACAATCTTTAATGAGGCATGGACTTTGCTTGATGTTTATGCTCCTAATGTTGAGGATACAGCTTTTGTTGTGGATATGTCTTTATTACTTGGACAATCGAACTCTAATGTGATGATTGGGGGAGATTTGAATGTGGTGTTGGAGCCTTTATTGGATAAGTACCCAAGAGTAATTAAGAAGTCTAGGATGGCAATCCAAGTGATTAATATGATGGCAGATTTGAATTTAATTGATATTTGGCGAAGAGTTAATCCTACAGAGAAAGATTTTTCTTTTTATTCCTCGTGACATAATTATTTTTCTAGAATTGATTATTTTTTAATATCAGCACATTTGCAGGATAGGGTTACATCTGTGGAGTATAAGGCTAGATTGGTTTCGGATCATTCATTATTATTATTAGAATATTTGAGTTCACAAGATGTTCAGAAAGCTTCAAGGTGGAGATTTAATACTATGCTATTGCAAAAACCAGAATTTATTAGTTTTTTAAAACAGCAAATTGAAATTTTTATTGGTATTAACTGTAATTCTGTTTCTAGTCATTTTGTTTCATGGGATGCAATGAAAGCTTTTTTGCGAGGCCAAATTATCAGTTATGCCTCTAAAGTAAAGAAGGAGAGAATTAAAGAGATTGAAGACTTAGAGGAAAAGATAACTGCCACTGAAAAAGAATTTCAAAAACATGCTACCGAAACGCAAAAGAATCAGTTAACTAATTTAAATTTTAAATATAATGAATTACAAACATATCGGTTTGAATGTTTAATGAATCGAACTAAGCATAAGTTTTATGAATGGGGTGAGAAAGCTCATAAAGTTTTGTCATGGCAATTAAAAAAGGAAAAATTATCTAGGATTATACCAGCGATTAGAAAGAAATCAGGTATTACTTTTAATCAAAAGGAGATTAATGAGGAATTTTGTAATTTCTATAAACAATTGTATACTTCAGAATGTAAAGATGTAACTGGAGACGCAATAGACTCTTTCTTGGAAAATATTAACTTGCCACAATTGAATCAAGAAGATAGACAAGAGTTAGATAAACATTTTACAGAAGATGAAATAGAAAGGGCAATAAGAGACATGCCGAATGGAAAGGCACCTGGTGAAGATGGGTTCTCTATAGAGTTTTATAAAGTTTTTTATGCTGATGTATCTTTTATTTATAAGGATGTATTACAACAAACTTACAATACTTTTCAATTACCTGAGTCTTGTTCTAACGCAATAATTACGGTTATACCAAAAAAAGATAAAGACCCTTTACAGGTTTCTTCTTATAGACCAATTTCGTTGTTAAATGTAGATTATAAAATTGTAGATAAAATTATGGCTAATAGATTATCTCAATATCTGCCTAAAATTATACATGGTGATCAAACGGGATTTATAAAAAACAGGTATGCGTCAGATAATATTTTACGGTTAATAACCTTGATAAATAAATCTAAATTTCAGTTGAATTATCCAATAGTGGTTTCATTGGATTCAGAAAAGGCTTTTGATAGAGTGGAATGGAAGTTTCTGTTCAAAGTACTTGAGAAATTTTGTTTTGGTTCTTCATTTATTGGGTTGATAAAGGCTTTATATAATAGCCCGAAGGCTAGAATTGCTGTTAATGGCCAAATTTCAGAATCTTTTAGTTTGACAAGATCTACTAGACAAGGATGTCCGTTGTCACCTGCTTTATTTGCTATAGTTATTGAACCTTTAGCACAATTAATACGTCAAAATGAAAATGTTAAAGGTATGAGAGTTCTGAATGAGGAATATAAGATTAATTTATTTGCTGATGATGTTTTATTATATTTGGTGGATCCGGATATATCTTTACCTGCAATTCAAGAATGTTTAGAAATTTATGGCCAATTATCTGGTTACAAAGTAAATGGGGCTAAAAGTGAAATTTTACCAATTTGTAAAGGTGATTATTCAGTAGATAAAAATATTACAAATTTGAAGTGGACTACACAAATTAAATATTTAGGAATTAATGTTAATACGGAATTTCAAGAATTATATTCAATTAATTATTTTCCTTTAATAAAAAGGATTAAATTAGATTTGATTAGGTGGAGGGATCTACCTTTTGGTTTACTAGGGAGGATTAATACCATAAAAATGAATATTTTTCCTAAAATACAATATTTGTTTCAATCAATTCCTTATTTTTTTTTAAAAAGTTTTTTTATATAAAGCGATTAGAGAATTCTTATGGAAGGGAAAATTTCCGAGAGTAGCAATGAGAAAATTGATGTGGGATTTTCAATTTGGAGGTTTAAGATTACCAAATTTTCAGCATTATTATGAAGCAGCTCAATTCAAATTTCTTAGTGCATTAATGAATATGGACGACCCACCTAGTTGGGTAAAGATAGAAATGGCGGTTATTTTAGAAAAAATTCCTCATGAGTTTTTGTTTCGATGGAATAAAAATTTATTACGAACTTATGATGTGCCAATATTGAAACATTTATTGAATTTATGGACAAGTAAACTTAAAAAATTGCGACTTAAAAATATATATTCTGGAAGATTGCCGTTATATAATAATCAACTTGTTCCTTTTACAGTCTCCAATGCCACTTTGAAACAATGGGAAAAGAAGGGAATAAAAAATTTATCTGATTGTTTTTCTGAGGGTTGTTTTTGTTCCTTTGACGAATTACACAGGAAATATGGTATTAGTGCAAATTCTATATTTGTATATTATCAATTAAGATCTTTTGTAAAACAGTTATGTGGTCGACATATGATTTTATTGCCTGAATCTAGTTTTGAAGAATATGTACTTTCAATACCAAAAAAGGGATATATATCTGATTTGTATTGTATTTTACAAGAAATTGATAGTAAAAAAGACTGGGATAAAGATAAGTTGAAATGGGAAAAAAGATTTAGGACATAAAATAACTGAAGAAGCTTGGATGGAAATTTGTCAGAATAGTATTCGGAAATTAATTAATGCTAGACTAGCGATGATTAATTATAATTTTATTCATCAGCTATATTTAACGCCGGAGAAATTTTAAAAATTTGGTTTTAGTAAGTTGGATTCTTGTTTTCGATGTGATCAGACGGCCAATACTTTTTTGCATACTGTTTGGCTTTGTAATCGATTGCAACAATTTTGGAAAGGTATTCAATCTGTTATTAACAGTTTATATAATATCCACCTTGTATTAGATCTCGATATATTTTTATTAGGGAACATGAAATCATTAATCGATTTAGGTTTACAGGATTATCAGATTTCATTTATTTATTTAGCTTTAGTTGTGGCTAAGAAATGTATAGCACTTACTTGGAAAGATAGAAATATACTAACTTTAGATAAGTGGTATTTGGAAATGAAATTTTGTTTGACTATGGAAAGGATATCTTTTTCAATTCAGGATAAGATGTCTTTTTATAAGTTAAAGTGGACTCTGTTTGCTAATTATATGCATCTAAGTTTGATTTAAATATATGTTTAAGTGTGATATTTTAGTATTGACAATTTTTTTTGTTGTTGTTAGAATTATTTTAGGTTAAGTTTTATCTCTTTTTTTTGTAAGTGTGTATTTTTTTTCATAAATAATATTGTCAATTTTATTAACTCTTCACTCTTTATTTTGGGGGGAGGGTTGGACTAATTTTAAGTTAGACTATTAATCTTGTGTTACAATTAACGGGGGGGTTATTTTGTGTAGTTTTCTGTTGCAATATTGTAATCATACCTTTTAAAATATTTTTTCTATTTTTCTTTAAATGTAATTCTTTATTGTATTCATGTTATAAAAATTTTAAATAAAGTCTTTAAAAAAAACTGCAAGAAAAGGAGAACGAGGAAACAAACGGTAAACCTAAACAAAAATGGGAACAAGATCTAAACATAAAGATAAAGAATGAAACATGGGAAAAGCTATGCTCCGGAACTATGAGAAATACAATAAACATGAGGTTACGCATGATACAATATAACTGGATACACAGGCTATACATCACACCTCAAAAGTTAAATAAATGGGACCCAACAGTATCAGACAGATGTTTTCGCTGTAAAAAGAAAACGGGAACAACAATTCATGCAATTTGGACATGTGAGAAAGTGAAAAAATTTTGGGAAGATCTAAACCAGATATTAAATAAAATCACAAAAAGCAATATACCAAAAAACCCAGAGATCTTCCTCCTAAGTAATATAAGAAATAAAGAATTTGGACTCGATTTGGATGGAGCACAGAAAAGATTTGTTATGATAGCCCTAGCTGTAGTAAAAAAATGTATTATGTCAACCTGGAAATTAGAAGACAACTTGAGAATACAACAATGGTACATAGAAATGAATAAATGTATTCCATTAGAAAAAATAACATATAATTTAAGAAACAACATCACAATATTCGAACAAATATGGGAGCCATACATGAAATACAATAGAGAAATCCTACCATGGACTTCCACCACCTAAAATGACAGAAGGAGAAGATAATGAAAAGAACTGACTCAGTGGAATTTCTTGTTTATTTTTATTAAGTGACAACATTGTTTAATGGGTTTAATGTATCTTATAGATTGAACTTTAAATAAATGGGAAAGGGAGTGAGGGAGGGAGGGAAGGGAGGGGGGAAAAGGGAGAGAAAATGACACTGTATATATTCAAGAGAAAAAATGTCTGTATGTATCTTGGTCAATATGGTTTATAGTGTGAAAAATAAAAAATAAAAAAAAGGATGCTCACCACATGGTTGAACATGGTGGAGTTCGAGTCCAAGGTGATCTGCTGAAGATGAAACTGCACCTCCGCCTGCCCAAACCACGTTTGAGGTCGATAGGTCCGGGGTTAGGGGGGGAAGTTTCATTGAGACAGCGCTGATCTCCGATGAATCCATGTTTTGAGACCAGATATAGTCTGGGCTCTGCGGGGTCACCAATGTAGCAGCTGCTACAACACAGAAACACACACCACTGAATTCGATGGGGTTTCCAGTAGAACTGTTTATTTGAATTTCGCGCGTACCCCCTTTTTAAAATTTTTAAAAATTTTTCACACCATAAACCACACTGACCAAGATACATACATTTTCCTTTTCAAATATATACAGTGTCATTTTCCCCTCTCCCTCCTCTCATCCCACCCTCCCTACTTCCCCCCATTCATTTAAAGTACAAAATCTAAGACACATTAAACCAGTCAAACAATGTTGTCATTCAATAAAAATAAACAAGAAATTCCACTGAGTCAATTCTTTTCATTTCCTTCTCCTTTCATTAATTTAGGTGGTAGATGTCCCCGGTAGGTTTTCTCTATTGTGTTTCATGTATGGCTCCCATATTTGTTCAAATATTTCAATATTATTTCTTAAATTATATGTTATTTTTTCTAATGGAATACATTTATTCATTTCTACATACCATTGTTGTATTCTCAAATTATCTTCCAATTTCCAGGTTGACATAATACATTTTTTTGCTACGGCAAGAGCTATCTTAACAAATCTTTTTTGTGCACCATCCAAATCAAGTCCAAATTCTTTATTTTTTATGTTACTTAGGAGGAAGATCTCTGGGTTTTTTGGTATATTGTTTTCTGTAATTTTATTTAATATCTGGTTTAGATCTTCCCAAAATTTTTCTACTTTCTCATATGTCCAGATTGCATGAATTGTTGTTCCCATTTCTTTTTTACAACGAAAGCATCTGTCAGATACTGTTGGGTCCCATTTATTTAACTTTTGAGGTGTAATGTATAGCCTGTTAATCCAGTTATATTGTATCATACGTAACCTCGTATTTATTGTATTTCTCATCGTTCCAGAGCATAACTTCTCCCATGTTTCCTTCTTTATCTTTATGTTTAGATCTTGTTCCCATTTTTGTTTAGTTTTACCATTTGTTTCCTTTTCTTGCAGTTTAATATACATATTTGTTATAAATCTTTTGATTGTCATTGTATCTGTAATCACATATTCAAAGTTACTTCCCTCTGGTAACCTCAGACTACTTCCTAATTTGTCCTTCAAGTAGGATCTCAATTGGTAATATGCCAACACTGTATCTTGAGTTATATTATATTTATCCTTCATTTGTTCAAAGGATAATAATCTATTTCCTGAAAAACAATTTTCTATTCTTTTGATCCCTTTTTTCTCCCATTCTCTAAAGGAAAGGTTATCTATTGTGAAAGGGAGTAACTGATTTTGCGTCATTATTAGTTTTGGTAATTGGTAATTTGTTTTATTCCTTTCTACATGAATTTTCTTCCAAATATTGAGCAGATGATGTAATACTGGAGAACTCCTACATTGTACCAATTTTTCATCCCATTTATATAATATGTGTTCAGGTATCTTTTCCCCTATTTTATCTAGTTCTAATCTAGTCCAATCTGGCTTTTCTCTTGTTTGATAAAAATCTGATAGGTATCTTAATTGTGCAGTTCTATAATAATTTTTAAAGTTTGGCAATTGTAAGCCTCCTTGTTTATACCATTCTGTTAATTTATCTAGTGCTATCCTCAGTTTTCCCCCCTTTCCATAAAAATTTCCTTATTATTTTTAACTCCTTGAAGAATTTCTCTGTCAAGTGTATTGGCAATGCCTGAAATAGGTATAGTATCCTTGGGAAAATATTCATTTTAATACAGTTTATCCTTCCTATTAGTGTTAGTGGTAAGTCTTTCCAACGCTCTAAGTCGTCTTGTAGTTTTTTCATTAATGGATAATAATTGAGTTTATAAAGATGGCTGAGATTTTTATTTATTTGTATACCTAGGTATCTTATTGCTTGCATTTGCCATCTGAATGGTAATTCCTTCTTAAATTTTGAGAAATCCACATTATTCATTGGCATTGCTTCACTTTTATTTACGTTAATCTTGAAACCTGACACTTCTCCATATTCCTTCAATTTCTTATATAATTCTTTTATTGATAGTTCTGGTTCTGTTAAGTATACTATAACATCGTCCGCAAATAGACTGATTTCATATTCCTTATCTTTTATTTTTATCCCTTTTATATTATTTTCTGTTCTTATCAATTCTGCTAGTGGTTCTATAGCTAACGCGAACAATAAGGGTGATAGTGGGCATCCCTGCCTTGTTGATCTGCTTAAATTAAATTGCTTTGATATATATCCATTTACTGTCACTTTCGCGAATGGCCCCTTATATAATGCTTTAATCCAATTAATATACTTCTCTGGTAAACTGAATTTTTGCAATACTTTGAATAAATAATTCCATTCTACTCTGTCAAAGGCCTTCTCTGCGTCTAAAGCAACTGCTACTGTTGGCGCTTTACTCCCTTCTACTGCATGAATTAAGTTAATAAATTTACAAATATTGTCTGTTATTCGTCTTTTTTTAATAAATCCAGTTTGGTCTAGATTTACTATTTTTGGTACATAGTCGGCTAATCTGTTTGCTAATAGTTTAGCTATTATCTTATAATCTGTGTTAAGTAAAGATATTGGTCTATATGACACTGGTGCGAGTGGATCTTTCCCTTGCTTTGGTATTACTGTAATTATTGCTGTTTTACATGAATCTGGTAAGCTTTGTGTTTTGTCAATGTGGTTGATTACTTCCAGGAGGGGAGGAATTAATAAATCTTTAAATGTTTTATAGAATTCTATTGGGAATCCATCCTCTCCTGGTGTTTTATTATTTGGTAGTTTTTTTATTATCTCTTGTATTTCTACTATTTCAAATGATTCTGTTAATTTATTTTGTTCCTCTATTTGTAATTTTGGTAGTTCAATTTTAGTTAAAAATTCATTTATTTTGCCTTCTTTCCCTTCATTTTCAGTTTGGTATAATTGTTCATAGAATTCTCTAAAGTTTTCATTAATCTCCATTGGATTATATGTAATTTGTTTGTCTTTTTTCCTTGATGCCAATACCATTTTCTTAGCTTGTTCTGTCTTAAGCTGCCATGCTTGAATTTTATGTGTTTTTTCCCCTAGTTCATAATATTTCTGTTTTGTCTTCATTATGTTCTTCTCCACCTTATATGTTTGTAGTGTTTCATATTTTATTTTTTTATCTGCCAATTCTCTTCTTTTAGTTTTATCTTCCTTCATTGCTAATTCTTTTTCTATATTTACTATTTCCCTTTCCAACTGCTCTGTTTCCTGATTGTAGTCCTTCTTCATCTTGGTTACATAACTTATTATTTGCCCTCTGATGAACGCTTTCATTGCGTCCCATAGTATAAACTTATCTTTCACTGATTCTGTATTTATTTCAAAGTACATTTTAATTTGTCTTTCAATGAATTCTCTAAAATCCTGCCTTTTAAGTAGCATGGAGTTTAATCTCCATCTATACATTCTTGGAGGGATGTCTAACTCTATTGTCAATATCAAGGGTGAATGGTCCGATAATATCTAGCTTTATATTCTGTTTTTCTTACTCTATCTTGCATACGAGCTGATAACAGAAATAGGTCTATTCTTGAGTATGTTTTATGTCTACCCGAATAATATGAATATTCCTTTTCCTTTGGGTGTTGTTTCCTCCATATATCCAAAAGTTGCATTTCTTGCATCGATTTAATTATAAATTTGGTTACTTTGTTCTTTCTGTTAATTTTTTTCGCAGTTTTATCCATATTTGAATCCAAATTAAGGTTGAAATCCCCTCCTATTAATATGTTCCCTTGCGTATCTGCTATCTTCAAAAAAATATCTTGCATAAACTTTTGATCTTCTTCGTTAGGTGAATATACATTGAGTAGATTCCAAAACTCCGAATATATCTGACATTTTATCATTACATATCTCCCTGCTGGATCTATTATTTCCTCTTCTATTTTAATTGGTACATTTTTACTAATTAATATAGCTACTCCTCTTGCTTTTGAATTATACGACACTGCTGTTACATGTCCTACCCAATCTCTCTTTAATTTCTTGTGCTCCAATTCAGTTAATGTGTTTCTTGCACAAATGCTATATCAATTTTTTCTTTTTTCAGTAAATTTAGCAGTTTCTTCCTTTTGATTTGGTTATGTATTCCGTTAATATTTAAAGTCATATAGTTCAACATAGCCATTTCATACTTTGTTGATCTTCCCTTTCCTTTTCTCCATCATCACTTTTCCTTCTTATCCATTTCTGTTTTCTTGTTTTAAACTCTTTATAAGACAACATTTCTAAAACATCAAACATTTTCCTTATTTTCCTACTTAAAACTTCTTTAACCCCATTCTCCCCTCCCCCTCCTGAGTTGCCCTTTATCCCTTGCCGGGCAACCACATCTCCCCTCTCCATTTGGATTTGCGAATTCACTCGCAAGCGTCAACTGATTTTGCATTGACGTAACTCCTCCCCACCCAGCCCCCCCCGAAAAAGATTTCAATTTTCATATATAACAAAGGTCACTCTTTTAATTCCCTCCTTATTCCCTCTATTCCCTTTCATTCCCTTATTAATTCTTATCTATACTCTATATATTTTCCTCTAAATACGGATACACTCATGTATACGCATACATACACACACACACACACACACACATATATATATATATATATATATATATATATATAAATATATACCCATATGAGTAAACTACTCTTTGCAGACGATGCCGCTTTAGTTGCCCATTCAGAGCCAGCTCTTCAGCGCTTGACGTCCTGCTTTGCGGAAACTGCCAAAATGTTTGGCCTGGAAGTCAGCCTGAAGAAAACTGAGGTCCTCCATCAGCCAGCTCCCCACCATGATTACCAGCCCCCCCACATCTCCATTGTGCACACAAAACTCAAAACGGTCAACCAGTTTACCTATCTCGGCTGCACCATTTCATCAGATGCAAGGATCGACAATGAGATAGACAACAGACTCGCCAAGGCAAATAGCGCCTTTGGAAGACTACACAAAAGAGTCTGGAAAAACAACCAACTGAAAAACCTCACAAAGATAAGCGTATACAGAGCCGTTGTCATACCCACACTCCTGTTCGGCTCCGAATCATGGGTCCCCTACCGGCACCACCTACGGCTCCTAGAACGCTTCCACCAGCGTTGTCTCCGCTCCATCCTCAACATCCATTGGAGCGCTTACATCCCTAACGTCGAAGTACTCGAGATGGCAGAGGTCGACAGCATCGAGTCCACGCTGCTGAAGATCCAGCTGCGCTGGATGGGTCACGTCTCCAGAATGGAGGACCATCGCCTTCCCAAGATCGTGTTATATGGCGAGCTCTCCACTGGCCACCGTGACAGAGGTGCACCAAAGAAAAGGTACAAGGACTGCCTAAAGAAATCTCTTGGTGCCTGCCACATTGACCACCGCCAGTGGGCTGATATCGCCTCAAACCGTGCATCTTGGCGCCTCACAGTTTGGCGGGCAGCAACCTCCTTTGAAGAAGACCGCAGAGCCTACCTCACTGACAAAAGGCAAAGGAGGAAAAACCCAACACCCATCCCCAACCAACCAATTTTCCCCTGCAACCGCTGCAATCGTGTCTGCCTGTCCCGCATCGGACTTGTCAGCCACAAACGAGCCTGCAGCTGACGTGGACTTTTTACCCCCTCCATAAATCTTCGTCCGCGAAGCCAAGCCAAAGAAAAGATACCCATATACACACATACATATAGTTCGTGGTCATTTTTACTCTCATTACATGTCTTCATCTCTCTGCTTGTTTTGTAGTTGTTTTGCAAATTTTCGTGCTTCCTCTGGATCCAAGAATAATCTGTTTTGTTGCCCTGGAATAACTATTTTAAGTACCGTTCGGTACTTTAACATAAATTTATATCCTTTTTTCCATAAGATCGTTTTTGCTGTATTGAACTCCTTCCTCTTCTTCGGGAGTTCAAAACTTATGTCTGGATAGAAAAAAAAATTTTGACCTTTGTATTCCAATGGCTTTTTGTCTTCTCTTATTTTCTTCATTGCTTTCTCCGATATATTTTCTCTTGTTGTATATCTTAAAAATTTTACTAGAATGGATCTTGGTTTTTGCTGTGGTTGTGTTTTTGGGGCTATTGTTCTATGTGCCCTCTCTATTTCCATTTCTTCCTGTAATTCTGGTCTTCCTAGGACCCTGGGAATCCAATCTTTTATAAATTCTCTCATATTCTTGCCTTCTTCATCTTCCTTAAGGCCCACTATCTTTATTATCACTATTTCTTCTATTATAGTTTTCCATTATATCTATCTTCTGAGCGAACAGCTCATGTGCCTCTTTAACTTTTTTATTAGATTCTTCTGACTTCTCTTTTAAGTCCTCTACTTCCATTTCTACGATTATTTCTCGTTCTTCCACATTTTCCACTCTTTTTCCTATCTCTGAGACCATTTCTATTTTATTCATTTTTTCTTCTGCATTCTTAATTCTTCTTTTTATCTCATTAAATTCTTGTAATTGCCATTCTTTCACTGATTCCATATATTCTTTAAAAAAAGATATATCCATTGTCTTGCCTTTCTCTTCTTCTTCCATTTCTTTCTGTTCTTCTTCTTCTTCTTCCTCTGGGTTGGCCATCTATTGTTTCCCTGCTTTCTTTTTACCCTCTTCTTTCTTGTTGTCGTTATTTTCCATGCTCTGCACCTGTTGCTGTATTTCAGGTGTCTCTCTCAGCTGCGGAGATCAACTCCGCAGCTGTTCCCCCCTCCCGTCAGTGTGTTTTTTTTTCATGCGCATCGCGCATGCGCAACTCCTCGCGCATGCGCGATTGCGCACTTTTACTCGGCTCTGCAAGCCATTTTTGTAGTCCCGAGCCCGGGACTTCCACTGACCTGCGGGAGCGGACTTCTCTCTCCGCGGCGGGCCTCCTCGGACAGGTAAGGCCTTCACCTTCTTCTTCTGACGTTCTTTCATCTTCTCTTCTTCCCATTGTTTTCGACTTTTCTCTCTTCGCTGCCATTTTCTTCTCACCTTTATTTTTACTTTGTTTTAATTTTTACTCTTATACCTTTGTGTTTTATGCGTTTTTTTTTCAACTTTTCCGGAGAGGGCTGGAATTCCCTGACCGGCCACTACTCCATCACGTGACTCCTCCCCGCGTACCCCTTTAAGGCCAACGGGAGTTCTGCCCCGCGCAGCAGTGACATCATCACATTGCCCAGGGCGCAAGCTGTGGCCTAAGCCATGAGGCAATGAGCAAGCCCTGATAGCTCCATCTTCTGCAGCTACCCCGCCAGTGCAGCAGTACAAATGGGGCCGGTTCGCTCACAGAGATGTGCGCTGCCACAAGGTTATCATCTGGAAAACCCATGATGGGGCAAGTTTCTTTGGCAAGACACTGAAGTGACTGATGGAAGAAAATCAGTTGGTGTGTGTCCAATAAGCAACGAATCTCTCTCTGAAACCAACAAGAACCTTCCTGAGTGGTAACCATTTAACTTTAAGCACCAGAATCTGGTGAAATTCATAAATGTTAAATTCCGTGCACAGTATAAGAATTGCTTGATGCCAGTGAACTTGGATAAGTGAATGATTGGACTATTAAAGCAAAGAACGTTCCTGAACATATACTCATTAGAAGGGGGTTAATAGTAATGTTAGAGTTTGATCCTGTTTTTATGTTTAAAGAAAATTAAAAACAACTTGTTTAAGTAACTTATTGTCTTGGTGAATTTCTATTGCTGCTGCTGAGTTTTGGGGTCCTCTGGGCTCGTTACAATCGTCACTGCACCTAATCTAATATTTAACTGTGAATATGTTATAGGATGTGTCTGAATATAATTTGCATGTTGGAGCAGCTCTGTATAAAGTTTACTGTATAAAGTATAAAGCTGAATGGAACTTCATGCAAACCTACAATTCACTGGAATTATTTGGCCAAATGCCCAAATATTGACCACGACATCTCGACAAGAAGCAGAACTATTAACTGTTTTTGATCCCAACACCACACTAAAATGATTTGGATTGGATTGGATTAATTTCTTTGCAGCAAATGGGATTTTTATAGCTACACAGTTCACGGCCTCTCAACAAGTCTAAGCAATCTCTCAATGACAAACCTACATTAATCAGATTTGAATTCTGCTCTTATATTTGGAAGTGCTGGACAGATGTCCCACTAAAGTAGTGGTTAGCACAATGCTGTTCCAGCGCCAGTGACCAGAGTTCAAATCCAGAGCTGTTGGTAAGTTTATATTTTCCCTGTCAGTGTGGGTTTCATCCCACCCTTCAAAACATATGGCAGCATGGGCTTATGGGCTGAAATGGCCTTACTGTGCTGTATGTTTAAATTAAAATTAATTTTTCACACTCCAAGAATACAAGAGAAAATTGTTTATCTCATTAAGTGACCAATTTCCCACTTTTACTGTTCCTTTACCTGCATCTTCCATTTGCTAATATTATAATCAGGAACAAAGGGCTCAGGCCTGCAACTTTGGTTACCCTTTACTTCGTATGTATGCTGCATGACCTGCTGAGTTTCTGCAGCAAATTTGTGTATTGCTCTCGACCTCTGTGCCTGCAGATTTTCTCATCGCTGAGAATGAATGACTTAAGGTATGCCCTTCTTGCTGGAGAGAAAACTTCTTCAAGGAAGGCATCCTTTGAAGGATCAACTGAACTAAGGGACACATGCTGATTGAAGTAAAAACACATGCTGGAGGTAGGTAGTCATTGTCAAGCAAGCTCAGGTCCAAAGCGTCAGCAATATATCTCCTATGGACACTGCAAGACTGGCTATTTTCCTACAGCAGAGGTAGGTCAACTATTATATTAATGAATGGGTGAGCAGGCTTAAAGGGCCAGATGATTGGCCTTAAGAAATATGCACCACCACCCCCTCCCCCATATAAAGCCACAGAGTATCCCCATTTGTGGCTAAACATTTCTTACCTGAATTTGCCCAGAGCGCCTGAGGCACCAATGCCAACCCTCCTCAGGGAGGGATAATCAGCGGAGCACCAGTGCTCCACCACCGCACCTGAACACGCAGCCGCCGTAAACAGCTGCTTAGGGGCAGTTGATGACTCCATCAGCCCATGGCCAAACTCCCTGCTGCCTGACAGCCCCCCACCACGGGAAGTCAGCAGGGGCTGCCAGGACAGGTGGACAGCCCAGCTGGCTGCTCCAGCACCTCATTGGGCGCTTGTCTTTGGGGCTGCTGTGGCTCAAAATGCGGCATAGCAAATGGCAGTCTTCCCTATCCATAATCCCACACGCAGCTGGAACTGTTCTGGGAACCACAGAGCAGTTCTACCTGCATGGGGGATTATGGGCAGGGAAGACAGCCATTGCTATGCCACACATTTATGACGGGTGGTGCTACAGCACCAGTCGTCCCACCTCCATCAGATCCAGAGGACACTACAAGGCACCTCTGGATATGAATGCGATACTGGAGCAGCCTTTTAGGGCTGCTGTCTGAAAGGTAAGCATGAAATTTTCGATCCGCTCCTGTCACTGGCCTCAAGGTGGAGGGTTCACCACAAGGAGACCAGGAGCCCAAATGGAATAATTAACATGAAGCACACACATGTATAAGTAGATTTTATTAAACAATAATTTGTTTTTCCATTGGCCATGTCAGCTGAAGGCCATGAAGAGCTAGTGAAAAGCATTTTATTTAATAATTGCTTAAGTTTTTAATCAGTATTGCAGTTACAGAAACAGTGCTGAAGGTAAGACAGAGGCAATCAGTCTTCAGGTCTTGAGATATGATGGTCTTGAGTCAAGTTTTAAGTGGTGTCAACTCTGAAAAAGGTATTTTCCTGTGATCAAAAATCTCTCTCTCTATCTGGGGGAAGAAAAAAATCAACAAGTTAAACAGAATATCTGGCTGAAGTGGTAAATCCGTCAGATTTCTTTCGTTAAAATTGCTACTATCTAGTTTTTTTTTAAACTTTATTTAAGATTTTATAACATGAATAACATATAGAATTACATTAAAAAACCAAAATAAAGAGTGAAGAATTAATAAAGTTCATAATATATGTGAGAAAAGTAATTAATACTAAGATATCAGACTTAAAAAACCGAACCAAACACCCCTTTCTAGTCCCACCTCCCTGCACAATGCCCATAACCCTCCATCTTCTTCTCATCCATATACCTGTCCAACCTTTTCTTAAATAATACAATTGACTCCGCCGCCACTATTTCTCCCGGAAGATCATTCCACACGGCTACCACTCTCTGAGTAAAGAAGTTCCCCCTCATGTTACCTCTAAACCTCTGCCCCTTAATTCTTAACTCATGTCCTCTTGTTTCAATCTTTCCTCCTCTTAACGGAAATAGTCTATCCACATCCACTCTGTCTATCCCTTTCATAATCTTAAATACTTCTATCAAATCCCCTCTCAACCTTCTACGCTCCAAAGAATAAAGACCTAATCTGTCCAATCTCTCCCTATGCTCTAGATGCTTAAACCCAGGTAACATTCTGGTAAACCTTCTCTGCACTCTCTCCACTCTGTTTATATCCTTCCTATAATTAGGCGACCAGAACTGCACACAGAACTCCAAATTAGGCCGCACCAACGTCTTATACAATCTCAACATCACCTCCCAACTCCTATATTCCATGCAATGATTGATAAAGGCCAGCATACTAAAAGCCTTCTTCACCACCCTATTCACGTGAGTTTCTACCTTCAGGGAACGATGTACCGTTACTTCTAAATCTTTCTGCTCTTCTGTATTCCTCAATGCTCTCCCATTTACCACGTATGTCCTATTCTGATTTTTCTTACCAAAATGAAGCACCTCACACTTATCAGCATTAAATTCCATCTGCCATTTTTCAGCCCACTTTTCTAAGCAGCCCAAATCCCTCTGCAATCCTTGAAAACCTTCTTCATTATCCACTATTCCACCTATCTTAGTATCGTCTGCATATTTACTAATCCAATTCACCACCCCATCATCTAGATCATTAATGTATATAACGAACAACAATGGGCCCAATACAGATCCTTGAGGCACACCACTGGTCACCGGTCAAACAAACAGAGTTAAGATGAAACATATATTTAACTCAAACTTAATACAAAAAAATTAGTAAAGTTAGTAACATTGTCTATCAAAAATTCTTAAACAATAATCAATTCTTTAAAAAAAAATTGTAGCATAAGAAAAAAAAGATGAAAACAAAAACTTTCTCTATAGAGATAAACCTTCACCAAATATCAACTAACTTCACATCTATCATCATATTAGTCACATAAACCACCATCTTAAAACAAAATTCAAACCTCATTAAACATTGTACAATTCAATTTTAGTACTCTTCCACCATTTTTCCCTTTTACTCTTGAATAATTATCCAATAAAAGCTCCAATACCACATTTAAATATCCCCAATCATTACGTTAAAATTCAGATATCCAAATAATAAAAACACATCTACAACGAAATCTATATCTTCAACAAATGGAGCATAAACCACAAAGCTACTATCTAGTTGAGATGTTTTAAGTATTCTCAACAACTTTCTAATTATACAAACACTGAACGCCTTGCCTTGTTTTCTCAATTTGCTCTCTCATGAACTTCCCTGGTTCCAATGGCATGGCTTCTTGCTCCTATCAGCAGTTTATCTTTGTGCATTATGTGACAACTGGTGTGCATTTCGTGTTCACCCATAACCACTTGCCCTGGTCATGCTTTGTAAATTGACGGTTTGTAGCAGCGCTATGGCGGCACTACAACTCAGAACGCATCAAACCTGCAATGTGATGTCAGTAAGCAATGACATCAGCGCATGATTCTGGCTTTTAAAAAGTTGCACAGGTGACGAAAAGTAGATCTGTTTGATTCACTCAAGAAACGCCTCGTGCGGTTATTTCATTGTGTCCACTGTGACACCAGTGGCCACAATTGGTGACCCTGATGAGTCCAAAAATGTAGTTTTTGACAAACGTGGACTCTGCAGCTGTTGCTGTGAAGCTACCACCTTTCTGGACAGTGGAGCCTGAACTGTGGTTCCAACAGGCTGAACACAATTTCACCTTCACAAAGTCAAGTTGGACACCACTCATTATTACCATCTCGTCAGTGGCCTGGACCAGGCTGTTGCTAAGAGGGTCAGCGACTTCCTACAGGATCCACCATGAACCACCCAACAGTCTGTCGCAAAGGTCGACCACCTAAAATAAAGACAAACTTTTCTGCCAGTTCTTTTGAGGGGGGGGGGGGGGGGGTGTGTGTGTAGCAGCACTACAACTCCCAGAAGGCATCAAACAAGCTATGTGATGTCACTACGTGATGACATCAGCAGCTGATTCTGGCTTTTACAAGGTTGCACAGGTGATGAAGAGTAAATTAGTTTGATTTACCCTAGAAACGCCTTTTGATTATTTTGTTGTGTCCACTGTGATTCCAAAGGCCACAGGTTGCTCAAAATATTAGAGGCCATAGCTCTATGCTGAGAGGGAGAAAGTTTAAAGAAGATTTAAAAGGAAAAATATGATTATTTTTCCATCCAGATAGCTAAAGGTGATCTTGTGCTATGGTGACAAACACTGCACCTTCAACATCAGCTGGATACATTGATTCATCTGTCAGCTGCTCAATATAAATTTATACATATAGCACGGTAAATGGCCATTCCGGCCCACGAGCCCATGCCACCCAATTTACAACCAATTAACCTACACCCCTGGTATGTTTTGAATGGTGGGAGGAAACCGGAGCCACTAGAGAAATCCCACACAGACATGGTGAGAACATATAGACTCCTTACAAACAGCGTGGGATTTGAACCCTGGTCCCGATGACTGGTGATGTAAACCACTACGCCAACCGTTCTGTGATAAATGAAGTATGCTTCATTTGCTAATGAATAAACCATCAACATTTACCTGTTCATCTCTTCTTTATTCCTTCTTAAATTTAATTTTAAAAGTACTGCTCGGGAATCTGGACCGACCCAATCCCCAAGCAGTCTTTCTACTATATTAGAATATCACCACAACCATTCCAAAACCAATGAACTGAGTTGAGCCCATTCATATTTTTATCCTATATGAGCCTGTTACATTTTGTTTTTGTAATTCAGGGGAAACAAAAGCCTCCTGGCCAATCCATTCCTTCAGGAGCAATACTCCTGAATCACGATAGGAGGCAAGAATTCAAATAAGCAAACATAGCTCAAACGTCCACACTTGTGGAAAGCTTTCACATTTAACTCAAAGCAGCATCTAAAGTTTCAAAATGTACATATTGCACATTAAATGGTCTTGGTGTAAGGAATAATCCTTTGCACGAAATCTGAGAAGGCTGCACAGCCTTTCCCCACCAGTATTTTGGCAGTAGGAAAATCCTACACGATACCCACCACTTTGTTCTAGCCGCAAACCCTTTCGCGACTGCTCCATCTTGTCTATGAACTGCTCCAAAATCTTCACGGGTCCCAGGAGACTTGTTTTCTTATAATCTAAGTGAAGAGAAATGAAAAGTTCAATCACAATTTCTCATCCGTTTCCATCATTGTAGGAAAAAAATTCTCCCAATGGCTTTCCATATCAGATTTTTGACCCTTGCTGCAGCACAATCCTTGTGGCGTCTCCGACAATTCACACAATGAGAGGCAACCTGACAGTCCTACCTTCCTCACAAAGCAGCCATGCAGTAGTTAAAAGCACTAGGAAAAGCCTGAGGTGCATCTCAGGCCTATGTAATAAGCAAGTCTGTCATGGGAAGGTCACAAAATCTCATGGCTCGAAATAGAAACAAAAAGTCCTAACGGTCCATTTCCTATCGTCATTTGTTGACACGTACAGGCCATTTTGATGATGCACAAGTGCATCAGTGTCCACAGAGCCTGCCCTTCCTCTGCAGGTGTCAAGTACTTCAGGAAAGGAAGGTGGAAAAACAAGGGATGACAATCTCTTGATGCATTCTGAGGGATTGCTCCTTCCACAGGAAGACGCCCTTTTCTATTCTTACCTCTGGTGCGACGCTTCACCTCTGGCTCCCCACCATTCTCTGTGCTTGCATTCTCCCGCTCTTCCTCAATTTTCTGGTCAAGCTCCTTGCAAAGAGAACTGAAAGAGTTCAACATCAGGATTAGAGTTGTAACCTTTTAATCCATAAACACTGCTCTGATACCTTCAGGAGAGTTAATCATATGGTGGAGGTACTAGAGCACCCAAGACCATCACTGACAAGTTTAAACAGATAGTCAACATGCTGCCCTATAAGGAGGGATATCAAGGACACCTGACTACTCACTCAACATCCTAACATGTCATATTTCCAACTTCGTGATTGGCCACCTAAACTGCAAACGGGCAGAGACTTTGGATGGTTTCTTCTCATTTAATGGGAAATGGATTCATAATCCCCAAAGATACTAACTCCCTGCTAAGCTATAGTTCTGACAGTCTGAGCACCTTCTCTTTAGATAATCTGTGGGTGACCATCAACAGCAGTCCAAAAGATTTACCCTTCCTTAAATTCAGCAACGTTTCCCTCTGACTGGAAAGTCACTTTAAGGCAATGATGGGAATAAACTAACATCTTCCAAGATGCTTCAATGTGCTCTGCCAGAACTGCAGTTTGACAATCCCAGACTACAAAAATCATTTTGAAAATCACTCAAGTAATCGATGGTTACAAGTACAAGATGTAACTGATTGAAAGTGACATCACAGCCAACAGAAACCAGACCAGACCAATGTGGTTCAACAGCAGAAAGCTCTCTGCACCAGAGGGGTGCTGTAAATTAGCCTGTGCCCTTATCAAGGGAAGACAGGATGCAATGGTCAAAAAAACTGCAGATGCTAGAAATCGTAAATAAAAACAAAATGCTGGAAACACTCAGCATGTCAGGCAACATTTGATGGGAGTGTTATGAGCCCAGAGGATCCCAAAACCCAGCAGCAATAGATATTCACCAAGACAAATGGTTACTTAAACAAAGGTTGCTTTTAATTATCATTAAGCATGAAAACAAAATCACACTTTAACTTATCACTATTGACTTAACTAACCTAACTTAACCCCCTTCTAATTCTAAGCGCACGTGTATGTAATGTGTGTGTAAGTTTAGAAAAGTTATTTGATTCACAGTCTAATCTCACTTCTCATTTCTCCAAGTTCATTGGTTGCAGGCAATTCTTATACTGTGCACAGAATTTAACACTTATGAAGTTCACCAGGTTTTGGTGCTTGAAAGGCAGGAAGGTTCTTGTCGGTTTTCAGAGAGAGATTTGTTGTTCGCTGGTCACCCACAACTGATTCCTTTTTAATCAGCTACTTCAGTGTCTTGCCGAAGAAACTTGCCCCCTCAGGGTTCTCCAGATGATAACCTCAGTCCCGTTCCAGTCCCAGCTGCCACTGCTGACCGTAAAACTGCAGAAATGATCTTTGTCTCTCTCTCTGATTAAAAGCCTGTTTGACTCTCTCTACTTACAAAACCACACGACCCTCTTAGAACAGCAAGTTCCACTCCAGACAACCTGCGGCTCCATAAGTTCTTTCATCTGTTGCCTTTTTGTAAACAACAATCCATTAGCAAAGTCTCTTGGGCACTCTCCAAAGCTTTTGCAAAGGCTCTTTGCACCAACATGTCTAGCATGAGCAGAGCTCCAGTATTTTAAATGAGATCTGTTTTGAAGTGTTTGTATGTGACCTACACTAACAAACCCTGCCCCAATTTATCTCCCAAAAACATATCTATATACAAAACAAACACAACAGTTTTACAGGAGTCAAACAGGTAAAACTTCAGGTCAGATATCCCAAGGTTTCCTGATGATCCTAACTGCAATGACTTATTAAAAGACTTACAATTTTTTTTCTCTCTCTATTGCAGTCAGTTTGTTTACATGTGTACAGCTTTCTTTTCCATTCCCAATAAGTAATAATTGTCTCGCCTGCTGAAAAAAGGATCTCACGATTGTATGTGATGTCATGTATGTCATTCATTCAGGTGCCTTGCCGTTTGGCGTGGGCGACCATGTCTCTCCATCCATCACGATCTCTGACCCTCCAAATTGTAGTTATTGCCTCCCCTGTTCTCCTTTGGTGAAGGCTCCATCTTTGAGCTGAGACCGTAGTTGATGTGGAGTTCATAATTATACAAGGAAAAAATACTGAAGGGATTTCCCGTTGCCTACTTCAGTTGCAGTGTCCAAACCGGACGGGCCACCCTGCCCATTGATCAGCAGATTCATCTGCCCAGCGTTTTAGTTTTAGAACCATAAAATCCAATTTGTAGAATCTGCTTGTTAAAAAAAAGTATGTACTCTGACAATAAATTTGAAATTGTTTTTCTCGTTGACGATACAGCATTTGCTCAAAAGTCTGTTCAACCTCGTTGACCTGTAGGTGGTAGTGTCATTAATATTCATGATATAAGAAAACCAAGGTAGAAATGGGGAAAACTGAATATATCTCAAATTTTAAGATGAACTATTTTTTGACATTTTATAAATCTCAAAATGATACACAGAAGAAGCTGTTGCAACCAGTTATCGAGAAAAAAAAAGTTTCAATGCCAATCTGTGTTGCTACTGCTGTACCTTAAAAGAATTCTTGATACATGGCACCAACACAGGATAGAAAACACATTTTGTAAATATGTAAGAATGCATTCCTACCTCACTGTGGGCACACTAAAGGGATCAAACTTATCCACATTCTTCACGTCGATGGGCACCGAAATGCGTCCTGAGGCAGCAACAAAACAAGTTGATTATGCAGCTTGCAGACAGAATTGTTAATAGTGAGACAGTGGAACCCAGTACAAATCATGTGAAAACACTACTAAGCCTCAGTGACAGATTTTTGAGAGCAGTTCTTTCTTACCTGTTATCAGTGACACAGGCAGAGTCAGAAATCCAGAATTGCTAGAAGATCATCAATTCAGTGAAAAATGCACTTTGGTCTGTGTGAAACCTATCGGTCTTCCAGCACATGGAGATGCCGGTGAGGGATCGACTGGCATATTCCAAGCTGCAGGAGTATGTGCTGAGGGACACAGTGAGGCTTGGCACAGTCAACACAAGGGAACTATAGGGGAAGGACCACAGTCTACACCAGTCATTCTTCACTAAGGACTCTGCTCAAAGTTTATGGGTCCCTTTCCCTGTGAAGCATTCAAGTTTTGGTTTCTTCCTAACTTCTCTGACTACATTAAAAAAAATTACAAATATTTATGATGCATGAGGTGAAAAGAGAACAAGGCTTTTACTTAAACATACTGTGACCCCCCCCCCCCCACCCCCCATAGAGCTCCTGCTGAGAATGGCTTGTCTGGAGTCCTTCCGCTACTAGGAACTGAGGTGGTGAGATTGAGGGGGATATCCTTCAAACAACAGAGGGGAGTAACTACAAAGTGCTGCAGTGGTGCTAAGTAGAGAATGAACATAATAATGTACATTGATGAAAATATATGGATGATGAAAATATATGGATGACTCTAAAGCCGCTTTCAGGTGCATTCTCTGCCAAGAATGTGCCTGCAGAACCTGTGGAATGGTCGTTCAGGTGGCAGCACTAAAAGCGCAGCACTGGCCATCTGAAAGGGATAGCTGCACGGGAGGCACCTCGGAGCACACTCCGGCTCCTGTCCCTTCGGCTGTCAGGGTTGGGGTGGCGGGCTGTCAGAGCTGGGGTGGCGGGCTGTCAGAGCTGGGGCGGCCGGCGCGGGCTGTCCCCACACTGATCCCACTGCCTCATGCTCTCCCCACAGCCCTATGTTGGTCCCCACACTGATCCCACTGCCTCATGCTCTCCTCACAGCCCTGTGTTGGTCCCCACACTGATTCCATTTCCCCGCTCTCTTTCCCCACACTGATCCCACTGCCCTGCTCTCTCCCCATCAGCCCTATGTCAGTCCCCACACTGATCTCACTGCTCTGCCCGCGCCAGCCAGCCCAGCATCCCACACCGGCCGCCACACAGTGTGGGGACTGATACAGGGCTGTGGGGAGAATGGGACAGTGAGATCAGTGTGGGGATCGATTGTTATCCCGCTTTCAGGCGGCTGCATTCAGGTGCTGGAGGCGACCTCAGTGCTCCGGCGATTATCCTTCCCAGAGGAGGGTTACCAAGTGCCCCTCGCAGGCGCCTCCTGCACTTTCAGGTGGCCTCCTGACAGCCGCATAGAGGTCAAATATGAGCTTTACATCAGGGTATTTGGCTACCTGAAAGTGCCTTAAGATGTAAAAGATTTTGAACTGGTTTCCTTTGTAAATAGTTAATTGTGAATAAAGTTTATTTTTGAAAAAAACCCAGCAAATGGGCTTACAACACCAAAGGTCAGGATTGAATCCTGATCTCAGCTTTGTGATAGCAACTCTATTAGTCACACTGTGCCACAATCTCTCTTTATTTGAGTAGGACATCACAATATGAGAGTACCTTCCAAGCCCTTTCATCTGTGAACTGATAGTCTTAATACAGCCAATAATGGTAAAAATCTGCTCAGAGAGGTTCAGCAAGTAGTGCCACTGCCTCACAGTTCCAGAAACTTGGGTTTGAACCTAGTCTTGAGTGCCTTGTTTGTGGAAGTGTGCCTCAGGGATCAGTGCTGGGACCATTGTTGTTTGTCATTTATATCAATGATCTGGATGGTAATGTGGTAAATTGGATCAGCAAGTTTGCAGATGACACAAAAATTGGAGGTGCTGTGGACAGCGAGGAAGGTTTTCAAAGCTTGCAGAGGGATCTGGACCAGCTGGAAAAAATGGGTTGAAAAATGGCCGATGGAATGTAATGCAGACAAGTGTGAGGTGATGCATTTTGGAAGGACAAACCAAGAAAGGACATACACGGTAAATGGTCGGGCACTGGGGAGTGAAGTAGAACAGAGGGATTTGGGAATATAGATACATAATTCCCTGAAAGTGGCGTCACAGGTGGATAGGGTTGTAAAGAGAGCTTTTGGCATCTTGGCCTTCATAAATCAAAGTATTGAGTACAGGAGTTGGGATGTTATGGTGAAGTTGCATAAGACATGGATAAGGCCAAATTTGGAGCATTGTGTGCAGTTTTGGTCACCTAACTACAGGAAAGATATCAATAAGATAGAAAGAGGGCAGAGAAGATTTACTAAGATGTTGCCTGGACTTTGGGAACTGAGTTACAGGGAAAGGTTAAACAGGTTAGGACTTTATTCCCTGGAGCGTAGCAGAATGAGGGGAGATTTGATTATTTAAAATTATGAGGGGTCTAGACAGAGTAAATGTAGGTAGGTTTTTTTCACTGAGGGTAGATGAGATACAAATCAGAGGACATGGGTTAAGGGTGAAAGGTTTAGAGGGAACATGAGGGAGAACTTTTTCACACAGAGAGTGGTGGGGATGTGGAATGACCTGTCAGCTTAAGTGGTGAATGTGGGCTCAATTTTAATTTTTAAGGAGAATTTGGACAGGTACATGGATTGGAGTAGTTCATCATGGACTAGAAGGACCTGTTTCTATGGTTTTGTGGTATTTGATTATTGCATTTTATTCTGGGTTCTCAAGATTCCTTCTATATCCCAGAGAAATGCAAGTTGGCTGCAGCACTTTGAGCAGAGGTGCTTGGAAGACATTCTGTTTTTTGGAAGGACGGAAAAGGGGCTTTTCGGCAAATGGCTGAGTTTTGCTGATGCTCAGGGTAGAGTTAATGGACACGAGAGAGGTTTTGAAAAGTAACAAAAAGACACACTGACAAATTACCTGTTTTTGGATGGACAGAAAAGGGGCTTTTCAGCAGATGGTTGATACTTTTACTAACGTTCACATCCAGCCGAGGATAGGAGTACTGCAGCTTGATCTCTTTCAGATGGCAGTCTTTTGAACTTCTTTCCAACTGTAAGAATACCATTTGATGAATGACAAATTTAGCTTCAATATTGTATTAAAAGACTGTTGCAAGCATGGCCTTAAGAAATCAGCCATCATAAAGGATCACAAAATCCCAGTCATAATCTTCTTATTGCTACCTCCCAAGTTCAAGAGGTATATTTCTCCAACAGCTATCATTCAAGATTCCTTTATTGTTATATATATAATAGAACATATATTACAGGAATTGTCTTCTGTCTGCAATAAGGCAAAGAGTCGCCATGAGTGCACCCGACATCCCTTACAGTACGAGAGAAAGATTGTGCTCTTCAACCTCCCAATACAACTCCGATAAACTACTCAGACCACCAAAAGATCCTTCTGCACTTTTGAAATGTAACTTTTTTTGCACTAACTGCAACTATGAATCTCTATTATCCATCCTTTTATATTATCTCTTTGTCTCATGGCACATTGTGGTAATTCATACTATTGCAGTTGGTGCATCTTACGTACTTGTTTAGCTACAGCAACTAAGAATTTAATTGCTTCTGTACATGACAATAATGACTCATACTCAATTGATGTTTAATATTTCTATTTTCAGTCAAACATTAGCCAATTGTCATCGACAAAATCTGAATTAAAAGACAAAATAGTCAACATTTAACCTGCTTGGATTTGAAGTGCAAACTAAAAGCAAAAGATGTCAACATGAGATCAATTTGCAATTCTCTGGGACAAATGATGGTCTTGACATGATAGCCTCTCTGGTCCTTTCTTTCATGAACACCTGTGACCAATTGAATGAAGCAGGCTCAATCAATTGAATGCTCCATAATAGAAAAAACACACCATATGTTTGGGATTAAGCCATTTAGAACACAATCTGTCAAATTCAATCACTACTCCACAATGAGCTTTCTCATCTCTGCCAAGGTGACTCACATGGGTTAAGGAACTGGCAAGATATGAGCGCTGCAATCCCCCTTGGAAGAGCAGGTAGATGAGTAAGCACAAACAAGACAAGGTCTGTTATAAGGTAATACTCTCAAATATGCTTTCAACACCTTGTTTTAGTAAATACTCATTCTCCAGTTTGGGCAAGGAAGCTACTGCCTGGAATCAATTTGCAGTAAATTTGCAGGGGTGGCACAGTTGGCAAAGCAGTTAGTGCAACATTGTTACAGCACCAGCAATCAGGACTAGCTGTCCGTAAGGAGTTTCTATGTTCTCCCCGTGTCTGTGTTGGTTTTCCCTGGGGACTCCGGTTTCCTCCCACCATTCAAAAACATACCGAGGGTTGTCGGTCAATTGGGTGTAATTGGGCTCATGGGCCGAAATTGCCTGTTACCGTACCATATGTCTAAATTTAAAAGAAAAAAATTTTAAAGAAAGAATCCATTTGCCATGTCATATCCATTCCAACCAAAAATGAATTTTACATTAATTCTACTTCCAGGCAGATCAGTCTCACAGGTTACAGCATTTCAAGCACACTTCCAGAAGTTCATCACTTGTTGAGTGAAAATTCGACTCCCCCTCTAACCTTTCTACCAATTAAATCTATTCTTCAGAACTAACATTTCTGCAAAGGAAGAGGCCTCCAATCTATTCATCATCATCTAGGTGCCTTGCCATTCGACATGGGCCATCATAGAAACATAGAAGATAGGAGCAGGAGTAGGTAATTCGACCCTTCGAGCCTGCTCCGCCATTCAACGAGATCATGGCTGATCTTAAAGTTCAGTACCCCGTCCCCGCCTTCTCTCCGTAACCTTTAATACCCTTATACTGAAGAAATAGATCTAATTCCCTCTTAAATATATTTAATGAACCTGCCTCTACTGCCCTCTGTGGCAATGAATTCCACAGATTTACCACCCTCTGGGTAAAGAAATTCCTCCTCATCTCGGTCCTAAATGGTTTGCCTATTATCCTCAAACCATGGCCACGGGTTCTGGATTTTCCCATCATTGGAAACATCCCATCCGCATCCATTCTGTCCAGTCCTGCAGAATTTTATATGTCTCTATGAGATCCCCTCTCAATCTTCTAAACTCCAGCGAGTACAATCCCAATTTGCGCAATCTTTCCTCATAAGTCATTCCTGCCATTCCAGATATCAGCCTGGTGAATCGCCTCTGCACTCCCTCCATTGCAAGAACATCCTTCCTTAGATAAGGTGACCAAAACTGCACACAATACTCCAGGTGGGGTCTCACCAAGGCCCTGTACAGCTGCAGTAAGGTATCCTTGTTCCTATACTCAAACCCTCTTGATATGAAGGCCAACATATCATTTGCCTTTTTAACCGCCTGCTGTCCCTGCATGCTCGCCTTCAGAGACTGGTGTACAAGTACCCCTAGGTGTCTCTGCACTTCCCCATCTCTTAATCTATTGCCATTCAAATAGTAATCTGCCCTCCAGTTTGTATTACCAAAGTGGATAACCTCACATTTATTCACATTGTAGTGCATTTGCCATGTATCTGCCCAGTCCCTCAATTTATCCAAATCACACTGGAGCTTCCTGACCCCCTCTTCCGTGCACACAACCCCTCCTAGCTTAGTGTCATCTGCAAATTTGGAGATATTACATCCAATCCCCTCATCCAGATCATTAATGTAAATTGTGAACAGCTGGGGTCCCAGTACAGATCCCTGTGGCACCCCACTGGTCACCGCCTGCCACTCAGAAAATGAGCCATTTATCCCAACTCTCTGTCTTCTACCTGCCAGCCAGTTCTCAATCCACATCAATACTTTGCCCCCAATCCCATGAGCCTTGATTTTGTAAGCCAGTCGTTTATGCGGGACCTTATCGAAGGCCTTTTGGAAGTCCAGGTACACTACATCCACTGGCTCTCCCCCATCTGTCACCATCTCAAAAAATTCCAATAGATTTGTCAAGCACGATTTACCTTTTGTAAATCCATGTTGACTCCGTCCGATCCCTTCTCTGCTAGTCATATGCTCTGCTATTACATCCTTAATAATGGATTCCATCATTTTGCCCACTACTGATGTAAGGCTCACCGGCCTATAATTCCCTGCTTTTTCTCTACCTCCCTTTTTAAATAGTCTCTCCATCCATCACAATCTCTGACCCTCTGAATTGCAGTTGTTGCCTCCCCTGTTCTCCTTCGGTGAAAGCTCCATCTTTGAGCTGAGATCGTAGTCAATGTTGAGTTCATGATTACAGAAGGGGAAAATACTGAAGTGGTTTCCAGTTACCTTCTTCAGTTGCAGTGTCTGGACTGGATGGGTAACCCTGGCCACTGATCAGCAGATTCATCTGCCCAGCATTTTTAGTTTTACAACCATAAATTCCAATTTATAGAATCTGCCTGTAAAAACCATCCACCATCTGTAATCCATGGCTTCACGTGACCCTGATTGAGAGGCTAAACAGGTACGAGTCCTTGCAAAGGGGTGACCTGTACATTATCAGACGGAAGGAGTGCTTTACACCTCCTTTTGCTGAGCAATTGAGTAGCACCGACACTGATCCTCAATTTATTCACCTCAATGAAATGTCCTCTCAGCCTACACTGTTCCAACAAAAACAACTCCAACCTGGGGAGTTTTTTCCTGAAACTGCAACTCCCCAGCCTGACAACATCCTTGTGAATTTCCCCCACACCCCGGCACTCTCTCTGGTAGTATCACACATTTCCTGTAATGAAATGACCAAAAGTGTCGAGTTAGTTTTAAAACAGTTTGAACACGACTTTCATGCTGTCGTACTATGTTTCCGTGTATAAAGGCAAGTATCTTGTAATATGTCTGCATCTACCTGACATGTATTTCCTGATCTCTCTTCCTCTACACTTGTAACGTACCAAAACCTGTGGAATTCCACTAGCAATGCAATACTTTCTATAAAACAGCAATCAAAACCAAAAATATTTCATTTTTAGAAACTGCATGACATTCATTTTAAATATTAGCATTCAATCTTTTTCAATCATTGTGTCCAATAGGGCTTTCATTATGTGACCACTTACATTGTTTTGTAACAATTTCCAGCGCTCAGCTGAACTTCGTGCTTTCATGAAATCCTTTTGCAATCCCTCTCGAAACTGTGCACACTTGTTAAGGAAACTGTGCACACTTCATTGTTTTATTTAAATATCTCAACACATCTTTAATAAATCAAAGTTTAAAAACAACATCTTTTTAACCACAGGAACTCTTAAAGAACTTAACATTCAGTTTCTTGGCAATATTAGTCCTGCACAATGCTCCCAAGAGGTTGTGTAACATCCTGGGACAACCTGACCTAGTTATTTACAGCAGAGCATTTGCACCACTCTTGCCTTGTGTGTGGTCCTATGACAGAGTCCAACGTGCAAGTCACACCACTCTGCATGTGCATGCCATCTAAGAATTTCATGGTTATCGAGAAACAAACAAGTTGACAGCAAATACAAGTTTGAAAAAATCAGTTTATTCTGAGAGAACAGCCTCACTTTTGATACAACTGAGTGGGCCTGGAATTAAGCTAGATATTAAATCTATTTCCAAAAAG
The DNA here is from genome assembly GCF_036971445.1 of Narcine bancroftii. Lineage (NCBI taxonomy): Eukaryota > Metazoa > Chordata > Chondrichthyes > Torpediniformes > Narcinidae > Narcine > Narcine bancroftii. The sequence goes on from NC_091480.1 coordinate 56,670,472, forward strand.
GATATTAAAGACTCTTACTCACATCACATAACAATTTTGTTCTAACAGCGGAATTTTAACATGCACTCCAGGATTTCTGATCCCAAAACATAACCACTATATTAGTGTTTATCAAATATTAATTTTCAGGATTCAGATGCAGTCAAAATAGTCAGAAACAATTCCCCTTGAGAAGGTGATGATGAGCCCGTTGCAGTTTTTCAGAGGACAATGCCTCAATGTTGTCTTGGTCACAGTGCGTGCAGGGATGAGATACTTCATTTGCTGAGGATTTGCAAATGGAATCGAGCATTTTGTAGTATTAATGAGCCAAAAGCAATCTGCTGGTCCCAACCATTTTGGAGTTGTACTGTACATGGGTTTGCAGATTTGACCAGCTCCCCTTTGAAATATGGGTACTGTAACAATCCTTCCCAGCAGGGAAATGAGTAGGATTAAGGAAGCAGGACATGAGGCAGATGACAGGCTTTTCTAGTTTTATTTTTAGCTCTTTCTTTTTATTCCCTACCTGGTTGTTTTATTCCTAGGTTACTGTAGGAGTCATTGATCCCATCAGTATTTGTATCTGTATAATTTATATGACCATATGTATTGGGGTGGGGGGGGGGGGGGAAATAAATACAGACTCAGCATGTTATTTGAGTGTTGAAAGGGATTGTATCGTTGGTTTGAATTTTTATGAGTCTACGAAAATCAAAAATAAAATATTCAAAAAAAAATTTGGAAGTGGAAATTTTCTCCAGAACGTTGGTTATGTTTTCTTTTCTTCTTTGGCTTGGCTTCGCGGACTAAGATTTATGGAGGGGTAATGTCCACGTCAGCTGCAGGCTCGTTTGTGGCTGACAAGTCCGATGCGGGACAGGCAGACACGATTGCAGCGGTTGCAAGGGAAAATTGGTTGGTTGGGGTTGGGTGTTGGGTTTTTCCTCCTTTGTCTTTTGTCAGTGAGGTGGGCTCTGCAGTCTTCTTCAAAGGAGGTTGCTGCCCGCCAAACTGTGAGGCACCAAGATGCACGGTTTGAGGCGATATCAGCCCACTGGCGGTGGTCAATGTGGCAGGCACCAAGAGATTTCTTTAGGCAGTCCTTGTACCTCTTCTTTGGTGCACCTCTGTCACAGTGGCCAGTGGAGAGCTCGCCATATAACACGATCTTGGGAAGGCGATGGTCCTCCATTCTGGAGACATGACCTACCCAGCGCAGTTGGATCTTCAGCAGCGTGGATTCGATGCTGTCGGCCTCTGCCATCTCGAGTACTTCGATGTTAGGGATGAAGTCGCTCCAATGAATGTTGAGGATGGAGCGGAGACAACGCTGGTGGAAGCGTTCTAGGAGCCGTAGGTGATACCGGTAGAGGACCCATGATTCGGAGCCGAACAGGAGTGTGGGTATGACAACGGCTCTGTATACGCTAATCTTTGTGAGGTTTTTCAGTTGGTTGTTTTTCCAGACTCTTTTGTGTAGTCTTCCAAAGGCGCTATTTCCCTTGGCGAGTCTGTTGTCTATCTCGTTGTCGATCCTTGCATCCGATGAAATGGTGCAGCCGAGATAGGTAAACTGGTTGACCGTTTTGAGTTTTGTGTGCCCGATGGAGCTGTGGGGGGGGGGGGGGGGCTGGTAGTCATGGTGGGGAGCTGGCTGATGGAGGACCTCAGTTTTCTACAACCCATCTGTCACATGATTTCCAGGCCAAACATTTTGGCAGTTTCCGCAAAACAGGACATCAAGCGCTGAAGAGCTGGCTCTGAATGGGCAACTAAAGCAGCATCGTCTGCAAAGAGTAGTTCACGGACAAGTTGCTCTTGTGTCTTGGTGTGAGCTTGCAGGCACCTCAGATTGAAGAGACTGCCATCCGTGCGGTACCGGATGTAAACAGCGTCTTCATTGTTGAGGTCTTTCACGGCTTGTTTCCGCATCATGCTGAAGAAGATTGAAAAGAGGGTTGGTGCGAGAACGCAGCCTTGCTTCACGCCATTGTTAATGGAGAAGGGTTCAGACAGCTCATTGCTGTATCTGACCCGACCTTGTTGGTTTTTGTGCAGTTGGATAACCATGTACAATGTTTATCCAGGTGAGTTTCTCCAGCATTGTGTTTCTTCCTCACCATGGTGTCTGCAGACTTTTGTGTTCTACTAGGATGGAATCTTGCAACAGCAAGCAGGTCTAGCATTTACATTAAATCCAATTTATAATAGTTTTAGATTTCAGATTTATTGTCAGAGTACATACATGACATCACATACAACCCTGACATTCTTTTTCCTGCGGGTAAGGCAGAATTACCGCTTACTGCTAGTGCAAAAAAAAACTGTACACATATAAACAAAGAAATGTAAACAAACAGACTGTGCATACAGAGAACAAAAGAAATATCAATAAAGTGCACAAATGAGAGTCCCTGATTGAGTTTGGTGTTGAGGAGTCTGATGGTGGAGGGGGAGCAGCTGTTCCTGAACCTGGAGGTGCAAGTCTTGTGGCAACTAGACCTCTTTCCTGATGGCAGCAGTCCCTGTGACGCCCTGGCTTTATGCTCAGGGGTATTGATGTTCCCCTACCAGACCAGAACACTTTCCACCACACCTGTGTAGAAATTTGCCAGGGTTTCTGATGTCATACGAACCCACCACAAACTCCTGAAGAAGTAGAGGCGCTGACGTGCTTTCTTCACGATGCCATTAGTGTGTTTGGTCCAGGAAAGATCTTCTAAGAAGCGACTCCCAAGAACTTAAATTTGCTCACCCTCTCCACCTCTGATCCCCCAATGATCACTGGTTTTCCCTTCCTGAAGTCAACAATCACCTACTTAGTTTTGGTGGCATTGAGTGCAAGATTGTTGTTGGTGCACCATTCGGCCAAGTTTTCAATCTCCCTCCCATATGCTGACTCATCACCCCTTTTTATACAACCCACTACCATAGTATTGTTGTACTGAACAACACATTTGTAGGTGTAAACTGAGTAGAGCAGGGGGCTAAGAACACAGCCCTGTGGTGCTCCGGTACTGTTGGAGATTGTGACGATGTTCTTACAAATCCTCATTGATTGTGGTCTGGAGGTGAGGTAACTCCAAATACACAGTGGAGTGTTGAGTCACAGGTCTTACAGTTTTCTGATCAGTTTTGAGGGGATGATGGTGTTAAACGCCGATAAAGAGCATCCTGAACAATTCATCTTTACTGTCCAGGTGTTCCAGGGTTTTGTATAGAGCTAGTGAGATGCCATCTGCCATAGACCTGTTGCTACAATAGGTGAACTGGAACATATCCCAACATCAAAGAAAGTCCAAACTGTAACAGCAGAATGTTTCTCACACCAGCCATGAGAACATGACTTTGGCGTTGAACAATTTTCTTGTTAGGTGTGACTGTGGACACACCAAGAGCTGGACCATCTTGGCTTGATTGAAGGATGGGCTCAGGGACAGGACAGAAGCATTTACTCAGAGAATGCAACAACCCATCTGTCACAGCAATTAAATGCAATGAAATTTAAAACAATTGATTCACCAAATAGGACTTATTCCGATGAAAGGATATCATCAGGGACCAAAGCTAAGATCTTTTGCCATGTTTCTTTAGTGCTAAAGAGATCTTGTTTATTCACAGCATAGTTTTCAAAATAACCATCTATCACATTCAAAGCTTCCCTGCAGGTAAATGAAAGGGTTAACAATAAGGATATGTTTAAACAGACACCAACTAACCCTTTCCTTTCTGCTCTCTAGATCCTGCCAAAAACTAGGGGGTGGCAGAGTTGGCATAGCGGTTAGCACAACACCTTTACAGCGCCAGTGATCAGGTCCAGGGTTCAAATCATGCGCTGTCTGTAAGGAGTTTGTATGTTCTCCCCATGTCTGTGTGGGTTTTCTCCAGGGACTCCCACCATTCAAAAACATACCGGGCATCATAGGTTAATTGGGTGTGATTGTGCAGCACGGGCTCACTTTATGTCTAAATTTTTTTTTTAAATTAAATTTGTTTACATCTGGACTTTTTAAAAATCTAAGACATTAAATTCAGTGCACAGCTAGTCATAACTGACTTTAAAATTTCCATAAAATACAAAACTAATCAGAGTATGAGCCCAATAAAACAACACTCCCATATCTCACAAAAATCCCATTTCACTTATCTAATCATCACAGAATCAGAAGTCTTAAGATGCTCGTTAAATAGAAAATCCTCCAACTCACTGAGATCTGCTAGTCACATGCAAAAATCTTGACGTAGGTTCATATTTCAAATCTTCACATTGGCAATACATCAGAAACTCCACAGAACATAAAATACTTGAGTTTTAATAGCTAGTCGGGGCTTGACCTCCACTGTGATTAATAGAGCTCTTAGTACTCATTAATGTCATTCTACCCTTAAAAATGTTAAGGAAAATATGCATTTCAATGGCATCATACTTTTGTTTTCAATTTAGACAGATAGCACAGTAACAGGCGCTTTGGCCCCACGAGCCCAATCACACCCAATTGACCTACAACCCCCGGTACACACGAGAACATACAAACTCCTTACAGACAGCGCTGGATTTGAACCCTGGTCCAAGTCACTGTAACAGCATTTCGCTAACTGCTATGCTGTGTCACCCTTAATCATGTTCCAGATCTCCAGTGACAAGGCAAGTCCTAAAAACCTAAAATGTCCTCCTACACTGGCCCTAGGTACACCTTGCCCCAAATGTAGGACAGACTTACCAGAGGTGAGCAATTCCCTGGAACTGGTCCTCTCATGCTTTGATCTCTGGAAACAGAGCTTAAACACATGGAAGAATTCAAAGGCAGAATGGTGCCAATGAGCTACAAGTGACATTTCCTAACTTCAAACCACTTTTGGATACATTCTCCATAGCCATAAGTAGAACTATTTCCATACTCTACAACACTTACTCAATTGAAGGGTGAATGGGATGAATCAGATGTGTTTTCTTAATTGTATCAATGCCACCCTGTAAAATAACCAATCACATTTAACAGGCTGAACAGCTGTATGCTGCACTTTCTATAAAACAGCAATCAATCTCAGGGTTTTCATAAGACACGTACCTTGACCACACTCAGGTACTCTGCAATAGCTGAGCGAGCTGCCTGGGAAAGCTTCCGTGCATTTTCATCACAAACCCAGCAATGTACCCCTCTTCGACCAGAATATACCCAAAGACGATGCAAAAACCCAAAGTCCTCTGCGGAGTGAATGCAAACCAATTATTCATCAAAGTTTTATTTGTCTGGGTCCCAGTGATATGCAGACATATTGATGGACTTGGTGGCTTTGCTAGATATTTAAAAAAGGGCTTTGTTCTCCTCTCTTCTTTTCAACTCAAATTTCAAAGGAGTTTAGCAAATTGAAGTTCTTGCGTGTCATGCCACAAAAATTACTTCTAGTGCTTGAATGTACAGCTCAGAAACAGGTGATTTGGATCGCTCCTTCTCTGCCAGTCCACATTTATGATCTTAGCACACAGCAAGGTGGTAGGGTGAGAGTAATGGCTCCCCCTCATAGGAAAGAAGATCCTGGAATTGTCCCAGCAGCAAAAGAGACCAGTCCAATAGTGGCAGTACACACTCTTGTGCAATGCCTTTGGAAAATGCAGTTTACCTGCCATTCTCAATGAGAGTGTTACGAGTTCAGAGGACCCCAAAACCCAGCAGCAATAGACAAATGGTTACTTAAACAAAAGTTGCTTTTAATTATCTTTAAACATGAAAACAGAATCACACTTTAACTTATTGCAATTGACTTCACTAATCTAACTTCTAATTCTAAGCGCACGTGTATGTAATGTGTGTGTAAGTTCAGAAAAGTTCTTTGATTCACAGTCCAATCACACTTCTCATTTCTCCAATTCTTATACTGTGCGCAGAATTTAATATTTATAAAGTTCACCAGGCTTTGGTGCTTGAAAGATAAATGGCTGCTGCTCAAAGTTCTTGTGGGTTTTCAGAGAGATTTGTTGTTCGCTGGACACCCACAACTGATCCCTTTTTAAATCAGCCACTTCAGTGTCTTGCCAAAGAAACTTGCCCCCTCAGGGTTCTCCAGATCATAACCGCTTTCATTCAGGTCACCACAGAGTTCCTTTCTGTTTCTCTTATTTCAAGTGAAACATTAGGCAGCAAGTCTTCTCGTCTTGCATGAACCACAAGGGCTTTGACCAGGATGAACTAAGCACTCACAACCAAATGGGGTTTTCCACAAGCTTTCCAGCTTGTCCAGTTCCAGTCCCAGCTGGTGACTGTAAAACTGCAGAACTGATCTTTGTCTCTCTCTCGGAAAAAAAAAGCCTGTTTTACTCTCTTTGCTTGTAAAACCACATGACCCTCCTAGAACAGATAGTTCCCCTCCAGACAGTCTGCTCCAACATGGTCTATCATGTGTTGCCCTTTTGTAAACAACAATCCATTAGTGAAGTCTCGGGCACTCTCCAAAGTCTTTGCGAAGGCTCTTCGCACTGACATGTCTAGCATTAGCAGAGCTCCAGTATTTTAAATAAGATCTGTTTTAAAGTGTTTGTATGTGAACCTACACTAACAAACCCTGCCCCAATTTATCTCCCAAAAACATATCTATATACAATACAAACACAACATAATCTGTCACCAGGGCCACAGCACATTTGGGGGTGGGGGGGGAGGGGCACAGACTGAATGCATAAAATATTTTTTATGCAGTCAGTAGGAGAAAAGTACAGAAGAAAGCAACTAAACGTGACTGCTTCATCCCTGGGGGCTCCGGTTTCCTCCCACTGTTCAAAATATACGAGGGTTGTAAGTCAAATGGGTGTGATTTGGCGGCACGGGCTCATGGACCAAAACGACCTGTTACCGTGCTGTTATGTCTAAATTTAAATTCCAAGTTAAGGCATTGCCTACTGTGTTACTGCCAGCCTAAACCAGCCATTCTCAACAACGGTTATATGTCCCCTGGGGGCCACAGCACATTTATTGGTGGGGGGGGGGGGGGTGGAAATAGATTGAAAGCAAACATTTTTTTTGTGTTTTTAATAGTTGGTAGGCCAGACGTATGGAAGACACCAACTAAACTTGACTGCTTCATAGGGAAGGGGACCCATAAACTTTGAGCAGAATCCTAAGGAGGCCATAGCCCAAAAAATGGTTGAGAGTGGCTGGCCAAAACCATCATGGTTTAAATCGCTGATCAGATTGATTAGAAGTATACAGATGGTCAACATTCGATGGGATTACATTGCAGCAAACACAAACGAATCATAAGTTGAAGAAATCATAAGTCAAAAAAGAATACGTTGTGGCGCCACAGATCCTCATGGTGAACTTGCCCCGCTGGTATCGCCACGTGGCGGGGCAGCCATGGGGAAATGGCGTCGTCAGAGGTTTCTCTCTGACTCCACCATCCATTCCAGCGCACACCCTGGACTGCGATTATGATGTCACAATGCTCATGCTGCCCTTATAGGGGCGCGCTGAATGTGAATAAAAACAGTCGCTAACGACCCTCAATGTGGTGGCTGTGTTTCTTCCACTGCTCACACCCCCACAACCTATCATTTTTTATAATTAAATTTTGAATGAATTTATTCCACAATGAAAAAACAATTAACGTACACAGCTTAAAGCACACTGGGCATGAAGAATGTGATCGCTACATAAACTGTAAGCGTGGTTGATTGCTAGAATATGCTGTACGATACTCTCACGTGATGCTGCAATCACCCAGCATCATGACAGTAGCACATCGCAAACATCGAAAAATCTTAAGTTGGACCTTCGTAAGTAGGGGTACATCCTTTAAGCCCCTTGTGATTGAAAGGTGTTGGTGGTTTGAGGGACAAGCATCCTTGTACGTGAAGCACATGCAAGGCAGCATGGAAATGCCCGACAGCTGCTGCCTCTCAGAACCAGCAACCTGGGATTAATCCTGACCTCTGGTGCTCACTGCGTGAAATTTGCATGTTCTGCCCACGACTGCATGGGTTTCCTCCCGTCACCCAAAGACGTGCAGGTCAGTGCAAGTTGTAGCTTCATAATCTACCATTGTCAACTCAGATGAGGCAGAAATATATTACAATTTTCCTCTGGACTCCAGAGGGACCAGGTCAAAGAGAACAATAAAACCTAAACAAGGGGAATTTCCTGTATGTTCTGTGAAAAACATGATGCTCTCCACTGCCCATTCACTCACCAACACACACAACACGACATAGACACTTGACTCAGTGCAGTGGAAGAAAAAGAGTTGCTGCACATAGGAAAGATTGGGGGAAAAAAGCAGAATGACCAAAATGAGGAAAAAAACACTACACAATCTCACCGTCCAATGCTCGATCCAGGATCTTGATGGCAATGGTCATCAGTGTCCAACACTTGTGGCAAATGTCTGCAGAGCTTAAGAAGATAACATCATGGAATTCCTTCAGTTTAATTCCAACACTTTTGCTTCTGCAAAATCTGCCTAAGCTGTTGTCTAAAGCAGTTATTGGAATCCTCACCCATCCCTGCAAACAGCAATGCTTGGCCATAACAAAGGAATTTTAAATTGTAAACTAAAATTATTCAATGAGCCAGAGGGTCAGTGGTTAATGTAATCTGATTCAAAAATTTCCATATTACTCCATTTTAGGTTTAATTTTGTTAAATATAATGTTTAATAACTACCCATGAGTTCAATATTTCAAGAATGAGTATATTCTCATTATATTCCCCATCTTCTTGAAGTTTTGTTGCAAATATAGCAAATAGAAATACAAAACCCTTTTTAATACAGTAGTTACAGTCACAGGATTCAAGATTCCTTTACGGTCACATACACAAAATTTGTTTACCCTGGACCACCAGTCTCGTGCCCTGCCAATGAGAAAGAGAAGTAAAAGAGAGTCTCTTCAGAGACACTGCGTATCTGTGAATTCACGCCACCCCCTTTAATGTTGTCACCTCCTGGACTTCTATAACCTCCATAGCTGCACAGCCTCCCTGTCTGGCCCAGCCCTAGGCCCTTTGCGAGCCCTGCTTAGCATTGGCACCCTCATAGATCCTGGTTCCCATGAGCCAGTCTCCAGCAGCCCACAACCTGGTTCAAGTCCTTCAGTCACCAAGTCCCCTCACATCCACTGCCATGGTTTCCTACCCTGTAGGATCCTCTCCCGGCTTCTCCTTCTTGGCAGGGGGGGGGGGGGGGGGAGGACCACCATTTTGGGCACAGATTTCCGTGGTCTTAGAAGTTAGAAAGAACGCCCACGTCCTTAACAGTGGCAACGCTACCATTTTGATTCCTTGGTAACCCAAACTCTTCAGCTAGAGGATGCGCATGAAAATTTTAACTATACTCAGGTTAATCACACTCTCCTTGCCAAATTCAATTGGGATTTGGGGGTTCATTTGAACAATGTTACTGCAGAGTTGAGATGCCCAAACGTTGATCTCCTATAACACAACCTAGAAAGGTGTTACTTTTACAAACACCTTGGTTTAACGCTGTGGAGCACTGGGCTGGTGTGAAAGGATCAGAAGCATAACCATACCTACAACAGGTTCGCACATCATCATAATCTGTCATATCAATATCAAAGACCAACTCTTTACTTTCTGCTTGGAAAGTTCCTGGCTTCACAGAGTTATGTTGACTAGGCTACAAGAGAAAAAAAAGTTAGAATATTGCCAGAGAAAATATGCAGCACAATTCATCAAATAACTCATCTTTCCTTCACAAAAAGCTTTTAAAACTTAGGTTGGAGGCTGTGTGCAGTTTTGGATGCTCAGCAGTATGAAGGACATCACAAAGTTGGAAGGAAAAAAAAGAGGAGTTTCACCAGGATGATGCCAGGAATGGAGGGCTTGAGTTATAGGGAGAGTATGGTATGGATAGACTGAGACTTTATTCCCTTGTGTAGAAGGCTGAGGGGTGATATTATGAGGGGCACGGATAAAGTGAATGCTCAGTCTTTTTCCCAGTATAGACTATTTTAGAACTATGGTATATGGTGAGAGGGGAGAGATTTAGAAGAGGACTGCGGGACAACCTTTTCACCTTTCCTATCTGGAACAAACTGCCAGTGGGAGCTGTAGAAGAGGGTACAATTACAATGTTCAAGACATTCACATAGGAAAGGTTTTGGAGAAAATGGGCCAAATGCAGGCAAATGGAATGAGCCTAGATGGGAACGAGGCATGGAGTTAGGCCAAAGGTCCTGTTCCATGCCATACAACTGACATATTGGAAACATTAAGAGTAATGGCTATAAAGTAACCTTGTGAGAATAGACAGCTCCAATGTCAATCTTGTAAGGAACCATTTTCTGCACTTCTTTCTCCAACTCATTCTGATTGTTGAAGGACTGGTAACGTACATAGATGTCACCTCTCAGAGTGAAGGAGAATTCGCGATTCTGAAAGTAGTTCTTTGGGACTGTTGGCATAAACAGAAAGCATAACTGTCAAGCCTTTTAAATAAAGTTAACAGTATGGAGCTACAAGGTCATCTGACAGCTTGAGTCTCAGGATCATTCTTCTATTCCCAGCCTACAAATGGCAACTTAGAATAGATTATTAGTTATATTTTGAAGCATGAAAAAAATGGCACGAACAGCTCCAAGAATTTGCAAGTTAGGACAGATGCCCCTCGACTTACGATGGGGTCATGTTCCGATAAACCCATCGTAAGTGGAAAAACCATAAATCGAAAAAGAATACCGCACCTATTGAACATCACAGCCGAGTCTACCTTAACTGAGCTCAGAACATGTACTGTAGCCTACAGTTGGGCAAAATCATCTAACACAGCTATTTTATAATAGTGTTGAATACCTCATGTCATTTATTGAATACTGAAAGAAATTTTGTTCAGCTTCAGCTAGCCCAGCCCAGGCTAGCCTACCTTAAATATACACATACCATAGCCTACAGCTGGGCAAATTTATCTAAAACAAAGCAGGTGTGTTTAGTAGACATGGGACGCACAAACAAAATTTTAAAAAATGCTCTCAACACAGTATTGGTTGTTTACACTTGCAGTTGTTTACACCTGTTAGCATCATCACTAGACTGCGAGCCTGGTCAAGTGGATGCTGCGGCTTCACTGCCATCGCTCAGCATCAAGAGCGAGTATCGTACCGCACATCAAAAGCGCAGGAACAGATCGAAATTCAAAATTCAAAGTACAGATTCTATCATTACTTTGAAAAATCCTCATAAGTAGAGAAGCACCTGTACAGTAAAAGTCCTAAAATCCGGATTGAGTCAGTCCGGATTTTCCGAATCTCAGGCAGTACTTTTAAAATTCAAATTTAAGGAGGAAAATGATCGTTTATTTGTTAGCAAATACAGCAGGCTTCATTTATCGAACCAGTTTTAAAGAAAAATAAAGTCAAGACAAAAATGTAAACAAATGTTTTTCACTACAAAAAAGTGTGTAATAGTTGAAATTATGTTTAAAATTGAGCATTGTAAAAGAAAAATAGACTATACAAATGAATTTTTTTTTGTGATAAGATTACCTGGTCGTTTGTTGCCGCTGTGCATCTGTGGCGGTTCCACATGCACGCACACAAAAGCCCACTAAATATAAAATGTTTGAGAGTCCAGATTCTCAGGACTTTTGCTGTAGCTAGAATAAAAATGCATTTTGGATGCCAAGTATGCTTCTAAAATTTATCCACGAGACAACAAGCTTATTGTGCTATCAACCAAAATACATCTCTCTATTTTGTTGGTCCTTTTACTCCTTTCACTAATGTCTTGGGAAGAAAATTTGCTCCTGTTATCCAGACTAGCCTCTTGTTCCCTTTGTGCAACTCAGCCATTCCAATGTGACAGAACTGTTGGAGTAGTATCACCTTCAGGGCAGTAGCAATGCAACAAAGTAACTCACCATTTCCTTCAAGGGCAATTGACATTTTGCTGACAAAAGCACATTAAAATAATTTTTCTCCCCTTTTGTTTCTTTCAGGTTTTGCACAAAATTTTAGTTGGCCCACAAAAATTTTAATGATCAAGGATCAGTTGCCTCATTATGTGGGAGAATTGCTATGCTAAAATCTAGCATTGAAATGAAATCTCTTAACACGCTGAAGCGCAATAGTTCATAGAATCATACTGTACTCCTCGTCCATGCCAACCACAGACACCAAGCTACTCCAGCCGCATTTTACATTAAGCCTGTCTGCCTTTCCTAGCTTCATTTCCCTATCCACCTATATCGCCATTTTCATTCAGCTATGGACTTGCTCTCTGAGGTGCCTCTGTAAATCAGTGCTCCGAATATTCCTATCATTTACTCCGTATGTCCAAACAGAATTTCACTTCCCAAAGTGTGTAACCTTACACTTGTCTGGATTAAATTCCATTCACCACCACTATTTTAATCGTCCTTCATTATGTGCACGGTTTCATAACTCCAAAGGAAATGGGCCAATGACAATTTTCTCAAGCAAAATATTTCAGTAAAATTTGGGTCTTGAGCAGTGTTTCTCAACCTTCCCTTCCCACCCACATCCCACCTTAAACAATCCCTTACTAATCACAGAGCACCTGTGGCATAGGGTTCACAAGGTGGTATGTGAGTGGAAAGAAAAAGTTAGAAAACCAGTGATCAATACAAATAAATAAAAAAAATAAAATAGGAGCACAATGTACATCCGTATAATGTGTATGAAGTTGTTTTTGATGCTCAACCAATAGATTTTGGAAAAAAATTGTTTCGTAAATATGGTCGTTCTACATTCTCACTGCTGAAATATAAGTGGGCATAGCTTTAATGTGAGAGTGGGAACATTTACAGACAAGTTTGCTTTTCTGGCAGAGTCGTGGGTGCCTGGAATGTGCTGTTAGGTGGAAGCAGATATGACTGTAATGTTTGGGGCATTCAAGCAGGGAATAGAGGGATAATGGACCACGTGCTGGCAGATGCACAGTTTAAATTGGCATCATGACGAGCATGGGCATTATGAACCGAAAGGTCTGTTCCTGTTCAGTGATTTCTCCAAATCAGTTCCAGCCTTTCCCTTTGGCTGCAAGACTAATGAAGTATGTTTTATTAATTTTGAATGATATTCTTATTAAACCATTTGTATTGTGAATGTTTATTTCAGTTGCTAAAGCTTAATAAATTACTGTCCCTCAGAATCTTCTCGAACACTGATACGGGGCTCACCAGCTTTGTGTCTGAGGGTGTAATGAGGGCTCCAACAATCTCCTGCACAAACACAGAACTGCTGGAGCAACTCAGCAGGTCTTGCAGCATCCATAGGAGGTATAGATATATAACTGCCATTTTGGGCCAGAGCTCTTCTTCAAGGTACGAGTGAAAAGAAGGCAGACATCTTAATTACAAGTCTAGGGAGAAGGAAAGAAAGGCCAGGGGGTGGGAGTACTGACTAACAGACAAAAGGTGTTCATTGAAAATGGATGGGCAAGTAGCAGGGAAGAGAGAGAAGGTGACAGAGAGGAAAGGAGACATAGGGATTGATAGGGTTTTAACAAAACCCAGAGAAGTCTGTTAATGTCATCTGGTTGGAGGGTGCCCAGACAGAATATGTGTTGTCCCTCCAACTTACAGATGGTTCCAGTGCACGAGACCATGGGCAGACTGCTTTCCCCAAGTCTCCTTTCCTTTTCCCCCATCTCCTTTCCTCCAAATCTGCATTCACTAAGCCAAACACCCCTCCTCCATTCCTCTCCTGGCCTATCACAGAACCAGTGAAAATTTTCTGTGAAAACAGGGCACCCAGTCCACAGTCCTCCGTGCTCCTTCCATCCATATAGCTGACCAAATTTGTCTTAAATGTGAAAATTGCACTCGCATTTGTCATTTCAGCTGGCAGCACATTCTACACTCCCACTACTATGTGTGAAGTCCTCCCCCACCCTCAAACTTTTCCCTTTTGACCCTGGTTGAAGGCAAAGAATCTCACAGCTGTATGTGATGTCATGTGTTTACTCTGTCAGTAAATCTGAAATCTAGCTCAAGTCCTCTGATTTGTATCTCACCTACCCTTTAGTGGAAAATGCGACCCACAATTAATCTGTCTGTCCCCCTCATCATTTTAAATACCTTGATCAAATCTCCCCTCATTCTTCTACACTCCAGGGAATAAAGTCCTAACCTGTTTAACCTTTCACTGTAACTCAGTTCCTGGAGTCCCTGCAACATCCTAGCAAATCTCCTCTGCCCTCTTTTCTACCCTATTAATAGCCTTTCTGTAGTGAGGTGACCAGAACTGCAAACAATACTCCAAATTTTGTCTCACCGTACCCAATTCGCACCTTTCGTCTATTGGCTGTACACCGCCCCCCCCCCCCTCCCCCCCTCTTATCCCCAGTCTTTTCATACAGATGCCTGCCCGCTTTTTACTCGTACCTTGAAGGGCTCAGGCCCAAAACATCGGATGCTACGTGACTTTTGCTGAGCTCGTCCACCACTTCTGGCGCGTTTTCCCCGCCCCTCTGCAGACCTTCCTGCTTCACCCCAACAATCTCCGGCCTTGTCCAGGACGCATTCACCCTCGCACCGCGCCAGCTCCACAAAAGCGCAGCCCCACTCTCCACAGAAAATCCGCCCAAAATGGCAGAAGAGAAAAAATTACATCGAAATCATTACACACATCAATTTATTCTCAGAAGCAAGCCAATTAATTTTTTTTTCTCTCTCCTTACCGCCGCCGTAACTCAGCCACCTGAAGTACTGAGAAAACGGGAAGAGCCGCCTGTAATAAACCGACAGCAAGTCTGGCAACTCAGACGCATCAAACCCGCCCTCGGGTAACGCCATTTTAAGCGCGCGAAGGAGGAAAAATAAAAAATCGCGCCAAAAGCTCTCAACCGGAAGCCCTCTCCGGTCCCCGGAAGCGACATGCGAAGCTTGCCGGGAGATGTAGGCTTGCTACTGGGTTTTGTCCCTCTCGGGAAAGGACGTGTCAGACTTGCTTCACGTCAGGTACGAGAAACGCCACAAGACGTGAAAAAAAAAGCACTTTTTTCTTCTTTCGTGCATATTTATTACAAAATATTTTTATTAATATTAAGAAATACACCATCTTTGATTTGTTATGAAGGTAGAAGTGTTGATTAATGACGTAATGATAAGAATTCTGGTTTTTATTGACTAAACAGCTTTCTTCGTAGTGGGTTTAGATTTTTTATTATAAAATATTAATACAATATAATTTGTTTAATTGAAAACCTTGGATGAATTTAAGTAATGTATCTTTTTGACTTTAACATATCCTTTTGTACTCTGTATTTTTGGATGTGGAATTTCAATATTAATAAAAATATTGAAAAAGATGAAATACATGTATTCATGTATGTAGTTTTTAAATTGCTAATTTGAATACATTTTAATAATCAAAAAGAACACCTATACCAAATATTTTCAAAATCCTGACTGATTATTGTGAGTGTCCATCTTTGGAATCAGTGAAAATCCATTGTCAGGGCTGTGTGAATTAGCTCTGTCAGGTGTTGCTATGTCAGGAATGAATGATGCTTCGACTTCAAAAACTTCATGATGGTGTGAGGGTGGCTGGGGCGCCAGGAACTTGGACGGGCAGGTGGGCAGCCAGGGGCTAGGAAAGAGTCTGCAGTCTGAGAATGTATTTATAAATGGGATGTCAAATAGTTATCTGGCAGGAAGAACAACCCCTTACTAAAACATACACTATATGTGTGGAACAAAATTAATCAATGAATAGGCCAGAAAGTGGGGTTGACTCCAAAAGCCCCCCTGACTCAGAATAATTTAATAGCATTGACTATTGGTAACAAGATCCTGGACACCTAGTGCCAAAAGGGAATCAGAGGTGTATCGAGGACTGTTATGAGTGGGGGCAGCTCATGTCATTTGGGCAGTTAAAAATTAAATATGATTTGTCAAATAGGATACTCTTTTGCTACTTTCAGTTAAGATCTTTCTTGAGAGACAAATGGGGTCCAACCATGGCCCAACCGGAGTGCAGTAACATGGAGACTGATTCAAAGAGAGAACACAAAAAAGTTTATTTCAGCAGTGTATTCCCTGTTCAAAGCAGAGGGCCCGAAACTGGAGCTTCATAGGTAAAGGCAGAGATGGGAGTCGGACCTAGATGTTACGATAGATGAACAGTCCTGTCAGACCTGTGTCATGATAGCATGACCACAATAATTAACTCATGATATAGACTGGTGCAGTATAATTTTCTTCACCATCTATACCTCAAGCCACAGAAATTGAATAAAGTTAATCAGAAATTTTGGATGAATGTTTTAGGTGCGGCATTGAGACAGACTCAACCTGGTCGTGCTCCAAGGTGAGGCCCTTTTGGGTAGAGCTAAGCCAAGCCCGAGAAAAACTCATAAATAAAGAGTTTCCACAGGACCCAGTGTTATTCCTGTTGGGAACCATCATGGACATAAGGCTTACAATGAGGCTGTCCAAATTTCAAATCCAATTTGTGTTGATTGCTCTGGTGGTGGCCAGGACATGCATAGTGGTTACCTGGAAGTCAGACTCTCATCTGGGCATTGCACGTTGGAATATGGAAATGCAGAGCTTTGTTCCTGTGGAGAAAGTAACAATTATTATAAGGAAATAATATGAAATTTTTCTTAAAATCTGGCAACCTTACCTGCGTTACATAGGTGCAAGGATGTAGGTGGTCCCCTGTGCTTTGCTGCCTACCCACTCCCTCCCTTGCCCTTCCTCTCCTGGGGGGTGGGTTCCATTCCAATCAGGCAAAGTCAAGATGAATGTAAGAGACCTGGAGGGTGGGTGTTGAGCTCCGACAGACCCTTTTTAATTTGTTATTTGTCCTCAGTCAGTGGAATCTTGTTTTTTATGATAAATAAGCATTCTTGCCTTTTCATGTAAGTTAAGTTTCCTTATTTAAATGGTTAATGAGTAATTTTGTGTAGTGGCAGGGAGGGGAGATAAAACCAGACTCAGTAGAAGAAATGACTCAGTAGAAGAAATGTAAATATACTTGATGAATATGATTGTTGTACTGTGAATTATTGGAACTGTCTGAGTTTGGAAAAATCATAAATAAAATATTTTTTAAAAAAGAGTCCGCAGTCTGTCGGGAGCTCGGATGGTCTCAGCCCATATATTTCTGCGAGCCGTGCATTATATGTCAAAGAGCCGCAAATGGCTTGCGAGCCGTGGTTTGGCCACTCTTGACATACAGCGTTTACTGATCCATTCTCCTTCCCCATATGTCATTATGTGACATTCCTTAGGTTCTACTTGCCATGGTGTGCAGTTCATGTATATGTTGAGCACTGAGTAATCCTTGCCTCAAGGTGTCCAATATTTTCAATCACACTGGTCAACAAATTTTTTCAAAAGTTCACTTCCTGAAAAAAATTGGGGATTATGATAGACAACTTCAAACTGAACACAAAAATAATTTCAGATTTGCTGCATCATGGAGGAAGTTGGAGAAACATTAAATTAACTTCTATTGAATTTAACATGTTTAATCACGTAATGATACTGACACACTGCATTATTTCGACTGACCTAAAATTGTTTTGTTGTACTCAGCATCTGATGCCTCTCGTGTCAATGTCCAACAATAGTCGGCCGGCGTTGATGGATTCCAGTTGCCCTGATACCGCTTTTCCACGGTCACCATGTCCTGGTGATACCTTTCACCGTGTTCATCACTGACGGCACCAAGATCAGCCGGGAAGGAGTCCACGTGCGAATGCAGGAAATGAATTTCCAATGACATGTTGCACTTCATGCTTTTGTCTGGTTGAAGTCGACTTAAAATATGACAGGAAATCACAAAAAAAGGTTACATCTTAAAAAAACGGTACATGATAGGAAAATTTTAAGGTGGTTTTTGTGATTAGCAGCCCCAAAAATACATCCACAAGTGTTTAGGAAGCAAAATCTTGGTTGTCCAGTGTTATCATTGCAACCCTACAACACCAACTGTCCTGTGCAAATCCCTTCCTCAACCAATCAAATCTTACCTTCAGCATCCTGTGGGTTCTGTTGCCTCAGACCTGTACGCTTTCAAGAACTCCAATCCGTAAATCCAACTGTCCCTCAAAATCCATCTCTGTGACCAAACCTTCAGGTACCCCTCCTAATCTCCACTTTGCCAAAGTGCATTTTTTTCTTTTTTTTCCAAAATCTATTGATTGAGCATCAAAAACAACTGTACACATCATACAGATGTACACTGTGCTCCTATTTTCATTTTTATAACAGAAAAACCAGCACACGTGTACACAAACATTCACATACACCCTCAGATACACACCCAAACTCCCCACCCCCTGACCACCTTGACACTTTTGCTGACAGTATCATCGGTATATTACTGATTGTACCATCTCACAGTTAGTCTTTCACTCTGTATGCATTCGTAATTCTGGGAGGAAACACACAAAGGGATGCCATTTGTAGAAAAATTCTCCGCCAGATCCTCTTAATGTGTATTTGATTTTGTCCAGTTTAATAAAGAAACTGATGTCCTTAGTCTGTGGTGCAATAGAAGGATCCCTGTCAGACGTCCAGTGTAACAAGATTCAACTAATAGGGATGTAAATGCTATCGCATCTTTCTGCAGGGAATTTAGGGAGGTGTCAGAACTTCCAAATATTGCAGTCAACGGGCAGGGTTTCAAATTGACTTTAAATATTTTGGATAGAGTGCTGAAGACTCTGCTCCAGAGCCCTTGTATTTTGGGGCACTGATAAAATATGTGACAGGTGGCAAGGTGGCATTACACCAATTGCATTTGCCCTCTGCCTCAAGGTAAATGACTGACAGTCTGGATTTTGAAAAAAAGTGAAGCCCATGCAGCTCCTTGAACTGAATGTCCCAACCGAGCGCAGGAGGTGGTAGAACAAATTCTCTTAATAGCCTCTTCCCACAGTTCCTCCTCAATTTTCATTTCCAATTCTTGTTCCCATTCTGTCTTTATTTTGGAAAATGAATGTCTTTTAATTGACTGAATAGAACTATAAATGTTTGAAATTGTCCCTCTCACTCTTGGATTAGCTGATATTAGATCTTCCCTATGTCTATATTTTGGATAAGGTGTCTAAAGTGCAAGCTAAATACAAATTGGTGAAAAAGGGACACATTTCATGTTTCATCCATTTGATTCGTGATGGAGAAGACCATTTATAAGCACTAATTGGGAACTTGTATTTGTAAGCCAGCTAACCCTCACCACGCAAGTTAACAATGTTCATTTCATTGAGCCACAAGGCTGTGTAAAAAAAAGATGGAGAGCTTGGTGGCGAGGTGGAGAGCTTAGTGCCGAGGTGGAGAGCTTGGTGGCGAGGTGGAGAGCTTGGTGGCGAAGTGGAGAGCTTGGTGGCGAGGTGGAGAGCTTGATGGCGAGGTGGAGAGCTTGGTGGCGAGGTGGAGAGCTTGGTGGCGAGGTGGAGAGCTTGGCGGGGAGGTGGAGAGCTTGGTGGCGAGGTGGAGAGCTTGGAGGCGAGGTGGAGAGCTTGGTGGAGAGGTGGAAAGCTTGGTGGAGAGCTTAGTGGAGCAGTGGAGAGCTTGGTGGAGAGGTGGAGAGCTTGGTGGAGAGGTGGAAAGCTTGGTGGAGAGCTTAGTGGAGCAGTGGAGAGCTTGGTGGAGAGGTGGGGTGCTTGGTGGAGAGGAGGGGAGCTTGGTGGAGAGCTTAGTGGTGAGGTGGAGAGCTTGGTGGAGAGGTGGAGAGCTTGGTGGTGAGATGGAGAGCTTGGTGACAAGGTGGAGAGCTTGGTGGCAAAGTGGAGAGCTTGGTGGCGAGGTGGAGAGCTTGGTGGCAAGGTGGAGAGCTTGGTGGCGAGGTGGAGAGCTTGGTGGCGAGGTGGAGAGCTTGGTGGCGAGGTGGAGAGCTTGATGGCGAGGTGGAGAGCTTGATGGCGAGGTGGAGAGCTTGGTGGCGAGGTGGAGAGCTTGGTGGCGAGGTGGAGAGCTTGGTGGCGAGGTGGAGAGCTTGGTGGAGAGCTTAGTGGAGCAGTGGAGAGCTTGGTGGAGAGGTGGGGTGCTTGGTGGAGAGGTGGGGAGCTTGGTGGAGAGCTTAGTGGTGAGGTGGAGAGCTTGGTGGAGAGGTGGAGAGCTTGGTGGTGAGATGGAGAGCTTGGTGACGAGGTGGAGAGCTTGTTGGCGAGGTGGAGAGCTTGGTGGCGAGGTGGAGAGCTTGGTGGTGAGGTGGAGAGCTTGGTGGCGAGGTGGAGAGCTTGGTGGCGAGGTGGAGAGCTTGGTGGCGAGGTGGAGAGCTTGGTGGCGAGGTGGAAGAGCTTGGTGGCGAGGTGGAGAGCTTGGTGGCGAGGTGGAGAGCTTGGTGGAGAGGTGGAGAGCTTGGTGGAGAGGTGGAGAGCTTGGTGGAGAGCTGAGTGGAACAGTGGAGAGCTTGGTGGAGAGGTGGAGAGCTTGGTGGAGAGGCGGAAAGCTTGGTGGAGAGGCGGAAAGCTTGGTGGAGAGCTTGGTGGAGAGGCGGAAAGCTTGGTGGAGAGCTTAGTGGAGCAGTGGAGAGCTTGGTGGAGAGGTGGGGTGCTTGGTGGAGAGGTGGGGAGCTTGGTGGAGAGCTTAGTGGTGAGGTGGAGAGCTTGGTGGAGAGGTGGAGAGCTTGGTGGTGAGATGGAGAGCTTGGTGACGAGGTGGAGAGCTTGGTGGCAAGGTGGAGAGCTTGGTGGAGAGCCTGGTGGAGCGGTGGAGAGCTTGGTGGAGCGGTGGAGAGCTTGGTGGAGCGGTGGGGAGCTTGGTGGCGAGGTGGAGAGCTTGGAGGCGAGGTGCAGAGCTTGGTGGAGAGCTTGTTGGCGAGGTGGAGAGCTTGGTGGAGAGGTGGAAAGCTTGGTGGAGAGCTTGGTGGAGCAGTGGAGAGCTTGGTGGAGCAGTGGAGAGCTTGGTGGAGAGGTGGGGATCTTGGTGGAGAGGTGGAAAGCTTGGTGGCGTGGTGGAGAGCTTGGTGGCGAGGTGGAGAGGTTGGTGGCGAGGTGGAGAGCTTGGTGGAGCGGTGGACAGCTTGGTGGAGCGGTCGGGAGCTGGTGGAAAGCTTGGTGGCGAGGTGGAGAGCTTGGTGGAGAGGTGGAGAGCTTGGTGGAGAGGTGGAGAGCTTGGTGGCGAGGTGGAGAGCTTGGTGGCGAGGTGGAGAGCTTGGTGGCGAGGTGGAGAGCTTGGTGGCGAGGTGGAGAGCTTGGTGGAGAGGTGGAGAGCTTGGTGGAGAGGTGGAGAGCTTGGTGGAGAGCTTAGTGGAACAGTGGAGAGCTTGGAGAGGTGGAGAGCTTGGTGGAGAGGCGGAAAGCTTGGTGGAGAGCTTGGTGGAGAGGCGGAAAGCTTGGTGGAGAGCTTAGTGGAGCAGTGGAGAGCTTGGTGGAGAGGTGGGGTGCTTGGTGGAGAGGTGGGGAGCTTGGTGGAGAGCTTAGTGGTGAGGTGGAGAGCTTGGTGGAGAGGTGGAGAGCTTGGTGGTGAGATGGAGAGCTTGGTGACGAGGTGGAGAGCTTGGTGGCAAGGTGGAGAGCTTGGTGGAGAGCCTGGTGGAGCGGTGGAGAGCTTGGTGGAGCGGTGGAGAGCTTGGTGGAGCGGTGGGGAGCTTGGTGGCGAGGTGGAGAGCTTGGAGGCGAGGTGCAGAGCTTGGTGGAGAGCTTGTTGGCGAGGTGGAGAGCTTGGTGGAGAGGTGGAAAGCTTGGTGGAGAGCTTGGTGGAGCAGTGGAGAGCTTGGTGGAGCAGTGGAGAGCTTGGTGGAGCAGTGGAGAGCTTGGTGGAGAGGTGGGGATCTTGGTGGAGAGGTGGAAAGCTTGGTGGCGTGGTGGAGAGCTTGGTGGCGAGGTGGAGAGGTTGGTGGCAAGGTGGAGAGCTTGGTGGAGCGGTGGACAGCTTGGTGGAGCGGTCGGGAGCTTGGTGGAAAGCTTGGTGGCGAGGTGGAGAGCTTGGTGGAGAGGTGGAGAGCTTGGTGGCGAGGTGGAGAGCTTGGTGGCGAGGTGGAGAGCTTGGTGGCGAGGTGGAGAGCTTGGTGGCAATGTGGAGAGCTTGGTGGAGAGGTGGAGGGTGGTGAGGTGAAGAGCTTATTGGAGTGGTGGAGAGCTTGGTGGAGATGTGGGGAGCTTGGTGGAGATGTGGGGAGCTTGGTGGAGATGGAGAGCTTGGTGGAGATGGAGAGCTTGGTGGAGAGATGGAGAGCTTGGTGGAGAGATGGAGAGCTTGATGGAGAGATGGAGGGTGAGGTGGAGAGCTTGGTGGCGAGGTGGAGAGCTTGGTGGAGAGCTTAGTGGAGCAGTGGAGAGCTTGGTGGAGAGGTGGAGAGCTTGGTGGAGAGGTGGAAAGCTTGGTGGAGAGCTTAGTGGAGCAGTGGAGAGGTGGAGAGGTTGGTGGTTTTGTGCTTCATGAAGTTGCATATACTTTTTAGCTGCTTGCCAGATTTTAAATTTAGCTTATTAACAATGGCACGGTGAGCGAGGGCAGCGCAGTTAGCGTAGCAGTTTGCACAATGCTGTTCCAACGCCAGCAACCCAGATATGAATCCCCTGCTGCCTGTAAGTAGTTGGTACCTTCTCTCTGTGTCTGTTTGGGTTTTCCCCGGGGCCTCTGGTTTCCTCCCAATGTTGTAGGTTAATGGGGTGTACCATACGTATGCATGTAATAGTTGAATTTTGTGAACCAATTTTTTAGGGTAAAATTCAGGGGGTCAACTATTGCACTACTTTTGACCGTGGTAAGTATCTGCATCGTTCGCGACGCCAGGAGCTCTGGTGAATGGGTGGCTGGGGCCTGGGTGAGAGACAGGGGCTGGGGCATCGGGAGCACCAGTGGGTAGGTAGCTGGGGCCAAATGGGGCTGGGGGGGGGGGGGGGTTGACTTTTACATGGCATCAACTATTACATGTGTATATACGCTAAATGAGCTCATGAGCTGATAGTGTCTGTTACCATGTTGTATGTCTAAACTTTAAAAAAAAATGTCAAGCAAAAGCATTGAACTATTGAGCATGGCATACTGGCAAAAACCTTGCCTGGCACACACCACTTTGTGTAGCAGCCCCTGCAAAGTCTCTCCTAATGGAAAGAAGATGTGGCCACTCATTCCAATTTTCCAAAATCATTATCTCACATCTGCACTGATGCCAAACTGCTGAATAAGTGAAGGCACTGATGAGCTTTCTTCACGATGCCACTTAATAGAGGTCTACAAGATTATGAGAGGCATAGATAGATTGGACAGTCAGTGCCTTTTTCCCAGGGTGAGAGTAGCAAACACCAGGGGACATCTGAACAAAGTGAAGGGAGGGAAGTTCAGAGGAGACATCAGGGGTAAGTTTTTTTATTACACACAGAGTAGTGGGTGCCTAGAATGTCTTGCCGGGGATGATGTTGGAGGCTGGAACATTGGAGACTCTTAGACAGGCACATGGATTAAAGGTAGGGTGGGTTTATTTTTTTCAAAACTTTATTAGGAATATATAGGTCTGCACAATATCAAGGACCTATACTGTGCCAGTGTTCTAAGATAGACTGGTGGAGCAGACTAGATGGGCTGATTTGCCTACTTCTTAAATTTAAATTTTCTTTTAAATTTAGACATACAGCACGGTAACAGGCCATTTTAGCCTACGAGCCCGTGCCACCCAATTACCCAACCACAGTGGAAGGAAACCGGAGTGTCTGGAGGAAACCCACGCAGACACAGGGAGAACGTACAAACTTCCAACAGACTGCGTGGGATTCAAACCCTGGTCCCAATCACTGGTGCTGTAACAGCATTGCACTAACCACTATGCTGATCGTACCACCCTGCTCCTGTATCCCAAGGGAGCTCATTTCCTGGACCTGTCCGAGGTTAATACACAACAGATTGAACAATTTGAAGACTATTTCTATAATTTTTGAATTTAATTTCCCAAGGCATGCTTGTTAGTGGTGGTAACTTATTCTGCTGGCCAGATGGAGGTATTCGTACAATTGACTCCTTTAAAGCCACTGCTCTGGTATGGAAATGCTCCAAGTGGCTACATCTTTTCAACTAGAATTTAATAACCAAGGCAAGCTTCGGTATATTTTTAACTTCTTGTAAATTATTTGTTCCTAACAAGTTATCAAGGTCAAGAAAACCTCCACATTTAGAGTTTTATCTACAATTTTAAAACAGCACGATTTCAGTACTTACCTTTCAGTGCAGGCTGTTCCATGATAACCTGCAAGACAAAATGTATTAAATTGTACTCACACCTTAAATAGCTTAATCTTTCCTCATTTTTCTTAAACAAATGCAATCAGGATCCTGTCTTTCTGGCCCATTATTTAAACATTAAAAATTTAAAAGCTATAATGCCCATTCAAATTACTCTTGGTCAACTCTTCACCTGGCAAACTACTTCAACTACTAACCTTGACATGTGGGTATTCCGAGGACTTCCATCAAGTATATAGTGGCCTTAGTTTAGCAGTTAGTTTAGTGTAGCGGTTAGCACCACCAACCTGGGTTCAAATCCCGTGCTGTAAGGAATTTGTACATTCTTCCCGTATTTGCGTGGATTTTCCCCAAGGGCCCCGGTTTTCTCCCACTGTTCAAAGCGTACCAGGGGTGTAGTTTAATGGGGTGTAAATTGGGTGGCACAGGCTCATGGGCCAAAAGGGCCTGTTATTGTGCTGTAGGTCTAAATTTTAAATTAAAATGTAATTGGACAAATCCAGTTAAATCTGTCATCAGGTTACTAATGAGCCCTGCCATGAGTTCCTGCATCTGGATTCTTGACTTCCTCGTCGGAAGACCACAGTCAGTACAAATTGGAAACAACATCTCCTCCTCACTGACAATCAACACAGGCGCACCCCAAGGATGTGTTCTTAGGCCACTGGTTTACTCATTTTGCATCCATGACTATGTGGCCAGGCACAATTCCAAATTTGCCGATGACATGACACCACAGTTGTCGGCAGAATCACAAACGGCTATGAGGAAGCGTACAAGAGGGAGATAGATCAGCTCGTTGAATGGTGTAACGACAACAACCTTGCACTCAACGTTAGCAAAACCAAGGAGATGATTGTGGACCAGGAGGAAATCAGGGGAACAGGAACCAGTCCTCATCAAGGCCTCAGTAGTGGAGAGGGTCAAGAACTTCAAATTCCTGGGGGTCAACTTTTCCGAGGATCTGTCCTGGAACCTCCATGTTGATGCCCTCAGGAAGAAGGATCGCCAGCGGCTATACTTTGTGAGGTGTCTGAGGAGATTCGGTGTGTCACCGAAGACTCTTGTAAACTTCTACAGGTGGACCGTGGAGGGCATTCTGGCTGGTTGCAACACTGCCTGTTATGGAGGCGCCAACTCTCAGGACAGAAATAAACTCCAGAGGGTTGTTAACTCAGCCTGCAACATCATGGGCACCAAACTACACTCCGTCAAGGACATCTACAAGAGGCGGGGTCTTAAAAAAGCAGCCTCTATCCTCAAAGACCCCCACCCACCAGTCCATGGCCTCTTCATGCCATCGGGGAAAAGGTACAGGAGCCCAAAGATGAGCACTCGGTGGGACAAGGACAGCTTCTTCCCCACCGCCATCAGATTCCTGAATGATCAATGAACCACAGACACGGCCTCACTTTGACTTTTATTTTGTAAGGTGGTTGATATAAATATTTGCCCTGTGATGCTACTGAAAACAATGAATTTTGTGACATGTTCATAATGATAAATTCTGAAGGGCAGAGAGAAATGTTAATAATAATGATAGCAGGCAGCACCGAGACAATTCCTGGGACATGTGGCTTTAATTTTAAAAAGCAAGGTTACATCACATTAGGTTACAATTTTCAACAAGCATATGAACTTGATGAATCTTAGTAACACAGCATAGAAATGGGCCCTTTGACCCATCCCTCCATGCTGAACACCCATTTACACCAATTTGACTTCATTCTCCCCATATTCTCATCAACAAATTCTTCCCCTCACCTACAAATTTGGGGCAACTTACAGGGGCCAATTAACCCACCAATCTACACATCTTGGAGATGTTGGGGAGCAGGGAAGGGGTTCTGGATCATCCAGGAAAATCTCACACAGTCATAGGGAGAACTTGCAAACTCCACACAGTTAGTCCTCTTGTAAAATAACACTCCAGTGTTTATGAGCCTGCCCAAACCTGTCTGGTGCTGCTCAAAATGTATCCTATAGTTTTTACCACTTTAAGAGCTCTTGTGCCATACATACAACTTCCCTTCCAATGATGTTGAAAAAAAAATCACTAACACTGCTGGGAGTGGTCTGCAGACACTGTGACTGAAGTAAAAACACAAAGCTGGAGAAACCCAGCAGGTCAAACAGTGAACTTTATGTAGCAAAGATAAAGATACAGAACCAATGTTTCAGGCTTCAGCCCTTCATCAAGGTCCAGAGAAGGAAGGGGGTGGAGGGCTGGATGAAAGAAGAGAGAGGGATGGGGAAGGGAGGGAGAACTGGGAGTGGGCTAGCAAAAACCGTCAGCATGGCTGTTGTGTATACTGAATTTTTAAAAAATTTAGACATACAGCACGGTAACAGGCCAATTCAGCCCTCAGAGTCAATGCCGCCAAATTTACACCCCATTAACCTACGCCCCTATACATTTTTGAAGGGTGGGAGGAAACCGAAGCACCCAGGGAAAACCCACACAGACATGAGGAGAATGTACAAACTCCTTACAGACAGCGTGGGATTTGAACCCCAGGCCAGTCCCAATCGCTGGCGCTGTAAAGGCACTGTGCTACCCGCTATGCCAACCATGCCGTTGTGAATAAAAGATGAAGAATTACCAAGATATAATTCAATCAGGGTCGGTGCAAAGGGAAGCATCCGCAGGCATTTCCCCCCCATACGGTTGTGGCCATTGCTCGCCATCAGACCTGGCCCACCTACTCCGGCGTCACTAGCGTGTGCCATAACAGTAGCACTCTCAGCACCTACATCGGAGGGCCGGATGACGGTAACAGCACCCCCCTCCTCCCCTGCCCCACTGAGCAAGTTTTCAAGTGTTGCACCATGCCCCCCCCCCCACCCAACAGGCTAATGCTCCCCACTAACATTAGTTCTGGCGCCGATGCTGAATTTAATGGTAGATCATATGCAGTCTTGACCCATAACATGCATGATGCCAGTTCCCTCAGACCAGCAGAGACCCTTTATCCCATTCTTCCCCCTTTCCCCCAACTCCCTCAACCCTCAAAAAAGAACAATTGTTTTTACTAAATGATCAAATTCCCCTCTTGCTCCCTTTGTGAATGTGAAAAGCTGACCTACCCAAAGCGAAATCTCGATTTGCTTGTTCATATTCATGCATCCTCGATATGTTCCGTTCTTTTGCAATATTTCATTGATTGACATTTCTTGTTGAGTCCGAAACAGGAGAGCCTACCAGGAAATATTTTCCAGAAAGCAGCAAAACACAGGAGACAGGATATGGAACAAAAAGTCCAAATGCACAATAAGTGTCAAATTGTGGAGGGGTTATCCAGTCATTAAGTATAGAGCTCAGCAAATTAATTTTTTTCCAAATCCCCACAATCCATTGCAAAAGGCCACACATCCCTGTACAGTTATTTTGAAAATCATACTGCAACTTGTTTTCCTAGTCAATGGCCTCGTGTCCAAATACAGTAAAACCCCTGGTATCCGGCAGCTATAGGGATTGCTAGGTGCCAGATAAGTGTATTTTCCAGTTGCTTGAGACTTACTCTTACAATGCCTAACTAATACACCTGCATTAAGAATAAACTATTTACAAGTCAAAAATACTGCTCTGTTCTTACACTGAAAAAACTTCACCTGCATGAATATATAAACCTTAAAGCGTTTTACTTTATTTTCAGTCACATTCTTCGTAAACATTTACCCGTTGCTGCATCTGCAGGTTCCTCCCCCTCCACGGAGCCACCCAAAAGACAAACAATAATGTTACAGATAATTAACCCCCCTCCCCCCAATGTTTACAGATGAAGCCTCCGACCAGGACAACTTACTCAACAGGGATAAGGAGACACTTTGAGAGAGTCACCCCAACAGTGAGTGCCATCAACCAGCTCTTCATCCCGGGCGACTCCCACCGCTGTTTCACACTTTATTCAAACAGCTGCTATAGCAAAGCCCGACCAAGGCTCTCCCTCCACTGGCTGGATATTTGCTCCCATCTTCACCCAAGATTTATGTGTTACTTCAGAGAACATTTACTTTTACAGTTTATGTATTTTTTGCCTGTTATTTTATTCTTATTTATTTTAATTTTTAATAATTATTTTCCGCAATTTTTTTGTCTGTTGCTTGAATTCCAGATACAGGGGAGTTCTGTAAATTGTTTTTTTGTCATAGTTTTAACTCAATTTATCTTTCCTTTGTATCAGAATTGCAATTTTTTCCCAAACTGTTTATTCCAATTCCTTTTAATGTAGCCTCCCTTCTACTTCATGAAACTGATGCAATTCAAAGAAATGACATGTTATATGTTGATAGTGTAACATACTCAGACAGCAGCAATAACTATCAGAGAAGACAGTGTTATCTTTTGAATAATATTTTAATTTATTAATTACCAGTAACACCTTATCTAACTTATCTAAACTTAACACCCAACTATATGCAAATATATATATGTGTGTGTGTGTGTGTGTGTAAATGCCCCAAACTATTACAGATCAGGCCCAATCCAGTGCTGACATGAAGACTCTTAAATTGATGTAAAGAAATGTTTACAAATGAGGTGGGAGAGACTGGGGTGACAGACTGTTGTAAACTCACAAAATCTTTGTTGAGTTACTTCCAAAGAAGTGTCTTTTTCATACGCGTGGAAGTCAAAACTCCCCTTTTCTTTGTGTAGAGGACATGAAGCGAGTGACTTTCACAAAGCTTCCAGAACCCTTTCGTGGGTGGCTGAAATAGTGACCTTCCCTTTTGGTCACGGTTTGGCACACTAATCCCCCTTCAAAAGTGACCATTCCTTTAGCTATGGTGGGGTATTCTCATTCTCCTTACAGAGAGAAATCAGACAAATTGTCTATTACCACATGAGGCCACTTCAGCACAGTTTCCCTTCAAAGAGATGCTTCTCCAAGTGCTGCTTCCTTAAAATGGTCCCAGGTCAAACCGATTACTGTTTCTTTAACATGTTGGTCACATGGTTTCTGCACCTGTGTTTTCCAGGACCACCCTCTCTCTTCAGAAGTAGAAAAATTGAGTACACACTGTTCTAGCCTCTTGGCCCACAGTCAATCTCCAAAGCTTGCAGTTTTGCAGTTTGATTTGTTCTCTTTAGTGACAGTCAAATGAAAGTGAGCCAGGTGCATGTAATAATAGGAATAATACGAATGAATAATGACCTTAACCAGCAGAACTTCACAAAAGAGAGCTGTAGAATATGCCCTATGTCTCCCACTGAGGAAAAGGTGCTCAAAGGTATGAGAAAAAGATATGATTCTGACACCCTGAAGAGGCTTCTTCTTTCATTTTCCATTCGTATGCTCTTAGTCATTGACAGTTACTTGCCTCATTTGGGAAAGTAAAGATGCTGACCTTTCAAAGCAAAAGCCAAACAAAACATTCATTATCTTTGCCTCTCATTTTGACCCCTTGTATTTTGGTTACATAAAGCTCCTACTGTTTCCTGTTTACTGCAAAATCTCCCCTCATATTCCTTCCTTCCTGCTTCAAACATCAATAAGTGTTGAACCTCACAATCATTTGCAAAGATTCTTTCTCTGGTGGAACAATTCACATAGCGCAGTCCAAGGACCACTCATTAAGGTCAGTGACAACTTTATTCCCATACTGCTTTGAAAAGTGAACAATGTGACATTATAGGTTGTAATGAGAAATGCTCTCTATCAATTCGCTGGACAACAAATGTTTCCAAAAGGTTTGCTTCCTGAAATGAAATTGGGGATTATGATAGACAACTTCAAGCTGAACACAAAGATCATTTCAGATTTGCTATATCACGTAGAAGTTGGAGATACATTAAATTAACTTTTATTGAATTGAGCCTGTTTAATCCCATCATGATGCTGACACATTGCGTTAGTTCAACAACTGACTTAAAAATGTTTTGCCGCTGATTTTCGATGGTACTCAGCATCTGATGCCTCTCATGTCAGTGTCCAACAATAGTCAGCCAGCATTGACAGATTCCATATGCCCTGATACTGCTTTTCCATGGTCACCATGTCCTGGTGAAACCTTTCACCGTGTCCGTCACTGGCGGCACCAAGATCAGCCGGGAAGGAGTCCACGTGTGAATGCAGGAAATGAATTTTCAACGACATGTTGCACTTCATAGTTTTGTCTGGTTGAAGTGGACTTAAAATATGACAGGAAATCACAAAAATCGGTTACATCTAAAAAAGGGTACGTGATCGGAACATTTTAAGGTGATTTTTGTGATCAGCAGCCCCAAATCCATAAAACATACCCAGAAGTGTTCAGGAAGCAAAATGTCCAGTGTAAATGTTACTTCAGTTGTTGCTTCACATTTTGCTGTTCCTCAGAAACTCAGCAGTCAAGACACATCTTTGATTATAGCGCCCTGATTTAAAGGAAACAGAGAACAAAAACAAGCCATGAAAGCCTGTTGACCTGAAACACTGACTCTATTTCTCACTCTACAATTGCTGCCTCACCTGCTGAGTATTTTTTTACATCTCAGAACCAATGTAAAGACCATATTTAATGCAGACATTTGTTTGGGGCACAAATTAATTAAAAGAATAAGATGTGTACCAGAGGATGCTGGAGGGAAGAGTTTTTTGGAATGCTGATCGAGCGAGAGATCCATCACTTAGTGGCATCTCCCTGGATGCGATGGAATGAAGGATTATACATTTTTAAAAAATATTTTATTTATAAATTTTCAAATTCAAACTCAATTTCCAGTAATTGATCACAAATTACAGTTATCCATTATATATAAAGTTCACCATTGAGTCTGAGCCATTTTTTTCCATCCCCTTTGTATTGGATTAATATGTGGGTATATTTTTTCATTAAACTCTAAATAAATATATTTTTAAAAGCCTTAACAAATCTTATATAGTAATAAAAATGATGCACTTCATAGTTTACTGCAACCTGGGCGACCCCCATTGCTGTTCCACACAACTTTATTCAAACAGTTGCTACGAGTAAAGCCCGACCAAGGCTCTCCCTCCACTGGCTGGATATTTGCTCCCATCTTTACCCCAAGGTTGATATGTTACTTCAGAGAACATTTACTTTTACCATTTTAATCTTATGCATTTTTTACCTGTTATTTTATTCTTATTTATTTTTATTTTTTAAATTTATTATCCTTGATTTTTTTTGCCACTTGCTTAAATTCTGGATACCAGGGGTTTTACTTAGTCTTCCAATTGTTCTCATGTCTGCAGGTTTTCCATGGAAGACTCCACTGTGACCACTCCTGGGAGCACCTTGCACAATGATGACAGCTGTATCAATCTTCGCTTTTTGAATTTTACAGCACTGCACATTTCTGAATTTTGTCTGTATCTATTATTTTTTGCTGTTGGTCTGGTAGAGAACACCCTGGTCCTTTGGATAAACTGGCAGATGAAAAAGGCCAAGAAAGAAAGCAACCTTTACATTTTTAATTTGGCTCTTGCTGACATGGGAGTCATTTTAGACATCCCTTTCAGGATGATTGAGATCTGGTTCAATTTTGAATGGTCCTGGGGCACCTTTCTGTGCAAGCTTGATGCCTTCCTGTATGATGTTAATCTGTACAGCAACATCTTTTTCCTAACCTGCTTGAGTGCTGACAGATTCTTCTCACTGCGATACCCAACTCAGGCTCAAGGATCAAGGGATCGACGTGTCCGCAGACTGGTGTGCGGATGTATGTGGACTCTAGCTGTGCTGTTATCCATACCATCATATATATATAATAATATTTTAGGATCTGAGTATCAGATCTGCATGATAGATAACTTGGTGGCTTGGTATGTTGAAAGTTCTGTAATGCTGCTTTCTGGATTTGTAATCCCTGTACCCATTATTCTTGTGAGTAACAGCTTCACGATAAAAGCTGCAAAAGCCATAAATAACAAAGAAGGCACAAAGACCTGTAAATTAGTATATGCTTATACCATAGTGTTCTTGATATGTTGGTCACCATTTTTCTTGTTCACATTCCTTTCTCTGTTTGATTGGTCCACAGACTGTATAATTTTTCAAATGTATTTCTTCCACAGCCTGGCGGAGTGCCTGGCCTTTTCTCACTGCATCATGAATCCCATCCTCTACAACTTTATGCACAAGGATTTCAGGTATCATTTAGCAACCAGTGTGGTGAAGTTCTTGCCCAAAATAGACGACAAGGAAGATGACAATATTTCAATTTCTTCAGAAACCAGACATATTGTGCTTATTTCGTAATTTAGTACATTGGAAGGGAAATGTGCTTCACTCAGAATGAGTTTTACAGGGCTTTTTCTTCTCCTGATTCTTGTTCAATTTCTGGTAAACAGACAGTTAACGAGGGGACAAAAAAGCATTAAATAATTCTATTTAAGCAAAAATAGCAGCAAAGCCAAAGAGTTCACTAACTAGAATATCCAAGTTTTTAATCAAAATGTGGCTTCTCAATATTTCATTGAAAGTGCTACTGAAGGTTCTCTGATTTGGCTCAAGCCCTCAAACCAGCAGCCCCCAAAAAGCCAAACTATCATCAGAAACAGAATTGAGTTCCGTCGGCTTTGGAAATTGGATTGCTGTGGTTCTCTGGCTGTCATCCAGCACTGAGACATTCGGTGTGAAGAAGGATGGGAATCCTTCCAATTTCTCCTTGTAGATTCCCAGAGATGCAGGCCACAGGAGAGAAAAGTCACACATGTGTGTCTCTTCCTGGCTCGATCCAGAAACCTTTTTTTCTCTCCAGAACCGGACGACATTGGGTAGAAATCAGAAGGAAGAATCACTGATTTTTAATAAAAATAAATAAAAGCAGAAGAACCCATAACATTCCAGGGTTTGAGGCTGTAGTTTCAACACCCTGCCCAGTATTTGAACACTTAATCCACACTGGCTCTGGTAAAGTATGAAGCTAAATGATCAACAAAGTCAAGAGATTTTAGGCAATCCTCATGTCCCAGTCAACACTATTCCCTCAGCGAATACTATCTGAATATGTAACTGACGATTTATCTCTTCTGATGTTTATGGGATGCTGCCATGTGCAAAGTGGCAATTGCATTTGCCTTTGTAAGAAGTGACTAAACCTTTAAGACTTCATTGTACGCAAAACATAAAGAGACATGGCGTTATTTAAACGCATAGCTTTCTTCTTTTATAGACCCTCCACAGCTTAGTATATGAAGGCAGTACAAATTCTCCAAACCAGATAATCTTGGGTTGAATTCCTGGTCTGCTCTAGATAACCTGCTAAGACATGATAAACCATGCTGCGATTAACCTCAGCAACCCAAGTTAAGGGTGGTGACTTACCTGCATTTCAATGTCACTTACTGCACAGTGCATAGCTCGGGAGAGGCTTACTGTGGTGTAATAAACAGGTGCAATCAGGCACAGTATCAATGCTGAGCTTTTTAGAATCATTGTTGAAGTTCACACCTGACAGACAGGCATGTGAGCCATTCCAGAACCATGCTAGGTAGTTCAGTAGAAAGGGAAATGGTCTTCTAAGCTTTTGTAATAAAATGTTGAGAACATTTGAGAAAATGGTGTATTGTGAATGTCGTCTTCATTGGCCAAGTCTGTTTCTCTTTTCCCTGGCTAACATGTCTGTCCATGTGCACTGCCAGACTGAAACAACCAGCAAATCGGAGGAACAACACCTCATCTTCCACCTGGGCACCTACCAACTGGCATTAACATTGACTTCTCTGGTTTCCGTTAATTCCACCCCCCCTCCCCCCACCATGCCTCCTTGCCCCAGCTCTCTCTCTCATCCCTTTTCCCTCTGTCTCCTTTTCCCCAACTCAGAATTCACAGAACTAAATCCCCTGCCCTTCCCCCAATCAATTCTCACCTTTCCTCTTCTGTCCGGTTATCGTCTCCAATTATTACCTTTGGTCTGTTGGTCTGGACTCCTCCCACTGACATTTAAATTTATTTTTAAATTTAGACATACAGCACGGGCCCTTTTGGCCCATGAGCCCATGCTGCCCAATTACACCCAATTGACCTACAACTCCAAGTACGTTTCAAACGGTGGGAGGAAACTGGAGCTCCCGGGGAAAACCCACGCAGACATGGAGAGAACAGACAAACTCCGTACAGACAGCATGGGATTCAAACCCAGGTCCTGATCACTGGCACCGTAACAGCGTTGGGCTAACCACTAAGCCAACAGTGCTGCCCTAGCAATAAAAGGCCCAGCATTTCATTGCAAAGCTGCCTGCCTTCATATCTTGAAGAAGGGCTCAGGCCCGAAACGTCGGTAACATATCTTTACCTCCTATGGATGCTGCGAAACCAGGTGGGTTCCTCCAGCATTTCTGTGTTTTTACTTTTTTCCAAATGACTATTTTCTACCTTTGATACTGATGCCCCATCAATTACAGGTACACAATCCTTTATCCAGAACCCTTGGGGGACAGCATGTTCCAAATTTTGGATTTTTCCGTATTTCGTAAAGCCAGATTTAAGCCCACCCAAATTGTACTGCCGTATCCACCCCCACCCCCTTCCAGTCACCCTGCCATCTCCCCCCCACCTTGCCCGCCCGACTTGCACTGCCGGTCTCTCGCCCGCCTGACTCGCGCTGCTGGTCTCCCCCCCCCCCCCTCGGCCGCCCAACTCATGCTGCCGGTCTCCTCCCTTCGCCCACCCGACTCGCGCTGCCGCCTCTCTCCCCCCCCCTTGCTGGATTTTGGAGCTTTCCGGATTTTAAGACATCCAGATAAAGGATTGTGTACCTGTACTTGAAAGATAGTTGTTGAGAAACCAATAGGCTTTTATTCACTAAAGAGCAACGGGACCTCCATACTGTTCGACTGTCCTGCACTTAAGCTGTTAAACAGTTACTTTTATACAGGAGCCTGTGGGGAGGGGGCCACAGGTACAATCAGCCAATAGGTGTGCCTGACTAGGCAATTATACACAACAATTTTTTTAAAAAAAGAGTCCCGCAGGATGAAGTGGAACTTACAAAGTTACAATTCAAAGTCACAAGTTCAGTCTTTCAGGCGGTCTGGTCGCTCACTGGGACTGTCATAGAACCGGTTGTGGCTGTGGCGCTGCAGTAGGGTCCTGGACGGTCTCAGTGTTCTGCTGGTGGGTAGGTGGTGTATCCTCCCTTGGGGCAGAGGTAGGGTACCAGGGGTCTGGTGCATCATGGGAGTGTTCAACAGAGAGGGGGAGTGTGGGGTGATCAGCAGCGGTCTCCAGGGCCCATGAGGGAGCCAAAACTCTGACAGAGACGGTGTCTTCATGTTTGTCAGGGTATGCCATATAGGCATATTTGGGGTTGGCATGGAGGAGGTGGACCCTTTCGACCAGGGGTCAGACTTATGGTCCTTCACATGCTTCCAGAGTAGGACCAGCCCTAGGGATGTCAGCCACGCCAGTAGTGTGGTCCCTGTTGCAGATTTCCTGGGAAAGGAAAACATACATTCATGTGGTGTGGCATTTGTGGCCATACATAGCAAGGACCTGATAGAGTGGAGTGCCTCCAGGTGGATCTCTTGCCAGTGGGAGGCTGGGAGGCCCTTTGACTGCAAGGCCAGGAGGAATGCCTTCCAAACCATGGCATTCTCCCTCTCCACTTGCTCGTTACCCCAGGGGTTGTAGCTAGTGGTCCTGCTCGTGGCCAACAGTTACTTGCGCAGCTCATCTCTCTTAAAGGAGGGCCCCTGGTCACTGTAGATATAAATGGGGAAACCAAACAGAGTAGAGAGATTGCGCAGGGCCTTGATAACTGTGGCAGTGTGGTGGTACACCACTGGCCTATTGCAGGGGGCAACAAACCTGCAGGAGTGTAAGGGGATAGGACAACACCTGGCCGGCTGTCAATCAGTCGGCCTGAAGGGATCAAGACCCACCCGGTCAGGTGTCAATCACCCTCCGGGATATAAGCCTGATATAAGCCTCCTGAAGCTCACTCAGAGTTACTGCAGCTACAGCGCCTGGCTCTGTGGAAGTCTTTGTGGATTAAAGTCTGTTGTACAGTCTTTACCTTGTGTGTGCCTGATTCTGACTAACAGCGCACCACAATTTAATCCACAAAATTTTCCCACAGCTGCCATAGAAAAGCTCCTGAGTGCAGGGAGCCTCAAAATTGACCCACGCCACCTGGAAGCCCAGACATGCTTTGAGATTTGGCAGCATGCGGTCGAGGCAATCATCAAGGCACATGAGGGCGACATCCTGGACTCCGATTGGAAGAGGTTGGTCCTAATCCGGTCAAAGGTAGGTCCACATGTCTTCCAGGCAATCAAAGGCTGCTTGACGTACAAGAGTGCAATGCGTACTCTCGAGAACTTGTACAAGCCTCCCATGAATGCGGTCTGTGCAAGGTACCTCCTCAACACCCGAGCCCAGCAACCCGGGGAGACGCTGAGTCTTACCTGGGACACCTGCGAAAGTTGGCCTGACTGTGTCTGGTTGAACCCAGGGTAGGTGCAGAGGAGGTCGAGAGGCTGATTGGGGATGCCTTCGTCCGAGGGCTACGCTCGACGGCCATCCGGCAGAAGTGGCTGGAAGACAATATCTATGCCCTAACCAAGTCAGTGGAAGTGGTCTGAACCCTGTAAGCGGCAGCCCTGTACATCGAAGCCTTCGATTTCAGGCTCCCTCATGGCCCTCTCACACTACAGCTGTAACCCCAGACCGAGCTGGGGAGGAAAATGTCACTACGGCAGGCACCTGGTGCCCCTGTAAGTACTGTGGGTCCTGGTGTGGGTCAGACCAACGATCGTGCCAAAACTGCCCGGCTAGGAACCAGTATTGTTCCTGATGTGACAAGAAAGGCCACTTCACTAAAGTGTGCCTCTCAAAACCAGCTGGCAGCTCAGTGGCCCTCTATGACCTCCCCACCTCCCATGCGGACCCTTCCACGTGCACGTGCTGGGCGGCGCCATTGTCCCCGCTACGACTTCCGCCTTCCCCGACCTTGATGGTGCAACATCCGGCCCTGCCAACGACTGTCACAGCATGTGCCCCGAGCACCTGGACCAGCCCCCACCCTTTCCAGCGCTGCTCACCGAGAACTACAGTGATGTCACTTCCGGCTCACGTTGTGATGTAATTTCTGGCTGACATAATGATGCCACTGCCACCAGCCACGATGATGTCACTTCCCCTGGTGCAATGAACACGGCTGGGGAAGGAGGTCAGCCACACAGCAGGCCCCCACGTGCTGCCACCATCTTGGGCCAGGCAGCAGCCGACACGGAGGGCCCCCGACAACGTTGAGAACAACGTGGTCAACACGGGCGGTGACCAGGCCGCTCTACCAATGCTCCCCACGCCCCTAGGTGCCAGTGGTTGCCGCACGCTGCACCCCACGACCGACGTCGATGTTGTGAATATGGACGATGACCAGGCTGCCCTACCGACGCTCCCCACGCCTCCAGATGCCATAAATCACTGCGCACAACCGGAGAGCGATGACTCTGATTCTGAAACGGTCCTGGCCACAACCATACTGACCAGGGACATCTCTCACGACCTCAGGTTCTCTATGATGGATGTGCAAATCAACGGGCAGGTAATGAAGTGCCTGTTTGACAGTGGCAGCACCGAGAGCTTCATTCACCCGAGCGTGGCCCACTCCCTGAGATTAAAAGTCCACCCCACCACCTGCTCGATCACCCTCGCCACCAAGGATAAGACTGTTGGTACTCTCGGGTGCTGCACGGCCGATATAACTGTGGGGTGGGGGGGGGGGGGGGGGAGACTTACACAGGATTCAGGCTCCTGGTCATGCCTAAACCCTGCGGCCCAGTCCTCCTGGGCCTAGATTTCCAGTGCCACCTGTAGAGTGTCACCCCTGCCTTTGGGGGGCCCCAACCTCCGCTCATGTTACACAGCACGCCAACATACCAGCCCCGGCCAACCTGCAGCCTCTCCACACTGCGCATCACCCTACCGGTGCCAGTAGTAGGTGCTATTGCGCCGCAGACAGAGACTTCATCAAGGCGGAGGTACGGCGACTCCTGGCGGAAGGTGTCATAGAGCCCAGTAACAGCCCTTGGAGAGCCCAAGTCCTGGTGGTCAAAGGGGGAAGTAAGCTGAGGATGGTCATGGATTACAGCCAGACCATTAATCGGTACACCCAGCTGGACGCCTAACCCCTGCCGAGGATCGCCGACATAGTCAATGAGATAGACCACTACTGGATTTTCTCCACGATTGACATGAAGTCGGCATAGCACAAAATCCCCATCCACCCGAAGGACAAGCCCTACACAACCTTTGAGGCGGACGGACGCCTGTACCAGTTCCGCCGAGTTCCCTTTGGGGTCATGAATGGGGTCTCCTTTTTCCAGCAGAAGATGGAAGCTGAAGGCGACGTTCCCATATCTGGATAACGTCTCTATCTGCGGCCGTGACCAGCAGGACCACGATGCTAACCTGTTAAAATTCCTCCAGACGGCCAGGGAGCTGAACCTCATTTACAACAATGAGAAGTGTGTGTTTAGCACCACCCGCCTTGCCATCCTGGGGTACTTCATGGCCCATGGTGTTGTCGGCCCAGATCCAGAAAGGATGCGCCCATTAATGGAGTTACCCCTCTCCCCCATGCTAAAGGCTCTCCGCAGGTGCCTTGGCCTTTTCTCTTATTACTCGCAGTGGGTCCCCCGCTTCTCGGACAAGGTCCGCCCACTGGCCCACGCTACAACTTTTCCCTCCCACCTGAAGAGACCACCTGATATCACATGTAGGTCAACCAGTCCAGAATGACCTGGTCTGGCTAGGAGCAATCCTTTAAGACTTGCCAGTAGGTGTGGCTACACTCTCAGCCAATCACAGTCATCCTACACTCTTCTTTGGCTTGGCTTCGCGGACAAAGATTTATGGAGGGGGTAAAAAGTCCACGTCAGCTGCAGGCTCGTTTGTGGCTGACAAGTCCGATGCGGGACAGGCAGACACGATTGCAGCGGTTGCAGGGGAAAATTGGTTGGTTGGGGTTGGGTGTTGGGTTTTTCCTCCTTTGCCTTTTGTCAGTGAGGTGGGCTCTGCGGTCTTCTTCAAAGGAGGTTGCTGCCCGCCAAACTGTGAGGCGCCAAGATGCACGGTTTGAGGCGTTATCAGCCCACTGGCGGTGGTCAATGTGGCAGGCACCAAGAGATTTCTTTAGGCAGTCCTTGTACCTTTTCTTTGGTGCACCTCTGTCACGGTGGCCAGTGGAGAGCTCGCCATATAACACGATCTTGGGAAGGCGATGGTCCTCCATTCTGGAGACGTGACCCATCCAGCGCAGCTGGATCTTCAGCAGCGTGGACTCGATGCTGTCGACCTCTGCCATCTCGAGTACTTCGACGTTAGGGATGTAAGCGCTCCAATGGATGTTGAGGATGGAGCGGAGACAACGCTGGTGGAAGCGTTCTAGGAGCCGTAGGTGGTGCCGGTAGAGGACCCATGATTCGGAGCCGAACAGGAGTGTGGGTATGACAACGGCTCTGTATACGCTTATCTTTGTGAGGTTTTTCAGTTGGTTGTTTTTCCAGACTCTTTTGTGTAGTCTTCCAAAGGCGCTATTTGCCTTGGCGAGTCTGTTGTCTATCTCATTGTCGATCCTTGCATCTGATGAAATGGTGCAGCCGAGATAGGTAAACTGGTTGACCGTTTTGAGTTTTGTGTGCCTGATGGAGATGTGGGGGGGCTGGTAATCATGGTGGGGAGCTGGCTGATGGAGGACCTCAGTTTTCTTCAGGCTGACTTCCAGGCCAAACATTTTGGCAGTTTCCGCAAAGCAGGACGTCAAGCGCTGAAGAGCTAGCTCTGAATGGGCAACTAAAGCAGCATCGTCTGCAAAGAGTAGTTCACGGACAAGTTTCTCTTGTGTCTTGGTGTGAGCTTGCAGGCGCCTCAGATTGAAGAGACTGCCATCCGTGCGGTACCGGATGTAAACAGCGTCTTCATTGTTGGGGTCTTTCATGGCTTGGTTCAGCATCATGCTGAAGAAGATTGAAAAGAGGGTTGGTGCCAGAACACAGCCTTGCTTCACGCCATTGTTAATGGAGAAGGGTTCAGAGAGCTCATTGCTGTATCTGACCCGACCTTGTTGGTTTTCGTGCAGTTGGATAATCATGTTGAGGAACTTTGGGGGACATCCGATGCGCTCTAGTATTTGCCAAAGCCCTTTCCTGCTCACGGTGTCGAAGGCTTTGGTGAGGTCAACAAAGGTGATGTAGAGTCCTTTGTTTTGTTCTCTGCAATTTTCTTGGAGCTGTCTGAGGGCAAAGACCATGTCAGTAGTTCCTCTGTTTGCGCGAAAGCCGCACTGTGATTCTGGGAGAATATTCTCGGCGACACTAGGTATTATTCTATTTAGTAGAATCCTAGCGAAGATTTTGCCTGCAATGGAGAGCAACGTGATTCCCCTGTAGTTTGAGCAGTCTGATTTCTCGTCTTTGTTTTTGTACAGGGTGATGATGGTGGCATCACGAAGATCCTGAGGCAGTTTACCTTGGTCCCAACAAAGCTTGAAAAACTCATGAAGTTTTGCCGCCAGCCTTCCAGACTTCTGGGGGGATTCCATCCATACCTGTTGCTTTGCCACTTCTCAGTTGTTCGATTGCCTTATATGTCTCATCCAGGGTGGGAACCTCATCCAGCTCTAGCCTTAGGGGCTGTTGAGGGAGCTGGAGCAGGGCGGAATCTTGGACTGAGCGGTTGGCACTGAAAAGAGATTGGAAGTGTTCTGACCATCGGTTGAGGATGGAGATCTTGTCGCTGAGGAGGACTTTGCCGTCTGAGCTGCGCAGCGGGCTTTGGACTTGGGGTGAGGGGCCGTACACAGCCTTTAGAGCCTCGTAGAAACCCCTGAAGTCGCCAATGTCCGCGCTGAGCTGGGTTCGTTTGGCGAGGCTAGTCCACCACTCATTTTGGATCTCCCGGAGTTTGCGCTGAAGATGGCTGCATGCGCGACGGAAGGCTTGTTTCTTCTCTGGACAGGACGGCTTTGTAAGGTGAGCCTGGTGGGCAGCTCGCTTCTTTGCCAGCAGCTCCTGGATTTCCTGGCTGTTTTCGTCAAACCAGTCCTTGTTTTTCCTGGAGGAGAAGCCCAGTACCTCTTCAGTGGATTGCAGTATGGTAGTCTTCAACTGATCCCAGAGGGTTTCAGGGGACGGGTCCGTGAGGCGGGTTGCGTCGTCGAGCTTTGCTTTGAGGTTTGCCTGGAAGTTTTCCTCTCGCTTCGTCTGACTGCAAGTTTCCAACATTGAACCTCTTTCTGGGGGCTTTACTGTTCTTGGGCTTTGGTTTGAAGTGAAGGTTGAGCTTGCAGCGAACCAGCCGGTGGTCAGTGTGGCATTCCGCGCTAGGCATGACCCTGGTGTGGAGCACATCTCGTTTGTCACTTTCTCGCACCAGGATGTAGTCCAGGAGGTGCCAGTGTTTGGATCGGGGATGCATCCAGGTGGTCTTAAGGCTGTCCCTCTGCTGAAAAAGGGTGTTTGTAATGACAAGCCGCTGTTCTGCGCAGAGCTCCAACAGGAGGCGCCCATTGTCATTGCACTTGCCGACGCCATGCTTGCCCAGGATTCCTGGCCAGGTTTCTGAGTCTTTGCCGACACAAGCGTTGAAGTCGCCCAGGATGACAACCTTGTCGGCTGTAGGGGTGCGTTGGATGAGGTTGCGCAGGTCGGTGTAGAACTTGTCCTTTTCTGCTGGTTCCGCCTGGAGGGTTGGAGCATAGACACTGATGAGGGTGATGTGATGCTTGTTTTGAAGGGGGAGTCGCATGGACATGATTCGGTCCGAGAGGCCTGTCGGAAGGTTTTCGAGTTTGGAGGCAATGAAGCTCTTGACCATGAAGCCTACACCAGATAGGCGTCGTTCATCCGAAGGCTTGCCAGACCAGTAGAGTGTGTAGCCCGCGCCGCGTTCTTGGAGGCTGCCTACATCTGCCAGGCGGACTTCACTGAGAGCGGCTATGTCGATGTCAAGTCTGAGGAGTTCATGTGCAATGAGGGCAGACCGACGTTCAGGTCGGTGGCTGTCAGCCTTGTCTAGCATGGTTCTGATGTTCCAGCATGCTAGCTTGAGTTTGTGAGCATCTTTTGAGGGGGAGGACGTGGAGGGGGAGGACGTGGAGGGGGAGGACGTGGAGGGGGAGGACGTGGAGGGGGAGGACGTGGAGGGGGAGGACGTGGAGGGGGAGGACGTGGAGGGGGAGGACGTGGAGGGGGAGGACGTGGAGGGGGAGGACGTGGAGGGGGAGGACGTGGACCTGTCCTCGGGCCTGCGCAAAGGAGCTTTTAGGTGGAGTGCAGTGCGCGCAGTACTGGCCCCACCCTTTACACCCATGGTTCGTGTGCCGTGGCCAAGCAAGCTGGGACGTGGCAGCGAGGTCCTTGGGTCGTAGGTTTTATATCGGAGTGGCCTTCTCCTATACAGGTTTCTTACCCGGGCTGGAGGGGCCTGCCTCCCCTCCTAGGTCGGTCCATACTGCCCGGACCGGGGCCGAGGCCGCCGCAGCTCACCCTGTGCCTGGACTGGGGCCGCCGCCTCCCACTCTCTGCCCGTATCGGGGCCGCCGCCGTCTACCCTTCGCCCGGACCGGGGCCGGGGCCGCTGCTGCTCTCCCTGTGCCCGGACTGTGGCCGCCGCCTCCAACTCTCTGCCCGGATCGGGGCCTCCACCTACCTCACTCGACCGAGGCCGGGGCCGCCGTCTCCCCCTTGCTCCTGCCCGTATCGGGGCCGCCGCCGTCTACCCTTCGCCCGGACCGGGGCCGGGGCCGCTGCTGCTCTCCCTGTGCCTGGACTGGGGCCGCCGCCTCCCACTCCCTGTCCGGACCGGGGCCTCCGCCTGCCTCACTCGACCGAGGCCGGGGCCGCCGTCTCCCCCTTGCTCCTGCCCGTATCGGGGCCGCAGCCGTCTGAAGTACTTGAGGAACTCAGCAAGTCATGCACTGAAGGTGGTGGGGAGGTTTCTGCTCTTTATTCCCCTCTTTATTTGTTCCCTTTCTGACTACGTAATATTTATATATGGTACCAATAACCTCACATGATTCAATGGTAACTTTCAGCCCATGAGTCCATGCCACCCAATTGACCTACCTACATCCTACACTACAATCTGTACATATGTACATTAAAACCGAGACTAAGGTCCTGAATTTAAATAAAGGAAATTATGATGGTATGAGACGGGAGTTGAGTAAGATTGATTGTGTGGTGTTTATGGGGGAATTGACTGTGGATAGACAATGGAAAGCATTCACAGATCTAATGGAGAAATTGCAAAAATCGTTTATACCGGTTTGGCATAAAAATAAACCAAAAAAGGTGACGCAAGGATAACAAGGGAAATTAGAGACAGCATTGGGTCCAAAGAGAGAGCATATTAATTGGCCAAAAAAAGTACCGCAACCGAAGACTGGGAGCAGTTCAAGATGCAGCAAAGGGATTAATCAAGAGAGCAAAAATACATTACGAAAGTAAGCTTGCGGCAAATGTAAAAACCGACTGCAAAAACTTTTATAAATATGTCAAAAACTTAGAAATCCAGAGTAGGTCCTTTGCAGTCGGAATCAGGGGAATATATAATGGGGAATAAGGAAATGGCAGACCAATTAAATTCTTACTTTAGTTCTGTTTTTACAAGAGAGGATACAAATAACCTCCCAAGGATGTTGGAAAACATAGAGACTAATGCAAGGGAGGAACTGAAAGAAATCAGTATCTCTAAGGACATGGTCTTGGGGAAATTGATGGGATTGAAGGCAGATAAATCCCAAGGGCCTGATAATCTACATCCTAGGGTACTCAAGGAAGTGGCCATTCAGATAGCAGATGCTTTAAGAATTATTTTCCAGAACTCGATAGACTCAGGATCAGTACCCATGGATTGGAGGGTAGCTAATGTTACCCCACTATTTAAAAAGGGGGGTAGAGAAAAAGCGGGGAATTATCGGCCGGTGAGCCTTACATCAGTAGTGGGCAAAATGATGGAATCCATTATTAAGGATGTAATAGCGGAGCATATGACTAGCAGAGAAGGGATCGGAC
Organism: Narcine bancroftii; assembly: GCF_036971445.1. NCBI lineage: Eukaryota > Metazoa > Chordata > Chondrichthyes > Torpediniformes > Narcinidae > Narcine > Narcine bancroftii. The sequence goes on from NC_091480.1 coordinate 56,714,532, forward strand.
AGAGTCAACATGGATTTACAAAAGGTAAATCGTGCTTGACAAATCTATTGGAATTCTTTGAGATGGTGACAGGTAAAATAGATGGGGGAGAGCCAGTGGATGTGGTGTACCTGGACTTCCAAAAGGCCTTCGATAAGGTCCCGCATAAACGACTGGCTTCCAAAATCAAGGCTCATGGGATTGGGGGCAAAGTATTGATGTGGATTGAGAACTGGCTGGCAGGTAGAAGACAGAGAGTTGGGATTAATGGCTCGTTTTCTGAGTGGCAGGCGGTGACCAGTGGGGTGCCACAGGGATCTGTACTGGGACCCCAGCTGTTCACAATTTACATTAATGATCTGGATGAGGGGATTGGATGTAATATCTCCAAATTTGCAGATGACACTAAACTAGGAGGGGTTGTGTACACGGAAGAGGGGGTCAGGAAGCTCCAGTGTGATTTGGATAAATTGAGGGACTGGGCAGATACATGGCAAATGCACTACAATGTGGATAAATGTGAAGTTATCCACTTTGGTAATACAAACCGGAGGGCAGATTACTATTTGAATGGCAATAGATTAAGAGATGGGGAAGTGCAGAGAGACCTAGGGGTACTTGTACATCAGTCCCTGAAGGCGAGCATGCAGGTACAGCAGGCAGTTAAAAAGGTGGTGAGCACCCCGGTGGCTACTGCTCTTAGCAACAAATATAGTGTATTGGATGTAGTTTGGGAAGATAACCTGCCAGAGGTTGCACCAAGGGAACCGGTGGTGCGGAAAGGAAGGAAGGGGAACAAGGTGGTCATTGGGGACTCCATCGTCAGGGGAACAGACAAAAGATTCTGTGAACCTGACAAGTGTTCCCGTATGGTGTGTTGCCTCCCAGGAGCCAGGGTGCGAGAAGTCTCGGATAGGGTTCAGAGTATCCTGGGGGGGGAAGGTGAACGGCCAGAAGTCCTGATGCATGTGGGTACAAATGACGTGGATAAGATGAAGGAGGAGAACCTGAAGAGGGACTACCATGAGCTTAGAAGGAGGTTAAGAAGCAGAACCTCCAGGATTGTAATCTCGGGGCTGCTACCTGTGCTGTACATGGGTGGGGGCAAAAATAATAAAATCAGGAGGTTAAATGTGTGGCTGGAGGAATGGTGCAGAGTGCAGGGATTCAGGTTCATTGACCATTGAGATCTCTTCTGGGGAAGACAAGACCTCTACAGGAGGGATGGTTTACACCTGAATGCAATGGGGGCCAATATACTGGCAGTTAGGTTTAAAAGTGCTGTCAGATTTGATTTAAACTAATTTGGCAGGGGGAAGGGAACAGGACTGATAGGGAAGCAGATAGGAGAGTGAATATAGGGGTGTTTCCGTTAGACGGTGAAACAATAAGGAAAAAGGGAACTAAAAAGAATAGGAGAGTAGGGGCAAGTGCATCGAGAACAAAAGTGGAGGGAGAAAGGAGATATGGTATCAAGGTATTGTGTATGAATGCACGGAGTGTAAGGAATAAAATGGATGAGCTTGAGGCACAAATGGCAATGGGAGGTTATGATATTGTTGGAGTAACGGAGACATGGCTGCGGGAAGAGCAGGATTGGGAAATAAATGTTCCCAGGTACACGTCCTATAGAAAAGACAGAAAATTAGGAAGAGGAGGTGGGGTAGCTCTGTTGGTAAGAAATGAAATTCAGGCGTTTGAAAGGAAAGACATTGAAACAGGTGGGGTAGAGTCTGTTTGGATAGAATTAAGAAATTGTAAAGGCATGAGGACCATAATGGGGGTCATTTACAGGCCTCCGAAAAGTAGCTTAAATATCAGTAGAAGTATAAATCAGGAATTAAGAGTGGCATGTCAAAGTGGTAGCAATACAGTAGTTATGGGGGACTTTAACATGAAGGTGGACTGGGATAATCAGACAGGGGCAGGACCACAAGAGACTGAGTTTATTGAATGTCTACGAGATACTTTCTTGGAGCAGCTAGTGAAGGAACCTACCAGGGGGGAGTCGATTCTGGACTTGGTGCTGTGGAGTGACGCAGAGTTAATAAGTAACCTCGATGTAGGGGAGCCATTAGGGAATAGTGACCATGGTATGGTTACTTTTGAGCTGCAATTAGAAAGGGAAAAAGAAAGGAAGTCGGAAGCATCTGTACTGCAGTTAAATAAAGGGGATTATGCAGCTATGAAGGAGGAGCTAGTCAAAATAAAATGGAAAGATACACTAGCTGGGAGGACAACTGGGGAAAAATGGCAGGTATTTTTGGACATTTTTCACAGGTTTCAGGACAAATTTATTCCAAAGTGGAGGAAAGGCTCTAAGAGATGCAAATGGCAGCTGTGGCTAACTAATGAAATCAAGTGTAATATCAAATCCAAAGGGAGTAAGTATAGGATAGCGAAGCGGAGTGGGAAGTTAGAGGATTGGGAAACCTTCAAAGAGCATCAGAGGGTAACTAAGAAAGTCATAAGAGAGGGAAAAATGAAGTACGAGAGGAAATGAGCAAATAATATAATGGAGGATAGCAAAAGCTTTTTTAAATATGTGAAGAGGAAGAAATTGGTTCGGTCTAAAATTGGTCCATTAAGAATGGAAAAGGGTGAAATTATTACCGGAAACAAGGAGATGGCTGAGGAATTTAACAAATACTTTGCAACTGTCTTCACCAAGGAGGATATAGGTTATGGTCAGTTAGGGGGTAGTGATCATGCGGTATCAAGAGACTTGGGGAACTTTCCTGGTGAAGTAGGGGATCTAATGGATATCCGGATCCAGAAACAGGAGGTTGTGAGTAAATTGTTGGGACTGATGGCTGATAAAACCCCAGGGCCTGATGGGCTGCATCCCAGGGTGCTTAAAGAAGTTGCTATGGAAATTGTGGAAGCACTGGTCGACATTTTCCAAAGTTCCATAGATTCGGGGGAGGTCCCTGAGGATTGGAGAGTGGCTGATGTGGTGCCGATTTTTAAGAAGGGAGGGAGGGAGAAAACGGGAAATTATAGACTGGTCAGCCTGATGTCGGTGGTGGGGAAGATATTGGAGTCTATCATAAAAGGAGTAATAGCAGAACACTTAGGCAGAAATAATAGTATAAGGGCTAGTCAGCATGGATTCCTTAAGGGTAAGTCATGCTTGGCTAACCTTCTGGAATTTTTCGAGGATGTGACAAAGAGGGTGGACTCGGGAGAGCCAGTGGATGTGGTGTATTTGGACTTCCAGAAGGCCTTTGATAAGGTACCGCACGGGAGACTAGTGGGCAAGATCAGGGAGCATGGTATTGGAGGTAAGGTGCTGACATGGATAGGAAATTGGTTAAGAAATAGGAAACAAAGGGTTGGGGTAAGCGGGTCTTTTTCAGGATGGCAGGATGTGACGAGTGGAGTGCCGCAGGGATCGCTATTGGGTCCTCAGTTGTTTGTAATTTATGTAAATGATTTGGATGAGGGGATTATTAATAACTTGAGCAAATTTGCAGATGACACGAAACTGGGTGGCGGTGTGGGGTGTGAGAAGGATGTCAGGAAAATGCAGAGGGACTTGGACATGTTGGAGGAGTGGGCTGCTGAATGGAAGATGACATTCAATGTAAGCAAATGTGAGGTTATCCATTTTGGGGGCAATAATAGGAAAGCTGAGTATTATTTAAATGGAGACAAGCTAGGGAGTGGGGAGGAGCAAATGGATCTGGGAGTACTTGTTCACCGGTCACTGAAGACTACCATGCAGGTTCAGAAAGCTGTGAAGAAGGCAAATGGCATGTTGGCTTTCATAAAGAGGGGATTGGTGTATAGGAACAGAGACGCCCTTCTGCAGTTGTACAGGGCCCTGGTGAGACCCCACCTGGAGTATTGCGTCCAGTTCTGGTCTCCAATTTTGAGGAAGGACATCTAGCTATAGAGGGTGTGCAGCGCAGATTTACAAGGTTAGTTCCAGGGATGGCGGGGTTGACATATGCTGAAAGGCTAGAAAAACTGGACTTGTATCCGATGGAGTTTAGAAGGATGAGGGGGGACATGATTGAGGTATACAAAATCATCAGGGGGATAGACAAGGTGAAGTCGGATTACTTGTTCCCAATGATGGGGGAGACGAGGACTAGAGGGCATAGTTTAAGAATACAGGGTAGGCCCTTTAGGATGGAGATGAGAAAACATTTTTTTACCCAGAGAAGTGTGAATCTGTGGAATGCTCTGCCACAGAGGGTGGTAGAGGCAGATTCGCTGATTATGTTCAAAAGAGAGTTAGATAAGACTCTAGTGGGCAAAGGAGTTAAGGGTTATGGGGATAAGGCTGGAAAGGGGTACTGATGGTAGTGATTAGCCATGATCTGTAAAATGGCGGTGCTGGCTCGATGGGCCGAAGGGCCTACTCCAGCTCCTATTGTCTATTATCTATTGTCTATTGCAAATGGTATGTTGGCCTTCATATCAAGAGGGTTTGAGTATAGGAACAAGGATACCTTACTGCAGCTGTACAGGGCCTTGGTGAGACCCCACCTGGAGTATTGTGTGCAGTTTTGGTCACCTTATCTAAGGAAGGATGTTCTTGCAATGGAGGGAGTGCAGAGGCGATTCACCAGGCTGATACCTGGAATGGCAGGAATGACTTATGAGGAAAGATTGCGCAAATTGGGATTGTACTCGCTGGAGTTTAGAAGATTGAGAGGGGATCTCATAGAGACATATAAAATTCTGCAGGACTGGACAGAATGGATGCGGATGGGATGTTTCCAATGATGGGAAAATACAGAACCCGGGGCCATGGTTTGAGGATAATAGGCAAACCATTTAGGACCGAGATGAGGAGGAATTTCTTTACCCAGAGGGTGGTGAATCTGTGGAATTCATTGCCACAGAGGGCAGTAGAGGCAGGTTCATTAAATATATTTAAGAGGGAATTAGATCTATTTCTTCAGTATAAGGGTATTAAAGGTTACGGAGAGAAGGCGGGGACGGGGTACTGAACTTTAAGATCAGCCATGATCTCGTTGAATGGCGGAGCAGGCTCGAAGGGTCGAATGACCTACTCCTGCTCCTATCTTCTATGTTTCTATGTTTCTATCATACCCAGGACCATGATGACAGTGGCCGTGGAGGTGTCCAGGCCTTCATCCGCATCAGGCAAGACATCACGGATGCCACAATGAAGGCTGTGGATGAGGACTCCCCCTTCCAGGTGGAGAGCGATGCCTCTGAGGTAGCCCTTGCCGCTTACCCTCAATCAAAAGGGGCGCCCTGTCACTTTCTCCTCCAGGACCTTCCACGGCTCCGAGCTAGGGCATTCCGCCATTGAAAAGGAGGCCCAGGCGATTGTGGAAACGGTGCACCACTGGCGCCACTACCTGGCAGGCAGGAGATTCACCCTCCTCATGGACCAGTGGGCCATGGCATTCATGTTTAACACTACCCACAAGAGCAAGATCAAGAACGATAAGATCCTGTGCTGAAGAGTCGAATTGGCAACCTACAGCTACAACATCCAGAACCGTCCCAGGAAGTTTAACAACTCCCCTGATGCCCTCTCTCGCACCTGCGCATCTATGCACGATGACAGGCTGCAGGCATTGTATGAGTCCCTCTGCCATCCGGGTGTCACCAGGTTGTACCACTTCATTAAGTCCCGGAACCTGCCGTACACCATCAGAGACATCTGGGAGATGACCGAGGTCTGTTGGGTCTGCGTGGAGTATAAACCCCGTTTCTTCCGCCAACCCCAGGCCCATGTTGTAAAGGCTACTCGGCCTTTCAAGCATCTTGGCATGGACTTCAAAGGCCCCTGCCTTCCATGAACCGAAACGTCTACTTCCTCAGCGTAGTGGTCGAGTACTCACGCTTCCCTTTCACTATCCCTTGCCCGGACACCTCCACGGCCACTGTCATCAGGGTCTTGGGTATGATAGTACAGATTCTATCACCAATGTGTATATATACATATGTACAGATTGTAGTGTAGGATGACTATGATTGGCTGAGAGTGTAGCCACACCTACTGGCAAGTCTTAAAGGATTGCTCCTAGCCAGACCAGGTCATTCTGGACTGGTCGACCTACATGTGATATGCTCCAGTCTTTTAGTTAATAAAAGCCTTGGTTTGGATCAACAAGTCTTTGGTTCTTTCAACGCGCACTACACTGGGGCAGATCTTCACCATGTTTGGCTACCTCGCCTTCATCCACAGCGACCGGGGGTCTAGTTTCATAAGCGATGAGCTGCTCCAGTATCTGACGGCGAGGGGAATCATGACCAGTCACACGACGAGCTATAACCCGAGAGGCAATGGGCAAGTGGAACGCGAAAACGGGGTGGTCTGGAAGGCAGTCCTCCTGGCTCTCAGGTCAAAAGGATGGGCCATTGAGTTCTGGCAGGACACCCTGCCCGAGGCGCTCCATGACATTCGGTTGCTGCTGTGTATGGCTACCAACGAGACCCCTCACGAACATCTGTTCTCATTCCCCAGAAAATTGGCGACTGGAATTTCCCTCCTATCATGGCTTATATCCCCGGGACCGGTGCTCCTGCGTAAGCACGTACGGACACACAAGGTCGAACCCCTGGTCGAGCACGTCTTCCTCCTATATGCAAACCACAACTATGGCTACGTTAGGTTCGGCAGTGGCAGGGAGGACACCATCTCAACCAGGGACCTGACACCAGCAGGAGCACCTACCACACCACGCCATCCTCCAGCTCAGGACGACGCTGACTGGGCATACATCCCCGTCCCCAGGCAGCTATGGGGCACGCAGGACCTCCTTGACCACCAGGGGCCCACTTCAGCCCTGGGAAACGAACCTGCCCCCCCACCCATCCAATACGACCCTCATATGTCGACCCCGGCCCCCCCGGCCACTCCTCCAAGCGGCACCACACCAGTCACACAGACCCCTGCCGCCAGCCCCCCCACTTCCCCTCCGACCAGTGACCAAGGAGCCAGTCCTATGACGGTCACAGAGACCCCGGCGGCTGCCAGACTGTCTCAACCTGTAAATATTGTATGTGTATAGTGGGTATGATTCCTTGTTACTGCACCGCCCCCCCCCCCGGACAATTTTAAAGAAGGGGGTGAATGTGGTGGTACACCACCAGACTACTACAGAGGGCAACACCTGTACCTGCAGGAGTGTAAGGGGACAGGACAACACCTGGGTGGCTGTCAATCAGTCGGGCTGAATGGATCAAGCCCCACCCGGTCGGGTGTCAATCACCCTCTGGGATATGAGCCTGTGCAGGCCTCCCGAAGCTCACTCAGAGTTACTGCAGCTACACCCAGCCTGGCTCTGTGGAAGTCTTTGTGGATTAAAGCCTGTTGTCCAGTCTTTACCTTGTGTGTGTCTGATTCTGGCTAACAGCGCACCACAGGCAGCAGTCATGACTGAGCAGGGGATAGCAAATGGGAAGCAGGAGTATTCATCAATGATGTTAAGAAAATACACATTGCGGTCAGTGGAGGGCAGGGGTCCTTTAAAATCAACACTGAGTCACTCAAAAGGATGAGTGGCTTTAATTAATTGTGCCCTGTCTGGCACAAGTGTAGCTTGCATTCAGCACAGACCTGGCAGTTCTTTGTCATGGACCTGATCTCATAGATGGAGTACGGCAGGTTGTATGCTTTAACAAAATGAAAAAACCTGGTAACTATGGGGTGACAGAGATCATTGTGGAGGTTTTGTAGCCAGTCGATCTGTGCGCTGGCACAGGTCTCGTGGGACAGGGCGGCTCATTAAGTTTCCCCGGCCGGTACAGAATATCATAATTGTAGGTGGAAAGTTCAATCCTCTACCTTAGTATTTTATCATTTTTTATTTTACCCCACTGCCGATTGTTAAACATGAATGCGACAGTGTGTTGATCAGTCAGCAGGGTGAATTTCTTACTGGCCAGGTAATGCCACACTGCCTCGACAATGGCTTGGACCTCTTTCTCAACCAAGGAGTGTCGAATTTCGGGGTCTTGCAGTGTATGGGAAAAAAGTGCGACTGGCCTGCCTGTCTGGTTAAGGGTGGCTGCCAGAATCACCTTCCACCTGAAATGGGGTGAATTTGTCCACAGCATGCAATACCTGTCTTGATGTGATTGAAGGCTCCACGAGCCTCTGGTCTCAGGGGGAAGGATATGGCTTTGATGAGGGGGTGGGCCTTGTCTGCATTGTTAGGGACCTATTAAACATAATAGGAAAAAACCCAGGCACCTTTTCAGGGGCTTGAGGCTGTGTGGGAGGGGAAGCTCCAGGAGTGGTCAGGAGGAACAGGGTCTGGGCCAATGACTCCATTCTCCAAGACAAAGCCAAGGATGGCCAGGCAAGTTGTGCAGAACACACACTTTGCCTTATTATATGTAAGGTTAAAGAGCTTGGCTGTTTCAAGAAATTTCTGGATGTTGGTGTCATGGTCCTGCAGGTCGTGGCCGCAGATGGTGATGTTGTTGAGGTATGGGAAAGTGACCTGCAACCCGTACTTGGCCACCATGTAGTCCATCTCCCGCTGGAAGACCGAGACAATGTTTGTGACACCAAAGGTGACCCGCAGGCAGTGGTGTGAGAGATAATGGAATATGGGAAGTTAAGCAATTGTGTTATATGGCGAGCTCTCCACTGGCCATCGTGTCAGAGGTGCACCAAAGAAGAGGTACAAGGACTGCCTAAAGAAGTCTCTTGGTGCCTGCCACATTGACCACCGCCAGTGGGCTGATATCGCCTCAAACCGTGCATCTTGGCGCCTCACAGTTTGGCGGGCAGCAACCTCCTTTGAAGAAGACCGCAGAGCCCACCTCACTGACAAAAGACAAAGGAGGAAAAACCCAACCCCAACCAACCAATTTTCCCATGCAACCGCTGCAACCGTGTCTGCCTGTCCCGCATCGGACTTGTCAGCCACAAACGAGCCTGCAGCTGACGTGGACATTTACCCCTCCATAAATCTTCGTCCGCGAAGCCAAGAAAATAGGAATGAATTAGGATGGGGTGAAGGGATAATGGAATAAGGGAACTCAAGCAAGTGCTAAATAGGAATGAATTATGATGGGTTGAATAAGGGTGGAGTAAGAATGGAGTGTGAGGAAGGGTTAAGCAAGTATAACAGAATAGAGGTCTTATAGCAAGTAGATAGATTTAGCAAGTCCTGGGGGTTGAGATTTATGAATAAGAACAAAGACATGACACTTCCTGGTAAACAAGTTTACACACAGAAAGGCACACAAACTGCACGTAGGCAGAATTACCTAACGCTAAACCAATCCAGGAGGCAGAAGAATGTTAAGGGGGGAGGTACCTCTGTACTGAAATAGAATGTATAAAAAGTTGGGTAAGCCCCAGTATGTGTGTGTATTCCCAGGGTAAGGGGAAGCACCTATCTTTGCACTGTTATAAAATAAATGTTCTTTGTTCTCAATTTTTGTCTCGAGTGAAATCTGTGAAGGCACCTCTGCTTCTCACAGTGATATATGCCTTGAATGCTGTATACTGGTGGTCCTCCGGTGGATAGGGAGCTGGTGGTATGCCGACCAGGTTGATGATCGAAAAGACCCGTTACTGGGCAATTTGATTGACCATGTCTGCGATGCGTGGGAGGGAGTATGCAACCAATTGCGTGTATTTGTTGATGGTCTGACTGTAGTCGATGACCATCCTGTTCTTTTCCTGGTTCCACACTACCACTACCTGTGCTCTCCAAGGGCTGGTGCTGGCTTCAAGATCCCCTCCTTGAGTAAACACTGCACCTCTGTCCGGATAAAGGTCCTGTCTCCAGGATTGTACCATCTACCTTTGGTGGCAACAGGTTTACAGTCGGGGTTGAGGTTACTGAATAACAACGGGGGGGATTATTTTAAGTGTGCCCGCGAGAGCCAGCAGGTGGTGCATGGTGAGCAGTTGCTTTGTTGGCCATGACAATAGACGGTTGCAGAAGGTGGGTTGCACGCAGTGGTCGGTTCGAAAATTGCTGGTTATACAAAATGAGGAGTTGATGGGGCCCATTGAATTCCATCATTATGGTTTTAAGGTGACACTGAAAATCCAGTCCCAATAGCACAGCAGCACAGGGCTGCAGCATTACCATCAGCCTAAAGTCTTTATATTCAGTACTCCACACCATTAGAGTCACTGCACAGAAGCCCCAAATGTCCACTAAAGAGACTTTCTGGTTCACCAGCAATACTGTAAGGGAAAGGCACTGCACTGTGTCTGGGTGTTTGAAACTCTCTGTGATCCCGCTATTGAATAAGCAACTCATCACTGAGCTGTTTACCTGACTATCCATCTGGCAAGTTGATGTGGGCTGTCCTGGTTGAGTGTGATGGAGGCCAGTGTTGGGTCACTACACATCACTGCTGTGAAAGACAGTGATGTCCAAGATGGCGGCCCCTCACGCAACGTTGCTGGATCCTGAAGATGGCAGCCTCCTCGGCCCATACGCAGGCAGCGATGTTAGGTCTCGAAGGTGGGACCCAAGATGGCGGCACCCAAGGATATCACCAGGTGCTGCTGGCCCTGGTGATGAAGGTGTCCAGGTCGGCGTCCCCCACAATTTACACATGGCATTGCTTGGAAGAGGTTTCGACTTACACACTTTGGCATAGTGGCTCTTCTTGCTGCAGCTGGAGCAAGTTAAACCCTTCGCTGGGCAACGTTTCTTCTGATGCTTGCCTAGGCCACAGAAGTAGCACTTTGGGTGCTTCCTTAGCACCACGGCTGTGGTCAGGTCACTACCGGAGCCGGACGAAAGTGATGGGAGGTAGTTGCGGAGGTGGTCGAGTCGTTAGCGGTGCGAAGGGATGGCGGCGTGTCCCAAGATGGTGCCATCTGGGGTAACCACGAGGTGGCCACATGTACTGGAGAGCCACCTCAAGCATACCTGCCAGCTCGGCTGAATCCAGCATCCAGATGTATATAGAACCGTAACAAATTTGGAGTTGAGTCTGTGTGGTGTGGATTGTGGAGAGACATGTGACCTCCAGGTCGTGGTGGTCAAAAACGTGGAAGAACTCCACATGGTGATCGATTACAGCCAAACCATCAACCATTTTCACACAGCTGGATGTATACCTCCTCCCACAAATTGCCAATATGATGAAGCAGATCGCCCGGTACTGGGTTTTCTCCACCATAGATTTAAAATCAGCTTCTCATCCACCCTGAGGACTGCCACGACACTGCATTCGAGGCGGATGGATACCTCTACCACTTCCTACGGGTGCCCTTCGGAATCACCAAATATGTCTTTGTCCTTCAGAGAGAAATAGATCAGATGGTAGACCAGCACGGGCTCAAGGCCATGCTTCCCTATTTGGACAATGTCACCATCTGCGGCCATGACCTGCAGGATCATGATGCAAACCTAGAATAATTCCTCCAAACGGCCAAGGTACTCAACCTCACATAATAAAAACAAATGTGTGTTCCACACATCACGCCTAGCCATCCCCAGCTGCATCGGGGAACATGGCATCATCAGTCCCAACCCCGACTGCATGCACCCCCTGATGGAGCTCCCACTCTGCCACAGCCAAAAGGCCCTAGATGTGCCTGGGCTTCTTCTCATACTAAGCCCAGTGGGTCCCCAATTACGCGGACAAGGCCCGACCCTTGGTGAAGGCCACCCTCCTTCCCCCTGTCGGCGGAAGCTCGGGCGGCTTTCACCCACATCAAAGGAGACATTGCCAAGGCCATGATGCACACTGTGGATGAGTCCACCCCATTCCAGGTGGAGAGCGATGCCTCCGACTTTATCCTAGCTGCTATCCTTAACCAAGCGGGCAGGACTGTGGTGTTTTTCTCCCACACCTTCCATGGCCCTGAAGTCCGGCATTCCTCTATCAAGAAGGAGGCCTAGGCAATCGTTGAAGCAGTGCAACACTGAAGGCACTACCTGGCCGGCAAACGATTTACCCTGCTAACTGTCCAACATGCAGTCACTTTTATGTTTAACAATAAGCAGAAGGGAAAAATCAAAAATGATAAGATTCTGAGGTGGAGAATAGAACTCTCCACCAAGAACTATGCCATCTTGCACTGGCCTAGGAAGCTCAACGAGCCTTCAGATGCATCCCGTCCCAGGGGACATGCGCCACCGCACAGTCCAACCAACTCCAGGCCCTCCACGATGACCTTTGCCACCAGGTCACCAGGCTTTTTCACTTCGTCAAAGCCAGAAACCTTCCTGATTCTATTGACAATGGCAAAACGCTGACCAGAAACTGCTAGGTGCAAGCCACGCTTCTACAAGCCCAACAGACACAGGGAGAACGTATAAACTCCTTACAGACAGCACTGGATTTGAACACCATCCCAGCTTGCTACTTCTGGGGGTGAAATGTAGACAAAAATCTCAGTGCCTGGCTGGCTTCCATTGGGTCTCGATGAGAGACTGTGTCAATGGCAGATGAGAACTCTCATCTCATGCAAATTCCCACTGAGTAGTGACCATTAACTTCATTACAGCACCTCTGTTCACAGTCAAGGTAAGGTTGGCGTAGTGGTTAGTGCAATGCCTTTACAGCACCAGTGATTGGGACCGGCATTCACGCCATGTCCCAGACAGAGACAGTGTCTTTGTGGCCTTTCGAGTAGGCCATGTAGACGTATTGGGGTTGGTGTGGAGGAGGGGGACCTTCTCGAAGCATGACTGGTTCTGGGGACGTCAAGCAGGAAGGTAGCATTGTCTCTGACACAGACTTCCTGGGGAAGGAAAGCATTTGTTCATGTAGTGTGGCATTAGTGGTTGTACACAGAAGGGATCTAATTGTATGGAGTGCCTTAGGGAGGACCTCCTGCCAATAAGAGATGGGTAGGCCTCTCGATTTCAAGGTTAGGAGGACTGCCTTCTGAACAGTGGCGTTCTCCCTTTCCACCTGGCCATTCCCCGGGGGTGGGGGGGTGGTTATAGCTGATGGTTCTACTGGTAGCGATGCCCCATGGCAAATGGTACTGACGCAGCTCGTCGCCCATAAAAGAGGACCCCCAATCACTGTTGATGTAGGTTGGGTACCAAATAGGATAAAGATGCTGTGCAGTGACCGTGGTCACTTATGACTGTGACCATGGTCAGGTCCACGCAGGGGATGGCAAAGGGAAATTGGGAGTACTCATCAACGATGTTGAGGAAGTACAGGTTTCTGCTGGAGGAGGGCAGGGGCCCCTTGAAGTCAATGGTCAGACGTTCAAAGGGGCGGGTGGCCTTGATCAGGTGTGACCTGCGTGGGTTTTCCCAGGGGCTCCGGTTTCCTCCCATCATTCAAAACATATTGGGGGTTGTTGGTCAATTGGGTGTAAATTGGGCAGCACAGCCTCATGGGCTGAAATAGTCTGTTAACGTGCTGTATGTCTAAATTTTAAACATTTAATTTATAAATTTAAATTTCAAATTTAAAGATTGGGAGACAAGTGGGTAGGGTACAGAGGTTCATACTGAAAAACTGTCAGATCACTGCAAGATATGGGACATGTACCTACAGCCATCAAATGCAGGCAAGATTGTAGCCAACTTAGTGACTCACATAAAATTGATCCAAAATAGTTTAAACTATTTTTCCCTTCAGCTTCAGTTTTTGAGTAAGTAGCTGAATAAACTCTATACATTTTAAATATTACAGAAATAAAATGGTAGCAACATCCTTTAATGTTTGTTGGTTGATGTAAGAGTGCGTCATAATGAAGGAATAATATCAGCAGAATTCCAGTGGGAGGTGAGAATTGGCAAACGTTTGACAGTGAGTCAGGGAAGGAGTAGGAGCGATTTGGATGAGGTGAAATAGGCAATGAATGCTGAGTTTTATTTGAGCAAGAGGAGAGAGGGAAGGAGGAATGGAGATGATGCCAAATTAGTTGTTCAGAACCTCAGGTTCAGATGTGTGGTGGAAAGTGTGCTGACCGGCTGCATCACGATCTGGTATAGTGGTCACCAATACCTTTGAGTGCAAATCCATGCAAACGGTAGTGGACACAGCCCAGGACAACACTGTCAAAATCCTCCCCACCATTGAGAACACCTACAGGGAACTGCCGATGGAGAGCAGCAGCAATCATCAAGGATCCACACCACCCAACACAAGCTCTGTTCTCGCTGCTGCCATCAGGAAAGAGGTGTCGGTGCCACAAGACTCACACCACCAGGTTCAGGAACAGCTGCTCCCCCTCCACCATCAGACTCCTCAACGACAAACTCCATCAGGGACTCATTTAAGGGCTCTGTGCACATTATTTAATATTGAATATATATTTTCTGTATTTGCACAGGTTGTTTGCACTTCTTTCCTTGTTTACATTTCACTTTTTTTGTACACATCTTTTCTTTTTTTTATAATTTTTTATTTAATACTTTGCTGTGAACCACATCAGTAACAATATACAAATATTAAGTATTAATATATACACAGTGACATTTTTATTTTCCCCCCCTCCCCCACCCTTCCCACCCCCATAACTTAAAGCAAGAAATAAAGAAAAGAAGGAAGAAAGAATACATAAACGATAGAAGAAAACAAAAGAAAAGAAAAAGAGTTAGTGCGTCCAATATTTCATACATAATTATTTTCATAATTGTATCCTATCGCGTCAAGGGATGGAGGTCTGAAACCGGCGGTTTCTAATATACTCTATGTAAGACTCAATGTCTCTCCAGAGTTCTGGCCCCTGTTCTCTCTCTACCTTTCTCTTCACTCTGGTTTCAATCATGAAAGAATCACTACCTACATATGTTACCACTGTTAAAGTCAAATTTTAATTGTCTGAGAGGATGAGCAAATGTAGGTTCTTGGGAGTCACTATCTTGGAAGATCTTTCCTGGAACCAACACACCAATTGCATCATGAAGAAGGCCTCTACTTCCTCAGGAGTTTGCGGAGGAGCTAGTGGAGTTGTTCAAGTGAACCGGTACAGACTTGAAGGGCCGACATGGCCTGTTTCCGTGTTGGTTATATGGTTCCCAAATTTGTTCAAATAAAGTATGTTTGTCTTTTAGATTGTAGGTATTTTTTCTAATGGAATACACTTGTTCATTTCTATATTCACCACTGTTGTATTTTTTAAGGTGGGCTCCGTTTTCCACGTTGTCATCATGCACTTTTTTGCTGCTGCAAACGCAATCATCGTAAACCTCTTTTGAACCTTAGATCTAATTCTTTATCTTTTATGTTGTTTAACAGAAAGATTTCTGGATCTTTTGGTATTTTATTTTTTGTAATTCTATTTAATATTAAGTTTAAATCCTCCCAAAAGGTCATCACTTTTGTACATGTCCAAATTGCGTGTAATGTTGTTCCAATTTCTTGTTTACAATGGAAGCATCTGTCCAATATTGTTGGATTCCACTCTTTTAACTTTTGATGTGTAACATATAGTCTATGTAACCAATTGTATTGTATCATACGAAACTGAGTATTTATTGTATTAATCATGGTCCCTATGCATAGTTCCTCCTAGGTTTTGTTCTTTATTTGTATATTTAAATCTTTTTCCCGACCTTGTTTGGGTTTATAAATTACTTCAGCATTTTCTTTGTTTTGCAATTTGCTGTACATGTTTGTAATAATTTTTTTTACTATCCTGGTGTCTGTAATAAGTATTCATAGCAGCTACTCTCAGGTCATCTCAGACTACTCATTTTTTTCTTTTTAAATAAATTCTCAACTGATAATATGAAAATATTGTACCATGTGATATTCCATATTTATCTTTTAACTGTTCAAATGTCAATAAATTATTTCCCAAAAAGCAATCTTTTATTCTTTTAATTCCTTTTCTTGCCCATTCCTTAAAAATAGATTGTCTATTGTAAAAGGTATTCATGGCTTTTATGTTAGTTACATTTTTGGTGTTTGATAATTTATCATCTTTCGCTCCAGATGTATTCATGTTTTTAGTATATGATGTAGTATTGGTAGATTGTTGTGTTGCACCAGTTTCTCATCCCATTTATAGAATAAATGTTCAGGGACCTTTTCTCCTAGTTTATATAATTCTATCTTGAGCCAATCCAGTTTTTCTCCTGTCTGGTAAAATTCTGATAGGTATCTTAATTGTGCTGCCCTGTAATAGTTTTTGAAATTTGGTAGCTGCAATCCCCCTTGTTTATACCTCCATGTTAATTTTTCCAAAGCCACTCTTGCTTTTTTCCCTTCCATAAAAACTTTCTTATTAATTTATTCAGTCTCACAAAAAATTCCCCTGTCAAGGGAATTGGTAACGTTTGGAACAAGTATTGTATCCGTGAAAATACATTCATCTTGATGCAGTTTACTCTCCCTATTAGAGTTAGTGGTAAATCTTTCAATTTCTCTAAGTTTTCTTGTATTTTCTTTATTAACGGTTGGTAATTTAACATACAAATGATTTAAATTATTATCTATCCTGATACCAAGATATGATAGCCTATGATTGCCATTTAAAAGGGGATTCCTTTTTACATTTTGTATAATCGACTTCATTCATCGGCATCACTTCACTTTTATCAATATTAACCTTGTATCCTGATATTGCCCCATATTCTTTCAATTTTATATATAACATTTTTATTGATTTATCTGGGTCTGTTAAATATATCATCTGCAAATAAGCTAATTTTAATTTCTTCCTTTTTTACTTTTATTCCCATTATCATGGGTTCTTATCAGTTCTGCCAATGGTTCTATAGCCAAAGCAAACACAGGGATGGTGATAATGGGCACCCCTGCCTAGTTGACCTATTCAATTTAAAGTGGTCTGAAACATATCCATCTGTAACCACTTTTTTCACAGGACCATTATACAATGCTCTAATTCAATTAATACATTTTTCTGGTAATTTGAATTTGTGTAGTACTTTAAAAAGATAACTCTATTCAACCCTATCAAAGGCTTTCTCTGCATTAAGACCTTCTGCCACAATTGGTGTTTTGTTTGTTTGTGCCATATGGATCAAATTAATAAATTTACAGACATTATCTGCCGTTCTATTTTTAACAAATCCTGTCTGATCTAGCATCACTAATTTCAGTACAGAGTCTGTCAATCTATTCGCTAGTAATTTTGCAATTAATTTATAGTCTGTATTTAGTAAAGATATTGCCATTTTACATGAGTCAGGCAAATTCTGGGTCTCTTATACCTGTTTCATTACCTCTAAGGGGGGTGGATTATTGAATACCTTATAAACTGTAGGGAATCCATCTCTACCTGACGCTTTACCATTCGGAAATGTCATTAATGTATCCTGTATTTCTGTAATTGTCAGGGGTTTTAGTGATTTATTTTGATCTTCCAATTGTAATGGGGTAATTCAATGTTTGATAAAAACTCATCTATTTTGTCATTCTTCCCTAGGTTTTCAGTTTGATGCAATTGCTTATAAATTTTTTTAAATTTCCATTAATCTCTAATGGGTTATATGAGACCTGTTTATCCTGCTTCCTTGTTGCAATGATAGTTCTTGTTGCTTGTTTTGTTTTTAGTTGCCAAGCCAATATTTTGTGGGTTTTCTCTCCTAATTCATAATATCTTTGTTTTGTTTTCATAATGTTTTTCTCCACTTTGTATGTTTGCAATGTTTCATATTTTAATTTTTTCTGAATCAAATCTCTCTTTTTCTCCATATATCCTCTTCTCATTAAATCTTTCTCTATAGTTATTATCTCTTTTTCCAACTGTTCTATTTCCCAATCATATTCTTTTTTAATCTTGGCCATGTAACTAATTATTTGTCCCCTAATAAAGGTCTTCATTGCATCCCATAATATAAATTTGTCTGTTACAAAGTTTGCATTTGACTCAAAATATATTTTAACGAAGGTAACCTACCGGCCAGACGCAACGTTGTACCTGCTGGGGAACCTCGAACATAAACTACAAATTAACCAAATTCCAAATCAATTTGTATTTATCGATTTGTCCATAGCAAAAAAAATGCCTAGCGATGACCCGAAAGTCTGGCTCCCCTCTTCTTATCAGTAAGTGGATTATGGAGATGCATCGCTGTACTCCCATGGAAAAAATTACGTATAATCTTAGAAACTGACACAGCACCTTTGTTAGAATATGGCAGCCATATCCGATGTACACGGGAGCACAGCTCTAGCCACATCCTGACTTACAGAGATCCACCAATAGATGGATTAATGAAAGTGACTATATCAGGGGGTGGCTCCATGGCCTCTGTGGATACTCATCAGTGCACTGACACCACACCCAGCCTCTCTCTTTTCTTTCCCTTTTTTTAAAGGGGTGGGAGAGGGAGGGGGAGAAACACCACATGTATGTATGTAGATTGTTCGGATATATCTGTGTATTTTGTAACAGTCTGTGATGTTATCTTCTTGTTTATTGATGGAAAACAAAAAATAAAATATTTTAAAAAAGATAATTTTGGCAAAGCCAATCTCTCATGGCTATTAAAGCAAGTTTTAATATAATACAAGTACGATCGCATTCTACAAAGTAACGTCTTTAGTTAAGATTTTATTCTATACTTTAAACGACTTTGTTCAGTTTGTTGTTCCATTAAATAAAACATCAATGAGTATTGCAGCTCCACATTGCAACATCTACCGTCTCTTATTAGATTAGGATTCATGGCAATACTATTTCACTGAGTATTGCATGGCACAGCACTTACAAAACAATGTTTGAAATTGGAGGAATAAAATACCTTGTGCAAACCTACAATCCCCTCCGATACTTTAAAACAGCCCACAACAAATATTGTTTAATCTTTATAATTATGGGAAAGTGTAGGGCTGAACACCACACACAAAATGTTACCCCACTTTCTCAGCTCCTGAAGGTGCCAAACTGTGTTTGGAAGATTTGCTCATCTCATTGCTGTTTATGAGAGCTTGTGTGCAAATTGCCTGCCACATAGCAAATGGAATGTTGGCCGTCATTGTGAGAGGGATTGAGTTTAGGAGCAGGGAGGTTCTGTTACAACTGTACAAGGTCCTGGTGAGGCCACATCTGGAGAACTGCGGGCAGTTCTGGGCTCCTTACTTGAGGAAGGATGGACTGGGTTTGGAGGCAATGCAGAGGGGGTTCACCAGGTGGATCCCAGGGATGAGGGCGTTGGCCTATGAGGAGAGATTGAATCGTCTGGGACTGGACTCACTGGAATTTAGAAGAATGAGAAGGGATCTTGTAGAAATGTATAAAATTATGAAAGGCAAAGATAAGAAAGAGGCAGGTAAGTTGTTCCCATTGGTAGGGGAGGCCAGAACGAGAGGACATAGCCTCAAGATCCAGGGGAGTAGATTTAGGACGGAGATGAGGAGGAACTGCTTCTCCCAGTGGGGGGTGAATCTGTGGAATTCGCTCCCCATTGAAGGAGTGGAGGCGACCTCAGTAAATATATTTAAGTCAAGATTGGACAGATTTTTATATAGTTGGGGAATTTAGGGATATGGGGAAAAGGCAGGTGGGTGGAGATGAGCCCATCATCAGATCAGCCACGATCTCACTGAACGGCGGAGCAGGGTTGACGGGTTGGATGGACGACTCCTGCTCCTAGTTCTTATGTTCTTATACTCTACATTACAACAGTGGCTACACTTCAAAAGTACTTTGTTGGCTCTGCAGTGCGCTGTGGGATGTTCTGAAAGGCGCTCTGGAAATACAAGACTTCATTTGTGAGCCCATTCACTTTCTCAAGTTTAAGCCTCTCATCCCAAGAGTCAAACTGAGACTTCATGCAAATCTAAGGACAAAAATTAACTGCAAAAGGATTATAGTTTACTGCCAATCAGCCAAAGAAAATTAAAACTCATGCATTTGTTCATATTTAAGGGCAATTCTGTTTTTTGACTGAAAAAGATCAACATTTCACAAGGAATGGAATTTTTAAAGCAATTTTAAAGAAAGGAAGTGCATGAGAAAATCACAAATATAATCAAATCTTCTAAATATTTGTTAAATTTACTTATTGTGGTAACAAGATGATAAACTTCAGCATTTTGAGAGCACTCACATTGAATGGTTTGGTAACAAAAGTCCTGAAGGTACATTGGCTTCATGTTACAATGTAGATCTGAACGTCTGAGACAGACAGTGCAACAACAAAAACAAATCTTATGTTATATTAAACCATGCCCGTAATAGATTGCCAAATACAGTGAAAGTCCAAAAATCCAGGAGCCAGAAATCCAGACCACCTGAGAATCCAGACTTCTTGAGAAATTGCAACCTTAAAATTTAGCTGTGTTTTGTATGGATGCGTACATGTGTAAGCACCTCGGACGCACAGAAGTCATGAAAATGAACGGATAAATTTTTTTTGTCCTTTGTATTTTATATGAAAAAATCTTTCATCAATAAACTATCAAAATTTACCTGTTCATCTCTTCTTTATTCCTCTTAAATTTGAATTTTAAAAGTACCGCCTGAGAATCCAGAAAATCCAGACCGACTCAATCCCTGAGCAGACTGGATTTTAGGACTTTTACTGTAAAAGGCTTTTTATTCCCTTATGGGGCATCAGCATCACTGGCAAACACCAGGATTTTGGTGCCCACCGGTTGCCCTGGAGAAAGTGGTGGTTAGCTATGTTCTTGAACCCAGTGAACATGCTCCCTCAGCGCTGCTGGGAAAGGTAGGCCCAGTGAAGAAAGTGACTGAATGGGACACGACTTGGCAAACACACAGTAAATGCTGGAGGACCCCAGCCGGTCTCACAGTGTCCTTAGGAGGTAAAGATATATTACCGACATTTCAGGCCTAAGCCATAATATTGGCTACGTAAGCCATAATATTGAATAGTGGGAGAGGATTGAGGGGCAGAGTGTCCTCCTCCTCCTGTTTTGCTGTGATCTTATGAGTGGGGGACTCATATTGCAGTCTGTCCTGTTCAAACAGGTGTATCCCTATGTCTCCTTTCCTCTAGTTCTGTCTCTCTCTCCCCCTATCCCTCTGGCTCCTTTCCGCCAGCTCTGCATTCACAGATGCCCCTCTCCCCCGATCAATTTGAACCTTTCCTCTCTCCTGTCCTCCTACCCCATACCAGTTAATGCCCTTTGCCTTTTGGTCTAGACTCCTCCCCCTGCCCATTCTCTCCTCCTTTCACAGGGGCCTCCATAATGTTTGGGACAAAGACACTTTTTGTTTCCTTTATTTGCCCCTGAGCTCTACAGTTTTAAATTTGTAATCAAACAATTCACATGTGATTAAAATGCACATTCGAGATTTTATTTATCTGTGTACATTTTGGTTTGACGATGTAGAAATTATAGCACTTTTTATACATGGTTCCCCTCATTTCAGGACACCATAATGTTTGGGACACTTGGCTTCACAGGTGTTTGTGGTTACTCAGGGACGTTTAATTGCTTCATTGGTGCAGGGATAAGAGAGCTTCTAAGCTTTTGATCACCTTTGGAGTTTGTAGTTGCCATTTTTCAACACAATGACCAGTATTCTGCCAATAAAAGTGAAAGAAGCCATTATGAGGCTGCAAAACAAGAATAAAACAGTAAGAGACATCGTCCAAACCATCGGATTACCAAAATCAACAGTTCAGAACATCATTGAGAAGAAAGAGCACACTGGTGAGCTCCGTAATTGCAGAGGGACTGGTATCCAAAGAAGATTCCACTGCTGATGACACAAGAATTCTCATCATAATGAAGAAAAATCCCCAAACGCTTGTCCGACAGGTCGGAAACTCTTCAGGAGGCAGGTGTGGGTGTGTCAATGGCGACTGTCTGCAGAAGACTTCATGAACAAATACAGAGACTACACTGCAAGATGTAAACCACTAGTTCACCACAGAAACAGGATGGCCAGATTACAGTTTGCCAAGAAGTATTTAAAAGAACCTGCAGAATTCTGGGAAAAGGTCTTGTGGACAGATGAGGCCAAGATTAATTAACCTGTATCAGAATGATGGTAAGAGCAAAGTGTGGAAGTGTAAAGGAACTGGCCAAGATCCAAAGCACACCATCTCACCTGTGAAACATGGTGGTGGGGGTGTTATGGGCCTGGGCATGTACGGATGCCACAGGTACTGGGGCACTTATCTTCATTGATGATGGCAGTCACAAAATGAATTCTGAGGTGTATAGAAAGATCTTATCTGCTCAGGTTCAAGCAAATCCCTCCAAACCCATTGGACGGCACTTCATCCTACTGCAAGACAATGATCCCAAACAAACTGCTAAAGCAACAAAGGAGTTTTTCAAAGCCTAAAACTGGAAAATTCTTGAATAGCCAAGTCAGTCACCAGATCTAAATCCAATTGAGCATGTTTTCCATATGCTGAAGAGAAAACCTGAGGGGACAAGCCTCCGAAACCAGCAGGAGCCGAAGATGCTGCAGTATTGGCCTGGCAGAGCATCACCAGAGAAGATACTCAACACCTGGTGATGTCTATGAATCACAGACTTCAGTCATTGCAGGCAAGGGGTATGCAACAAAGTACTAAACATGACTATTTTAATATACTTTAACATTGCTACGTCCCAAATATAACGGTGCCCTGAAATGAGGGGACCATGTATAAAAAGTGCTGAAATTTCCACATGGTCAAACCAAAATGTACACAAATACCTTTTAATAAAATCTGGAATGTCCACTTTAATCATGCGAATTGTTTGATTACAAATTTAAAACTGTGGAGCATAGAGGAAAATAAAGGAAAGCATGTGTCTTTGTCCCAAACATTATGGAGAGCCCTGTAAATTCAGGCCCCAGCCTGCTTTTTAGTCATACCTTGATAAGGGCTCAGGCCTGAAACGTCGGTAACATATCTTTACCACCTATGGAGCTGCGAGACTGGCCGGGTTCCTTTAGCGTTTCTGTGTGTTTTTACTACAATTACAGTGTCTGCAGACTTTCGTGTTTCAGTTCAGTACCCGACTTGCCCTTTATTTCCCTGCTGCCTCTGTGTGGTAGAAGTCACGTTTGTGTAGGTGCCGTTGAAGTTACCTTCACAAATATCTCTATGATCTATGATTAATCCACAACTTTCAAATTAAAAAAAGGAAATTATTGATAATTTGGCAACCTCAAGAGGCTCCACACATCCTCCATTAGATAAACATTTGACAAGACTCAAATCAATTTCTGTTACTATCCAATGCAGAATCAAGAATTCATCGGCTGCACTACAATAACAAACACTTATGATTATGATTGCACTTTCCTACATATCTGGCCTAATAAAGCCTTAGAAAAAAAAATGGCAGTCCTACCTGAGCTGCTGTAACAGCAATGTTGTCATTGGTGCAGACGCGGGGACAAGCGGAGACACAGCTCTCCCGCAGGGTCCAACACCCAGTCAACTGCCATCAGCTCCATACAGGCTTTGAATGGGCCATTTAAAGGAGCCGACAGTAGTTTATTTAAAATCCCGCGACCGCAGGGCCTGGGCCCAAGATGGTGGCGCTTCTGATTGACAGCAGCCACGAGGGGTTGCAGACTCCAGGAGAGCGGAGACAGGCGCAGGGCACCAGAAAACGGAGAGGACACCCCCCCCCCTCCTGTCTGAGGAGCAGAGGAGACAACCCACAGGACGGTGACCATGGCGTTGGACCAGTGAGCTGAATGATCCACACAGGTGGCGGGCCGTCGGTGACTTGAGGCGAGAAACCCATGGAGGCTGCGGGCTGCTGGCGACCGTGGACAAGGGACTCGCACCAGGCTGCGGACGGCTGGAGACTGGGTCGAAACTGGCTGAAAGGGTACCAGGTATTGGAACCAGGATGTGAGAGGGTGCTGAAGGGTTCCTAATCGTGTCTGAGGTTGGGATCTGGAGCTCGCGTCACCGATGGTTTGGACTGGACACTGTGTGGCTGAGGAGACGGCAGGAGCACTGGAGACAAATCCACAGACACTCGGTGACTCTGGGGAGACTCTTTTTTGCTTCTTTCTCTGGCTGTAAGAGGCACATCAGGCAATTCCTGATGATGGCGAATCTGTCTGCCTTGCAGCAGGCAAAAGGCAATTTCGTGTAATATGACACTTTTTATTACATGACAATAAATTGAAACTTGAATCTGATACAAAGATTAAATTAGCAAGGGGATTTACAATGATTGAAGGATAGGGAATTCAATACCTCAGGGTCTAGACTTTCCATGTAAGAGTGATGGGAGAGCAGAAGGGGAGGAGGGTTTGCACTGTTAGTCAAAGATTGCATGACTTCAGTATTGAGGGAGGATATTGTAAATGAGGACATATGGACAGAGAAATAAAAAGGATGAGTTCCTTTGTTGGGGTGGATTATAGATCTCCCAACAGGCATTGGGTGACAGAGATGCAGGCAGATATGAGAGATGCAATAAAAATAGGGTATTGTACGGAGGGATTTCAATTTCCTAAAATTTAATTGGGATTGCCAAGTGTTTAAAGCAATCAATGAGCAAAGGACCATTCCCTGACCTTGGGGAAGCATGTGTCAAGTGGAGGGAGTGTCAGTGGGGAATCATTTTAGGGATGGTGACCTTATCTCTTTATTCTTTAAAGTGTTATTGAAAAGAATATAGATGGACCAGTAATAAACATCTTAAATTTGGGCAAAGCCAATTTTGTAATTTAAAGTTAAATTTAGACATACAGCACGGTAACAGGCACTTTCGGCTCATGAGCCCGTGCCGCCCAATTACACCCCATTAACCTACAACTACCATTACATTTTTGAACTCGAGGAGACCAGAGCCCCCGGGGAAAGCCCACACAGACACGGGGAGAATGTACAAACTCCTTACAGACAGCGCTGGATTCCAACCCTGGATACTGGCGCTACCATAGCATTGTGCTACCACTACGCTAACCGTACCGCCCATAATATAAAGGAGACCCTGGGAAAGGTAGATTGGGAGCATCTACTGGCAGATAACTGTATGTGGGCAGCATTCCAAAGAGAAATAACAAGGTTTCAAGGCCAACATGTTCCTGAAGTGTAAAAGCCGGGGATAACAAGTTCACTGGATGTCGTGATACAGAGTTGTGGTTAAAGTGGGGAAAAAAAGGAGGCACGTGACAGGGGTAGGGAATGAATTATGGGGGAAGCAAGTGAATGTAATTTATGACATGAACAAATTGATGAGCAATAGCAGAAGTTCAAATGCAACATTGCAGCAGAACTCAGTAGAATCTTGACAGTCACATGAAAATAAACGTTCCCTTGGTCCTGACGAACTGTGTCGTGAGAACAGTGAAAGTTTGAATTCCTTCACCCATCTATTTTCTCAATTTCCAGGAGACTTGAGTACCATCATTCAACCGCACAACGTGTACACACGTTTTGACACTAAGACCCTGAAGCTACTGTCCTGTGCCAGGGCAGATTTTGATGCTCAAATTACAGTGTGGTTTGGACATTTGTTTTTGGCCGTGTCAGTGCTGCCTCCACTGTCAATTCACAACCTTATAAACACACACTTATAAATCTACCATAAACACACACACAGTAAAGTGGAAACCTCATTGTTATATTAGCTCTGGTACAAGTTAGTGACAACTACACATTTTTGTGAAGTTCTGTCAATGAACATCTCTCAAAAAATAACTTTAGTTTTGAAGGTTCTACTATTCATTAAAATGATAATTTATTTTATGTCTAATTCTGAATACAGTTTTTCAAACCAACATTGGGGTTGGTTTCTTTTCAAATAAAAGATTAGTCCATCATTTTTACTGGCTGTTTGGAATGCACAATGTACATAAACGTCTGTGCAATATTAAAATCAGGAGGCAGGCCTCCATCTTTGTGTATTTCCACATGCTTAATCATAAGGTTCAAGGTAGGACAGTACCTCTGGCAAACTGTGCAGCAATACATGAGGGCACCTGAATGAGTCTTTAGATGGTTTTTGACAGTCGATCGTCCTCTGAAGAATTTGTGGCACAGCTTGCATTCGTAGGGCTTCTCTCCTGAGTGGATGCGCAGGTGATACTGAAACTCACTAGAGTGGGAAAACCTCTTTCGACAAAACTCACATTCATACCAGTTCCCCTTGGGATTGGCTTTGCCGTGGTTTAAGGAAAGGGTAAGATGTGTCTCTTGCACGTGTCCATCGCTAGTGGACTCGTCTGCGGGTGATGTTGTTAAAGTCTTTTTGAGCCACTGGTGTTGACCATGTCTTTTGTGTATCTTCACATGATTTTGATAAGAGGCTTCTAATCGAAACTTTCTACTGCAAAAATTACATTCAAATAAATACTCCATACCCTGGTGCGAGGCCATGTGTTGCTCTAATACAGTTCGATCTATAAAGCTATTACCACATACAGAACAGGAAAAAATAGATATATTCATATGGGACAAAACATGCCACATTAGGCTACAAAAAGATCTGGATGGTTGTTCACAGACACAGCAAGAGAGACTTTTCATGTCAAGATGAGAAAGGACATGCTCTTTCACAGCAAGATAGTCTTTGGCCATAGCTTTTCCACAGACTGCGCAGAAAAGTTCTGTTGAAGAGCCCCCGAAATTGGGCTCGGCTGGGAGCACGGTATTGGGCTGGACAATAATATTCGTATCGTAGAGTTTCGCTTTCCTATGTCCAGCTACTTGCCACTGCGTCACAAACTTCATTTCACACATATCACACGAGAAGAGGAATATTCCAACATGAGACAAAACATGGGTGATTCGGGAGCTTCTGTCAGTGAACTTGGCGCCACACACTTTGCACAGTCCCTCCTTTGCATCAATGTGGAGTTTACCGTGTTGCCGAATCACTCCTACGTGAGCTTGTAACTCCTTCCCACACACCTGGCATGGCATGCTCTTTCCTTCACTGTTAAAATCCTTAACACAGACAAGACTATCGTCTTCACTATCATCTGTAAGCTCGATGATCTCCTCAGAAGGACCTCTGCTCTCCTGGTGCTCATCAAAATTAAGGCCATCAGGTTCAATACCTTCAAACTGCATGCACTCCATTTCCTTCATTGAATGATCTTGGAGCTCAATGTTGTTTCCTGCACAGGAACTACTGCTCTCTTTGAGTGATTCTCCTCCAATCAATAAATTAGTTTGATAATATCCATTATTTTGCATCTCATACAGCTGGCAAGGACCTTTACTCGAGGCCAGTGACACACTTTCAGTAGGTGTGGAGTGGCTGAACTCCATCTTCAGGTTATCTTCACTCTTTGTTGACTGCTGGTACATCACTGACACACTTGGACCATTCCCATTGGAAAGGGCTCTTTCTTCACTCTTGAATTCCTCTCCCACTTCAACCTGCATGATATAACATCTACTTTGACAAAACTGTGACCCTGTGGTCGTCGCATTTCCCCCAGGGGGATTTTGTTCATTTGAGGACTCAGTAAGATGTGTGTAGTCTTCAGTTGACCTCTCTGTCACTTTGCTGGTTTCTGTTTTTTCTAAGTCAGGGAATGTTGAGTAACAAGCCTTCAGGAGATCCTGCATTCCGAGCTTCTCCGCCATCTCATAGATCACGCCGACATTGATGAGATCCGTGAAAAGCTCTGCTGTATAGATAAAATTCAAGATTCTTTCAAAGTTTGCTGGTGTGATAAAGTCGACCACATATGTCCTCACCGAGTTAACCTCTGAATTCAGAAAGAGCTTCTGGAAATAAGCAGCAGCGCCTGCCAACACTGACTTGTGTGCTGGAAATGTCCGGTTGCCGACCATAATGACTACATCACACATGATTTCGGAGAGCCTAAACTTATTGAGTTCCTTAAGAAGATTACTGGGGTGGTCAGCACTGTGCAGTTTAATGCTCATACCCATTATTTCAGGTCCTTTTGAAAACTTCCGCTAAACTCAAATCCACTGGCCAGTACAGCACTTTGCTGTATACCTTTCATCCAGGATATCTTGCACTGAGAAAAGCCTGCAAATGAGGACAACTGTATCAGTCACAATGAAAGATACTAGAAAGATCATATTCTTAAAATGCCCCTTCCCTCCAATTCGTGACTTAAAATCAAGGCAGTGGAACTTTTAAGCCAAAAGACTATAACACTTGCATATTTACACATAATCTTTAAATTTTAAAAAGTCCCAAGCAACACCAGATACAAAACTGATTCTGAGCCGAAGGACATCCACTCAAATACTAGGTCAAAGAGAGATTTTAAGGAGCACCCTTGAGGAGGCAGGCGTCTAAAAGAACATGGGGTTCATTGGCCTCCACACAAATGCATGAAAATGACGAGTCCAAACAAAAATTAAAGACATGGCCAATGAGCTGATCCAAGAACAGGAAAATTTATTGGATGTGATGCAAGAAAGGGATATTATCACACAAGAATTCCATAACTTCCAAAATTGTGTGTCAAGTTTGCAAATGCTTTCAGCTAACCTGTCGTTTAGGACTCTTGAGATGCCTTATTTTACCAAGGGTGGCACAGTTAGTGTAATGTTACAGCGCCAGCAATCGGGACCAGGGTTCGAATCCCGCGCTGTCTGTAAGAAGTTTGTATGTTCTCCCTGTGTCTGCGTGGGTTTCCTCCAGGTATTCCAGTTTCCTCCCATCGTACAAAATGTACAGGGGATTGTAGGTCAATTGTGTGTAATTGAGAGGCATAGATAAGTTGGGTTTGTGGGCCAAAAGGGCCTGTTACTGTGCTCTGTGTCTAAAATTAAATTTAAAATTTATATATACAGCACAGTAACAACCCCTTTCAGTCCATGAGCCCGTGCCACCCAATTACACTTAATTAACCTACTACTCCTGGTACGTTTTGAACAGTGGGAGGAAACCGAAGCCCCCAGAGGAAACCCACACAAACACGGGGGAGGACACATAGACTCCTTACAGACAGCGCGGGATTCAAACCCTGTCTGATCGCTGGCACTGTAAAGGCGTTGGGCTAACCGCTACACTAACCGTGCTGTCCCAATTTAAATTTAAAAATTTATAGCAGGTACAATATATTCATCAGTTGTCTCAACGTCGGACTATTTGCACTAAATCACAATTTTAAAACGTATAATGAGCCAAGACCAAAAGCACCTTGGTTCGCTGTCAAGGTCTTTGCAAGTCATTTCTTTTAGATGTGTTCTTGGCATGGGCGTATTAATGGCTTGGGCAATATTTACTCCCAACTGGCCTCGAGAAAGGACGTGACTTCTAGTGATGTCCTGAATGGAGTGCAAATGTTCAACCTCCAACCCAGTCTTGACACAACCAGGCTGTTTCCATACAATACTCAGCAGGTAAGGATGCATCTGTGGGAAGAAAAACAAGGTAAGACCTGCTGAAAATTTCCTATTTTAGAATTCCAGCATTCTGCATTGCTTTTGGTTTCCTGTGTCTGAGCAACTGACGGAAAAGTGAGGACTTGCGCAACACCTCAGCACATTTCCAAAGCATCACAAACTTTTTAAACTCAAGCAAGTAATTTTCCTCAGGATCCAATGCTCTTTTTATTGGGAAATATTTCAGCAATAAGACCAAAATTGAAATTGAATTTTTTATGAAAAGAATTTGTGAAAATTGCACTAGCAGTTGTAAGAAAATGTATAGCAGTAACATGGAAATCAGATTCGCATTTAGGAATGGAAAGATGGCATGTGGAAATATATAGTTGTATACCTGTTGAGAAGACTACATATAGTTTAAGGGATAAATATAAAAACTTGATGCCCATATTTACACATTGTAGGTATTAATTTATAAAGCCGCATGGAACTTTGCTAACTCCTTGGGATAAGTACATGAATAATACTGAAAACCCAAAGCTGTGTGAATGGTGGGGATATTTTGATAACCAGGTTTCTTTCTTTCTTTCTTTCTTTTGAATACATTTTATTTGTCTTTCTATCTTTTTCTTATTTTTCATTTTTTTTCTTTGGGGGTTATTATGGGGGGGGAGAAGGTTGGTGGGATTTTAGGGGGTATATAATATGTAACATGTATAATTGATTTGATTTAAATGAATATTTTCTTTTGTGTCTGGCCATTAATGTATGGAGCCAAATAAAATATTTTTTAAAAAGCTGGTACTTTTGAAGTGCACATTCCTTTGCAATGTGTCAGCATGCTTTATCTTGGTTTAGAATAGGACAAGCGCCACGCTCGATTTTGATTAGATGTTTACATTATCAAGATAGAGAAACAATATTAAGATTGGCGGTCTAAAAATGCTTGAAAGCATCAAGGTCCATTAGTGGTGGCAAATAGTAAAGTTTTTTTTAATGCAGATTTAAGTATGTCAATTGTGAAAAGAAGGAAGGAGTTTAATCCTGTGAAATCTGTCTTTTGGAAAAAGGAATATAAATTCTCTTTTCGATACCCAGCCACACTTAGTGTTTTCTGGAGAAAATAAATCAAATTTCTTTACTGACAAAGATGAAGCTTTGGAATTTGCAAATTCTCTTGCAAATATTAAACAAGGTCAATGTATGGATGCTAGGAGTCAAACTATTCAGACCTTGACCTGAGAAAGAGAAAACTGAACAACAGATGACAGACTGCAAGAGTTGGTTGAGTTTGATGATGATCAAGTGAATAAAGATCTTGAAGAAGATTTTATACTTATAACTTAACTGTTTGATTAAAGTAATCTATATTCTGTCCGGGGAGGCGGACTTTTGGTCTTCTGCTTCCGTAGCCACGTGCAATTTTGTGGCGAAGGCCACTTCCCATACAGTAGAAGGAAATAGTACTGATTTTTATCAGTATTTTTTGGGTTATTTCAGGGCTTTTTGAGGGGTAATGGACAGGGGTAATAGGGAGAAGGGTAATGGGGAGAGGGTTCATGGGGATAAGGGGTAGAGTGGGGAGAATATGTAATGTGGAGGTGTTAATTGGGAGAAGGGGTAATGGCGAGGGGGTAGAGAGGGGAGGAGTGGCAATGGTGAGGGGGTAATGGGGAGAGGTGGTAATGGGAAGAGGGAGTGATGGGGAGAATGGGAGAGTGGGAGGTGTAATGGGGTGAAGGCGTAATAAGGAGATGTGGTAATGGGGCGAAGGAATAATGGGGAGATTGGGAAACATGGAAGGGGTAATGTGGAGAGGCGGTAATCGGGAAAGGGGGTAATGGGGAGAAGTGGTAATGGTGATAGGGGAGAAGGGGTAATGGTGAGAGGTCGAAATAGGGAGAGAGTTAATGTGGAGAAGGGGTTATAGGGAGATGGTAATGCGGAGAGGGTATTGGGGAGAGGGAGTAATGGAGAAAGTGGGTAATGGGGAGAGGTTCATGGGGATAAGGGGTAATGGCGAGGGGGTAGAGAGGGGAGAAGTGGTAACTGTGAGGTGGTAATGGAGAGAGGCAGTAATGGGGAGAGGGGGTAATGGGAGAAGGGGAAAGTGGGAGATGTAATGGGGTGAAGGGGTAACAGGGAGATGGGATAATGGGGAGAAGGGATAATGGGGAGAGGGTAATGGAGATAAGGGGTGATGGGGAGTGGGTAATGAGGAGTGGGTAATGGGGAGCGATTAATGGGGAGAAGGGGCAATGGGATGAAGTGGTAATGGAGAGAGGGTAAAGGGGAGAAGGGGTTATAGGGAGAAGTGGTAATGCACAGAGGGTATTTGGGAGAGGGGGTAATGGGAAGATGGGAAATGGGGAGGGGTAATAGGGAGAGGGTAATGCAGAGAAGGGGTCAATGGGGAGAGGCACTAATCGGGAGAAGGGGAAGTGGGAGAAGGGGTAATGGGTAGAATGGGTAATGTGGAATGGTTAATTGGGAGGTGTAATGAGGAGAAGGGTTAATGGCGAGGGGGGTAGAGAGGGGAGTAGTAATGGTGAGGGGGTAATGTGGAGAAGGGGAAAAGGGGAGAAGGGGTGATGGGGAGAAGGGGTGATGGGGAGATTGGGAAATGTGAACAGGGTAACAGGGAGAATGGGGTAATGGAGAGTGGCGGTAATGGGGAGAGGGAGTGATGGGTAGAAGGGGTAAGTGGGAGAAGGCGTAATGGGTAGAAGAGATAATGGGGAGAGGGTATGGGGTAATGAGAGGTAATGGGGATGTGATAATGGGGAGAGGGTAATGGGGAGAAGGGGTAATGGGGAGAGCATAATGGGGAGATGGGAATGGGGAGAAAGGGTAATGGGGATTAATGGGGAGAGGGTAATGGGAAAAAGGGAATATTGGGGTGAACGTAATGGGGCGAAGGGGTAATGGGGCAATGGGATGTAGTAATGGGGAGTGTGTAATGGGGAGAGGGGGTAATGGGGAGAGGGGGTAATGGGAAGAGGGGGTAATAGGGAGAGGGGGTAATGGGAAGAAGGAAGTAATGGGGAGAGTGTTATGGGAAAGGGTAATAGGGAGATGGAGTAATAGGGAGAGGGGCAATGGGGAAAAGGGGAAATGGGGAGAAGGGGCAATGGGATGAAGGGGCAATGGGATGAAGGGGTTAATGGTGTGAAGGGGTTAATGGGGAGATGGGGAAATGGGGAGAGATTAATGGGAGAGGGGCAATGGGGAGAGGGATTAGTGGGGAGAGGGATTAGTGGGGAGAGGGATTAGTGGGGAGAGGGATTAGTGGGGAGAGGGATTAGTGGGGAGAGGGATTAGTGGGGAGGGATTAGTGGGGAGAGGGTCTAATGGGGAGAAGGGATAATGGGGTGAAGGGGTATTGGGGTGGGGTTAATGGGGAGACAGTAATGGGGGAAAAGGGAAGATGGGGCCATGGGTAGAGAATAATGGGAGAGGAGTAACAGGGAGAGTGAAATAGGGAGAAGGTAATGGGAAAGGGGGCAATGGGTAGAGACTAATGGAGAGAAGGGGTAATGGATAGACTAATGGGGAGAAGGGGTGATGGGGAAAGAGTTTAATGAGAGGGTTTAATGGGGAGAGGGGTCAATGGGGAAAAGGAATAACGGGGTATTCGGCTGAAGGGGTGTTGGGGTGAAGGGGTGTTGGGGTAAAGGGGTATAGGGTGGGGCATTGGGGTGAAGGGGCATTGGGGTGAAGGGGCATTGGGGTGAAGGGGCATTGGGGTGAAGGGGCATTGGGGTGAAGGGGCATTGGGGTGAAGGGGCATTGGGGTGAAGGGGCATTGGGGTGAAGGGGCATTGGGGTGAAGGGGCATTGGGGTGAAGGGGCATTGGGGTGAAGGGGCATTGGGGTGAAGGGGCATTGGGGTGAAGGGGCATTGGGGTGAAGGGGCATTGGGGTGAAGGGGCATTGGGGTGAAGGGGCATTGGGGTGAAGGGGCATTGGGGTGAAGGGGCATTGGGGTGAAGGGGCATTGGGGTGAAGGGGCATTGGGGTGAAGGGGCATTGGGGTGAAGGGGCATTGGGGTGAAGGGGCATTGGGGTGAAGGGGCATTGGGGTGAAGGGGCATTGGGGTGAAGGGGCATTGGGGTGAAGGGGCATTGGGGTGAAGGGGAATTGGGTGAAGGGGAATTGGGTGAAGGGGCATTGGGGTGAAGGGGCATTGGGGTGAAGGGGCATTGGGGTGAAGGGGCATTGGGGTGAAGGGGCATTGGGGTGAAGGGGCATTGGGGTGAAGGGGCATTGGGGTGAAGGGGCATTGGGGTGAAGAGGCATTGGGGTGAAGTGGCATTGGGGTGAAGGGGAATTGGGGTGAAGGGGAATTGGGGTGAAGGGGCATTGGGGTGAAGGGGCATTGGGGTGAAGGGGCATTGGGGTGAAGGGGCATTGGGGTGAAGGGGTATTGGGGTGAAGGGTATTGGGGTGAAGGGTATTGGGGTGAAGGGTATTGGGGTGAAGGGTATTGGGGTGAAGGGTATTGGGGTGAAGGGTATTGGGGTGAAGGGTATTGGGGTGAAGGGTATTGGGGTGAAGGGTATTGGGGTGAAGGTTATTAGGGTGGGGTATTGGGTGATGAGGTATTGGGGTGAAGGTGTATTGGGGAGAAGGGGTAATGGGGTGAGGGTTTAATGGGGAGGTCAGTGGGACAAGGGGTAATGGGGAGACGGGGCAATGGGGAGAAGGGGAAATGGGGAGAGGGGCAATGGGGAGAGGGATTAGTGGGAAGAGGGATTAGTGGGGAGAGGGATTAGTGGGGAGAGGGATTAGTGGGGAGAGGGATTAGTGGGGAGAGGGATTAGTGGGGAGGGATTAGTGGGGAGAGGGTCTAATGGGGAGAAGGGATAATGGGGTGAAGGGGTATTGGGGTGGGGTAAATGGGGAGACAGTAATGGGGAAAAAGGGAAGAAGGGGCCATGGGTAGAGAATAATGGGAGAGGGGTAACAGGGAGAGTGAAAGAGGGAGAAGGTAATGGGAAAGGGGGCAATGGGTAGAGACTAATGGAGAGAAGGGGTAATGGATAGACTAATGGGGAGAAGGGGTGATGGGGAAAGAGTTTAATGAGAGGGTTTAATGGGGAGAGGGGTTAATGGGGAAAAGGAATAATGGCGTATTGGGCTGAAGGGGTGTTGGGGTGAAGGGGTGTTGGGGTAAAGGGGTTTGGGGTGAAGGGGTATAGGGTGGGGCATTGGGGTGAAGGGGCATTGGGGTGAAGGGGCATTGGGGTGAAGGGGCATTGGGGTGAAGGGGCATTGGGGTGAAGGGGCATTGGGGTGAAGGGGCATTGGGGTGAAGGGGCATTGGGGTGAAGGGGCATTGGGGTGAAGGGGAATTGGGGTGAAGGGGCATTGGGGTGAAGGGGCATTGGGTGAAGGGGCATTGGGGTGAAGGGGCATTGGGGTGAAGGGGCATTGGGGTGAAGGGGCATTGGGGTGAAGGGGCATTGGGGTGAAGGGGCATTGGGGTGAAGGGGCATTGGGGTGAAGGGGCATTGGGGTGAAGGGGCATTGGGGTGAAGGGGAATTGGGTGAAGGGGAATTGGGTGAAGGGGCATTGGGTGAAGGGGCATTGGAGTGAAGGGGCATTGGGGTGAAGGGGCATTGGGGTGAAGGGGCATTGGGGTGAAGGGGCATTGGGGTGAAGAGGCATTGGGGTGAAGTGGCATTGGGGTGAAGGGGAATTGGGGTGAAGGGGCATTGGGGTGAAGGAGCATTGGGGTGCAGGGGCATTGGGGTGAAGGGGCATTGGGGTGAAGGGGCATTGGGGTGAAGGGGCATTGGGGTGAAGGGGAATTGGGGTGAAGGGGCATTGGGGTGAAGGGGTATTGGGGTGAAGGGTATTGGGGTGAAGGGTATTGGGTGATGAGGTATTGGGGTGAAGGTGTATTGGGGAGAAGGGGTAATGGGGTGAGGGTTTAATGGGGAGGTCAGTGGGACAAGGGGTAATGGGGAGACGGGGCAATGGGGAGAAGGGGAAATGGGGAGAGGGGCAATAGGGAGAGGGATTAGTGGGAAGAGGGATTAGTGGGGTGAGGGATTAGTGGGGAGAGGGTCTAATGGGGAGAGGGTCTAATGTGGAGAAGGGATAATGTGGTGAAGGGGTATTGGGGTGAAGGGGTATTGGGGAGAAGGGGTTATGGGGTGAGGGTTTAATGGGGAGGTCAGTGGGACAAAAGGTAATTGGGAGACGGGGCAATAAGAAGAAGGGGCAATGGGGAGAGGGGCAATGGAGAGAGGGATTAGTGGGGAGAGGGATTAGTGGGGAGAGGGATTAGTGGGGAGAGGGATTAGTGGGGAGAGGGATTAGTGGGGAGAGGGATTAGTGGGGAGAGGGTCTAATGGCGAGAAGGGATAATGGGGTGAAGGGGTATTGGGGTGAAGGGGTATTGGGGTGAAGGGGTATTGGGGTGAAGGGGTATTGGGGTGAAGGGGTATTGGGGTGAAGGGGTATTGGGGTGAAGGGGTATTGGGGTGAAGGGGTATTGGGGTGAAGGGGTATTGGGGTGAAGGGGTATTGGGGTGAAGGGGTATTGGGGAGAAGGGGTAATGGGTAGAATGGGTAATGTGGAAGGGTTAATTGGGAGGTGTAATGAGGAGAAGGGTTAATGGCGAGGGGGGTTAGAGGGGAGTAGTAATGGTGAGGGGGTAATGTGGAGAAGGGGAAATGGGGAGAAGGGGTGATGGGGAGAAGGGGTGATGGGGAGATTGGGAAATGTGAACAGGGTAACAGGGAGAATGGGGTAATGGAGAGTGGCAGTAATGGGGAGAGGGAGTGATGGGTAGAAGGGGTAAGTGGGAGAAGGCGTAATGGGTAGAAGAGATAATGGGGAGAGGGTATGGGGTAATGAGAGGTAATGGGGATGTGATAATGGGGAGAGGGTAATGGGGAGAAGGGGTAATGGGGAGAGCATAATGGGGAGATGGGAATGGGGAGAAAGGGTAATGGGGATTAATGGGGAGAGGGTAATGGGAAAAAGGGAATATTGGGGTGAACGTAATGGGGCGAAGGGGTAATGGGGCAATGGGATGTAGTAATGGGGAGTGTGTAATGGGGAGAGGGGGTAATGGGGAGAGGGGGTAATGGGAAGAGGGGGTAATGGGGAGAGGGGGTAATGGGAAGAAGAGAGTAATGGGGAGAGTGTTATGGGAAAGGGTAATAGGGATATGGAGTAATAGGGAGAGGGGCAATGGGGAAAAGGGGAAATGGGGAGAAGGGGCAATGGGATGAAGGGGTTAATGGTGTGAAGGGGTTAATGGGGAGATGGGGAAATGGGGAGAGATTAATGGGAGAGGGGCAATGGGGAGAGGGATTAGTGGGGAGAGGGATTAGTGGGGAGAGGGATTAGTGGGGAGAGGGATTAGTGGGGAGAGGGATTAGTGGGGAGAGGGATTAGTGGGGAGGGATTAGTGGGGAGAGGGATTAGTGGGGAGAGGGATTAGTGGGGAGAGTGATTAGTGGGGAGAGGGATTAGTGGGGAGGGATTAGTGGGGAGAGGGTCTAATGGGGAGAAGGGATAATGGGGTGAAGGGGTATTGGGGTGGGGTTAATGGGGAGACAGTAATGGGGAAAAAGGGAAGATGGGGCCATGGGTAGAGAATAATGGGAGAGGGGTAACAGGGAGAGTGAAATAGGGAGAAGGTAATGGGAAAGGGGGCAATGGGTAGAGACTAATGGAGAGAAGGGGTAATGGATAGACTAATGGGGAGAAGGGGTGATGGGGAAAGAGTTTAATGAGAGGGTTTAATGGGGAGAGGGGTTAATGGGGAAAAGGAATAATGGGGTATTGGGCTGAAGGGGTGTTGGGGTGAAGGGGTGTTGGGGTAAAGGGGTTTGGGGTGAAGGGGTATAGGGTGGGGCATTGGGGTGAAGGGGCATTGGGGTGAAGGGGCATTGGGGTGAAGGGGCATTGGGGTGAAGGGGCATTGGGGTGAAGGGGCATTGGGGTGAAGGGGCATTGGGGTGAAGGGGCATTGGGGTGATGGGGCATTGGGGTGAAGGGGCATTGGGGTGAAGGGGCATTGGGGTGAAGGGGCATTGGGGTGAAGGGGCATTGGGGTGAAGGGGCATTGGGGTGAAGGGGCATTGGGGTGAAGGGGAATTGGGTGAAGGGGCATTGGGTGAAGGGGCATTGGAGGGAAGGGGCATTGGGGTGAAGGGGCATTGGGGTGAAGGGGCATTGGGGTGAAGGGGCATTGGGGTGAAGGGGCATTGGGGTGAAGGGGCATTGGGGTGAAGGGGCATTGGGGTGAAGGGGCATTGGGGTGAAGGGGCATTGGGGTGGTGGCATTGGGGTGAAGGGGAATTGGGGTGAAGGGGCATTGGGGTGAAGGGGCATTGGGGTGAAGGGGCATTGGGGTGAAGGGGCATTGGGGTGAAGGGGCATTGGGGTGAAGGGGCATTGGGGTGAAGGGGCATTGGGGTGAAGGGGTACTGGGGTGAAGGGGTATTGGAGTGAAGGGGTATTAGGGTGAAGGGGTATTTGGGTGATGGGGTTAATGGGGAGACAGTAATGGGGAAAAATCGAAGATGGGGCCATGGGGAGAGATTAATGGGAGAGGGGTAACAGGGAGAGTGAAATGGGGAGAAGATAATGGGAAAGGGGGCAATGGGTAGAGACTAATGGAGAAAAGGGGTAATGGATAGAGACTAATGGGGAGAAGGGGTGATGGGGAAAGAGTTTAATGAGAGAGTTTAATGGGGAGAGGGGTTAATGAGGAAAAGGAATAATGGGGTATTGTGGTAACGGGGTTGTGGGCTGAAGGGTATTGGGGTGAAGGGTAGTGGGGTGAAGGGTATTGAGGTGAAGGGGTATTGGGGTGAAGGGGTATTGGGGTGAAGGGGTATTGTGGTGAAGGGGTATTGGGGTGAAGGGGTATTGGGGTGAAGGTATATTGGGGTGAAGGGTTATTGGGGTGAAGGGGTATTGGGGTGAAGGGGTATTGGGGTGAAGGGGTATTGGGGTGAAGGTATATTGGGGTGAAGGGTTATTGGGGTGAAGGGGTATTGGGGTGAAGGGGTTAATGGGGAGACAGTAATGGGGAAAAAGGGAAGATGGGGCCATGGGGAGAAATTAATGGGAGAGGGGTAACAGGGAGAGTGAAATGGGGAGAAGGTAATGGGAAAGGGGGCAATGGGTAGAGACTAATGGAGAAAAGGGGTAATGGATAGAGACTAATGGGGAGAAGGGGTGATGGGGAAAGAGTTTAATGAGAGGGTTTAATGGGGAGAGGGGTTAATGAGGAAAAGGAATAATGGGATATTGCGGTAACGGGGTATTGGGCTGAAGGGTATTGGGGTGAAGGGTAGTGGTGTGAAAGGGTGTGGGGTGAAGGGGTATTGGGGTGAAGGGGTATTGGGGTGAAGGGGTATTGGGGAGAAGGGGTTATGGGGTGAGGGTTTAATGGGGATGTCAGTGGGACAAGGGGTAATGCGGAGATGGGGCAATAGGGAGAAGGGGCAATCGGGAGAGGGGCAATGGGGAGAGAGATTAGTGGGGAGAGGGATTAGTGCGGAGAGGGTTTAGTGGGGAGAGGGATTAGTGGGGAGAGGGATTAGTGGGGAGAGGGATTAGTGGGGAGAGGGATTAGTGGGGAGAGGGATTAGTGGGGAGAGGGATTAGTGGGGAGAGGGATTAGTGGGGAGAGGGATTAGTGGGGAGAGGGTCTAATGGGGAGAAGGGATAATGTGGTGAAGGTGTTTTGGGGTGAAGGGGTTAATGGGGAGACAGTAATGGGGAAAAAGGGGAGAGATTAATGGTAGAGGGGTAACAGGGAGAGTGAAATGGGGACAAGGTAACAGGATAGGGGGCAAAGATTAGAGACTAATGGGGAGAAGGGTAATGGATAGAGACTAATGGGGAGAAAGGGTGATGGGAGAGTTTAATGAGAGGGTTTAATGGGGAGAGGGGTTAATGGAAAAAAGGAATAATGGGGTATTGTGGTAATGGGGTATTGGGGTGAAGGGGTATTGGGGTGAAGGGGTATTGGGGTGAAGGGGTATTGGGGTGAAGGGTATTGGGGTGAAGGGTATTGGGGTGAAGGGGTATTGGGGTTGAAGGGGTATTGGGGTGAAGGGGTATTG
Source organism: Narcine bancroftii (assembly GCF_036971445.1). NCBI lineage: Eukaryota > Metazoa > Chordata > Chondrichthyes > Torpediniformes > Narcinidae > Narcine > Narcine bancroftii. The sequence goes on from NC_091480.1 coordinate 56,753,692, forward strand.
GGTTGAAGGGGTATTGGGGTTGAAGGGGTATTGGGGTTGAAGTGGTATTGGGGTGAAGGGGTATTGGGGTGAAGGTGTATTGGGGTGAAGGGGTATTGGGGTGAAGTGGTATTGGGGTGAAGGTGTTTTGGGGAGAAGGGGTTATGGGGTGAGGGTTTAATGGGGAGGAAGTCAGTGGGACAAGGGATAATGGGGAGAAAGGGGTAATGGGGTGAGGGCAATGGGGAGAAGGGGCAATGGGGAGAAGGGGCAATGGGGAGAAGGGGCAATGGGGAGATGGGGCAATGGGGAGAAGCGGCAAGGGGGAGAGGGATTAGTGGGTAGAGGGATTAGTGGGGAGAGGGTCTAATGGGGAGAAGGGATAATGTGGTGAAGGGGTATTTGGGTGAAGGGGTTAATGGGGAGACAGTAATGGGGTGACAGTAATGGGGAAAAAGGGGAGATGGGGCCACGGGGAGAGATTAATTGGAGAGGGGTTACAGGGAGAGTGAAATGGGGAGAAGGTAATGGGATAGGGGGAAAAGATTAGAGACAAATGGGGAGAAAGGTAATGGATAGAGACTAATGGGGAGGTGATAGGGAAAGAGTTTAATGAGAGGGTTTAATGGGGAGAGGGGTTAATGGAGAAAAGGAATAATGGGGTATTGTGGTAACAGGGTATTGTGGTGAAGGGGTACTGGGGTGAAGGGGTATTGGGGTGAAGGGTATTGGTGTGAAGGGTATTGGGGTGAAAGGGTATTGGGGTGAAGGGGTATTGGGGTGAAGGGGTATTGGGGTGAAGGGGTATTGGGGTGATGGGGTATTAGGGTGAAGTGGTAATGAGAATAAGTGGCAATGGGGAGAGTTATGGGGAGAAGGGGTTATGGGGTGAGGGTTTAATGGGGAGGAGGTCAGTGGGACAAGGGGTAATGGGGAGACGGGGCAATAGGGAGAAGGGGCAATGGGGAGAGGGGCAATGGGGAGAGGGGCAATGGGGAGAGGGGCAATGGGGAGAGGGATTAGTGGAGAGAGGGTTTAGTGGGGAGAGGGATTAGTGGGGAGTGGGATTAGTGGGGAGAGGGATTAGTGGGGAGTGGGATTAGTGGGGATAGGGATTAGTGGGGAGAGGGATTAGTGGGGAGAGGGTCTAATGGGGAGAAGGGATAATGTGGTGAGGGTTTAATGGGGAGGTCAGTGGGACAAGGGGTAATGGGGAGATGGGGAAATGGGGAGAGGGGCAATGGGGAGAGGGATTAGTGGGAAGAGGGATTAGTGGGGTGAGGGATTAGTGGGGTGAGGGATTAGTGGGGAGAGGGATTAGTGGGGAGAGGGATTAGTGGGGAGAGGGATTAATGGGGAGAGGGATTAGTGGGGAGAGGGTCGAATTGGGAGAAGGGATAATGTGGTGAAGGGGTATTGGGGTGAAGGGGTATTGGGGAGAAGGGGTTATGGGGTGAGGGTTTAATGGGGAGATCAGTGGGACAAAGGGTAAAGGGGAGACGGGGCAATAAGGAGAAGGGGCAATGGGGAGAGGGGCAATGGGGAGAGGGATTAGTGGGGAGAGGGATTAGTGGGGAGAGGGATTAGTGGGGAGAGGGTCTAATGGGGAGAGGGTCTAATGGGGAGAAGGGATAATGCGGTGAAGGGGTATTGGGGTGAAGGGGTATTGGGGTGATGGGTTATTGGGGTGAAGGGGTATTGGGGTGAAGAGGTATTGGGGTGAAGGGGTATAGGGGTGAAGGGGTATTGGGGTGAAGGGGTATTGGGGAGAAGGGGTTATGCGGTGAGGGTTTAATGGGGAGGTCAGTGGGACAAGGGGTAATGGGGAGACGGGGCAATAAGGAGAAGGGGCAATGGGGAGAGGAGCAATGGGGAGAGGGATTAGTGGGGAGAGGGTCTAATGGGGTGAAGGGGTACTGGGGTGAAGGGGCATTGGGTGAAGGGGCATTGTGTGAAGGGGCATTGGAGGGAAGGGGCATTGGGGTGAAGGGGCATTGGGGTGAAGGGGCATTGGGGTGAAGGGGCATTGGGGTGAAGGGGCATTGGGGTGAAGGGGCATTGGGGTGAAGGGGCATTGGGGTGAAGGGGCATTGGGGTGAAGGTGCATTGGGGTGAAGGGGCATTGGGGTGAAGGGGTACTGGGGTGAAGGGGTATTGGAGTGAAGGGGTATTAGGGTGAAGGGGTATATGGGTGATGGGGTTAATGGGGAGACAGTAATGGGGAAAAATCGAAGATGGGGCCATGGGGAGAGATTAATGGGAGAGGGGTAACAGGGAGAGTGAAATGGGGAGAAGGTAATGGGAAAGGGGGCAATGGGTAGAGACTAATGGAGAAAAGGGCTAATGGATAGAGACTAATGGGGAGAAGGGGTGATGGGGAAAGAGTTTAATGAGAGGGTTTAATGGGGAGAGGGGTCAATGGGGAAAAGGAATAACGGGGTATTCGGCTGAAGGGGTGTTGGGGTGAAGGGGTGTTGGGGTAAAGGGGTATAGGGGTGAAGGGGTATTGGGGTGAAGTGGTATTGGGGTGAAGGTGTTTTGGGGAGAAGGGGTTATGGGGTGAGGGTTTAATGGGGAGGAAGTCAGTGGGACAAGGGATAATGGGGAGAAAGGGGTAATGGGGAGAAAAGGTAATGGGGTGAGGGCAATGGGGAGAAGGGGCAATGGGGAGAAGGGGCAATGGGGAGAAGGGGCAATGGGGAGAAGGGGCAATGGGGAGAAGGGGCAATGGGGAGATGGGGCAGTGGGGAGAAGCGGCAAGGGGGAGAGGGATTAGTGGGTAGAGGGATTAGTGGGGAGAGGGTCTAATGGGGAGAAGGGATAATGTGGTGAAGGGGTATTTGGGTGAAGGGGTTAATGGGGAGACAGTAATGGGGTGACAGTAATGGGGAAAAAGGGGAGATGGGGCCATGGGGAGAGATTAATTGGAGAGGGGTTACAGGGAGAGTGAAATGGGGAGAAGGTAATGGGATAGGGGGAAAAGATTAGAGACTAATGGGGAGAAAGGTAATGGATAGAGACTAATGGGGAGGTGATAGGGAAAGAGTTTAATGAGAGGGTTTAATGGGGAGAGGGGTAAATGGAGAAAAGGAATAATGGGGTATTGTGGTAACAGGGTATTGTGGTGAAGGGGTACTGGGGTGAAGGGGTACTGGGGTGAAGGGGTACTGGGGTGAAGGGGTATTGGGGTGAAGGGTATTGGTGTGAAGGGTATTGGGGTGAAAGGGTATTGGGGTGAAGGGGTATTGGGGTGAAGGGGTATTGGGGTGAAGGGGTATTGGGGTGAAGGGGTATTGGGGTGAAGGGGTATTAGGATGAAGTGGTAATGAGAATAAGTGGCAATGGGGAGAGTTATGGGGAGAAGGGGTTATGGTGTGAGGGTTTAATGGGGAGGAGGTCAGTGGGACAAGGGGTAATGCGGAGATGGGGAAATGGGGAGAGGGGCAATGGGGAGAGGGATTAGTGGGAAGAGGGATTAGTGGGGTGAGGGATTAGTGGGGTGAGGGATTAGTGGGGAGAGGGATTAGTGGGGAGAGGGATTAGTGGGGAGAGGGATTAGTGGGGAGAGGGATTAGTGGGGAGAGGGTCTAATGGGGAGAGGGTCTAATGGGGAGAAGGGATAATGTGGTGAGGGTTTAATGGGGAGGTCAGTGGGACAAGGGGTAATGGGGAGATGGGGAAATGGGGAGAGGGGCAATGGGGAGAGGGATTAGTGGGAAGAGGGATTAGTGGGGTGAGGGATTAGTGGGGTGAGGGATTAGTGGGGAGAGGGATTAGTGGGGAGAGGGATAGTGGGGAGAGGGATTAGTGGGGAGAGGGATTAGTGGGGAGAGGGTCTAATGGGGAGAGGGTCTAATGGGGAGAAGGGATAATGCGGTGAAGGGGTATTGGGGTGAAGGGGTATTGGGGTGATGGGGTATTGGGGTGAAGGGGTATTGGGGTGAAGGGGTATTGGGGTGAAGGGGTATAGGGGTGAAGGGGTATTGGGGTGAAGGGGTATTGGGGAGAAGGTGTTATGCGGTGAGGGTTTAATGGGGAGGTCAGTGGGACAAGGGGTAATGGGGAGACGGGGCAATAAGGAGAAGGGGCAATGGGGAGAGGAGCAATGGGGAGAGAGATTAGTGGGGAGAGGGTCTAATGGGGTGAAGGGGTACTGGGGTGAAGGGGCATTGGGTGAAGGGGCATTGGAGGGAAGGGGCATTGGGGTGAAGGGGCATTGGGGTGAAGGGGCAATGGGGAGATGGGGCAATGGGGAGAAGGGGCAATGGGGAGATGGGGCAATGGGGAGAAGCGGCAAGGGAGAGAGGGATTAGTGGGTAGAGGGATTAGTGGGGAGAGGGTCTAATGGGGAGAAGGGATAATGTGGTGAAGGGGTATTTGGGTGAAGGGGTTAATGGGGAGACAGTAATGGGGTGACAGTAATGGGGAAAAAGGGGAGATGGGGCCATGGGGAGAGATTAATTAGAGAGGGGTTACAGGGAGAGTGAAATGGGGAGAAGGTAATGGGATAGGGGGAAAAGATTAGAGACTAATGGGGAGAAAGGTAATGGATAGAGACTAATGGGGAGGTGATAGGGAAAGAGTTTAATGAGAGGGTTTAATGGGGAGAGGGGTAAATGGAGAAAAGGAATAATGGGGTATTGTGGTAACAGGGTATTGTGGTGAAGGGGTACTGGGGTGAAGGGGTACTGGGGTGAAGGGGTATTGGGGTGAAGGGTATTGGGGTGAAAGGGTATTGGGGTGAAGGGGTATTGGGGTGAAGGGGTATTGGGGTGAAGGGGTTTTGGGGTGAAGGGGTATTGGGGTGAAGGGGTATTGGGGTGAAGGGGTATTAGGGTGAAGTGGTAATGAGAATAAGTGGCAATGGGGAGAGTTATGGGGAGAAGGGGTTATGGGGTGAGGGTTTAATGGGGAGGAGGTCAGTGGGACAAGGGGTAATGGGGAGACGGGGCAATAGGGAGAAGGGGCAATGGGGAGAGGGGCAATGGGGAGAGGGGCAATGGGGAGAGGGGCAATGGGGAGAGGGGCAATGGGGAGAGGGATTAGTGGAGAGAGGGTTTAGTGGGGAGAGGGATTAGTGGGGAGTGGGATTAGTGGGGAGAGGGATTAGTGGGGAGAGGGATTAGTGGGGAGAGGGATTAGTGGGGAGAGGGATTAGTGGGGAGTGGGTCTAATGGGGAGAAGGGATAATGTGGTGAGGGTTTAATGGGGAGGTCAGTGGGACAAGGGGTAATGGGGAGATGGGGAAATGGGGAGAGGGGCAATGGGGAGAGGGATTAGTGGGAAGAGGGATTAGTGGGGTGAGGGATTAGTGGGGAGAGGGATTAGTGGGGAGAGGGATTAGTGGGGAGAGGGATTAGTGGGGAGAGGGATTAGTGGGGAGAGGGATTAATGGGGAGAGGGATTAGTGGGGAGAGGGTCTAATTGGGAGAAGGGATAATGTGGTGAAGGGGTATTGGGGTGAAGGGGTATTGGGGAGAAGGGGTTATGGGGTGAGGGTTTAATGGGGAGGTCAGTGGGACAAAGGGTAAAGGGGAGAAGGGGCAATGGGGAGAGGGGCAATGGGGAGAGGGATTAGTGGGGAGAGGGATGAGTGGGGAGAGGGATTAGTGGGGAGAGGGATTAGTGGGGAGAGGGTCTAATGGGGAGAGGGTCTAATGGGGAGAAGGGATAATGCGGTGAAGGGGTATTGGGGTGAAGGGGTATTGGGGTGATGGGGTATTGGGGTGAAGGGGTATTGGGGTGAAGGGGTATTGGGGTGAAGGGGTATAGGGGTGAAGGGGTATTGGGGTGAAGGGGTATTGGGGAGAAGGGGTTATGCGGTGAGGGTTTAATGGGGAGGTCAGTGGGACAAGGGGTAATGGGGAGACGGGGCAATAAGGAGAAGGGGCAATGGGGAGAGGAGCAATGGGGAGAGGGATTAGTGGGGAGAGGGTCTAATGGGGTGAAGGGGTACTGGGGTGAAGGGGCATTGGGTGAAGGGGCATTGGAGGGAAGGGGCATTGGGGTGAAGGGGCATTGGGGTGAAGGGGCATTGGAGTGAAGGGGCATTGGGGTGAAGGGGCATTGGGGTGAAGGGGCATTGGGGTGAAGGGGCATTGGGGAGATGGGGCAATGGGGAGAAGCGGCAAGGGGGAGAGGGATTAGTGGGTAGAGGGATTAGTGGGGAGAGGGTCTAATGGGGAGAAGGGATAATGTGGTGAAGGGGTATTTGGGTGAAGGGGTTAATGGGGAGACAGTAATGGGGTGACAGTAATGGGGAAAAAGGGGAGATGGGGCCATGGGGAGAGATTAATTGGAGAGGGGTTACAGGGAGAGTGAAATGGGGAGAAGGTAATGGGATAGGGGGAAAAGATTAGAGACTAATGGGGAGAAAGGTAATGGATAGAGACTAATGGGGAGGTGATAGGGAAAGAGTTTAATGAGAGGGTTTAATGGGGAGAGGGGTAAATGGAGAAAAGGAATAATGGGGTATTGTGGTAACAGGGTATTGTGGTGAAGGGGTACTGGGGTGAAGGGGTACTGGGGTGAAGGGGTACTGGGGTGAAGGGGTATTGGGGTGAAGGGTATTGGTGTGAAGGGTATTGGGGTGAAAGGGTATTGGGGTGAAGGGGTATTGGGGTGAAGGGGTATTGGGGTGAAGGGGTATTGGGGTGAAGGGGTATTGGGGTGAAGGGGTATTAGGATGAAGTGGTAATGAGAATAAGTGGCAATGGGGAGAGTTATGGGGAGAAGGGGTTATGGTGTGAGGGTTTAATGGGGAGGAGGTCAGTGGGACAAGGGGTAATGCGGAGATGGGGAAATGGGGAGAGGGGCAATGGGGAGAGGGATTAGTGGGAAGAGGGATTAGTGGGGTGAGGGATTAGTGGGGTGAGGGATTAGTGGGGAGAGGGATTAGTGGGGAGAGGGATTAGTGGGGAGAGGGATTAGTGGGGAGAGGGATTAGTGGGGAGAGGGTCTAATGGGGAGAGGGTCTAATGGGGAGAAGGGATAATGTGGTGAGGGTTTAATGGGGAGGTCAGTGGGACAAGGGGTAATGGGGAGATGGGGAAATGGGGAGAGGGGCAATGGGGAGAGGGATTAGTGGGAAGAGGGATTAGTGGGGTGAGGGATTAGTGGGGTGAGGGATTAGTGGGGAGAGGGATTAGTGGGGAGAGGGATAGTGGGGAGAGGGATTAGTGGGGAGAGGGATTAGTGGGGAGAGGGTCTAATGGGGAGAGGGTCTAATGGGGAGAAGGGATAATGCGGTGAAGGGGTATTGGGGTGAAGGGGTATTGGGGTGATGGGGTATTGGGGTGAAGGGGTATTGGGGTGAAGGGGTATTGGGGTGAAGGGGTATAGGGGTGAAGGGGTATTGGGGTGAAGGGGTATTGGGGAGAAGGTGTTATGCGGTGAGGGTTTAATGGGGAGGTCAGTGGGACAAGGGGTAATGGGGAGACGGGGCAATAAGGAGAAGGGGCAATGGGGAGAGGAGCAATGGGGAGAGAGATTAGTGGGGAGAGGGTCTAATGGGGTGAAGGGGTACTGGGGTGAAGGGGCATTGGGTGAAGGGGCATTGGAGGGAAGGGGCATTGGGGTGAAGGGGCATTGGGGTGAAGGGGCAATGGGGAGATGGGGCAATGGGGAGAAGGGGCAATGGGGAGATGGGGCAATGGGGAGAAGCGGCAAGGGAGAGAGGGATTAGTGGGTAGAGGGATTAGTGGGGAGAGGGTCTAATGGGGAGAAGGGATAATGTGGTGAAGGGGTATTTGGGTGAAGGGGTTAATGGGGAGACAGTAATGGGGTGACAGTAATGGGGAAAAAGGGGAGATGGGGCCATGGGGAGAGATTAATTAGAGAGGGGTTACAGGGAGAGTGAAATGGGGAGAAGGTAATGGGATAGGGGGAAAAGATTAGAGACTAATGGGGAGAAAGGTAATGGATAGAGACTAATGGGGAGGTGATAGGGAAAGAGTTTAATGAGAGGGTTTAATGGGGAGAGGGGTAAATGGAGAAAAGGAATAATGGGGTATTGTGGTAACAGGGTATTGTGGTGAAGGGGTACTGGGGTGAAGGGGTACTGGGGTGAAGGGGTATTGGGGTGAAGGGTATTGGGGTGAAAGGGTATTGGGGTGAAGGGGTATTGGGGTGAAGGGGTATTGGGGTGAAGGGGTTTTGGGGTGAAGGGGTATTGGGGTGAAGGGGTATTGGGGTGAAGGGGTATTAGGGTGAAGTGGTAATGAGAATAAGTGGCAATGGGGAGAGTTATGGGGAGAAGGGGTTATGGGGTGAGGGTTTAATGGGGAGGAGGTCAGTGGGACAAGGGGTAATGGGGAGACGGGGCAATAGGGAGAAGGGGCAATGGGGAGAGGGGCAATGGGGAGAGGGGCAATGGGGAGAGGGGCAATGGGGAGAGGGGCAATGGGGAGAGGGATTAGTGGAGAGAGGGTTTAGTGGGGAGAGGGATTAGTGGGGAGTGGGATTAGTGGGGAGAGGGATTAGTGGGGAGAGGGATTAGTGGGGAGAGGGATTAGTGGGGAGAGGGATTAGTGGGGAGTGGGTCTAATGGGGAGAAGGGATAATGTGGTGAGGGTTTAATGGGGAGGTCAGTGGGACAAGGGGTAATGGGGAGATGGGGAAATGGGGAGAGGGGCAATGGGGAGAGGGATTAGTGGGAAGAGGGATTAGTGGGGTGAGGGATTAGTGGGGAGAGGGATTAGTGGGGAGAGGGATTAGTGGGGAGAGGGATTAGTGGGGAGAGGGATTAGTGGGGAGAGGGATTAATGGGGAGAGGGATTAGTGGGGAGAGGGTCTAATTGGGAGAAGGGATAATGTGGTGAAGGGGTATTGGGGTGAAGGGGTATTGGGGAGAAGGGGTTATGGGGTGAGGGTTTAATGGGGAGGTCAGTGGGACAAAGGGTAAAGGGGAGAAGGGGCAATGGGGAGAGGGGCAATGGGGAGAGGGATTAGTGGGGAGAGGGATGAGTGGGGAGAGGGATTAGTGGGGAGAGGGATTAGTGGGGAGAGGGTCTAATGGGGAGAGGGTCTAATGGGGAGAAGGGATAATGCGGTGAAGGGGTATTGGGGTGAAGGGGTATTGGGGTGATGGGGTATTGGGGTGAAGGGGTATTGGGGTGAAGGGGTATTGGGGTGAAGGGGTATAGGGGTGAAGGGGTATTGGGGTGAAGGGGTATTGGGGAGAAGGGGTTATGCGGTGAGGGTTTAATGGGGAGGTCAGTGGGACAAGGGGTAATGGGGAGACGGGGCAATAAGGAGAAGGGGCAATGGGGAGAGGAGCAATGGGGAGAGGGATTAGTGGGGAGAGGGTCTAATGGGGTGAAGGGGTACTGGGGTGAAGGGGCATTGGGTGAAGGGGCATTGGAGGGAAGGGGCATTGGGGTGAAGGGGCATTGGGGTGAAGGGGCATTGGAGTGAAGGGGCATTGGGGTGAAGGGGCATTGGGGTGAAGGGGCATTGGGGTGAAGGGGCATTGGGGAGATGGGGCAATGGGGAGAAGCGGCAAGGGGGAGAGGGATTAGTGGGTAGAGGGATTAGTGGGGAGAGGGTCTAATGGGGAGAAGGGATAATGTGGTGAAGGGGTATTTGGGTGAAGGGGTTAATGGGGAGACAGTAATGGGGTGACAGTAATGGGGAAAAAGGGGAGATGGGGCCATGGGGAGAGATTAATTGGAGAGGGGTTACAGGGAGAGTGAAATGGGGAGAAGGTAATGGGATAGGGGGAAAAGATTAGAGACTAATGGGGAGAAAGGTAATGGATAGAGACTAATGGGGAGGTGATAGGGAAAGAGTTTAATGAGAGGGTTTAATGGGGAGAGGGGTAAATGGAGAAAAGGAATAATGGGGTATTGTGGTAACAGGGTATTGTGGTGAAGGGGTACTGGGGTGAAGGGGTACTGGGGTGAAGGGGTACTGGGGTGAAGGGGTATTGGGGTGAAGGGTATTGGTGTGAAGGGTATTGGGGTGAAAGGGTATTGGGGTGAAGGGGTATTGGGGTGAAGGGGTATTGGGGTGAAGGGGTATTGGGGTGAAGGGGTATTAGGGTGAAGTGGTAATGAGAATAAGTGGCAATGGGGAGAGTTATGGGGAGAAGGGGTTATGGTGTGAGGGTTTAATGGGGAGGAGGTCAGTGGGACAAGGGGTAATGGGGAGACGGGGCAATAGGGAGAAGGGGCAATGGGGAGAGGGGCAATGGGGAGAGGGGCAATGGGGAGAGGGGCAATGGGGAGAGGGGCTATGGGGAGAGGGATTAGTGGAGAGAGGGTTTAGTGGGGAGAGGGATTAGTGGGGAGTGGGATTAGTGGGGAGAGGGATTAGTGGGGAGAGGGATTAGTGGGGAGAGGGATTAGTGGGGAGAGGGATTAGTGGGGAGAGGGTCTAATGGGGAGAAGGGATAATGTGGTGAGGGTTTAATGGGGAGGTCAGTGGGACAAGGGGTAATGGGGAGATGGGGAAATGGGGAGAGGGGCAATGGGGAGAGGGATTAGTGGGAAGAGGGATTAGTGGGGTGAGGGATTAGTGGGGTGAGGGATTAGTGGGGTGAGGGATTAGTGGGGAGAGGGATTAGTGGGGAGAGGGATTAGTGGGGAGAGGGATTAGTGGGGAGAGGGATTAGTGGGGAGAGGGTCTAATGGGGAGAGGGTCTAATGGGGAGAAGGGATAATGCGGTGAAGGGGTATTGGGGTGAAGGGGTATTGGGGTGATGGGGTATTGGGGTGAAGGGGTATTGGGGTGAAGGGGTATTGGGGTGAAGGGGTATAGGGGTGAAGGGGTATTGGGGTGAAGGGGTATTGGGGAGAAGGGGTTATGCGGTGAGGGTTTAATGGGGAGGTCAGTGGGACAAGGGGTAATGGGGAGACGGGGCAATAAGGAGAAGGGGCAATGGGGAGAGGAGCAATGGGGAGAGGGATTAGTGGGGAGAGGGTCTAATGGGGTGGGGTACTGGGGTGAAGGGGCATTGGGTGAAGGGGCATTGGAGGGAAGGGGCATTGGAGGGAAGGGGCATTGGGGTGAAGGGGCATTGGGGTGAAGGGGCAATGGGGAGATGGGGCAATGGGGAGAAGGGGCAATGGGGAGATGGGGCAATGGGGAGAAGCGGCAAGGGAGAGAGGGATTAGTGGGTAGAGGGATTAGTGGGGAGAGGGTCTAATGGGGAGAAGGGATAATGTGGTGAAGGGGTATTTGGGTGAAGGGGTTAATGGGGAGACAGTAATGGGGTGACAGTAATGGGGAAAAAGGGGAGATGGGGCCATGGGGAGAGATTAATTGGAGAGGGGTTACAGGGAGAGTGAAATGGGGAGAAGGTAATGGGATAGGGGGAAAAGATTAGAGACTAATGGGGAGAAAGGTAATGGATAGAGACTAATGGGGAGGTGATAGGGAAAGAGTTTAATGAGAGGGTTTAATGGGGAGAGGGGTAAATGGAGAAAAGGAATAATGGGGTATTGTGGTAACAGGGTATTGTGGTGAAGGGGTACTGGGGTGAAGGGGTACTGGGGTGAAGGGGTATTGGGGTGAAGGGTATTGGTGTGAAGGGTATTGGGGTGAAAGGGTATTGGGGTGAAGGGGTATTGGGGTGAAGGGGTATTGGGGTGAAGGGGTATTGGGGTGAAGGGGTATTGGGGTGAAGGGGTATTAGGGTGAAGTGGTAATGAGAATAAGTGGCAATGGGGAGAGTTATGGGGAGAAGGGGTTATGGGGTGAGGGTTTAATGGGGAGGAGGTCAGTGGGACAAGGGGTAATGGGGAGACGGGGCAATAGGGAGAAGGGGCAATGGGGAGAGGGGCAATGGGGAGAGGGGCAATGGGGAGAGGGGCAATGGGGAGAGGGGCAATGGGGAGAGGGATTAGTGGAGAGAGGGTTTAGTGGGGAGAGGGATTTGTGGGGAGTGGGATTAGTGGGGAGAGGGATTAGTGGGGAGAGGGATTAGTGGGGAGAGGGATTAGTGGGGAGTGGGTCTAATGGGGAGAAGGGATAATGTGGTGAGGGTTTAATGGGGAGGTCAGTGGGACAAGGGGTAATGGGGAGATGGGGAAATGGGGAGAGGGGCAATGGGGAGAGGGATTAGTGGGAAGAGGGATTAGTGGGGTGAGGGATTAGTGGGGAGAGGGATTAGTGGGGAGAGGGATTAGTGGGGAGAGGGATTAGTGGGGAGAGGGATTAGTGGGGAGAGGGATTAATGGGGAGAGGGATTAGTGGGGAGAGGGTCTAATTGGGAGAAGGGATAATGTGGTGAAGGGGTATTGGGGTGAAGGGGTATTGGGGAGAAGGGGTTATGGGGTGAGGGTTTAATGGGGAGGTCAGTGGGACAAAGGGTAAAGGGGAGAAGGGGCAATGGGGAGAGGGGCAATGGGGAGAGGGATTAGTGGGGAGAGGGATGAGTGGGGAGAGGGATTAGTGGGGAGAGGGATTAGTGGGGAGAGGGTCTAATGGGGAGAGGGTCTAATGGGGAGAAGGGATAATGCGGTGAAGGGGTATTGGGGTGAAGGGGTATTGGGGTGATGGGGTATTGGGGTGAAGGGGTATTGGGGTGAAGGGGTATTGGGGTGAAGGGGTATTGGGGTGAAGGGGTATAGGGGTGAAGGGGTATTGGGGTGAAGGGGTATTGGGGAGAAGGGGTTATGCGGTGAGGGTTTAATGGGGAGGTCAGTGGGACAAGGGGTAATGGGGAGACGGGGCAATAAGGAGAAGGGGCAATGGGGAGAGGAGCAATGGGGAGAGGGATTAGTGGGGAGAGGGTCTAATGGGGTGAAGGGGTACTGGGGTGAAGGGGCATTGGGTGAAGGGGCATTGGAGGGAAGGGGCATTGGGGTGAAGGGGCATTGGGGTGAAGGGGCATTGGGGTGAAGGGGCATTGGAGTGAAGGGGCATTGGGGTGAAGGGGCATTGGGGTGAAGGGGCATTGGGGTGAAGGGGCATTGGGGTGAAGGGGCATTGGGGTGAAGAGGCATTGGGGTGAAGTGGCATTGGGGTGAAGGGGAATTGGGGTGAAGGGGCATTGGGGTGAAGGGGCATTGGGGTGAAGGTGCATTGGGGTGAAGGGGCATTGGGGTGAAGGGGTACTGGGGTGAAGGGGTATTGGAGTGAAGGGGTATTAGGGTGAAGGGGTATATGGGTGATGGGGTTAATGGGGAGACAGTAATGGGGAAAAATCGAAGATGGGGCCATGGGGAGAGATTAATGGGAGAGGGGTAACAGGGAGAGTGAAATGGGGAGAAGGTAATGGGAAAGGGGGCAATGGGTAGAGACTAATGGAGAAAAGGGCTAATGGATAGAGACTAATGGGGAGAAGGGGTGATGGGGAAAGAGTTTAATGAGAGGGTTTAAAGGGGAGAGGGGTTAATGAGGAAAAGGAATAATGGGATATTGCGGTAACGGGGTATTGGGCTGAAGGGTATTGGGGTGAAGGGTAGTGGTGTGAAAGGGTGTGGGGTGAAGGGGTATTGGGGTGAAGGGGTATTGGGGTGAAGGGGTATTGGGGTGAAGGGGTATTGGGGTGAAGGGGTATTGGGGTATTGGGGTGAAGGGGTATTGGGGTGAAGGGGTATTGTGGTGAAGGGGTATTGGGTGAAGGAGTATTGGGGTGAAGGAGTATTGGGGTGAAGGAGTATAGGGGGTGAAGGGGTAATGGGGAGAAGGGGCAATCGGGAGAGGGGCAATGGGGAGAGGGATTAGTGGGGAGAGGGATTAGTGGGGAGAGGGTTTAGTGGGGAGAGGGATTAGTGGGGAGAGGGATTAGTGGGGAGAGGGATTAGTGGGGAGAGGGATTAGTGGGGAGAGGGATTAGTGGGGAGAGGGATTAGTGGGGAGAGGGTCTAATGGGGAGAAGGGATAATGTGGTGAAGGGGTTTTGGGGTGAAGGGGTTAATGGGGAGACAGTAATGGGGAAAAAGGGGAGAGATTAATGGTAGAGGGGTAACAGGGAGAGTGAAATGGGGACAAGGTAACAGGATAGGGGGCAAAGATTAGAGACTAATGGGGAGAAAGGGTGATGGGAGAGTTTAATGAGAGGGTTTAATGGCGAGAGGGGTTAATGGAAAAAAGGAATAATGGGGTATTGTGGTAATGGGGTATTGGGGTGAAGGGGTATTGGGGTGAAGGGGTATTGGGGTGAAGGGGTATTGGGGTGAAGGGGTATTGGGGTGAAGGGGTATTGGGGTGAAGGGGTATTGGGGTGAAGGGTATCGGGGTGAAGGGTATTGGGGTGAAGGGGTATTGGGGTTGAAGGGGTATTGGGGTGAAGGGGTATTGGGTTGAGGGGTATTGGGGTTGAAGGGGTATTGGGGTTGAAGGGATATTGGGGTTGAAGTGGTATTGGGGTGAAGGGGTATTGGGGTGAAGGGGTATTGGGGTGAAGTGGTATTGGGGTGAAGGTGTTTTGGGGAGAAGGGGTTATGGGGTGAGGGTTTAATGGGGAGGAAGTCAGTGGGACAAGGGATAATGGGGTGAAAGGGGTAATGGGGAGAAAAGGTAATGGGGTGAGGGCAATGGGGAGAAGGGGCAATGGGAAGAAGGGGCAATGGGGAGAAGGGGCAATGGGGAGATGGGGCAATGGGGAGAAGCGGCAAGGGGGAGCGGGATTAGTGCGTAGAGGGATTAGTGGGGAGAGGGTCTAATGGGGAGAAGGGATAATGTGGTGAAGGGGTATTTGGGTGAAGGGGTTAATGGGGAGACAGTAATGGGGTGACAGTAATGGGGAAAAAGGGGAGATGGGGCCATGGGGAGAGATTAATTGGAGAGGGGTAACAGGGAGAGTGAAATGGGGAGAAGGTAATGGGATAGGGGGCAAAGATTAGAGACTAATGGGGAGAAGGGTAATGGATAGAGACTAATGGGGAGGTGATAGGGAAAGAGTTTAATGAGAGGGTTTAATGGGGAGAGGGGTTAATGGAGAAAAGGAATAATGGGGTATTGTGGTAACAGGATATTGAGGTGAAGGGGTACTGGGGTGAAGGGGTATTGGGGTGAAGGGTATTGGTGTGAAGGGTATTGGGGTGAAGGGGTATTGGGGTGAAGGGGTATTGGGGTGAATGGGTATTGGGGTGAAGGGGTATTAGGGTGAAGTGGTAATGAGAATAAGTGGCAATGGGGAGAGTTATGGGGAGAAGGGGTTATGGGGTGAGGGTTTAATGGGGAGGAGGTCAGTGGGACAAGGGGTAATGGGGAGACGGGGCAATAGGGAGAAGGGGCAATGGGGAGAGGGGCAATGGGGAGAGGGGCAATGGGGAGAGGGATTAGTGGAGAGAGGGTTTAGTGGGGAGAGGGATTAGTGGGGAGAGGGATTAGTGGGGAGAGGGATTAGTGGGGAGAGGGATTAGTGGGGAGAGGGATTAGTGGGGAGAGGGTCTAATGGGGAGAAGGGATAATGTGGTGAGGGTTTAATGGGGAGGTCAGTGGGACAAGGGGTAATGGGGAGATGGGGAAATGGGGAGAGGGGCAATGGGGAGAGGGATTAGTGGGAAGAGGGATTAGTGGGGTGAGGAATTAGTGGGGTGAGGGATTAGTGGGGAGAGGGATTAGTGGGGAGAGGGATTAGTGGGGAGAGGGATTAGTGGGGAGAGGGATTAATGGGGAGAGGGAATAGTGGGGAGAGGGTCTAATTGCGAGAAGGGATAATGTGGTGAAGGGGTATTGGGGTGAAGGGGTATTGGGGAGAAGGGGTTATGGGGTGAGGGTTTAATGGGGAGGTCAGTGGGACAAAGGGTAAAGGGGAGACGGGGCAATAAGGAGAAGGGGCAATGGGGAGAGGGGCAATGGGGAGAGGGATTAGTGGGGAGAGGGATTAGTGGGGAGAGGGATTAGTGGGGAGAGGGATTAGTGGGGAGAGGGATTAGTGGGGAGAGGGTCTAATGGGGAGAAGGGATAATGCGGTGAAGGGGTATTGGGGTGAAGGGGTATTGGGGTGATGGGGTATTGGGGTGAAGGGGTATTGGGGTGAAGGGGTATAGGGGTGAAGGGGTATAGGGGTGAAGGGGTATAGGGGTGAAGGGGTATTGGGGTGAAGGGGTATTGGGGAGAAGGGGTTATGCGGTGAGGGTTTAATGGGGAGGTTAGTGGGACAAGGGGTAATGGGGAGACGGGGCAATAAGGAGAAGGGGCAATGGGGAGAGGAGTAATGGGGAGAGGGATTAGTGGGGAGAGGGTCTAATGGGGTGAAGGGGTACTGGGGTGAAGCGGTACTGGGGTGAAGGGGTATTTGGGTGATGGGGTTAATGGGGAGACAGTAATGGGGAAAAAGCGAAGATGGGGCGAGGGGAGAGATTAATGGGAGAGGGGTAACAGGGAGAGTGAAATGGGGAGAAGATAATGGGAAAGGGGGCAATGGGTAGAGACTAATGGAGAAAAGGGGTAATGGATAGAGACGAATGGGGAGAAGGGGTGATGGGGAAAGAGTTTAATGAGGGAGTTTAATGGGGAGAGGGGTTAATGAGGAAAAGTAATAATGGCGTATTGTGGTAACGGGGTAGTGGGCTGAAGGGTATTGGGGTGAAGGGGTATTGGGGTGAAGGGGTATTGGGGTGAAGGGGTATTGGGGTGAAGGGGTATTGGGGTGAAGGGGTATTGTGGTGAAGCGGTATTGTGGTGAAGGGGTATTGGGGTGAAGGGGTCTTGGGGTGAAGGGGTATTGGGGTGAAGGGGTATTGGGGTGAAGGGGTATTGGGGTGAAGGGGTATTGGGGTGAAGGTATATTGGGGTGAAGGGTTATTGGGGTGAAGGGGTATTGGGGTGGGGTTAATGGGTAGACAGTAATGGGGAAAAAGGGAAGATGGGGCCATGGGGAGAAATTAATGGGAGAGGGGTAACAGGGAGAGTGAAATGGGGAGAAGGTAATGGGAAAGGGGGCAATGGGTAGAGACTAATGGAGAAAAGGGGTAATGGATAGAGACTAATGGGGAGAAGGGGTGATGGGGAAAGAGTTTAATGAGAGGGTTTAATGGGGAGAGGGGTTAATGAGGAAAAGGAACAATGGGATATTGCGGTAACGGGGTATTGAGCTGAAGGGTATTGGGGTGAAGGGTAGTGGTGTGAGAGGGTGTGGGGTGAAGGGGTATTGGGGTGAAGGGGTATTGGGGTGAAGGGGTATTGGGGTGAAGGGGTATTGGGGTGAAGGGGTGTTGGGGAGAAGGGGTTATGGGGTGAGGGTTTAATGGGGATGTCAGTGGGACAAGGGGTAATGCGGAGATGGGGCAATAGGGAGAAGGGGTAATCGGGAGAGGGGCAATGGGGAGAGAGATTAGTGGGGAGAGGGATTAGTGCGGAGAGGGTTTAGTGGGGAGAGGGATTAGTGGGGAGAGGGATTAGTGGGGAGAGGGATTAGTGGGGAGAGGGATTAGTGGGGAGAGGGATTAGTGGGGAGAGGGATTAGTGGGGAGAGGGATTAGTGGGGAGAGGGTCTAATGGGGAGAAGGGATAATGTGGTGAAGGGGTTTTGGGGTGAAGGGGTTAATGGGGAGACAGTAATGGGGAAAAAGGGGAGAGATTAATGGTAGAGGGGTAACAGGGAGAGTGAAATGGGGACAAGGTAACAGGATAGGGGGCAAAGATTAGAGACTAATGGGGAGAAGGGTAATGGATAGAGACTAATGGGGAGAAAGGGTGATGGGAGAGTTTAATGAGAGGGTTTAATGGGGAGAGGGGTTAATGGAAAAAAGGAATAATGGGGTATTGTGGTAATGGGGTATTGGGGTGAAGGGGTATTGGGGTGAAGGGGTATTGGGGTGAAGGGGTATTGGGGTGAAGGGGTATTGGGGTGAAGGGGTATTGGGGTGAAGGGTATTGGGGTGAAGGGGTATTGGGGTTGAAGGGGTATTGGGGTGAAGGGGTATTGGGTTGAAGGGGTATTGGGGTTGAAGGGGTATTGGGGTTGAAGGGGTATTGGGGTTGAAGTGGAATTGGGGTGAAGGGGTATTGGGGTGAAGGTGTATTGGGGTGAAGGGGTATTGGGGTGAAGTGGTATTGGGGTGAAGGGTATTGGGGTGAAGGGGTTATGGGGTGAGGGTTTAATGGGGAGGAAGTCAGTGGGACAAGGGATAATGGGGAGAAAGGGGTAATGGGGTGAGGGCAATGGGGAGAAGGGGCAATGGGGAGAAGGGGCAATGGGGAGATGGGGCAATGGGGAGAAATTAATGGGAGAGGGGTAACAGGGAGAGTGAAATGGGGAGAAGGTAATGGGAAAGGGGGCAATGGGTAGAGACTAATGGAGAAAAGGGGTAATGGATAGAGACTAATGGGGAGAAGGGGTGATGGGGAAAGAGTTTAATGAGAGGGTTTAATGGGGAGAGGGGTTAATGAGGAAAAGGAATAATGGGATATTGCGGTAACTGGGTATTGGGCTGAAGGGTATTGGGGTGAAGGGTAGTGGTGTGAAAGGGTGTGGGGTGAAGGGGTATTGGGGTGAAGGGGTATTGGGGTGAAGGGGTATTGGGGTGAAGGGGTATTGGGGAGAAGGGGTTATGGGGTGAGGGTTTAATGGGGATGTCAGTGGGACAAGGGGTAATGCGGAGATGGGGCAATAGGGAGAAGGGGTAATCGGGAGAGGGGCAATGGGGAGAGAGATTAGTGGGGAGAGGGATTAGTGCGGAGAGGGTTTAGTGGGGAGAGGGATTAGTGGGGAGAGGGATTAGTGGGGAGAGGGATTAGTGGGGAGAGGGATTAGTGGGGAGAGGGATTAGTGGGGAGAGGGATTAGTGGGGAGAGGGATTAGTGGGGAGAGGGTCTAATGGGGAGAAGGGATAATGTGGTGAAGGGGTTTTGGGGTGAAGGGGTTAATGGGGAGACAGTAATGGGGAAAAAGGGGAGAGATTAATGGTAGAGGGGTAACAGGGAGAGTGAAATGGGGACAAGGTAACAGGATAGGGGGCAAAGATTAGAGACTAATGGGGAGAAGGGTAATGGATAGAGACTAATGGGGAGAAAGGGTGATGGGAGAGTTTAATGAGAGGGTTTAATGGGGAGAGGGGTTAATGGAAAAAAGGAATAATGGGGTATTGTGGTAATGGGGTATTGGGGTGAAGGGGTATTGGGGTGAAGGGGTATTGGGGTGAAGGGGTATTGGGGTGAAGGGGTATTGGGGTGAAGGGTATTGGGGTGAAGGGGTATTGGGGTTGAAGGGGTATTGGGGTGAAGGGGTATTGGGTTGAAGGGGTATTGGGGTTGAAGGGGTATTGGGGTTGAAGGGGTATTGGGGTTGAAGTGGAATTGGGGTGAAGGGGTATTGGGGTGAAGGTGTATTGGGGTGAAGGGATATTGGGGTGAAGTGGTATTGGGGTGAAGGGTATTGGGGTGAAGGGGTTATGGGGTGAGGGTTTAATGGGGAGGAAGTCAGTGGGACAAGGGATAATGGGGAGAAAGGGGTAATGGGGAGAAAAGGTAATGGGGTGAGGGCAATGGGGAGAAGGGGCAATGGGGAGAAGGGGCAATGGGGAGAAGGGGCAATGGGGAGAAGGGGCAATGGGGAGATGGGGCAATGGGGAGAAGCGGCAAGGGGGAGAGGGATTAGTGGGTAGAGGGATTAGTGGGGAGAGGGTCTAATGGGGAGAAGGGATAATGTGGTGAAGGGGTATTTGGTTGAAGGGGTTAATGGGGAGACAGTAATGGGGTGACAGTAATGGGGAAAAAGGGGAGATGGGGCCATGGGGAGAGATTAATTGGAGAGGGGTAACAGGGAGAGTGAAATGGGGAGAAGGTAATGGGATAGGGGGCAAAGATTAGAGACTAATGGGGAGAAAGGTAATGGATAGAGACTAATGGGGAGGTGATAGGGAAAGAGTTTAATGAGAGGGTTTAATGGGGAGAGGGGTTAATGGAGAAAAGGAATAATGGGGTATTGTGGTAACAGGGTATTGTGGTGAAGGGGTACTGGGGTGAAGGGGTACTGGGGTGAAGGGGTATTGGGGTGAAGGGTATTGGTGTGAAGGGTATTGGGGTGAAAGGGTATTGGGGTGAAGGGGTATTGGGGTGAAGGGGTATTGGGGTGAAGGGGTATTAGGGTGAAGTGGTAATGAGAATAAGTGGCAATGGGGAGAGTTATGGGGAGAAGGGGTTATGGGTGAGGGTTTAATGGGGAGGAGGTCAGTGGGACAAGGGGTAATGGGGAGATGGGGCAATAGGGAGATGGGGCAATGGGGAGAGGGGCAATGGGGAGAGGGGCAATGGGGAGGGGCAATGGGGAGAGGGGCAATGGGGAGAGGGATTAGTGGAGAGAGGGTTTAGTGGGGAGAGGGATTAGTGGGGAGTGGGATTAGTGGGGAGAGGGATTAGTGGGGAGAGGGATTAGTGGGTAGAGGGATTAGTGGGGAGAGGGATTAGTGGGGAGAGGGTCTAATGGGGAGAAGGGATAATGTGGTGAGGGTTTAATGGGGAGGTCAGTGGGACAAGGGGCAATGGCGAGATGGGGAAATGGGGAGAGGGGCAATGGGGAGAGGGATTAGTGGGAAGAGGGATTAGTGGGGTGAGGGATTAGTGGGGAGAGGGATTAGTGGGGAGAGGGATTAATGGGGAGAGGGATTAGTGGGGAGAGGATCTAATTGGGAGAAGGGATAATGTGGTGAAGGGGTATTGGGGTGAAGGGGTATTGGGGAGAAGGGGTTATGGGGTGAGGGTTTAATGGGGAGGTCAGTGGGACAAAGGGTAAAGGGGAGACGGGGCAATAAGGAGAAGGGGCAATGGGGAGAGGGGCAATGGGGAGAGGGATTAGTGGGGAGAGGGATTAGTGGGGAGAGGGATTAGTGGGGAGAGGGATTAGTGGGGAGAGGGTCTAATGGGGAGAGGGTCTAATGGGGAGAAGGGATAATGCGGTGGGGGTATTGGGGTGAAGGGGTATTGGGATGATGGGGTATTGGGGTGAAATGGTATTGGGGTGAAGGGGTATAGGGGTGAAGGGGTATTGGGGTGAAGGGGTATTGGGGAGAAGGGGTTATGCGGTGAGGGTTTAATGGGGAGGTCAGTGGGACAAGGGGTAATGGGGAGACGGGGCAATAAGGAGAAGGGGCAATGGGGAGAGGAGCAATGGGGAGAGGGATTAGTGGGGAGAGGGTCTAATGGGGTGAAGGGGTACTGGGGTGAAGGGGCATTGGGTGAAGGGGCATTGGGTGAAGGGGCATTGGAGGGAAGGGGCATTGGGGTGAAGGGGCATTGGGGTGAAGGGGCATTGGGGTGAAGGGGCATTGGGGTGAAGGGGCATTGGGGTGAAGGGGCATTGGGGTGAAGGGGCATTGGGGTGAAGGGGCATTGGGGTGAAGTGGCATTGGGGTGAAGTGGCATTGGGGTGAAGGGGAATTGGGGTGAAGGGGCATTGGGGTGAAGGGGCATTGGGGTGAAGGGGCATTGGGGTGAAGGGGCATTGGGGTGAAGGGGTATATGGGTGATGGGGTTAATGGGGAGACAGTAATGGGGAAAAATCGAAGATGGGACAATGGGGAGAGATTAATGGGAGAGGGGTAACAGGGAGAGTGAAATGGGGAGAAGGTAATGGGAAAGGGGGCAATGGGTAGAGACTAATGGAGAAAAGGGCTAATGGATAGAGACTAATGGGGAGAAGGGGTGATGGGGAAAGAGTTTAATGAGAGGGTTTAATGGGGAGAGGGGTTAATGAGGAAAAGGAATAATGGGATATTGCGGTAACGGGGTATTGGGCTGAAGGGTATTGGGGTGAAGGGTAGTGGTGTGAAAGGGTGTGGGGTGAAGGGGTATTGGGGTGAAGGGGTATTGGGGTGAAGGGGTATTGGGGTGAAGGGGTATTGGGGTGAAGGGGTATTGGGGTGAAGGGGTATTGGGTGAAGGAGTATTGGGGTGAAGGAGTATTGGGGTGAAGGGGTAATGGGGAGAAGGGGTTATGGGGTGAGGGTTTAATGGGGATGTCAGTGGGACAAGGGGTAATGCGGAGATGGGGCAATAGGGAGAAGGGGCAATCGGGAGAGGGGCAATGGGGAGAGGGATTAGTGGGGAGAGGGATTAGTGGGGAGAGGGATTAGTGGGGAGAGGGTTTAGTGGGGAGAGGGATTAGTGGGTAGAGGGATTAGTGGGGAGAGGGATTAGTGGGGAGAGGGATTAGTGGGGAGAGGGATTAGTGGGGAGAGGGATTAGTGGGGAGAGGGATTAGTGGGGAGAGGGTCTAATGGGGAGAAGGGATAATGTGGTGAAGGGGTTTTGGGGTGAAGGGGTTAATGGGGAGACAGTAATGGGGAAAAAGGGGAGAGATTAATGGTAGAGGGGTAACTGGGAGAGTGAAATGGGGACAAGGTAACAGGATAGGGGGCAAAGATTAGAGACTAATGGGGAGAAGGGTAATGGATAGAGACTAATGGGGAGAAAGGGTGATGGGAGAGTTTAATGAGAGGGTTTAATGGGGAGAGGGGTTAATGGAAAAAAGGAATAATGGGGTATTGTGGTAATGGGGTATTGGGGTGAAGGGGTATTGGGGTGAAGGGGTATTGGGGTGAAGGGGTATTGGGGTGAAGGGGTATTGGGGTGAAGGGGTATTGGGGTGAAGGGGTATTGGGGTGAAGGGGTATTGGGGTGAAGGGTATTGGGGTGAAGGGTATTGGGGTGAAGGGGTATTGGGGTTGAAGGGGTATTGGGGTGAAGGGGTATTGGGTTGAGGGGTATTGGGGTTGAAGGGGTATTGGGGTTGAAAGGGTATTGGGGTTGAAGTGGTATTGGGGTGAAGGGGTATTGGGGTGAAGGGGTATTGGGGTGAAGTGGTATTGGGGTGAAGGTGTTTTGGGGAGAAGGGTTATGGGGTGAGGGTTTAATGGGGAGGAAGTCAGTGGGACAAGGGATAATGGGGTGAAAGGGGTAATGGGGAGAAAAGGTAATGGGGTGAGGGCAATGGGGAGAAGGGGCAATGGGAAGAAGGGGCAATGGGGAGAAGGGGCAATGGGGAGATGGGGCAATGGGGAGAAGCGGCAAGGGGGAGCGGGATTAGTGGGTAGAGGGATTAGTGGGGAGAGGGTCTAATGGGGAGAAGGGATAATGTGGTGAAGGGGTATTTGGGTGAAGGGGTTAATGGGGAGACAGTAATGGGGTGACAGTAATGGGGAAAAAGGGGAGATGGGGCCATGGGGAGAGATTAATTGGAGAGGGGTAACAGGGAGAGTGAAATGGGGAGAAGGTAATGGGATAGGGGGCAAAGATTAGAGACTAATGGGGAGGTGATAGGGAAAGAGTTTAATGAGAGGGTTTAATGGGGAGAGGGGTTAATGGAGAAAAGGAATAATGGGGTATTGTGGTAACAGGGTATTGAGGTGAAGGGGTACTGGGGTGAAGGGGTACTGGGGTGAAGGGGTATTGGGGTGAAGGGTATTGGGGTGAAGGGTATTGGTGTGAAGGGTATTGGGGTGAAAGGGTATTGGGGTGAAGGGGTATTGGGGTGAATGGGTATTGGGGTGAAGGGGTATTAGGGTGAAGTGGTAATGAGAATAAGTGGCAATGGGGAGAGTTATGGGGAGAAGGGGTTATGGGGTGAGGGTTTAATGGGGAGGAGATCAGTGGGACAAGGGGTAATGGGGAGCCGGGGCAATAGGGAGAAGGGGCAATGGGGAGAGGGGCAATGGGGAGAGGGGCAATGGGGAGAGGGGCAATGGGGAGAGGGATTAGTGGAGAGAGGGTTTAGTGGGGAGAGGGATTAGTGGGGAGAGGGATTAGTGGGGAGAGGGATTAGTGGGGAGAGGGATTAGTGGGGAGAGGGATTAGTGGGGAGAGGGATTAGTGGGGAGAGGGATTAGTGGGGAGAGGGTCTAATGGGGAGAAGGGATAATGTGGTGAGGGTTTAATGGGGAGGTCAGTGGGACAAGGGGTAATGGGGAGATGGGGAAATGGGGAGAGGGGCAATGGGGAGAGGGATTAGTGGGGTGAGGGATTAGTGGGGTGAGGGATTAGTGGGGTGAGGGATTAGTGGGGTGAGGGATTAGTGGGGAGAGGGATTAGTGGGGAGAGGGATTAGTGGGGAGAGGGTCTAATTGGGAGAAGGGACAATGTGGTGAAGGGGTATTGGGGTGAAGCGGTATTGGGGAGAAGGGGTTATGGGGTGAGGGTTTAATGGGGAGGTCAGTGGGACAAAGGGTAAAGGGGAGACGTGGCAATAAGGAGAAGGGGCAATGGGGAGAGGGGCAATGGGGAGAGGGATTAGTGGGGAGAGGGATTAGTGGGGAGAGGGATTAGTGGGGAGAGGGATTAGTGGGGAGAGGGTCTAATGGGGAGAAGGGATAATGCAATGAAGGGGTATTGGGGTGAAGGGGTATTGGGGTGATGGGGTATTGGGGTGAAGGGGTATTGGGGTGGGGGTATTGGGGTGAAGGGGTATAGGGGTGAAGGGGTATAGGGGTGAAGGGGTATAGGGGTGAAGGGGTATTGGGGTGAAGGGGTATTGGGGAGAAGGGGTTATGCGGTGAGGGTTTAATGGGGAGGTCAGTGGGACAAGGGGTAATGGGGAGACGGGGCAATAAGGAGAAGGGGCAATGGGGAGAGGAGCAATGGGGAGAGGGATTAGTGGGGAGAGGGTCTAATGGGGTGAAGGGGTACTGGGATGAAGCGGTACTGGGGTGAAGGGGTATTGGAGTGAAGGGGTATTGGGGTGAAGGGGTATTTGGGTGATGGGGTTAATGGGGAGACAGTAATGGGGAAAAAGCGAAGATGGGCTATGGGGAGAGATTAATGGGAGAGGGGTAACAGGGAGAGTGAAATGGGGAGAAGATAATGGGAAAGGGGGCAATGGGTAGAGACTAATGGAGAAAAGGGGTAATGGATAGAGACTAATGGGGAGAAGGGGTGATGGGGAAAGAGTTTAATGAGAGAGTTTAATGGGGAGAGGGGTTAATGAGGAAAAGGAATAATGGCGTATTGTGGTAACGGGGTAGTGGGCTGAAGGGTATTGGGGTGAAGGGGTATTGGGGTGAAGGGGTATTGGGGTGAAGGGGTATTGGGGTGAAGGGGTATTGGGGTGAAGGGGTATTGTGGTGAAGCGGTATTGTGGTGAAGGGGTATTGGGGTGAAGGGGTATTGTGGTGAAGGGGTATTGGGGTGAAGGGGTATTGGGGTGAAGGTATATTGGGGTGAAGGGTTATTGGGGTGAAGGGGTATTGGGGTGAAGGGGTTAATGGGGAGACAGTAATGGGGAAAAAGGGAAGATGGGGCCATGGGGAGAAATTAATGGGAGAGGGGTAACAGGGAGAGTGAAATGGGGAGAAGGTAATGGGAAAGGGGGCAATGGGTAGAGACTAATGGAGAAAAGGGGTAATGGGTAGAGACTAATGGGGAGAAGGGGTGATGGGGAAAGAGTTTAATGAGAGGGTTTAATGGGGAGAGGGGTTAATGAGGAAAAGGAATAATGGGATATTGCGGTAACGGGGTATTGGGGTGAAGGGTATTGGGGTGAAGGGGTATTGGGGTGAAGGGGTATTGGGGTGAAGGGGTATTGGGGTGAAGGGTATTGGGGTGAAGGGGTATTGGGGTGAAGGGGTATTGGGTTGAAGGGGTATTGGGGTTGAAGGGGTATTGGGGTTGAAGGGGTATTGGGGTTGAAGTGGTATTGGGGTGAAGGGGTATTGGGGTGAAGGTGTATTGGGGTGAAGGGGTATTGGGGTGAAGTGGTATTGGGGTGAAGGTGTTTTGGGGAGAAGGGGTTATGGGGTGAGGGTTTAATGGGGAGGAAGTCAGTGGGACAAGGGATAATGGGGAGAAAGGGGTAATGGGGAGAAAAGGTAATGGGGTGAGGGCAATGGGGAGAAGGGGCAATGGGGAGAAGGGGCAATGGGGAGAAGGGGCAATGGGGAGAAGGGGGAATAGGGAGATGGTGCAATGGGGAGAAGCGGCAAGGGGGAGAGGGATTAGTGGGTAGAGGGATTAGTGGGGAGAGGGTCTAATGGGGAGGAGGGATAATGTGGTGAAGGGGTATTTGGGTGAAGGGGTTAATGGGGAGACAGTAATGGGGTGACAGTAATGGGGAAAAAGGGGAGATGGGGCCATGGGGAGAGATTAATTGGAGAGGGGTAACAGGGAGAGTGAAATGGGGAGAAGGTAATGGGATAGGGGGCAAAGATTAGAGACTAATGGGGAGAAGGGTAATGGATAGAGACTAATGGGGAGGTGATAGGGAAAGAGTTTAATGAGAGGGTTTAATGGGGAGAGGGGTTAATGGAGAAAAGGAATAATGGGGTATTGTGGTAACAGGGTATTGTGGTGAAGGGGTACTGGGGTGAAGGGGTACTGGGGTGAAGGGGTACTGGGGTGAAGGGGTATTGGGGTGAAGGGTATTGGTGTGAAGGGTATTGGGGTGAAAGGGTATTGGGGTGAAAGGGTATTGGGGTGAAGGGGTATTGGGGTGAAGGGGTATTGGGGTGAAGCGGTATTAGGGTGAAGTGGTAATGAGAATAAGTGGCAATGGGGAGAGTTATGGGGAGAAGGGGTTATGGGGTGAGGGTTTAATGGGGATGTCAGTGGGACAAGGGGTAATGCGGAGATGGGGCAATAGGGAGAAGGGGCAATCGGGAGAGGGGCAATGGGGAGAGGGATTAGTGGGGAGAGGGATTAGTGGGGAGAGGGTTTAGTGGGGAGAGGGATTAGTGGGGAGAAGGATTAGTGGGGTGAGGGATTAGTGGGAAGAGGGATTAGTGGGAAGAGGGATTAGTGGGGAGAGGGATTAGTGGGGAGAGAGTCTAATGGGGAGAAGGGATAATGTGGTGAAGGTGTTTTGGGGTGAAGGGGTTAATGGGGAGACAGTAATGGGGAAAAAGGGGAGAGATTAATGGTAGAGGGGTAACAGGGAGAGTGAAATGGGGACAAGGTAACAGGATAGGGGGCAAAGATTAGAGACTAATGGGGAGAAGGGTAATGGATAGAGACTAATGGGGAGAAAGGGTGATGGGAGAGTTTAATGAGAGGGTTTAACGGGGAGAGGGGTTAATGGAAAAAAGGAATAATGGGGTATTGTGGTAATGGGGTATTGGGGTTGAAGTGGTATTGGGGTGAAGGGGTATTGGGATGAAGGGGTATTGGGATGAAGGGGTATTGGGTTGAAGGGGTATTGTGGTTGAAGGGGTATTGGGGTTGAAGTGGTATTGGGGTGAAGGGGTATTGGGGTGAAGGAGTATTGGGGTGAAGGTGTATTGGGGTGAAGGTGTATTGGGGTGAAGGGGTATTGGGGTGAAGTGGTATTGGGGTGAAGGTGTTTTGGGGAGAAGGGGTTATGGGGTGAGGGTTTAATGGGGAGGAAGTCAGTGGGACAAGGGATAATGGGGAGAAAGGGGTAATGGGGAGAAAAGGTAATGGGGTGAGGGCAATGGGGAGAAGGGGCAATGGGGAGAAGGGGCAATGGGGAGATGGGGCAATGGGGAGAAGTGGCAAGGGGGAGAGGGATTAGTGGGTAGTGGGATTAGTGGGGAGAGGGTCTAATGGGGAGAAGGGATAATGTGGTGAAGGGGTATTGGGGTGAAGGGGTATTGGGGAGAAGGGGTTATGGGGTGAGGGTTTAATGGGGAGGTCAGTGGGACAAAAGGTAATGGGGAGACGTGGCAATAAGGAGAAGGGGCAATGGGGAGAGGGGCAATGGGGAGAGGGATTAGTGGGGAGAGGGATTAGTGGGGAGAGGGATTAGTGGGGAGAGGGATTAGTGGAGAGAGGGATTAGTGGGGAGAGGGTCTTATGGCGAGAAGGGATAATGGGGTGAAGGGGTATTGGGGTGAAGGGGTATTGGGGTGAAGGGGTATTGGGGTGAAGGAGTATTGGGGAGAAGGGGTAATGGGTAGAATGGGTAATGTGGAAGGGTTAATTGGGAGGTGTAATGAGGAGAAGGGTTAATGGCGAGGGGGGTAGACAGGGGAGTAGTAATGGTGAGGGGGTAATGTGGAGAAGGGGAAATGGGGAGAAGGGGTGATGGGGAGAAGGGGTGATGGGGAGATTGGGAAATGTGAACAGGGTAACAGGGAGAATGGGGTAATGGAGAGTGGCGGTAATGGGGAGAGGGACTGATGGGTAGAAGGGATAAGTGGGAGAAGGCGTAATGGGTAGAAGAGATAATGGGGAGAGGGTATGGGGTAATGAGAGGTAATGGGGATGTGATAATGGGGAGAGGGTAATGGGGAGAAGGGGTAATGGGGAGAGCATAATGGGGAGATGGGAATGGGGAGAAAGGGTAATGGGGATTAATGGGGAGAGGGTAATGGGAAAAAGGGAATATTGGGGTGAACGTAATGGGGCGAAGGGGTAATGGGGCAATGGGATGTAGTAATGGGGAGTGTGTAATGGGGAGAGGGGGTAATGGGAAGAGGGGGTAATGGGGAGAGGGGGTAATGGGAAGAAGGGAGTATTGGGGAGAGTGTTATGGGAAAGGGTAATAGGGAGATGGAGTAATAGGGAGAGAGGCAATTGGGAAAAGGGGAAATGGGGAGAAGGGGCAATGGGATGAAGGGGTTAATGGTGTGAAGGGGTTAATGGGGAGATGGGGAAATGGGGAGAGATTAATGGGAGAGGGGCAATGGGGAGAGGGATTAGTGGGGAGAGGGATTAGTGGGGAGAGGGATTAGTGGGGAGAGGGATTAATGGGGAGAGGGATTAGTGGGGAGGGATTAGTGGGGAGAGGGTCTAATGGGGAGAAAGGATAATGGGGTGAAGGGGTATTGGGGTGGGGTTAATGGGGAGAAAAGTAATGGGGAAAAAGGGAAGAAGGGGCCAGGGGTAGAGAATAATGGGAGAGGGGTAACAGGGAGAGTGAAAGAGGGAGAAGGTAATGGGAAAGGGGGCAATGGGTAGAGACTAATGGAGAGAAGGGGTAATGGATAGACTAATGTGGAGAAGGGGTGATGGGGAAAGAGTTTAATGAGAGGGTTTAATGGGGAGAGGGGTTAATGGGGAAAAGGAATAACGGGGTATTGGGCTGAAGGGGTGTTGGGGTAAAGGGGTTTGGGGTGAAGGGGTATAGGGTGAAGGGGTATAGGGTGGGGCATTGGGGTGAAGGGGCATTGGGGTGAAGGGGCATTGGGGTGAAGGGGCATTGGGGTGAAGGGGCATTGGGGTGAAGGGGCATTGGGGTGAAGGGGCATTGGGGTGAAGGGGCATTGGGGTGAAGGGGCATTGGGGTAAAGGGGCATTGGGGTGAAGGGGCATTGGGGTGAAGGGGCATTGGGGTGAAGGGGCATTGAGGTGAAGGGGCATTGGGGTGAAGGGGCATTGGGGTGAAGGGGCATTGGGGTGAAGGGGCATTGGGATGAAGGGGCATTGGGGTGAAGGGGCATTGGGGTGAAGGGGCATTGGGGTGAAGGGGCATTGGGGTGAAGGGGCATTGGGGTGAAGGGGTATTGGGGTGAAGGGTATTGGGGTGAAGGGTATTGGGTGATGAGGTATTGGGGTGAAGGTGTATTGGGGAGAAGGGGTAATGGGGTGAGGGTTTAATGGGGAGGTCAGTGGGACAAGGGGTAATGGGGAGACGGGGCAATGGGGAGAAGGGGAAATGGGGAGAGGGGCAATGGGGAGAGGGATTAGTGGGAAGAGGGATTAGTGGGGTGAGGGATTAGTGGGGAGAGGGTCTAATGGGGAGAGGGTCTAATGGGGAGAAGGGATAATGTGGTGAAGGGGTATTGGGGTGAAGGGGTATTGGGGAGAAGGGGTTATGGGGTGAGGGTTTAATGGGGAGGTCAGTGGGACAAAAGGTAATTGGGAGACGGGGCAATAAGGAGAAGGGGCAATGGGGAGAGGGGCAATGGGGAGAGGGATTAGTGGGGAGAGGGATTAGTGGGGAGAGGGTCTAATGGCGAGAAGGGATAATGGGGTGAAGGGGTATTGGGGTGAAGGGGTATTGGGGTGAAGGGGTATTGGGGTGAAGGGGTATTGGGGTGAAGGGGTATTGGGGAGAAGGGGTAATGGGTAGAATGGGTAATGTGGAAGGGTTAATTGGGAGGTGTAATGAGGAGAAGGGTTAATGGCGAGGGGGGTTAGAGGGGAGTAGTAATGGTGAGGGGGTAATGTGGAGAAGGGGAAATGGGGAGAAGGGGTGATGGGGAGAAGGGGTGATGGGGAGATTGGGAAATGTGAACAGGGTAACAGGGAGAATGGGGTAATGGAGAGTGGCGGTAATGGGGAGAGGGAGTGATGGGTAGAAGGGGTAAGTGGGAGAAGGCGTAATGGGTAGAAGAGATAATGGGGAGAGGGTATGGGGTAATGAGAGGTAATGGGGATGTGATAATGGGGAGAGGGTAATGGGGAGAAGGGGTAATGGGGAGAGCATAATGGGGAGATGGGAATGGGGAGAAAGGGTAATGGGGATTAATGGGGAGTGGGTAATGGGAAAAAGGGAATATTGGGGTGAACGTAATGGGGAGAAGGGGTAATGGGGCAATGGGATGTAGTAATGGGGAGTGTGTAATGGGGAGAGGGGGTAATGGGAAGAGGGGGTAATGGGGAGAGGGGGTAATGGGAAGAAGGGAGTATTGGGGAGAGTGTTATGGGAAAGGGTAATAGGGAGATGGAGTAATAGGGAGAGGGGCAATGGGGAAAAGGGGAAATTGGGAGAAGGGGCAATGGGATGAAGGGGTTAATGGTGTGAAGGGGTTAATGGGGAGATGGGGAAATGGGGAGAGATTAATGGGAGAGGGGCAATGGGGAGAGGGATTAGTGGGGAGAGGGATTAGTGGGGAGAGGGATTAGTGGGGAGAGGGATTAGTGGGGAGGGATTAGTGGGGAGGGATTAGTGGGGAGAGGGTCTAATGGGGAGAAGGGATAATGGGGTGAAGGGGTATTGGGGTGGGGTTAATGGGGAGACAGTAATGGGGAAAAAGGGAAGAAGGGGCCATGGGTAGAGAATAATGGGAGAGGGGTAACAGGGAGAGTGAAAGAGGGAGAAGGTAATGGGAAAGGGGGCAATGGGTAGAGACTAATGGAGAGAAGGGGTAATGGATAGACTAATAGGGAGAAGGGGTGATGGGGAAAGAGTTTAATGAGAGGGTTTAATGGGGAGAGGGGTTAATGGGGAAAAGGAATAACGGGGTATTGGGCAGAAGGGGTGTTGGGGTGAAGGGGTGTTGGGGTAAAGGGGTTTGGGGTGAAGGGGTATAGGGTGAAGGGGTATAGGGTGGGGCATTGGGGTGAAGGGGCATTGGGGTGAAGGGGCATTGGGGTGAAGTGGCATTGGGGTGAAGGGGCATTGGGGTGAAGGGGCATTGGGGTGAAGGGGCATTGGGATGAAGGGGCATTGGGGTGAAGGGGCATTGGGTGAAGGGGCATTGGGGTGAAGGGGCATTGGGGTGAAGGGGCATTGGGGTGAAGGGGCATTGGGGTGAAGGGGAATTGGGTGAAGGGGCATTGGGTGAAGGGGCATTGGGTGAAGGGGCATTGGAGTGAAGGGGCATTGGGGTGAAGGGGCATTGGGGTGAAGGGGCATTGGGGTGAAGAGGCATTGGGGTGAAGTGGCATTGGGGTGAATGGGAATTGGGGTGAAGAGGCATTGGGGTGAAGGGGCATTGGGGTGCAGGGGCATTGGGGTGAAGGGGCATTGGGGTGAAGGGGCATTGGGTTGAAGGGGCATTGGGGTGAAGGGGCATTGGGGTGAAGGGGTATTGGGGTGAAGGGTATTGGGGTGAACGGTATTGGGTGATGAGGTATTGGGGTGAAGGTGTATTGGGGAGAAGGGGTAATGGGGTGAGGGTTTAATGGGGAGGTCAGTGGGACAAGGGGTAATGGGGAGACGGGGCAATGGGGAGAAGGGGAAATGGGGAGAGGGGCAATGGGGAGAGGGATTAGTGGGAAGAGGGATTAGTGGGGTGAGGGATTAGTGGGGAGAGGGTCTAATGGGGAGAAGGGATAATGTGGTGAAGGGGTATTGGGGAGAAGGGGTTATGGGGTGACGGTTTAATGGGGAGGTCAGTGGGACAAAAGGTAATTGGGAGACGGGGCAATAAGGAGAAGGGGCAATGGGGAGAGGGGCAATGGGGAGAGGGATTAGTGGGGAGAGGGATTAGTGGGGAGAGGGATTAGTGGGGAGGGATTAGTGGGGAGAGGGATTAGTGGGGAGAGGGATTAGTGGGGAGAGGGATTAGTGGGGAGGGATTAGTGGGGAGAGGGTCTAATGGGGAGAAGGGATAATGGGGTGAAGGGGTATTGGGGTGGGGTTAATGGGGAGACAGTAATGGGGAAAAAGGGAAGATGGGGCCATGGGTAGAGAATAATGGGAGAGGGGTAACAGGGAGAGTGAAATAGGGAGAAGGTAATGGGAAAGGGGGCAATGGGTAGAGACTAATGGAGAGAAGGGGTAATGGATAGACTAATGGGGAGAAGGGGTGATGGGGAAAGAGTTTAATGAGAGGGTTTAATGGGGAGAGGGGTTAATGGGGAAAAGGAATAACGGGGTATTGGGCTGAAGGGGTGAAGGGGTGTTGGGGTAAAGGGGTTTGGGGTGAAGGGGTATAGGGTGGGGCATTGGGGTGAAGGGGCATTGGGGTGAACGGGCATTGGGGTGAAGGGGCATTGGGGTGAAGGGGCATTGGGTGAAGGGGCATTGGGTGAAGGGGCATTGGGTGAAGGGGCATTGGAGGGAAGGGGCATTGGGGTGAAGGGGCATTGTGGTGAAGGGGCATTGGGGTGAAGGGGCATTGGGGTGAAGGGGCATTGGGGTGAAGGGGTATTGGGGTGAAGGAGTATTGGGGAGAAGGGGTAATGGGTAGAATGGGTAATGTGGAAGGGTTAATTGGGAGGTGTAATGAGGAGAAGGGTTAATGGCGAGGGGGGTAGACAGGGGAGTAGTAATGGTGAGCGGGTAATGTGGAGAAGGGGAAATGGGGAGAAGGGGTGATGGGGAGAAGGGGTGATGGGGAGATTGGGAAATGTGAACAGGGTAACAGGGAGAATGGGGTAATGGAGAGTGGCGGTAATGGGGAGAGGGACTGATGGGTAGAAGGGGTAAGTGGGAGAAGGCGTAATGGGTAGAAGAGATAATGGGGAGAGGGTATGGGGTAATGAGAGGTAATGGGGATGTGATAATGGGGAGAGGGTAATGGGGAGAAGGGGTAATGGGGAGAGCATAATGGGGAGATGGGAATGGGGAGAAAGGGTAATGGGGATTAATGGGGAGAGGGTAATGGGAAAAAGGGAATATTGGGGTGAACATAATGGGGCGAAGGGGTAATGGGGCAATGGGATGTAGTAATGGGGAGTGTGTAATGGGGAGAGGGGGTAATGGGAAGAGGGGGTAATGGGAAGAGGGGATAATGGGAAGAAGGGAGTATTGGGGAGAGTGTTATGGGAAAGGGTAATAGGGAGATGGAGTAATAGGGAGAGGGGCAATGGGGAAAAGGGGAAATGGGGAGAAGGGGCAATGGGATGAAGGGGTTAATGGTGTGAAGGGGTTAATGGGGAGATGGGGAAATGGGGAGAGATTAATGGGAGAGGGGCAATGGGGAGAGGGATTAGTGGGGAGAGGGATTAGTGGGGAGAGGGATTAGTGGGGAGAGGGATTAATGGGGAGAGGGATTAGTGGGGAGGCATTAGTGGGGAGAGGGTCTAATGGGGAGAAGGGATAATGGGGTGAAGGGGTATTGGGGTGGGGTTAATGGGGAGACAGTAATGGGGAAAAAGGGAAGAAGGGGCCATGGGTAGAGAATAATGGGAGAGGGGTAACAGGGAGAGTGAAAGAGGGAGAAGGTAATAGGAAAGGGGGCAATGGGTAGAGACTAATGGAGAGAAGGGGTAATGGATAGACTAATGTGGAGAAGGGGTGATGGGGAAAGAGTTTAATGAGAGGGTTTAATGGGGAGAGGGGTTAATGGGGAAAAGGAATAACGGGGTATTGGGCTGAAGGGGTGTTGGGGTAAAGGGGTGTTGGGGTAAAGGGGTTTGGGGTGAAGGGGTATAGGGTGGGGCATTGGGGTGAAGGGGCATTGGGGTGAAGGGGCATTGGGGTGAAGGGGCATTGGGGTGAAGGGGCATTGGGGTGAAGGGGCATTGGGGTGAAGGGGCATTGGGGTGAAGGGGCATTGGGGTGAAGGGGCATTGGGGTGAAGGGGCATTGGGGTGAAGGGGCATTGGGGTGAAGGGGCATTGGGGTGAAGGGGCATTGGGGTGAAGGGGCATTGGGGTGAAGGGGCATTGGGGTGAAGGGGCATTGGGGTGAAGGGGCATTGGGGTGAAGGGGCATTGGGGTGAAGGGGCATTGGGGTGAAGGGGCATTGGGGTGAAGGGGCATTGGGGTGAAGGGGCATTGGGGTGAAGGGGCATTGGGGTGAAGGGGCATTGGGGTGAAGGGGCATTGGGGTGAAGGGGCATTGAGGTGAAGGGGCATTGGGGTGAAGGGGCATTGGGGTGAAGGGGCATTGGGGTGAAGGGGCATTGGGATGAAGGGGCATTGGGGTGAAGGGGCATTGGGGTGAAGGGGCATTGGGGTGAAGGGGCATTGGGGTGAAGGGGCATTGGGGTGAAGGGGTATTGGGGTGAAGGGTATTGGGGTGAAGGGTATTGGGTGATGAGGTATTGGGGTGAAGGTGTATTGGGGAGAAGGGGTAATGGGGTGAGGGTTTAATGGGGAGGTCAGTGGGACAAGGGGTAATGGGGAGATGGGGCAATGGGGAGAAGGGGAAATGGGGAGAGGGGCAATGGGGAGAGGGATTAGTGGGAAGAGGGATTAGTGGGGTGAGGGATTAGTGGGGAGAGGGTCTAATGGCGAGAAGGGATAATGGGGTGAAGGGGTATTGGGGTGAAGGGGTATTGGGGTGAAGGGGTATTGGGGAGAAGGGGTTATGGGGTGAGGGTTTAATGGGGAGGTCAGTGGGACAAAAGGTAATTGGGAGACGGGGCAATAAGGAGAAGGGGCAATGGGGAGAGGGGCAATGGGGAGAGGGATTAGTGGGGAGAGGGATTAGTGGGGAGAGGGATTAGTGGGGAGAGGGTCTAATGGCGAGAAGGGATAATGGGGTGAAGGGGTATTGGGGTGAAGGGGTATTGGGGTGAAGGGGTATTGGGGTGAAGGGGTATTGGGTTGAAGGGATATTGGGGTGAAGGGGTATTGGGGTGAAGGGGTAATGGGTAGAATGGGTAAGGTGGAAGGGTTAATTGGGAGGTGTAATGAGGAGAAGGGTTAATGGCGAGGGGGGTTAGAGGGGAGTAGTAATGGTGAGGGGGTAATGTGGAGAAGGGGAAATGGGGAGAAGTGGTGATGGGGAGAAGGGGTGATGGGGAGATTGGGAAATGTGAACAGGGTAACAGGGAGAATGGGGTAATGGAGAGTGGCGGTAATGGGGAGAGGGACTGATGGGTAGAAGGGGTAAGTGGGAGAAGGCGTAATGGGTAGAAGAGATAATGGGGAGAGGGTATGGGGTAATGAGAGGTAATGGGGATGTGATAATGGGGAGAGGGTAATGGGGAGAAGGGGTAATGGGGAGAGCATAATGGGGAGATGGGAATGGGGAGAAAGGGTAATGGGGATTAATGGGGAGAGGGTAATGGGAAAAAGGGAATATTGGGGTGAACATAATGGGGCGAAGGGGTAATGGGGCAATGGGATGTAGTAATGGGGAGTGTGTAATGGGGAGAGGGGGTAATGGGAAGAGGGGGTAATGGGAAGAGGGGATAATGGGAAGAAGGGAGTATTGGGGAGAGTGTTATGGGAAAGGGTAATAGGGAGATGGAGTAATAGGGAGAGGGGCAATGGGGAAAAGGGGAAATGGGGAGAAGGGGCAATGGGATGAAGGGGTTAATGGTGTGAACGGGTTAATGGGGAGATGGGGAAATGGGGAGAGATTAATGGGAGAGGGGCAATGGGGAGAGGGATTAGTGGGGAGAGGGATTAGTGGGGAGAGGGATTAGTGGGGAGAGGGATTAATGGGGAGAGGGATTAGTGGGGAGGCATTAGTGGGGAGAGGGTCTAATGGGGAGAAGGGATAATGGGGTGAAGGGGTATTGGGGTGGGGTTAATGGGGAGACAGTAATGGGGAAAAAGGGAAGAAGGGGCCATGGGTAGAGAATAATGGGAGAGGGGTAACAGGGAGAGTGAAAGAGGGAGAAGGTAATAGGAAAGGGGGCAATGGGTAGAGACTAATGGAGAGAAGGGGTAATGGATAGACTAATGTGGAGAAGGGGTGATGGGGAAAGAGTTTAATGAGAGGGTTTAATGGGGAGAGGGGTTAATGGGGAAAAGGAATAACGGGGTATTGGGCTGAAGGGGTGTTGGGGTAAAGGGGTGTTGGGGTAAAGGGGTTTGGGGTGAAGGGGTATAGGGTGGGGCATTGGGGTGAAGGGGCATTGGGGTGAAGGGGCATTGGGGTGAAGGGGCATTGGGGTGAAGGGGCATTGGGGTGAAGGGGCATTGGGGTGAAGGGGCATTGGGGTGAAGGGGCATTGGGGTGAAGGGGCATTGGGGTGAAGGGGCATTGGGGTGAAGGGGCATTGGGGTGAAGGGGCATTGGGGTGAAGGGGCATTGGGGTGAAGGGGCATTGGGGTGAAGGGGCATTGGGGTGAAGGGGCATTGGGGTGAAGGGGCATTGGGGTGAAGGGGCATTGGGGTGAAGGGGCATTGGGGTGAAGGGGCATTGGGGTGAAGGGGCATTGGGGTGAAGGGGCATTGGGGTGAAGGGGCATTGGGGTGAAGGGGCATTGGGGTGAAGGGGCATTGGGGTGAAGGGGCATTGGGGTGAAGGGGCATTGGGGTGAAGGGGCATTGAGGTGAAGGGGCATTGGGGTGAAGGGGCATTGGGGTGAAGGGGCATTGGGGTGAAGGGGCATTGGGATGAAGGGGCATTGGGGTGAAGGGGCATTGGGGTGAAGGGGCATTGGGGTGAAGGGGCATTGGGGTGAAGGGGCATTGGGGTGAAGGGGTATTGGGGTGAAGGGTATTGGGGTGAAGGGTATTGGGTGATGAGGTATTGGGGTGAAGGTGTATTGGGGAGAAGGGGTAATGGGGTGAGGGTTTAATGGGGAGGTCAGTGGGACAAGGGGTAATGGGGAGATGGGGCAATGGGGAGAAGGGGAAATGGGGAGAGGGGCAATGGGGAGAGGGATTAGTGGGAAGAGGGATTAGTGGGGTGAGGGATTAGTGGGGAGAGGGTCTAATGGCGAGAAGGGATAATGGGGTGAAGGGGTATTGGGGTGAAGGGGTATTGGGGTGAAGGGGTATTGGGGAGAAGGGGTTATGGGGTGAGGGTTTAATGGGGAGGTCAGTGGGACAAAAGGTAATTGGGAGACGGGGCAATAAGGAGAAGGGGCAATGGGGAGAGGGGCAATGGGGAGAGGGATTAGTGGGGAGAGGGATTAGTGGGGAGAGGGATTAGTGGGGAGAGGGTCTAATGGCGAGAAGGGATAATGGGGTGAAGGGGTATTGGGGTGAAGGGGTATTGGGGTGAAGGGGTATTGGGGTGAAGGGGTATTGGGTTGAAGGGATATTGGGGTGAAGGGGTATTGGGGTGAAGGGGTAATGGGTAGAATGGGTAAGGTGGAAGGGTTAATTGGGAGGTGTAATGAGGAGAAGGGTTAATGGCGAGGGGGGTTAGAGGGGAGTAGTAATGGTGAGGGGGTAATGTGGAGAAGGGGAAATGGGGAGAAGTGGTGATGGGGAGAAGGGGTGATGGGGAGATTGGGAAATGTGAACAGGGTAACAGGGAGAATGGGGTAATGGAGAGTGGCGGTAATGGGGAGAGGGAGTGATGGGTAGAAGGGGTAAGTGGGAGAAGGCTTCATGGGTAGGAGATAATGGGGAGAGGGTATGGGCTAATGAGAGGTAATGGGGATGTGATAATGGGGAGAGGGTAATGGGGAGAAGGGGTAATGGGGAGAGCATAATGGGGAGATGGGAATGGGGAGAAAGGGTAATGGGGATTAATGGGGAGAGGGTAATGGGAAAAAGGGAATATTGGGGTGAACGTAATGGGGCGAAGGGGTAATGGGGCAATGGGATGTAGTAATGGGGAGTGTGTAATGGGGAGAGGGGGTAATGGGAAGAGGGGGTAATGGGGAGAGGGGGTAATGGGAAGAAGGGAGTATTGGGGTGAGTGTTATGGGAAAGGGTAATAGGGAGATGGAGTAATAGGGAGAGGGGCAATGGGGAAAAGGGGAAATGGGGAGAAGGGGCAATGGGATGAAGGGGTTAATGGTGTGAAGGGGTTAATGGGGAGATGGGGAAATGGGGAGAGATTAATGGGAGAGGGGCAATGGGGAGAGGGATTAGTGGGGAGAGGGATTAGTGGGGTGAGGGATTAGTGGGGAGGGATTAGTGGGGAGAGGGTTTAATGGGGAGAAGGGATAATGGGGTGAAGGGGTATTGGGGTGGGGTTAATGGGGAGACAGTAATGGGGAAAAAGGGAAGAAGGGGCCATGAGTAGAGAATAATGGGAGAGGGGTAACAGGGAGAGTGAAAGAGGGAGAAGGTAATGGGAAAGGGGGCAATGGGTAGAGACTAATGGAGAGAAGGGGTAATGGATAGACTAATGGGTAGAAGGGGTGATGGGGAAAGAGTTTAATGAGAGGGTTTAATGGGGAGAGGGGTTAATGGGGAAAAGGAATAACGGGGTATTGGGCTGAAGGGGTGTTGGGGTGAAGGGGTGTTGGGGTAAAGGGGTTTGGGGCGAAAGGGTATAGGGTGAAGGGGTATAGGGTGGGGCATTGGGGTGAAGGGGCATTGGGGTGAAGGGGCATTGGGGTGAAGGGGCATTGGGGTGAAGGGGCATTGGGGTGAAGGGGCATTGGGGTGAAGGGGCATTGGGGTGAAGGGGCATTGGGGTGAAGGGGCATTGGGGTGAAGGGGCATTGGGGTGAAGGGGCATTGGGGTGAAGGGGCATTGGGGTGAAGGGGCATTGGGTGAAGGGGCATTGGGGTGAAGGGGCATTGGGGTGAAGGGGCATTGGGGTGAAGGGGCATTGGGGTGAAGGGGCATTGGGGTGAAGGGGCATTGGGGTGAAGGTGCATTGGGGTGAAGGGGCATTGGGGTGAAGGGGCATTGGGGTGAAGGGGCATTGGGGTGAAGGGGCATTGGGGTGAAGGGGCATTGGGGTGAAGGGGCATTGGGGTGAAGGGGCTTTGGGGTGAAGGGGCATTGGGGTGAAGGGGCATTGGGGTGAAGGGGCATTGGGGTGAAGGGGCATTGGGGTGAAGGGGCATTGGGGTGAAGGGGCATTGGGGTGAAGGGGCATTGAGGTGAAGGGGCATTGGGGTGAAGGGGCATTGGGTGAAGGGGCATTGGGGTGAAGGGGCATTGGGGTGAAGGGGCATTGGGATGAAGGGGCATTGGGGTGAAGGGTATTGGGGTGAAGGGTATTGGGTGATGAGGTATTGGGGTGAAGGTGTATTGGGGAGAAGGGGTAATGGGGTGAGGGTTTAATGGGGAGGTCAGTGGGACAAGGGGTAATGGGGAGACGGGGCAATGGGGAGAAGGGGAAATGGGGAGAGGGGCAATGGGGAGAGGGATTAGTGGGGTGAGGGATTAGTGGGGAGAGGGTCTAATGGGGAGAGGGTCTAATGGGGAGAAGGGATAATGTGGTGAAGGGGTATTGGGGTGAAGGGGTATTGGGGTGAAGGGGTATTGGGGAGAAGGGGTTATGGGGTGAGGGTTTAATGGGGAGGTCAGTGGGACAAAAGGTAATTGGGAGACGGGGCAATAAGGAGAAGGGGCAATGGGGAGAGGGGCAATGGGGAGAGGGATTAGTGGGGAGAGGGATTAGTGGGGAGAGGGTCTAATGGCGAGAAGGGGTATTGGGGTGAAGGGGTATTGGGGTGAAGGGGTATTGGGGTGAAGGGGTATTGGGGTGAAGGGGTATTGGGGTGAAGGGGTATTGGGGTGAAGGGGTATTGGGGAGAAGGGGTAATGGGTAGAATGGGTAATGGGTAGAATGGGTAATGTGGAAGGGTTAATTGGGAGGTGTAATGAGGAGAAGGGTTAATGGCGAGGGGGGTTAGAGGGGAGTAGTAATGGTGAGGGGGTAATGTGGAGAAGGGGAAATGGGGAGAAGGGGTGATGGGGAGAAGGGGTGATGGGGAGATTGGGAAATGTGAACAGGGTAACAGGGAGAATGGGGTAATGGAGAGTGGCGGTAATGGGGAGAGGGAGTGATGGGTAGAAGGGGTAAGTGGGAGAAGGCTTAATGGGTAGAAGAGATAATGGGGAGAGGGTATGGGGTAATGAGAGGTAATGGGGATGTGATAATGGGGAGATGGGAATGGGGAGAAAGGGTAATGGGGATTAATGGGGAGAGGGTAATGGGAAAAAGGGAATATTGGGGTGAACGTAATGGGGCGAAGGGGTAATGGGGCAATGGGATGTAGTAATGGGGAGTGTGTAATGGGGAGAGGGGGTAATGGGAAGAGGGGGTAATGGGGAGAGGGGGTAATGGGAAGAAGGGAGTATTGGGGTGAGTGTTATGGGAAAGGGTAATAGGGAGATGGAGTAATAGGGAGAGGGGCAATGGGGAAAAGGGGAAATGGGGAGAAGGGGCAATGGGATGAAGGGGTTAATGGTGTGAAGGGGTTAATGGGGAGATGGGGAAATGGGGAGAGATTAATGGGAGTGGGGCAATGGGGAGAGGGATTAGTGGGGAGAGGGATTAGTGGGGAGAGGGATTAGTGGGGAGAGGGATTAGTGGGGAGAGGGATTAGTGGGGTGAGGGATTAGTGGGGAGGGATTAGTGGGGAGAGGGTCTAATGGGGAGAAGGGATAATGGGGTGAAGGGGTATTGGGGTGGGGTTAATGGGGAGACAGTAATGGGGAAAAAGGGAAGAAGGGGCCATGAGTAGAGAATAATGGGAGAGGGGTAACAGGGAGAGTGAAAGAGGGAGAAGGTAATGGGAAAGGGGGCAATGGGTAGAGACTAATGGAGAGAAGGGGTAATGGATAGACTAATGGGTAGAAGGGGTGATGGGGAAAGAGTTTAATGAGAGGGTTTAATGGGGAGAGGGGTTAATGGGGAAAAGGAATACCGGGGTATTGGGCTGAAGGGGTGTTGGGGTGAAGGGGTGTTGGGGTAAAGGGGTTTGGGGTGAAGGGGTATAGGGTGAAGGGGTATAGGGTGGGGCATTGGGGTGAAGGGGCATTGGGGTGAAGGGGCATTGGGGTGAAGGGGCATTGGGTGAAGGGGCATTGGGGTGAAGGGGCATTGGGGTGAAGGGGCATTGGGGTGAAGGGGCATTGGGGTGAAGGGGCATTGGGGTGAAGGGGCATTGGGGTGAAGGGGCATTGGGGTGAAGGGGCATTGGGGTGAAGGGGCATTGGGGTGAAGGGGCATTGGGGTGAAGGGGCATTGGGGTGAAGGGGCATTGGGGTGAAGGGGCTTTGGGGTGAAGGGGCTTTGGGGTGAAGGGGCATTGGGGTGAAGGGGCATTGGGGTGAAGGGGCATTGAGGTGAAGGGGCATTGGGGTGAAGGGGCATTGGGGTGAAGGGGCATTGGGATGAAGGGGCATTGGGGTGAAGGGGCATTGGGGTGAAGGGGCATTGGGGTATTGGGGTGAAGGGTATTGGGGTGAAGGGTATTGGGTGATGAGGTATTGGGGTGAAGGTGCATTGGGGAGAAGGGGTAATGGGGTGAGGGTTTAATGGGGAGGTCAGTGGGACAAGGGGTAATGGGGAGACGGGGCAATGGGGAGAAGGGGAAATGGGGAGAGGGGCAATGGGGAGAGGGATTAGTGGGAAGAGGGATTAGTGGGGTGAGGGATTAGTGGGGAGAGGGTCTAATGGGGAGAGGGTCTAATGGGGAGAAGGGATAATGTGGTGAAGGGGTATTGGGGTGAAGGGGTATTGGGGAGAAGGGGTTATGGGGTGAGGGTTTAATGGGGAGGTCAATGGGACAAAAGGTAATTGGGAGACGGGGCAATAAGGAGAAGGGGCAATGGGGAGAGGGGCAATGGGGAGAGGGATTAGTGGGGAGAGGGATTAGTGGGGAGAGGGATTAGTGGGGAGAGGGATTAGTGGGGAGAGGGATTAGTGGGGAGAGGGTCTAATGGGGAGAAGGGATAATGTGGTGAAGGGGTTTTGGGGTGAAGGGGTTAATGGGGAGACAGTAATGGGGAAAAAGGGGAGAGATTAATGGTAGAGGGGTAACAGGGAGAGTGAAATGGGGACAAGGTAACGGGATAGGGGGCAAAGATTAGAGACTAATGGGGAGAAGGGTAATGGATAGAGACTAATGGGGAGAAAGGGTGATGGGAGAGTTTAATGAGAGGGTTTAACGGGGAGAGGGGTTAATGGAAAAAAGGAATAATGGGGTATTGTGGTAATGGGGTATTGGGGTGAAGGGGTATTGGGGTGAAGGGTATTGGGGTGAAGGGTATTGGGGTGAAGGGGTATTGGGGTTGAAGTGGTATTGGGGTGAAGGGGTATTGGAGTGAAGGGGTATTGGGGTGAAGGGGTATTTGGGTGATGGGGTTAATGGGGAGACAGTAATGGGGAAAAAGCGAAGATGGGGCCATGGGGAGAGATTAATGGGAGAGGGGTAACAGGGAGAGTGAAATGGGGAGAAGATAATGGGAAAGGGGGCAATGGGTAGAGACTAATGGAGAAAAGGGGTAATGGATAGAGACTAATGGGGAGAAGGGGTGATGGGGAAAGAGTTTAATGAGAGAGTTTAATGGGGAGAGGGGTTAATGTGGAAAAGGAATAATGGGGTATTGTGGTAATGGGGTGAAGGGTAGTGGGGTGAAGGGGTATTGGGGTTAAGGGGTATTGGGGTGAAGGGGTATTGTGGTGAAGGGGTATTGGGGTGAAGGGGTATTGGGGTGAAGGGGTATTGGGGTGAAGGGGTATTGGGGTGAAGGGGTATTGGGGTGAAGGGGTATTGGGGTTAAGGGGTATTGGGGTGAAGGGGTATTGGGGTGAAGGGGTATTGGGGTGAAGGGGTATTGGGGTAAAGGGGTATTGGGGTGAAGGGGTATTGGGGTGAAGGGGTATTGGGGTGGTATATTGGGGTGAAGGGTTATTGGGGTGAAGGGGTATTGGGGTGAAGGGGTTAATGGGGAGACAGTAATGGGGAAAAAGGGAAGATGGGGCCATGGGGAAAAATTAATGGGAGAGGAGTAACAGGGAGAGTGAAATGGGGAGAAGGTAATGGGAAAGGGGGCAATGGGTAGAGACTAATGGAGAAAAGGGGTAATGGATAGAGACTAATGGGGAGAAGGGGTGATGGGGAAAGAGTTTAATGAGAGGGTTTAATGGGGAGAGGGGTTAATGAGGAAAAGGAATAATGGGATATTGCGGTAACGGGGTATTGGGGTGAAGGGGTATTGGGGTGAAGGGGTATTGGGGTGAAGGGGTATTGGGGTGAAGGGGTATTGGGTGAAGGAATATTGGGGTGAAGGAGTATTGGGGTGAAGGGGTAAGGGGGAGAAGGTGTTATGGGGTGTTTAATGGGGATGTCAGTGGGACAAGGGGTAATGCAGAGATGGGGCAATAGGGAGAGGGGCAATGGGGAGAGGGATTAGTGGGGAGAGGGATTACTGGGGAGAGGATTTAGTGGGGAGAGGGATTAGTGGGGAGAGGGATAAGTGGGGAGAGGGATTAGTGGGGAGAGGGATTTGTGGGG
The DNA here is from genome assembly GCF_036971445.1 of Narcine bancroftii. Classification (NCBI taxonomy): domain Eukaryota; kingdom Metazoa; phylum Chordata; class Chondrichthyes; order Torpediniformes; family Narcinidae; genus Narcine; species Narcine bancroftii. Next base: position 56,797,137 of record NC_091480.1, read on the forward strand.
AGAGGGATTAGCGGGGAGAGGGATTAGTGGGGAGAAGGGATAATGTGGTGAAGGGGTTTTGGGGTGAAGGGGTTAATGGGGAGACAGTAATGGGGAAAAAGGGGAGAGATTAATGGTAGAGGGGTAACAGGGAGAGTGAAATGGGGACAAGGTAACGGGATAGGGGGCAAAGATTAGAGACTAATGGGGAGAAGGGTAATGGATAGAGACTAATGGGGAGAAAGAGTGATGGGAGAGTTTAATGAGAGGGTTTAACGGGGAGAGGGGTTAATGGAAAAAAGGAATAATGGGGTATTGTGGTAATGGGGTATTGGGGTGAAGGGGTATTGGGGTGAAGGGTATTGGGGTGAAGGGTATTGGGGTGAAGGGGTATTGGGGTTGAAGTGGTATTGGGGTGAAGGGGTATTGGGGTGAAGGGGTATTGGGTTGAAGGGGTATTGGGTTGAAGGGGTATTGGGGTTGAAGGTGTATTGGGGTTGAAGGGGTATTGGGGTGAAGGGGTATTGGGGTGAAGGTGTATTGGGGTGAAGGGGTATTGGGGTGAAGTGGTATTGGGGTGAAGGTGTTTTGGGGAGAAGGGGTTATGGGGTGAGGGTTTAATGGGGAGGAAGTCAGTGGGACAAGGGATAATGGGGAGAAAGGGGTAATGGGGAGAAAAGGTAATGGGGTGAGGGCAATGGGGAGAAGGGGCAATGGGGAGAAGGGGCAATGGGGAGAAGGGGCAATGGGGAGATGGGGCAATGGGGAGATGGGGCAATGGGGAGAAGCGGCAAGGGGGAGAGGGATTAGTGGGTAGTGGGATTAGTGGGGAGAGGGTCTAATGGGGAGAAGGGATAATGTGGTGAAGGGGTATTTGGGTGAAGGGGTTAATGGGGAGACAGTAATGGGGTGACAGTAATGGGGAAAAAGGGGAGATGGGGCCATGGGGAGAGATTAATTGGAGAGGGGTAACAGGGAGAGTGAAATGGGGAGAAGGTAATGGGATAGGGGGCAAAGATTAGAGACTAATGGGGAGAAGGGTCATGGATAGAGACTAATGGGGAGGTGATAGGGAAAGAGTTTAATGAGAGGGTTTAATGGGGAGAGGGGTTAATGGAGAAAAGGAATAATGGGGTATTGTGGTAACAGGGTATTGGGGTGAAGGGGTATTGGGGTTGAAGTGGTATTGGGGTGAAGGGGTATTGGGGTGAAGGGGTATTGGGGTGAAGGGGTATTGGGGTGAAGGGGTATTGGGGTGAAGGGGTATTGGGGTGAAGGGGTATTGGGGTTGAATGGGTATTGGGGTTGAAGGGGTATTAGGGTTGAATGGGTATTGGGGTGAAGGTGTATTGGGGTGAAGGTGTATTGGGGTGATGGGGTATTGGGGTGAAGGTGTATTGGGGTGATGGGGTATTGGGGTGAAGTGGTATTGGGGTGAAGGGGTTATGGGGTGAGGGTTTAATGGGGAGGAAGTCAGTGGGACAAGGGATAATGGGGAGAAAGGGGTAATGGGGATAAAAGGTAATGGGGTGAGGGCAATGGGGAGATGGGGTAATGGGGAGAAGCGGCAAGGGGGAGAGGGATTAGTGGGTAGAGGGATTAGTGGGGAGAGGGTCTAATGGGGAGAAGGGATAATGTGGTGAAGGGGTATTTGGGTGAAGGGGTTAATGGGGAGACAGTAATGGGGTGACAGTAATGGGGAAAAAGGGGAGATGGGGCCATGGGGAGAGATTAATTGGAGAGGGGTAACAGGGAGAGTGAAATGGGGAGAAGGTAATGGGATAGGGGGCAAAGATTAGAGACTAATGGGAGAAGGGTAATGGATAGAGACTAATGGGGAGGTGATAGGGAAAGAGTTTAATGAGAGGGTTTAATGGGGAGAGGGGTTAATGGAGAAAAGGAATAATGGGGTATTGTGGTAACAGGGTATTGGGGTGAAGGGGTACTGGGGTGAAGGGGTATTGGGGTGAAGGGTATTGGTGTGAAGGGTATTGGTGTGAAGGGTATTGGGGTGAAAGGGTATTAGGGTGAAAGGGTATTGGGGTGAAGGGGTATTGGGGTGAAGGGGTATTCGGGTGAAGTGGTAATGAGAATAAGTGGCAATGGGGAGAGTTATGGGGAGAAGGGGTTATGGGGTGAGGGTTTAATGGGGAGGAGGTCAGTGGGACAAGGGGTAATGGGGTGAGTGGCAATGGGGAGAAGGGGCAATGGGGAGAAGGGGCAATGCGGAGAAGGGGCAATGGGGAGGAGCAATGGGGAGAGGGGCAATGGGGAGATTGGCAATGGGGAGAGGGATTGGTGGGGAGAGGGATTAGTGGGGAGATGGTCTAATTGGGAGAAGGGATAATGTGGTGAAGGGGTATTGGGGTGAAGAGGTTAATGGGGAGACAGTAATGGGGAAAAAGGGGAGAAGGGGCCATGGGGAGAGATTGATGGGAGAGGGGTAACAGGGAGAGTGAAATGGGGAGAAGGTAATGGGAGAGGGGGCAATGGGTAGAGACTAATGGGGAGAAGTGGTAATGGATAGAGACTAATGGGGAGAAGGGGTGATGGGGAAAGAGTTTAATGAGAGGGTTTAATGGGGAGAGGGGTTAATGGGGAAAAGGAATAATGGGGTATTGTGGTAATGGGGTATTGGGGTGAAGGGGCATTGGGGTGAAGCGGTATTGGGGTGAAGGGGTATTGGTGTGAAGGGGTAATGGGGTGAAGGGGTAACAGGGTGAAGGGGTTAATGGGGTGACAGTAATGGGGTTAATGGGAGAATGGGGAGAGGGTAATGGGGAGAGATTAATGGGAGTGGGTATGATGGGGAGAGGGCGTCGAGTGGGGATAGAGTGGGTAGAGGTGGTTGAGTGGGTGATATAAGGGAATGGGGGGAGGAGTCAGGATAGTTAGTTCGTGGCTCTGTGCCGCCGTAACCCTGGGCGACGGCCTGCCTCCGTCGTCATCCTGATTCCGCTCTCCTTGCTCCCGGGCCGCTGACCGACCCGGCTGTTGCCGTTTCCGGCTGGGATCCGTCCGCACCCTGACTCGGTGCCAACAAAGGCCAGAGCTCGGCCCTCAGACATCTTCTTTCTCCCCCGGGTCACCGCAGGCCCGGCCGCCCCTCCCCCCACCCACCCCCGCCCATCCCGCAATTACCGTCCTGCTCGGCGTCAGGTTCCCGGCATCTGCCCCATCATTTCACCACCCAACGGCCACGGCCACCTGACACACTGTTGGCTGGGCGACCCACCGGACTGGCCGAGAGGCACCGCACTGGTGCCACAGGAGGGGTGCTGCACTCTGGCGCCACCCGCGGCTGGGAGGATCCGTTTCCTCCAGCTCAGAGTGCCCTCACTGCCCACAGGCGATGCCAGCAGGTCCAATGTGTCTGAGCCCTCCACAGACTCATCAGCCTCTGCGTTGATATATTTCCTCCCAATTAGAGTCTTCAATGGCTAAATCCTCAGTCGAGATCTCTGGAGACAGGACCTCTCTTGGAGCCAGAACATTGGCATAACCGAGAAGATCAAGTTTATGGTCATCTGATTGTGCAAGCACAACCTGACGAAACAACGTTCTCCAGTCCTCGGTGTAAAACACACAGACACACAACCAGACATAATACACACAGGCAAACAACACATATGCAGGACAAGTATTCATGTATACAAGTATGTTTTGTAAATGTGAGAGTCTTGGGTGGTCAGTGTGAGCAGTTCCTTTAGTCGTTCACCATTCTCCCTGCCCGTGGGAAGCTGTTCCTCAGCCTGGTGGTGCTGGCTTTGATCCTCCTGTGTCTCTACCCCGACGGGAGCAGCTGAAAGATGCTGTGTGCAAGGTGGAAGGGGTCCTCAATGATTTTACTTGCCCTCTTCAGACAACAATCCCGCTGGGGGGAGGGAGACCACAGTGATTCTCTTTGCCAGCTTTATGGTCCTGTGGATTGACCTCTGATCCATTTCTCTGCACCAACTGTACCCACACTGTGATGCAGCTGGCCAGGATACTCTCGATGGTGCTCCTATAGAAGGTTGGCATGATGGTGGCCGGTAGCCTTGCCTGATTCAGTCTTCTCAGGAAGTACAGTCGCTGTTGCACCTTCCTGACAAATGAGGAGATGTATATTCACAATTGGTCACAAGTTAAGTGAACTTCAAGGAACTTTCTCTACTACAGTGTTGTTGACGTGTTGTGGAGGGTGGGTGTTCCTGGTCCTCCTGAAGTCCATCATTATCTCCTTCATCTTGTCCACGTTGAGACTCAGGTTGTTACTCTCGCACCGTTTCACAAGGTTTTCCACCTCCTCCCTGCAGTGTGACTTATTCTTGCTGCCGATGAGGCCAAATACTTTTGAGTCATCTGCAAACTTGCTGGACCTGACAATGCAGTCATGGGTCAGTAATGTGAACACGAGTGGGCTGAGCACACAGCCCTGAGGTGTGCCAGTGCTCAGTGTAACAGAGCTCAATGTTCTACACTCTCCCCATTACCCCCTCTCCCCACTCTACCACCTCTCCTCAATGCCTCCACTTTCTAAGAGGTCTGTGGCCAAGCACCCCATCAAGCTTCTGCAGATATGGTGCAACTGGTTGCATCACGGCGTAGTTTGGTCATTTAAGTCCTCTTGACTGTATACCCAAGTAGAGCCTTTGTTAGCTGTCTTTCAGATCCCTTGCCATCCAGTGAGGGTTATCATGTTCTCCATCTATCACGGTCTCTGACCCTCTGAATTGTAGTTGTCGCCTCCCTGTTTCTAACCATGATGTTAATCCATCGATCATTTTCATTCCGTCGGCCTCGGCTTCTTTTTCCTTCCAGCCTTCCAGTTGTAACTAAATGTTCCAATGTATCTCTTCGCATGATGTGTCCAAACAATTTTGATGGTTGTTTTCTGATTGTTCTAAGTAATTACATTTTGTTTTCGTTCTTTGTAGAACTTCTTCATTTGTTATCCTGTCCCTATATGATCTGCACGGCATTCTTCTGAGAAACCGCATCTCTGCTAAATTGATTCTTTTTCCCCAGTGCATTTGTGATGGTCCATGACCCGCAGCCAGACATCAATGCAGGAAGAATGTAGCAGCTGAGAGTTCCAAGGCGGACGTCAATTGCTATTTTCTTGTTTGTTAGGCTGTTTCTCATTTCTATGAATGTTGTTAGATTGTTAGATATGGAGTCTAAATTGTACTCAATACTCAAGGCTGAAGATGATTGGTTCAGAAGACTCTTTACCTCCCGATTTACTCAGATTAAGTGTTTCCAATTGACTGCAAGGACTTGGGGTGACTTTTTCTCAGAGGGATCATTACTTTATCCTCCTGGTTCGGAGGGCTCATGGCAGGTCATAAATCAAAAGCCATACCTCAATTCAAGGCTGCCACAGTGAACAGGAAACTGATGCATGAGCATCAACCTCTGTGTTCTCTGCTAATTCATGTTCCATGTTCTCCAGTTCATATCTTTCTTTTCATTTTGCTTCCTTCTTCCCCAATCCTTTCATCCCTTCTGTTTTTTTCTCTCTGTCTTGCTCCTTCTAATTCTAATTCCTTCAGCTTTGTTTCTTGTTCAAAATAGACTTTTACTTTTTTTGACAAAAGTGTTAGCTGAGACTTCTGAAGGCGACATTGCACATACTGCCCTCATCAAACCACATCAAATAACCAAACTATCTCTTAGATATAACCTTCCTTTCATAAGTTAAATGTCCCCCAAAACACGGGGCAGCACAGTTAGATGGGTGCAGCATGATTGGCGTAGTGGTTAGCAAAATGCTGTTACAGCGCCTGCAACCCCTGGCTTCGAATCCCGCGCTGTCTGTAAAGAGTTTGTACATTTTCCCTGTGTCTGCGTGGGTTTTCCCCAGGGGCTCCTCCTACCCTTCAAAAACATATTGGGGGTTGTAGGTAAATTGGGAGTAATTGGGCAACACAGACTCGTGGGCTGGAATGGCCAGTTACCGTGCTGCATGTCAAAATTAAAATTATTTTAAAAATAAAATTAATCCATGCCTCTCAAAATGAGGATCTGTACTCTCCCTGAGGTAAACTAACTGGCCTGTAATGACTTGGTTTATTCCTGTCTTTGAAATAACCAACCAACATTAACTTTGGACTCCAGGTCCCTGATTTCAGGAACTACCAACATGCTCATATACTCTGTATCCTAGTGTTCGTACTGTAAAGGTTGACCCAGGGACCCAGTCCAGAGTATATATTATGAGAGGTTAAAAATGGCCAGAGTCCAAAGGGTTAACAGAAATGTTCACTCAGATCCACCTTGCTACTCCATCTGCTCCTGGCAATAAAAAAAATGATAAACCCCATGCTACTTGAATTTCCTTTTGTCACAGTGTTTATCCAATCTGATATTTCCCACTTGTTTGCCTTCGCTACATTGAAGGAAGTTGCAAAATATTTATCGAACACCTTCCCCACATCCTCTGCCTCAGGTTATCTTAGGCTTTAAATTTTTTAGATATTTCAGAGATATGTCAGGGGAACAGGGCCTTCCCTTCCACCCAAATACAGTAAAACTCCTGGTATCCGGAATTCAAGCAACTGGCAAAAAAATCTGAGGAAAATAAATTAAAAAAAATAAAATCAATAAGAATAAAAATGTCAGTTTAAAACTGTAAAAGTAAATGTTCTCTGAAGTCACGCATAAACCTTGGGTGAAGGTGGGAGCCAATATCCAGCCAGCGAAGGGAGAGCCTTTGTCGGGCTTTGCTCGTAGCACCTGTTTGAATATTCAAAGTTGTGTGAAACAGTGATGGGGGTCGCCCGGGATGAAGTGCTGGTTGATGCCGCTCATCCATGGGGTGAATTTTTTTTTATGATTTAAATTTTATGGAGTTCTTTAAAAAAAAGTTTCCCCAGTCTTCATTGTTAAAGTTATGTAAATCATAAATTACAAAACATAAACTTATCCATAAAATAGAAACAAACATGGCAGCAAATAAATATCAAGATAATAACCATGTGTGTCTATTTCGACCTCTACTAACAGAATTCTCCCCCCACCCCACCCCCCAACACCTCAGAAACCTAGATATTTGCCCCATTTTTCCAATTTATCCAACTGTTTGTAGGATGTGTGTTCATTTTGGCCATTTTGGAGGGCCCACTCATAAAATTCTTCCATCCCCCAAGTATAATTTGTCTTCCTGCCATTATACTTGTCTGAATTCAATTTTGAGAGTATTTATCCCCAAGTGTGTCTCCCAAGACAAAGAGTCCGGGGCAAAAAGGAATTTGAATACCTGAAACTTCACCAATATACTTATGTATCATCACCCAAAATTCCTGTATTCTGGGACAAGCCCAAAGCACGTGTACTGAGATTTGTGTTAAGGCTGAATAATAAAATGAGGCTCTGTGAACTTTGCCCTATGCAGCCAGTACAGTAGAGAGTATCATAGTCACTTGTGGGGGTTTCTATGTAGAACCAAAAGTTGTGTGTAGCACATGATGCAGATGGAGATATCAGACTGTTGGATTAATCGATCAAAAGATTTTAAATTGTCACCATTATAAAGGTCTCCCAATTTAATTATACCTTTCCCTCCAGAAAAAAAGGGGACTTATCAATACACAACCTTGGATTCTCCAAATACTCGAGGCTTCACTCAAATATGAATTAAATTTAAATCATCTGGCTAATTTATTCCGGAACAAATGCAAATTGGGTGAGATCTTGCCTCAAGAGGTAACTTGATAGACAAACATTGTAATAGTCGGATAGGAGGAAGAGCAGAACACTCAATGTAATGCCAAGGAGGTGCTCTCTCTGGAGGGAGGGATCAACGTGCTAAATGCTTCAGAGTAAAAGCATAATTATAGTACATTAACTTTGGCAAAACTAAGCCCCCACTTTCAACTGTCAATTGTAATTTATCAAGGTTCAAGCGTGGGTGTTTACCATTCCAAATAAAAGCCTTAATTATTTTATCAAATTGTTTAAAATGTTAATAGGATTTGGACTTGTAACGATTGGAACAAATAATTAATCTTTGGAATACCAGTCATCTTCAAGGCATTTACCTTTCCCGACATTGATAAGTACAAGGATGACCATCTATCTACATCATAATGGATCAAATTTTACCTTTACTAAATCCTCCAGTTGAGGGGAAAAATTAACACCTAAATATCATATACCCTTCTTTGGCCAATGAAATTGGCCAGGGTAAAAATCAGATGCAGGGCAGTAGGCCGTCAATGGTGATGCTTCTGAGTTTGTCCATCCTGAGAATCTAGGATAAACTTCATAATATTCAAAAGTCACAACACTGACCGACCAGGGTCCAACACAAATAATAAAATATCATCCACATAAAGATTCAGTTGATGAACCTGTCCTCCCACAGATATCCCTGCAAAGTTCTCATTCTCATTCTCAGGAAACTGGAGCCCCCGGAGGAAATGCACGTAGACATGGGGAGAACGTACAAACTCCTTACAGACAACACAGGATTCAAACCCTGGTCTTGATCGCTGGCGCTGTAAAGCGTTGCACTAACCATGTTAGTGACAAAGGAATCAAATGGGAGCAAGGGGTGTAGGTAGCGAGAAGAATGGAACTAATATTGGGAGCTAGCATGGGGATTATGGATAGGATAAGTGAATGGGGGCAGATGAAGCATTGTGGGAAATGTGACATCATCCACTTAGGTAGTAAAACATAGAAAGGTGGAATATTTTTAAAATGAATGATTGAAAAATACTGGTGTACAGAGGGATGCCCTTGCACACAAATTACTAAAAGTTACCACATAGGTTCAGCAAACAATTTGAAAGGCCAACAAGCATGCTCACTGTTATTCTCAGAGAGTTTGAGTACAAGTCTTGCTCCAATTATATTACCTCTAGTGAGACAACTTCTGAAATATTGTTTTCAGGTCTGGTCACTCTATTTAAAGAAGGATTTTTCACATTTCAAATTACTTACGACAAAAAGAAATGCAGCAAAAGTTCATCATATTGATTCCTGGGATGGACGGGTTTGTCATACAAGGTCGCAATAGCTGGAGTCTCCAGCCTTCAGAAGAGTTGCAGGTGACCTTACTGCACCATGTAAAACTCCTACGGGGCTTGACAGAGTGGAGAGTGGATACGGGAAAGACATTGCCTCCCAGCTGAGCGTCTGAAATCAGGGTGTCGGCATAAGAACCAGCCACTCCATCGAGAAATCTATTCACCCAGAGGATTGTGAATCTTTGGATTATCTCCTCCAATTCAATGCACTCCATATAAATATTTTCAGTCCATCAAATCTATTAATACATCCGGCTAATGGCCAAACCTGCAGGTGTGATTAAAGCCCCAGCTAGTATTTCATAAGCAAAGGGCAATGATTTTCAATTGGTACATCAAGTTACTGCCAGTTAGCAGATGGAAACTAGAGCAAACAAGGGAGATTCAATGTTCTTCTCAGCCGCATACACAATTGCCTAAGTTAATCTTCAAAGTGAAGTTACACAGGAAACATGACTTTTAACAAGATTACTTTGATCAATAAAGAAATAACCTCTAAAGCCCCCATTGTTGCATGATGTACAATCTTCTGGAACTCGGATTCCAATTTCATGCATAGCAGATATAACGAGCCTGATTTTTCTGATGCACTGTTTTGACATTAAATTGGAGTCCTCTCTGGTTGGAAATGTAATGTGCATTTACATTCATTGCCTATTCAAATAAAGTGCCATGGAGATTCCAGGCATTTGGCCAATTCAAAGTTATCCATATGTTCTGTTGGCCATTAAGAGCATTAGGTTGTTGCATTTTCTGTTCACTTGGGCTTTATTTGGTTTTGTACATCATCTGGATTGATTGTGGGGGGGGGGGGGGGGTTCCATCATTTCTTGATTTTGATTTTGTTGCCAATGCTTCATCATTTCTGGCAGCTTCAGGCAGTTAGAATGGGAAGTAAACACACACAGAAACACTGGAGGAACCCAGCTGGTCTCACAGCGTCCACAGGAGGTAAAGATATATTACCGACGTTTTGGGCCGGAACCCTTAGATCGATGGTTCTCAACCTTCCCTTCCCACTCACATTCCACCTTAAGTAATCCCTATGCCATCAGTCCTCCATGATTTGTCAGGGATTGCTTAAGGTGGGTTGTGAGTGGGAAGGGAAGCTTGAGAACCACTGCTCTACACCCAATTGTTACTGAAATATTTTGCTTGCGAAAAATTGTCATTGGCCCATTTCCTTTGGAGTTCTGAAACTATGCACATAACGGGTCGATTAGGTACCATTAAAACAGTGGTTTTCAACCTTCCCTTCCCACCCACATCCCACCTTAAGCAATCCCTTACTAATTACAGAGCACCGATGGCATAGGGATTACTTAAAGTGGGATGTGAGTGGGAAGAAAAAGGTTGAAAACCACTGCCTTGGAACCATCGAACATTACAGCATAGAAACAGGCCCCTTTGGCCCTTCTAGTTGGTGACAAACCATTTTCTTTTTGTCGGGTCCCACTGATCTGCACCCAGTCCATAGCCCTCCATACCTTTCCCAACCATGTACCTGTCCAAATATTTCTTAAATGTTAAAATTGAGCCCATATTCACATCAGCTCATTCCACACTCCCACCACTCCCTGTGTCGAACCATGTCCTCTGGTTTGTTTCTCACCTACCCTCAGGGGAAAAAAGTCTACCTACATTTACTCTGTCTATCGCCCTCATAATTTTAAATACCTCTGAAACGGGTGGCCACTTGGAGATCCAGGCTATTGTGGTGGACAGAGCTGAAGTGCTCAACAAGCCTCCCAGTCTCTTGATGTAGAAGACCACAATGGGAGCACCAGCATTGATTCAGGCTTCTGAATTTTATCTTTAGTTTAGGGAGATGAATTATTTAAGGACAGTCATGTTGAGAAGTTTTGATCGCCGCCATTGCCACCGTAGGATTCTCTCTTCACAAACCTCCAGGTGTTCAGTGATCACCCATCTTTGCCAAATAGGGCTGAGTCAGAGTTCCACTGTCTGCTGCTGTGCAGAGACAGCTCTTCCTGTTGAAAGGCTGGGTATTAAATGTTGCACAGTCCTTCCCAGGTACCCCAGGGCTGCGTGCTACTTCAAGCAGCTGTGAAACGTGCCTTGAAACAGGCGAGACTTTCTTGATTGTCCTGGTTGCAAGAATGGCACGGGAAACCAAGCCTTACAGCCGGCTTTATTCCAGTGCCAGCTGTCCAGGCAGCATCTATTTGGGAACATTCCTCGCATGAACAACAGATCCAAATACAGTAAAACCTCTGTTATTTGGAATTCAAGCAACCGGCAAATGAATAAATAAATGAATAGATAGCTAGCATGAATGAATGAATGCGGCTTTAAAATTGGCGCACCCTCGTGGTAAGTTCACCAATCACGCAGCATGCAATTCAAGCAACTGGAAAACACGCTTATCCCAATTTGGAGGGGGGAGGTGGGTGGGCTGAGCCCTGATTTGCGCACTGAGGGTCTCGGCAGGTTGAGCTGAAGTGGACAAGAGCGCTTGCTGGAGCGCACAAAAGTCTGGAAGACCTGAACGGGGCTGGCAACGCCTTCCATGCAGAACCGCCGTGTGAATTTCTCAGGACGGAAACACCAGCATTCACGGGGACCGCACGTTTGGAAGGTGAAGGACTGGGGGAAAGATGGAAGAGGTGTTGAACTGACCCATCCTTATGTGGTCTGCTGACCTCCTCTCCCCCCCCCCCCAAACAAAGCAAGGTTGTGGGCTGGAAATCTGAGGGCCTAGTTGGTGTTCGAACAAGGAAACTGTGTGTGCACAGTGCAAAAGCGACCCTCTGGCCAGCCCATCCTGTCTGTGCGCTAAGTTTGACCCCCGGCCTGCCTGAGGGAACCTGTTCCAATTACCGGTCATTTGCAACATTTCAGAAAACCTTCTCATACATTTCAAGTGATTCCGCCAAGTTCAAGATCAAGTGTTATTTTCTGGAAAATCAGGCTTTCATCTTTAACCACCTGTTTTCTCATAAACACATTTTGCTCGTTTGTGTGATTGCATCTGAAGCCCTTAATCCCCCTTTGCAGCTCCCTCTCCGAATATTGTTTATTCATGTCCAAATGCAGTGAGATGTAGTTCGGGGTTTAACTTCACGAAAGCCACTTGCAAACGTAATTAGGAATTGTTTTCGTGAAAAAGAAGACGGTTTTATCAGGTATCCTGCATGTCCAGGAAGATAAAGGACATTTTCAGGTTTGCGGTTTTTTTCTGTGTTGGGGGAGATTGAACCAGAGTGATAATAGTTTTAAACTGCCATTCGATGTGTAAGGAGCACTTCCTTCAGCAGGGAGGATGAAAAGAGGAGATCAGGGTAAAAGCTGTTGTGTGGCGAGTTGCAATGGTTTGGAAAGGTGAGGGAAGCAGAATTAATTGTTACCTGATTGACTAAATCCAAGAAGGGGACACAAAAAAGTCACTGGGAATATCTTCACTTTCAAATTCACTTCAATGGAATTGTATCACAATTCACAAGGGAAATCACAGTTTAAGAAACAGTTTACAGATACAATCGTTTAAGTAAAAACAAGTAAAATGGAAACTAGCTATAAGCGTTATATATCCAGTAATGAAGTCAAATGGATATAAAAGTGGCCCAACACACAGAGAAATTGTTCACAAGAAGCATTGACATTTCTAAGCGTTGAAATCATTCAAACACCTTGCAAAGTTTTTGTAAAAGTTCCAGGAATAGAAGCTCTGAAAGAAATATTTACTTCAATGTTGCAAAGCCAGCTTGTGTCTACAATTGAAGATATATATTCAAAGATGCAAACTTCCTAAATGCTGAAAAGGGTGACAATTCGACTTTCTAACTCCTTTGAATTTAGAAGACTGAGGGGACTATCTAATTCAGGTTTGAAATGATAAAAAGGACAATTACAAAGGGAGGTTTTTTCTGTTAATGTGGAAATCCAGAACAAGGGCAGTGATAGAAATCAGCTGTTCACGAGTGAAACCAGGAAGTTTTGTTCTCACACAAAGGCAGTGAAAACCTGGAACATCTTTCACACATCCGGACACCATCAAGCAAGGAGTAAACAGAACTTCTGTTTGGATTTCTATTCTGTGAAGAGCAGGTTGTCTATTTATCATGACCGCCTCAAGGTGTACTAAAAACTGACAAAAGGGATGAAGTCTAGTTGGGGAGGGGAGGAGAAGAGTGCAGCAATATCAGTGTGCTACACATGACACCATTGTACACGGGCTGTGCCAATTATTACAGCACTCCCCCAAATATTGAAAAGAAGCTCGAGCCACGGTTTGCAGAGCTCGATATTCTGCTCAAAGGCTTACTGCCAACACTTTTTGAGCCCATTCCTTCACTCTCCCCCGAGTGTGCTGCAAAATTTGCTTTGAGGAGGCTTGCATTTTATATTGCGCCTTAATGCGTCTCTCAGAGATGTCCCAAGGCACCTCATGTACCTGGGACTGCTTTTAGGTGCAGCAACTGTTGCTTTGGAGGTAAATGCAACAGCCATTTTGCGTACAGCAAGATTGCAGAAGCCGCAATTAAATCAAACTATCCTTGGTGCTGTTGGTGAAGGTAAATGACACATTGGCCAGGACACCAGGAGAACTCCTTGCTGCGCCGTGGAACCTTGTATCCCCACCTGGATCACCAGAACAGGCAGTATGGGAACTCATTTTAAAGGACTACCTGAAGGGTGGTCCTTTTGATGGTGCAGCACTCCCTCAATACTGCATGGGATGTTAGGAAGGAGGGTGGGTAGGCAGGGGGTCTCTGTGTCACAACCCTCCTGCTCAGAGGCAAGCTGCTACATGAGTTGAAGGAGAACCCAGCCTGCCTTCTTATCCTTGTTTATCATTTCCCTGCCTTCACCCCCTCCCTCTCCCCCAATATATTCAGCCAGAGAATTATTGATGGGAACTAGGGAAGTTAATGCAAAAGCTACAAAAGTCCAGCCATTGGGTTGAGAATGGTGGATGTCACGTGACCTTAAACAGCAGTGATTGCAGTTGGCTTGGTCGACTGAGAACATAAGGAGCAGGAGTGGTCCATCCAGCCCAACGACCCTGCTCCGCCATTCGATGAGATCATGGCTGATCTGATGATGGGCTCATCTCCACCCACCTGGCTTTTCCCCATATCCCTTAATTCCCCGACTATGTACAAATTTATCCAACCTGGTCTTAAATATATTTACTGAGGTCGCCTCCACTGTTTCAATGGGCAGCGAGTTCCACAGATTCACCCCCCCCCCGGGAAAAGCAGTTCCTCCTCATCTCCATCCTAAATCTTCTCCCGTGGATCTTGAGGCTTTGTCCCCTTGTTCTGGTTTCCCCCACCAATGGGAACAATTTACCAGCCTCTAACTTATAAAGATAAGTCTTTCATAATTTTATACATTTCTATAAGATCCCCTCTCATTCTTCTAAATTCCAGCAAGTGCAATCCCAGATGAACTAGTGTCAGTATTATTTCCTCCAATAATCTACAACTCGGCCTCTCAGCCTTGCCTCACCTCAACCAGTTTTGTATCTGCCTCCCAATCCACATTTTTCCAATCCTAGGTTTTTCCCTCAAGGTTCTGAGTGGAAAATAAAACCTTGAGAACAGCACTTCTGTACTCAAAATACAGAACAGCGAGAGGAACTGAGCCAGTCTCACAGTGTCCATAGGAGGTAGATATATTACCGACGTTTTGGGCCTGAACCCTTCCTCAAGTAATTGTGTACACTATACAATTTTTTAAAAAAAAATGCAAACCTTTTGGTTTCTCTCCCCACTTCTAAGTTTCACTCAACTGACTAAAGAGCCCAGTGGCTTTCAAACTTTTTCTTTCCACTCACATCCCACTTGAAGTAATCCCTGTGCCATCGGTGCTCTGTGATAAGTAAGGGATAGCTTAAGTGAGATGTGGGTGGGAAGGTAAGGTTGAAACTGCTCTAGACCCAATTGTTACTGAAATATTTTGATTGAGAAAAATTGTTGTTGGCCCATTTCCTTTGGAGTTATGAAACCGTCCACAAAACAACTCAATTAGGGATGATTAGTGGTTTTCAAACTTTTTATTTCTACCCACATACTACCTTAAGCAATCCCTTACTTATCACAGAGCACTGATGGCACAGGGATTACTTCAAGTGGGATGTGAGTGGAAAGAAAAAGTTTGAGAACCACTGGGCTAAACTATGGAACATGATCTAAGCTACCTCTAAATGTCACCCTGACATTGTGCAAAAGCTTGGTAACAATTCTGGTTTTGAACCTCTCTGTGGTTGCTGGCTGATATCTTAGCAGAACCAGATATATTAAAGCCACGTCTGCACTATGCCAGTGGAGAGAGAGAACTGGATTTCTTACAGTGCACCTCACAACCTCAGCATGACAGCCAACAAAACACTTTTCAATTGCAGACATTTGGAAGTAGGAAACAAGGCACTCGACATGTGTCCAGCCAGCTCCCGTACGCAGAAATATAATTATTAAAATAGATCATCTGTTTTCCTGTTCGAGGGGTAGATATTGGCTCGGACACTGTCAGGAAAATCGTCCTTGCTCTTCAAAGGATTGCTGTGGGATCGTTAACATCAACATAAGACCTTGGTTTAATGTTGTATCCAGAACTTGGTGTTTCCAATAGTCTAGCACTCCCTCAGTACTGCCAACACGATAGCATTCTCTTCATAATGCAGTGTTAGCCCAGGTTTTTTGTGCTCTGGTGTCCAGAGTGAGACTTGAAACTTCTGACTCTTCTTTCTAACTTGGAACTTACTTCGAAAAAAGGGCTTTTCGATTTGCTTCTCTCCTTGACTACCTTTGTGTCAGATGGTGGCCCTTTTGTTGCGGTTACAAGGTTAGTTTGAGCTGCAGACATTTCCTTGCTGCCACACCATATGTCAGTCCATAGCCCTTGTTTCTTCGCACTGGATCAAAGCACATGTCTTCAAATCCTCCCTCGGATCGTTGGAAAAAGGAATCGCAGGGTTGCATGTGATGTCATGTATGTACTCTAACAATAAATCTGGTTCTGGAGTCTTGGGCACAATGTAGTGTGCCAGGTTACAGGTCACTGTAAGATTGCATTAATGGTACCTCAGTGGGCAAAATCTGGCCTTGCAACCTGTCGGATGGACAACTTAGACCCCCGCTTCTCCCATCACTGATTCTCCTATCCACCACAAGACCTATCCTTTGTACTTTAGAGGATCATACGAAATAAGGTTCTGTACTTTCACATTTCACTAAATACTGTAATATCCAATATTACACACAAATTTCCTTTACAAATTTAAATACAATTGCACGTTTGAAAAATAAAAAATAACTGCAAGGGAACATTTGGTACTTGTAGGACCACCATTTAAACAGTTAGAAAATAAAACTGACAACATCTTCATTTTGTCAAATATAAAACATTCGAAGCTAAAAACTGGCCTCTGTAACATACTGCAGCGGAGAGCTCCAGCACATCACTGCTTTTGATTTGTGCAAACAACTTTCAATTCTTGTTTTTTCAAGGATTTATCAAATCTTTGCCTCCAAAACTGCTCCACAAATTGGACCACCCTTGTTATCTTAAGATTTTTTTGACATGCAGCACAGTAACAGGCACTTTTGGCCCCACGTGCCCATGCTGCCCAATTAATCTACATCCTCCGGTATGTTTTTGGAGGGTGGGAGGAAACCAGATCGCCCAGGGGAAACCACGCAGACACAGGGAGGACATATTAACTCCTTACAGACAGCGCGGGAATTGAACCCTGGTTGCTGGCATTGTAACAGCGTTGCGCTAACTGCTACACTAACCAGGTGGTGGGGGGGGGGGGGGGAACCTTAAAACATCGAACAGCTCTCATGTTGAGGAACAGCAGTTTCAATTGCTCAGTTAGAAGGCTTTGGGACAACTGATCTTGTTGCTTATTGAAGGATTTGCATTGAGCTTCCATGAAGTGCACCTTCTGATCACCAAATCTTGCAATAAAATGGAGTAGGCGTGAGGGAAGAGGTTTGAGAAAAGAGTGGAGGCTGCCCTTTGGGATTGTCGAGGTGTGGGAAAGGAGCTTCAGGGTTTCTCTTCAATGTGGAAACCTGGAGTCAGTTCTTCTGAGGCTGGCGCCGAGACCTTTCCTGCTAATGCTGGGCGTTGTGCTGCAGCCATCGCTGGGGCAGCCATGTTGCAGTAGGACATCCATGCACTCCTGGCTGCCTGCCTGTCGGGCATGATGCAGGGCCGTTTTTCCGTTCGCGTCTCGTGCCTTCACATCAATTCCATACTGCGGAGCAGACAAAACCAAGACAAATGTGTTACTTTGGGACATTTTGTTTGTCAAAAGATTCCCCTATTCCCTCAAATGAACCTTTCCGAGGCCTCACTGCCCAGGATCGAGGCTCCTGCCACTATCCCACTTATTCCTTGTCCAGGAAGGCAAATCTCTGCCGGTTTAGGGGCACATGGATGAGGAGAAAGGTCATTAAAAGTGTTGGGCCAAACCTTTATATACCTTTACACACAGCATGTGGGTAGGACCTAGTGCTTAAGATCCTAGAATATACAACACAGAACATTACGGCACAGTACAGGGCCTTCGGCCTTTGATGTTGTGCTGACTGATATTTTCCTTTCAAAATAAAGTACTAAACCCTCCCTACCCCGTAATCCTCTATTTTTCCTTCATCCATGTGCCTGTCTAAATCCCCCTCATGTTCCAGCTTCCACCACCACCTTTGGCAAGGCATTCCAGATACCCATAACTCTCTGTGTATAAAAAAACTTACCTCTGACGTCTCCCCTGAACTTCCCTCCCTTCACTTTGTACAGATGTCCTCTAGTGTTTGCTAATCCAGCCCTGGGGAACAGATGCTGTCTGTCCACCCTATCTCTGTCCACCCTATCTCTGCCTCTCAGAATCTTGTAGACCTCTATCAAGTCTCCTCTCATCCTTGTATGCTCCAAAGAGAAACCTGGCCTCATAAGACTTATTTTCCACTCCAGGCAACATCCTGATGAATCTCCTCTGCACTCTCTCCGTAGCTTCCATATCAAAAGGTGACGAGAACTGAAGACTACTCTAAGTGTGGTCCCTCCAGAGATTTGTCGAGTTGACACATGATCTCTCTACTCCTGAACTCAATCCCCCAATTAATGAATTCCAGCATCCCATATGCCTTCTTAACTATCCTGTCAACCTGCACGGTGACCTTGAGGGATATATGGATTTAGACCCAAGGAGAGATCGAACAGCTTCTGACGCCTTGGTGAGGCAAGGAAGGGAGCTGGGCACTGAATGGAAGGCGAGGCTTTTGTCTAAAAGAAAAGGGCATTGGTGCAAAGTGAGAGGGCGGAGATTCGGAAGAGGATCCAAAGAGAGGAATCTTTCCCCCAGAGGGTGGGTGGAGTCTGGGCTGCGCTGCCTGAGGGGTTGGTGGGGGCAGACACTTCATACAATGGGAGGGATTGACAATTTTAATCTTGCAGCGATTCATCCCAACAGCAATGCAGGAGTGAGAGAGGATTACAAATGTGAAGGAGACTTATAAAATTAAAATTCTGCCATCGAGACTGTCGCTGTTAGCGTATCCCAGTCCAAAGAGCAAACACTACCCACGTGATCATCTAGTTTTAATTTTATCAGCCTGTTTCATCGTGGCTAATTACCCACTGAGTGGTTCCCACTGGGCAAGTTTTGGTTGTCCGACATCGCATGAAAAAGAGCAAGGAGCACTCTGTCTTTATCTCTCTCTATCTCTCTCCCTCCCCTCCCCCCACATACACACATACAGACACACACACTCTCTTTCCCTCTCTCTCCACCACACTCTCGCTCTTTCTCATTCGCTCTCTCAGATTCAGATTTTTCGTCAGAGTACAGGACGTCACATACAATCCTGAGATTCTTTTACCCGCGGTTGAGGCAGAATCACCACTAATTGGTTGTACAAAAAACTGTACACAGCGTAAACATGTAAATAAAGGACTGTAAACAGATAACAAATGTAAACAGATTGTGGAATGCAGAGAGAACAAAGAAAATCAATTAAGTGCAGAAGTCAGTCCTTAAATGAGTCCCTAATTGTGTTTGTCGTTGAGGAGTCTGATGGTGGAGGGGGAGCAGCTGTTCCTGAACCTGGTGGTGCGAGTCTTGTGGCACCGACATCTCTTTCCTGATGGCAGCAGCGAGAACAGAGCATGTGCTGTGTGGGGTGGATCCTTGATGATTGCTGCTGCTCTCTGACGGCAGTGTTCCCTGTAGATATTCTTGATGGAGTGTTTTGCCTGTGGTGTCCTGGGCTGTGTCCAATACCTTTTGGAGGGCTTTACGTTCAGGGGTATTGGTGTTTCCATCCCAGACCATGGTGCAGCCGGTCAGTACTCTGTAGAAATTTTCCAGGGTTTCCGATGTCGTACCAAACCTCCGCAAACTCCTGAGGAAGTAGAGGTGCTGACATGTTTTCTTCATGATGCCATTGATGTGTTGGGTCCAGGAAAGATCCTCTAAGATAGACTCCAAAGAATTAAATTTGCTTCCCCTCTCCACCTCTGATCCCCCGATGATCACCGGATCATACACCTCTGGTTTTCACTTCCTGAAGCCAACACTCAGCTCCTTAATTTTGGTGACATTGAGTGTGAGGTTGTTGTTGCTGCACCATTCGGCCAACTCTCTCATTTCCATTCACTCTCTCTGTCTTCCTCTCTCCTTCTCACTCCTCACACTCTCTTCCTCTCTTACCCTCTCTCTCTTTTCCTCTCACTCCCCGCTCCCCCCTCTCTTTTACCCTCTGACCTCTCTCACCTTCTTTCTCTCTCTATTTATATATCTCTCCCCCTCTCCCTTTCTCTCTAGATGGCTGGCAGTTTCTCGACAACTCGGTTGACCAAGCTACAGAAAAAACAGATGCTGCATTTGGTTGCTTAGCAATAGCTTCTCCGATTGTGTGATGGACTTTGTCACTTTCTGTGATGCGCAGCTGGCCAAAGAAATCTACAACGTAATTTGTTCATAAATGATTCATCAAAGTTGATTACTTTCCCTTGACTGAGATCCAAATGCTCCATTTTGTATATTTTAAATTCCCTCAGCAAGGAACACAGATTGAGTGCTGTGGAAAAGTAACACGTCCCATGGACCAGTTAGTCCGTGCTGACAATCTGAGTACAACATTTCAGCACATTTAGCCCTTGAAGTTGAGCTGACCTATATATTCCTACAAAAAAAAATTAAGCCCTCCCTACCTTGTAACCTTCTATTTTACTTCTATCCATGCGCCCGTCTGAGAGTCTCCAATGTTCCAGCCTCCACCACCACCCCTGGCAAAACATTCCAGGCACCCACAACACTGTCTAAAAATCCTACCCCCAATGTCTCCCCTAAAACTTCCTCCACTTTGTACAGACGTCCTCTGGTGTTTGCTACTCCCACCCTAGGAAATAGGCACTGGCTGTCCACTCTATCTCTGCCTCTCATAATCTTGTAGACCTCTATCAAGTCTCCTTTCATCCTTCTACGCTCCAAAGAGAAAAGTCCCAGCTCTGCTAACCTTGCCTCATAAGACTTGTTTCCCAATCCAGGCAACATCCTGGAAAATCTCTGCACCCTTTCCATATCCTTCCTATAATGAGGTGACCAGAACTGAACACAATATTCCAAGTGTGGTCTCACCAGAGATTTGTAGAGTTGCAACCTGACCTCTTGACCCTTGAACGCAATCCTCCTGTTAATGAAGCCCAGCGTACCATAGGCCTTCTTAACTATCCTATCAACCTGTGCGGCAACCTTGATTGATGTCTGTATTTGGACCCCAAGGTCCTTCTGTTCATCCACATTCTTAACCCTAGACTCAGCCTTCTGGTTTGTCTTTCCAAAGTGCATCACCTCAAACTTATCTGAATTGAACTCCATCTGCCACTTTTCTGCCCAACTCTGGATCCTGTCTATATCCCCTTGTAACCTACAACAACCTTCAGCTCCATCCACAACTCCTCCAACCTTCATATCATTTGCAAACTTACTGACCCACCCTTCCGCCTCTTCATCTAGGTCTTCTTCCCATATTCCCATCAACTCACCTTCACATGCGAGGCAATTTACAGCGGCAATTAATTGCATGCTTTTGGGATGTGGGAGAAAACCCCCTCCCCCCGCAGTCACACGGAGAACTTGACAACTCCACACAGAGAGCAGTGAGCTGGGGTCTCTGGTGGAAAGTGCAGCAGGGCTACCCTCGAATAACTGGGGATCTGGTGGATGTGGGCAGCGGAAAAGAGTGAAAGTTCACTGTGTGCCCACAGTCCCCCTCACTGCATGCCACCATCCAGTCCTTGTCCTGCCAGTGTAGTAAATCCAGAGGATGATTAGGGTACTAGTTTGACTGGGCTGCAGAAAAACTTGCAGCCATAGGTTTAAATCCCATCACGGCAGCTGGGGAATTTCAATTTGATTTCAGAATCAGAATTTATTCTCATGAATATGTCACAAAATTTGTTGTGTTACAGTATCACAGGGCAAATATTTATATAACTACGGTAAAACATTAATAAAAATAGTGCTAGAAAAAAAAGTCAAAGTGAGGCAGTGTCTGTGGTTCATTGATCATTCAGGAATCTGATGGCGGTGGGGAAGAAGCTGTCCTTGTGCTGCCGAGTGCTTCAGGCTCCTGTACCTTTTCCCCGATGGTAGCAGAGTGAATAAGGCATGGCCTGGGTGGTGGGGGTCTTTGAGGATAGAAGGTGCTTTTTTAAGACACTGCCTCATGTCGATGTCCTCAATGGAGTGAAGTTTGGTGCCTGTGATGTCGCAGGCCGAGTTAACAACCCTCTCGAGTTTATTCTTGTCCTGAGAGTTGGCACCTCCATACCAGGCAGTGATGCAACCAGCCAGAATGCTCTCCACAGTCCACCTGTAGAAGTTTATGAAAGTCTTTGGTGACATACCGTATCTCCTCAATCACCTCACAAAGTCTAGCCGCTGGCGATCCTTCTTTGGGATTGCATCGACATGGAGGCTGCAGGACAGACCCTCGGAGATGTTGACATCCAGGAATTTGAAGTTCTTGACCCTTTCCACTTCTGAGCCCTCGATGAGGACTGGATCGTGTTCCCCTGACTTCCGCCTGAAGTCCACAATCATCTCCTTGGTTTCAGTAAATACATTTTGGATTGAAGAAGTAACCTGGATGCCATCTAAGTCTTGAGAGAGCACAAACACTGCAAGACCTGGAGCAAACGAAGAGGGACTCAGCAGGTCAGGCAGCAGCCGCAGAGAGAAATAGTCAGTCAACATTTTGGGTCAGGACTCTTTCTCAAAACTAGTAGCCGTCCATTCAATTCCCACACATTAGTTGCCTCATTTAATTGCCAGAGCGAGGCAAAATGTGAACTTTAAGAAAAAACAACATCTTCTCACTTAACAGGAAGGTGCAACAGTGACTGCACTTCCTGAGAAGACTGAATGGGCAAGGCTACCGGCCACCATCACGTCAACCTTCTACAGGAGCTCTATCAAGAGCATCCTAGCCGACTGCATCACAGTGTGGGTACGGTTGCTGCAGTGAAATGGATCAGAGGTCAATCCACAGGATCATAAGAACAGCAGAGAGGACCACTGGAGTCTCCTTTAACCCCCCCCCCCCATAAACATTATCTACCGGGATTGTTGTCTGAAGAGGGCGTGCAAAATCATCGAAGACCCCTTCCACCCCACACACAGCATCTTTCAGCTGCTCCCATCAGGGAAGAGATACAGGAGGATCAGAGCCAGCACCACCAGGCTGAGGAACAGCTTCTTCCCACGGGCAGTGAGAATGGTGAACGACCAAAGGAACTGCTTACACTGACCCTCTGAGACTCTCATATTCATGGCACAATATTTATTGATTTGTATATTTGAATACTTGTCCTGCATATGCATTGTTACGTCTGGTTGTGTGTCTGCGTGTTTGTACTGAGGACTTGGAGAACATTGTTTCGTCAGGTTGTACTTGTACAATCAGATGACCCAACAACATGAACAGAGATTTTATAATTTTAGAGAACCCCCATCTCTATCTGGTTCCACTCTTTCCACGTCTTCTTCAACTACTGTTGCTCTTCCTTTCCTCTCTCACCCTCCCTCCTCCCAGGGGTCTCTTCCTCTATCCCAGCCATTCTCAATGGGGGCTGTACGTCCCCTCACCTGAGGGCTACAGCATATTTAAGTGGGGGGCCACAGGCTGAAATCACAACATAGTTGGTATATAGTCGGTAGGAGAGAAGTATGGAAGAAACCAACTAAACTTGACAGCTTCACAGGGAAGGGGGGCCCAAAAACTTCGAGCAGAGTCCTGATGGGGCCATCGCCGAAAAGAAAAGTGGAGAATGGCTGCTCTACCCTATACTCTACCTCTGTCCGATATCCTATCACTTCATGGCCCCTCCGCAGCTGCTTCCACCCCCCCCCCCCCCCCCGCCCAACCCCTTGATGTTGAGATCACCTCTTCCCAGTTTAATCTTCACAAAGGGTCCTGACCCAAGGGTGGCAAGGTTAGTGCAATGCTGTTACAGCTCTAGCATCCAGGTTTGAATCCGGCACTGTCTGTAAGGAGTTTTCTCCCTGTGACCTGTGTGGGTTTTCTCCAGGTGCTCCAATTTCCTCCCACGCTTCAAAAACATCTAGTTATTGGTCAATCGGGTGTAATTGGGCAGCATGGGCTTGTGTGCCAAAAGGGCCTGTTACCGTACTGAATGTCTAAACTTAAAATTTAAATTTAAAATGCTGAATTTCAATTTCTACCCATGATCACTTTCTGACTTGCTGAGTATCCCCATGTACTCATTGTTTGCATGTTACCTGCTTCACCAAGTAAATTGTATCTGATTCTGTGACAGATAGGTACTGTCCGAAGCCAAAATGCTTCTTACTAAACTCAATAAATTCAGTAACAGCAGAAATATCTAACTGATCAAAGGAATAGCAGAAATGAACCAGTTAATGTCATTACAAGATGACCAGTGAAGGAAAATCCAGGAAAGCCCCTGTCATTCGGAATTCAAGCATTCGGCAGCCTAAAAAGCAACCGGCAAAATAAAAATAAATATGGAAGTTTAAAATTGGCACGCCTCGTCATTAGTTTGCCAATTGTGCAACACGCAATCTCAAGCAACCGGGAAATTCAATTATCCAGCATCTACTAATCCCCATATATGCTGGATACCAGAGGTTTTACTGAGGATAACAAAATATAAAAATTAGCCAACAGTAGGAGTTAGCGAAATGAAGACACAGAACTTACTCCTCAGCCACGTTCTAGGAAGAATCCCTCTGTGGAGCTTTCTTCCTGCGACAGTTCATCTGTGACCTTGTGGAATGTTTTGTTTTTTATTTACAAGAATTGTACTTGTGTTTTATAGAATTTACTCCTCCAAATAAAATGTGTTTCTTTTCAACTAAATATAAGGGGGAGGGAGACTTGCTGATGTTAACTCGGGATGGCTTCAACTAGATTGTCAGTGGGTGGGACCCAGCATCAGGTAGGTGAGACGTTAGAGGCAAATATTGCAGTGAAAGAGAACTAGTAGACAGGACAGGCAAAGAGAAAGGAAAGACCCTGCTTTAAACCACATTTATTTCAATGCAAGAGGCCTAACAGATAAGGTAGACAAACTTGGAGTGGGTTGGTTTGGGGGACTGGGTTATAAAAGCAGAATCATGGCTGGGAGAAGGGCATGATTGGCAACTCCGTGGACCAGGGTTTGGACACTGCAGGTGTGGGTAAGAAAAGAGGGGGTGGGGAGGGGGATGAGAGGTTACTGATTTGATGAGAGGGAGCATAACAACAGTGGTCAGAGAGGATATTTATGGGAAATTGCCCAGTGAGTCCATATGGGTAGAACATCCAAACAAGAAGGGAATAATTACTTTGATGAGGCTATAGTATAGACACTTCCAATGGCCATCAGGAATTAGAGAAGCAGATGTGTAGGGAGATCATGGATAGGTGTAAGAATAGTAAGAACATATGAATATACGGAATAGGAGTGGTCCATTCGGCCCGTCAAGCCTGCTCCGCCATTAAATGAGATCATGGCTGATCTGATGATCGGCTCATCTCCACCCACCTGCCTTTTCCCCATATCCCTTAATCCCCCGACTATGTACAAATCTATCCAACCTGGTCTTAAACATATTTACTGCTTCAATGGGCAGTGAATTCCAGAGATTCACCCCCCTCTGGGAAAAGCAGTCCCTCCTCATCTCCATCCTAAATCTACTCCCCTGAATCTTGAGGTTATGTCCCCTCGTTCTGGTCTCCCCCACCAATGGGAACAACTTACCTGCCTCTATCTGATCTATGCCTTTCATAATTTTATATATTTCTATAAGATCCCCTCTCATTCTTCTAAATTCCAGCAAGTACAGTCCCAGACGACTCAATCTCTCTTCATAGGCCAACCCCCTCATCTCTGGAATCAACCTGGTGAACCTCCTCTGCATCGCCTCCAAACCCAGGACATCTTTCCTCAAGTAAGGAGACCAGAACTGCACACAGTTCTCCAGATGTGGCCTCACCAGGACCATGTACAGTTGTAGCAGAACCTCCCTGCTCCTAAACTCAATCCTTCTCACAATAAAGGCCAACGTTTGATTTACCTCCTTGATAGCCAGCTGTATCTGTAAACCAACCTTTTGTGAATCATGCACAAATACTCCCAACTAGGAGAGTAGGGTAGTATTACTGGGAGACTTTAATTTACCTTATATGGACTTGGCTATCCATAGTGCCAAGGGTTTGTCCAAGAGAGCTTCCTCAATGACTATACTGAGAGGCTGACCAGAGAGGGCCCAACACTTGCCTTTACTGGACAGTGGTACTGAATACAGACATTGAGACCTATGATATACCTGTACACGTCATTGGTGAGACCACACTGTGTGCAGTTCTGGTCACCCATTTGTAAGAAGCATGTCATTAAGTTAGAAAGAGTGCAGAACAGATCTCGCAATGTCCAAAGGAGGTAGAGATATATTACTGATGGTTTGGGCCTGAGACCTTTTCAAGGTATATAAATGAAAAAAGACAGGCACCTGAATTAAATGCTGAGACTGGAGAGACTGGGCACAGACTGCAAAATCGCTTCGTTGAGCACCTTGGCTCTGTCCGCTGCAATAGCCTGGGTTTCCCAGTGGCCACCCATTTCAATTCCCCGTCCCATCCCTTGCTGACATGTCTGTCCGTGGTCTCATGCACTGCCAGACTGAGACCACCTGCAAATTGCAGGAACGACACCTCACCTTCCGTCTGGACACCGTCCAACTGAAAGGAATTAACATCGTCCTCTAGTTTCCATTAGACCACCCCCCCCATCACTATCTTCTTCCCCTTCTTTCCTTTAGCTCTCTCTCCCTCTTTTCTCTCTGTGTCCTTTCACAGAGCCAAAATCAATTCTCACCTTTCTTCTTACCGTATCCAATTAACTCCTTTTGTCCGTTGGTCTGGACTCCTCCCCCTCACATGCTTTTCCCTTTCTCCCTCCAGCTTTTAATTCAGATGCCTGTCTGCTTTCACACACAGGAAGGGCTCAGGCCCGAAACGTCAGTAATATATCTTTGCCTCCTATGGACACTGTGAGACTGGCTGGGTTCTTCCAGCATCTCTGTGTGTTTTGACTGAGAGAAACCTACCCAGACCAGAAGCTGCGTTATCACCACGTCCTTGAGCTCGCAGGCGAGGTGCAGAGCTGTCCGCTTCTCCTTGTCCTCAGTGCATTCGTTGATGTGCTCCTTTTTGGCATGAGCAAGTAGCAGGAGAATGTTGTGAAGGTCCTTCTCCACGACAGCTCGGATCAGCTGCTTTCCAATGGGAACATCGCGGTACTTCAAGGGTGTGACAAAGAGCTTCTGCTCATACTTTGCTCGGATCCAATTCTCCCTTTCTTCCCTGTGACAGGAACGTGGGCCAAGGTGGGAGGGATGGTTGACAGAGAGTGGGGGGGGGGGGGGGGGGGTTGTTGGGTGGAGAAGAAAAATGATGTGTCACAGGTAGTAATGACCAAAGATTCAAGCCTGAAAAAGCCTACTGTGTATGGGACTCTGGTGAAGATGTCGTGGGACGAGAGGGAGTACAGGGGTCTCGCAATCGTGGCCAGCACTCTGAATCAGGAGACGGTTCATGTCCCACCCCAGATTCTCAGCCACTTTCGACGCAGTACCAAAGGTGCCATCATCTAGGTTGCAGCAAATCTACTGGGTCAGATGCCAAGTGCCAGATCTCCCAGGCGGGAGATCCTCGTATCGGAGGTTTGGATCTGGAGCTCAGGTTGGTGACGGTTTGAACAGTGGTCTGTGCGGCTGCAGAAGCCCCGGGCGCACTGGAGGGAAATCCATGGACACTCAGGGTCTCTGAAGGGACTTTCTTTAGCTTCTCTCTCTCTGATTGTAAGGGGCAACACTAATGCGGACTCTTTGCTTTATGGCAGGCAGAAGGGAATTTAGTGTAATATTACATTTTACTGTTTTATCACATGACAATAAAAGAATCTTGAATCTTGCATGTAACAGATCCAATGGGATCATTCTGAAGAAGAGCAGAGAACTCCCTGGAGTCTTAGGGGCCAATATTGATCCTTCAATCAACATCACTAAAGAAATTGGGGGACATTTGCTTTTACCTAAAGAATCGAAATTTGAAGTGTTGGTCCGGGATGGAGGGAAGAAGGGTTTTATTTCTGAAATGTATAAATTACTAAGATTGAGTTGCATAAATCACGACTTAAATGGGAGAAGTATTTGGGGGTTAAATTTGAAAATGATCATTGGAGGAATATTTGTAGAGATAGTATGACAAAATTAGTAAATGTTAGGTATAGACTGGTAACTTATAATTTTATACATCAATTATACTTGACCCCAGAACGTTGGAAAAGATGCAAGCTGAGTGCTTTGGATCTGTGTTTTCGGTGTAATGATCAAAAAGGTCCGTTTTTACACTCCGTATAGTCTTGTGATAAAGTTGGGGGTTTTTGGTATAAAGTAAGAGATTGTCTACAAAACATTTTAAAAATAAAATTTTCTTTTTTTAAAATAATTTTTTTATTTTTCAAACTATGAACCATATCAACCAAAATATGTACAAACGTTTCTCATTAAATTTACACAGTGGCCTTTTGTCCCCTTTTTTTCCCTTTTCCCTCCCTCCCCTCTACCCACCCCCTCCAAAACCAATAAATATTCAACATATACAATACAATAAAACCATAAAACAATATTTTCACACAAAGAAAAATAAACAAGAAAAATGCGTCATCTATTTATTACACACTGAATCTAGTCATTTTGTCTTCTTATCATTTTCATTCTCATTTTAGGGGATGGAGGTCCTAGGCATGCTCTCTCTGATATGTTCCATGTTCGGTTCTTAAATTTGTTCAAACATTGTGACTTTATTTTTTAAATTTTATGTAATTTTTTCCAATGGAATACATTTATTCATTTCCATGTACCATTGCTGTATTCTCAGGCTCTCTTCCATTTTCCAAGTTGACATTATACATTTTTTTGCTATCGCTAAGGCTATCATAATGAATTTATTTTACACTTTATCCAATTTGAGGCCTAATTCTCCACTTGTTATGTTACTTAAAAGAAATATCTCTGTTCTTTTTGGTATGTTATTTTTTGAAATTTTATTTAGTATCTGATTTAATTCTTCTCAAAACGTATTTACTTTCGTACATGCCCAAGGTGCATGGAATGTTGTTCCCATTTCCTTCTTACAGCGGAAACATCTATCCGATAATGTTGAATCCCATTCTTTTAATTTTTGAGGAGTAATATATACCCTGTGTAACCAATTATACTGTATCATGCGTAACCTTGTGTTTATTGTATTCCTCATAGTTCCAGAACATAACTTTTCTCATACTTCATTTTTTATCTTTATGTTTAGATCCTTTTCCCACTTCTGCTTAGGTTTGTAGTTTATTTAATTTTCCTTATCTTGCAGCTTAATGTACATGTTGGTTATAAATCTTTTAATTATCATTGTGTCTGTAATCACGTATTCAAAGCTGCTTCCTTCAGGTAATCTCAAGTTGTTTCCCAATTTATCCTTTAAATAAGCTTTCAATTGATGATATGCAAACATTGTACTATGAGTTATTCCATATTTGTACTTCAACTGTTCAAAAGTTAATAAATTATTTCCCAAAAAACAGTTTTCTATTCTTTTGATTCCTTTTCTCTCCCATTCTCTAAAGGAAAGGTTACCTACTGTAAAAGGGATTAGCAGATTTTGCATAGTAATTTTGGTATTTGATCATTCGTTTTTTTCCTTTCTAAGTGGATCTTCTTCCATGTATTAAGTAAATGATGCAGTACTGTGAGTTTTTATATTGCACCAGCTTTTCATCCCACTTATAAAGTATATGTTCTGGTACCTTTTCCCCTATTTTATCTAGTTCTATCTTAGTCAGTCTGGATTTTCCCTTGTCTGGTAAAAATCTGATAAATACCTTAATTGTGCGGCTCTATAATAATTTCTAAAATTTGGTAACTGCAAACCACCTTGATTATACCTCTCTGCTAATTTATCTAACGCTACCCTTGGATTCCTCCCTTTCCACAAGAATTTCCTTATTATTCTCTTTAGTTCCTTAAAGAATTTTTGGTAATGTTTGAAATAAGTATTGTATCCTTGGGAACATGTTCATTTTAATGCAGTTTACCCTCCCTATCAACGTTAGCGGTAATTCTTTCCAATGTTCTAAGTCTTCCTGCAATTTCTTTGTTAGTGGCTGATAATTTAGTTTGTACAAGTGGCTTAAGTTATTATCTAACCTGATCCCTAGGTATTGGATTGCTTGTGCTTGCCATTTAAATGATGATTCTTTTTAAAATTCTGTATAGTCCGCATTACTCATTGGCATCACTTCACTTTTATTTGCGTTGATCTTGTACCCCGATATTTCTCCATATTCCTTCAATTTCTTATGTTATTCTTTTACTGATACCTCTGGTTATGTTAGGTATACTATCATGTCATTTGCAAATTTTACACTCCTTCTCCTTTATTTTTATCCCTTTTATTTTATTTTTATTTTCTATTCTTATCAGTTCTGCCAAAAGTTCTATTGCTAAGGCAAACAATGCGGGGGATAGTCGACATCCCTGTCTAGTTGACCTACTTAATTTAAAGAGACTCGATGCATATCCATTTACTGTTACCTTCACCAACAGCTCATTATACAATGGTTTAATCCAATTTATATATTTTTCTGGTAGATTGAACTTCTGTAATACCTTAAATAAGTAATTCTACTCTACTTTGTCAAAGGCCTTTTCTGCATCTAGCGTGGATTATAACCATATAACCATTTACGGAGCGGAAACAGGCCATGTTGGCCTTTCAAGTCCGCACCGGTTCACTGATTTTGTG
Organism: Narcine bancroftii; assembly: GCF_036971445.1. NCBI lineage: Eukaryota > Metazoa > Chordata > Chondrichthyes > Torpediniformes > Narcinidae > Narcine > Narcine bancroftii. Next base: position 56,827,498 of record NC_091480.1, read on the forward strand.
CGCCCTCTTCTTCTTCTTAACCAGGATCTCAATATCTAGATTAATAAGTTTGCAGACATTGTCCGCTGTTCGTCTTTTCTTAATAAATCCAGTTTGATCTTGTTTTACTATTTTAGGTACACAATTGGCCAATTTGTTTCCTAATAATTTTGCTATTATCTTATAGTTTGAATTAAGTAGGGATATTGGTCTATATGATGCTGGTGTTAATGGATCCTTCCCCGTCTTTGGTATTACTGTAATTATTGCTGTCTTACATGAATCCTGTAAGTTTTGTGTTTCTTCTGTCTGGTTCATTACTTACAGGAGAGGAGGAATTAATAACTCTTTAAATGTTTTATAAAATTCTATTGGAAATCCATCCTCTCCTGGTGTTTTATTGTTCGGCAGCTTTTTAAATATATCCTGTACTTCCTCTATTTCAAATGGTTTTATTAGTTTGTTTTGTTCCTCTTCTTGCAATTTCGGCAGTTCAATTTTAGCTAAAAATTCCTCTATTTTATCATCTTTCTCCTCGTTCTCAGTTTGATACAATTGTTCATAAAATTCCTTAAAATTTTCATTAATCTCTGTTGGATTATATGTAATTTGTTTGTCTTTTTTCCTTGATGGCAGTATTATTCTTTTAGCTTGTTCTGTTTTAAGTTGCCAGGCTAATATTTTGCATGTTTTTTTCTCCCAGTTCGCAATATTTTTGCTTTGTTTTCATTATGTTCTTCTCCACCTTCTACGTTTGTAATGTTTTGTATTTAATTTTTTTGTCCGTCAATTCTCTCCTTTTCGTTATATCATCCCTTTTTACTAATTCCTTTTCTGTACTTACTGTCTCCCTCCCCAACTGCTCCATTTCCCGATTGTAATCCTTTTTCATCTTAGTCACATAACTTATTATCTGCCCTCTAATGAAGGCTTTCATTGTGTCCCATAATATAAATTTGTCTTTCACTGATTCTGTGTTTATTTCAAAATATGCTTTAATTTGGCGTTCAATAAATTCCCTAAATTCCTGTCTTTTACGTTGCATGGAGTTTAACCTCCATCTATATGTTCTTGGTGAGATGTCCTCCAGTTCTATTGCTAATAACAGGGATGAATGATCAGATAGTAGTTACTCAGTTTTCCTAACTCTCCCTTGGATATGGGCTGACAACAAAAACATATCAATCCTTGAGTAAGTTTTGTGCCTACTTGAATAATATGAAAATTCCTTCTCTCTTGGGTATTGCCTCCTCCATATATCTGTAAGTTTCATTTCTTGCATTGATTTAACCATAATTTTGCCTGCTTTATTCTTTTTGCTTGTCTTTTGACCAGTTTTATCCAAATTTGGTCCAAATTAAGATTAAAATCCCCTCCTATCAATATATTTCCTTGTGTGTCTGCAATCTTCAAAAAAATATCCTGCATAAACTTTTTATCCTCCTTGTTAGGAGCATATATATTGAACAGATTCCAAAATTCTGAGTTTATCTGACACTTTATCATTGCATACCTCCCTGCTGGATCTATTATTTCCTCCTCTATTTTGATTGGTACATTTTTGTTAACTAGTATGGCTACACCTCTAGCTTTTGAATTATAGGGTGCTGCCATTACGTGTCCTACCCAGTCTCTCTTTAGTTTGTTATGTTCCGCTTCAGTTAGATGCGTTTCCTGCACAAATGCTATATCTATTTTTTCCTTCTTCAATAAATTTAGTAGCCTCTTCCTTTTAATTTGGTTATTTATTCCATTAATGTTTATAGTCATATAGTTCAACATGGCCATCTTATATCTTGCATACACCTCTTTTCCACCTCTTCGCCACCTCCACCCCCCTTTTCCCCATTTTCATCTCTTAGTTTTCTCTTATTACACTTAATGTATGATGACACAATTAAGACATAAAGTACCCCCCGCAGTTCCCACATCCACTAATACCTTAACCCCAAAAGTTCCCCCCCTCTCTGAGTTGCCCCATATCCCTTGCTAGGCAACCACAACTCCCCTTTTCATTTGGATTGTGCTCTCATTCGCAGAGTCAACTGATTTTGTAGTGATGGTTATTCCCCCTCTACCCAGCCCTCTCCAGAAAACACTTTTTTTAACACATATAACAAAGCTCTCTCTTTGCCCCCCCCTTACTTCCTTCCTTCCCTTCTCGTTTCCCTCTTTAGTTCTTGACATATACATTGTTTTTACGTCTTTATATATACTTTATTGCTGTTCTTCATTCTTGTTACATCTCTTCATCTCTTCTCCTGTCCTGCAAACGTTCTGCAAATTCTTGCGTTTTCTCTGGATCCGAGAATAGTCTGTTTTGCTCCCCGGGTATAAATATTTTAAGCTCAGCTGGATGTCTTAAGATGAATTTGTAACCTTTTTTTCATAAAGTCGATTTCGCTGTATTAAACTCCTTCCTCCTCTTTAAGAGTTCAAAACTCATGTCTGGGTAAAAAAATATTTTTTGACTCTTCTATTCCAATGGTTTATTATCTTCTCTAATTTTATTCCTTGCCCATTCCAGTATATTTTCTCTTGTCGTGTATCTCAAAAATTTTACTAAGATGGATCTTGGTTTTTGATGTGTCTGTGGTTTCTGAGCTAATGCTCTGTGCGCCCTTTCTATTTCCATTTCTTCCTGCATTTCTGTCGTTCACAGGACCTTCGGGATCCATCCTTTTATAAATTCCTTCATGTCTGTGCCTTCTTCACCCTCCTTCAGGCCCACTATTTTTATGTTGTTTCGCCTACCATAATTTTCCAACATATCAATTTTCTGAGATAACAACTCTTGTGTCTCTTTAATTTTTTTGTCACTTTCTTCCAATTTTCCTTTTAAGTCATTCACTTCCATTTCTACAGCTGTTTCCCACTTTTCCACACTCTCTACTCTTTTCCCTATTTCTGTCATGACCAATTCTACTTTGCATTTTTTCTTCTGTTCTTTTCATTTTCCTTTTAATTCCATTAAACTCTAATGACCACCATTCTTTTAATGACCTCATTTGTTCTTCAAAAAAGACTTTATCTACATTCTGTTCATCAGTTTTACCTTTTATTTCTCTTTGTCCATCAGTTTTACCTTCTATTTCTCTGTGAAGATCTTGGTCTTCTTCTTCCTCTTCTTCTGTGTCTATATCTGTGTTTGTGTCCTTCTCTTCTTTGTATGTGTCTCTTCTTTTTTCCTGATGAGCTGCTTGTATCTCTTTGTTGGGCCTCTTGTTGCTGGGCCTCTTGTTGCTGGTCTTCCCCTCCTGGGCTGCTCATCTGCTGTGCTTCCTGACGTTGGTCTTCTTGTTGGTCATCCCTCCGTCTAGCTCTCATGTCTGTTTCATCGCTCCCTCTTCTGCTGTCTTCTTCGTCCTCCAGCTGAGAGCCCTGGTGTCAGGCGTCCCTCAGCTGTTCGCTCTGTGACAGCCTGCTCCTCTGCTGAGCCCCCCTCCCGCCGGTGTCCTCTTTCTCCTTTGATTGCACACTGCGCACTTTTGTTTGGGTCCAAGAGTCAATTTTGGAGGGTTGCAACTCCGCAGGGCAGGCACTGACCTCGAGGGTCGGGCGCTCCTCGCCACCACAGCGTCCTGTTCCTTCGTGCAGGTAAGACCTTCCTCTTTCTTCTCTGGCGACTTTTCTACTTTTTTTCCAGTTGTTTTTACTTTCTCGTTCTTGGGAGCCATCTTCTTTCTCTTCTCTGTATCTTTATCTTCTATTTCTTATATTCTATTTTTGTTACGCTTTGCTTTTTCCTAACATTTTTCCTATTTTCCTGGAGAGGGCTGGTTTTCCTGACCAGCCACTACTCCATCACGTGACTCCTCCAAATTAAAATGATCTTTAGATCCAAAGATCTTTTTAATTGGTGATGTTAGCAAAATGGGTTTGTTATATAAATTAGATCAATTTCAAATGGCGTTTTTGAGATTAGCTTTAGCAGTGACAAGAAAATGTACATTTCATGGAAAGATCAAATGGATCTTAATTTATAAAGATGCCATTTGGAAATAAGATCATGTTTTACAATGGAGAAGATAACATAATCTAAGGGATAAATATTATGTATTTAAAAGGATTTGGAACCCATTACAACTGATTATTGTAATTTGAAAATTTAAGGCTAGTTCTGAGTAAATGAATGGTGTTTGCTGTTTTTTTTTCTATTCTTTCCCTTTTTAGGGGGGGTAGAGGGTCTAGAGGTAGGATAGAGGGAGGGGGTCATTTTAGGGTTGGAGGGAGGCTTGGGTTTTCTTTTTGGTAGGATTTTCTGTTGTTCTTCTTTAGTTTATATTTCTGTAACCATGTTTAAATTTTGACAAATTCTGATTTAGGAGCTTGCTTTGTATGAACGTTGTCGATTTCCAACATTGCAATAGGGAACGACACTTCCAAAGCACTACAAGGCGTTTGGTCCATCGATACAAAAAGTGCTGTGGATACACTTTTCTTTCTGTGGGCTAACGTGCTGGAAGGAGCAGAGGTCTTTGTGCAAATTTCCCTAAAACAATGTTAAGATTGATTCATAGTTTGATGCTTTGATTGACAGGTCTTTGGGCTTCTACAAATTGTGAATGTTCTTTCAGATTTCTATTCCTGGAGTCCCTGGTTGGTGCTGGACTGTTAACTCTGCTGCACTAACAAATGTGGCCAGCCACGCTGGTGTGAGACCGTGACCAAACTTATTCTGTCCCCTCCAAAGTGAAAGAGTTTTCCCCCAAGAAAGCCAATCATCAGATCCCCACAAACGTCTTTGTTGAGATCATTTTAATGCATAATTGCACCTCTGTTCCTTCCCGCACATCACCCCACAAAAACAACCCCCCAACACACACACAAATAGACAAACACACAGACATAAACACACAAACACACTCTCTTACACAGACACACACACACACACCCCCCTCCACCGAAAGAACCATATAACAATTACAGCGCAGAAACAGGCCAACTTGGCCTTTCTAGTCTATGCCAAACACTTTCTCCCACCTAACCCCACTGACCTATACTTAACCCATAACCCTCCATTCCTTTCCCATCCATATACATTTCCAACTTCTCCTCAAATGCTAATATTGAGCCTGCCTCCACCACTTCATCTGGAAGCTCATTCCGTACACCCACCTCTTCTCTGAGTAAAGAAGTCCCCCCTAAACTTTTGCCCCTGAACTCTCAACTCATGTCCTCTCATTTATATCTCCCCCTTTCTTAAAGTTAAAAGCCTCTCCACATCAACTCTATCTATACCCCTAATAAGTACAATCTGAAGTACAATCCCTCTTTGGTTCTCCCAGCAAAGATCACTTGCCGTGTAGATTCTGGAGTGGGCTTGTTGCGCCCCTGAGTACTCCTCTCCCACACACTGTTTGCCATCTCGTTCCCAATGGACGTCAATACGAGAGTTAGCTCCAAGGGCCAGTCATCAAGGTCCAGGGATCGGACTCGTGAAAGGTGGGTGCCAAGGTTGCGGTGAATTCCAGAGCACTCAATACAGATGAGTGCCCCTAGGTTTAGACTTGCCCAGGTGGGATCTAGGAAGGTGGAAACAAAATGTCACATTGCAGAAAACACAGATAAAACATTCAAAATGGTGGAAATCCATAAATGCCTGGACAGCTGTTATGGGACAGTGTAGACTGCTGGGCCCATCTCCCAAGCCTCCATTTTCCCCCTCCGCCCCTTATCAAGTGGCTCGGATCACAGGCTGGTAGAAGATTGGAGGCTTCAGGCAGGCAAGATCAGGAATGGTCTGATTTCCCTGTCATCATTGGTGAGGGGTTAGACCTAACACAAAAACATTTTGTTTCTGCCCAGCACATTTTCTGGTCCATGCTCCATCTAAAGTGGTCAAAAGCTTCCTGAATGGTTGTTCAGGAATGATGTTAATGCTCATTTGTCACTAGACACTGAGTACAATGAGCAAAATTCTTAGAACTATAGAACCATAGAACATTACAACACTGAAAACAGGCCCTTCGGCCCTTCTAGTCTGTGCCAAACTATTATTCTGCCTAGTCCCACTGACCTGCACCCAGTCCACAACCATCCATACTCCTCCCATCCACATACCTGTCCAAATTTATCTTAACTGCGAACGTTGAGTCCACAGCAGTACATTCAGCAATGTATTGAGCAAGTGTTGGAATACAGGGAAACCAGAGTTGTATGTTGTAAGAAGGGAGGATCTACTCGGAGCTCACAGAATTTCCCCACGGTTCTCCGGCACCACGTTGGATTTTAAAAAAGTTGGAATAAAGGAGGTGCAGAAGGACTTGGGAATCGCAAAAGCCTGGTTTGCAGGTGCAGCAGGATAGCGAGGAGGCAAATGGAACATTGGTCGTCATTGCGAGAGGGATTGAGTTAAGGAGTAGGGAGGTTCTGCTACAACTGTACAAGGTCCTGGTGAGGCCACATCTAGAGAACTGTATGCAATTCTGGTCTCCTTACTTGAGGAAGGATGGACTGGGTTTGGAGGTGATGCAGAGGGGGTTCACCAGGTGGATTCCAGAGATGAGGGGGTTGGCCTATGAGGAGAGATTGAGTCGTCTGGGACTGGACTCGCTGGAATTTGGAAGAATGAGAGGGGATCTTGTAGAAATGTATAAAATTATGAAAGGCAAAGATAAGATAGAGGCAGGTAAGTTGTTCCCATTGGTGGGGGAGACCATAATGAGGGGACATGGCCTCAAGATCCAGGGGAGTAGGTTTAGGACGGAGATGAAGAGGAACTTCTTTTCCCGGAGGGGGGGTGAATCTGTGGAACTCGCTGCCCATTGAAGCAGTGGAGGTGGCCTCAGTAAATATATTTAAGACCATGTTGGATAGATTTTTACATAGTTGAGAAATTAAGGGATATGGAGAAGGCAGGTGGGTGGAGGTGAGCCCATCATCAGATCAACCATGATTACATTGAACGGTGGAGCAGGCTCGACGGGCTGAATGGATGACTCCTGCTCATATTTCTAATGTTCTTATATTGTTTCGTGTAACCATAAATTGGGTGGTTTCATGAGAAAACCAAGCAGAGTCAGCGGGAGACACAAGAAACTGCAGATGCTATAATCTGGAGCACAAAATAAGCTGCTGGTGCCAAAGGTGGGCGTGGAGGGGGGGTGTGCATGCGGTGGTTGTGGGGAGTTCTGGTTTGAGATGCTGCTTCACTCAGCGAGTGCTTCCACCAGTGAGCAATGAGAGGCTGGAGGAACTCAGCAGGTCAGGCAGCATCCACAGAGAAAAACAGGCATTCAACGGTTCCGGCTGGGATGCTTCCATGAGACGAATGTGGGGAAGGGAGTTATCAAGTATATAAAGAGTGGGGGGAGAAAGAGGGGTGGCTGCAGAGGGGCAGCGTTAGAGGATAGGACAGAAGAAGGTGGGAGAGGGAGAGAGAGAGAGATAGGAATGGGAGGAAACCACTGGGGGAGGGGAAAAGGTTAGAGACAAAGGTGAGAAGAGGAGCAGGTAAAAGAGAGATGCTCTCAAGAATGATTCAGGAATTAGTCCAGTATCCGTGGCCTGTCTCAAAACATCCATGTACATTGGAAACAACAAATCATGAAATTCCTTATAAAATTCCACCGTAAATCTATCTTCGCCAGGTGATTTACCCGTCGGCATTGCTTGTAATGCCTCTTTCAATACAAACTCTGTGAATGAATTATCTAACAATCTTACATCTTGCTCTTCCGGTTATACCAAAGATAGAGATCCATTGAAAGTTGGTTCTTATAGGCCTATATCTTTACTTAATGTAGATTATAAGATTGTAGCAAAAGTTTTGGCGAATAGATTAGCTAATTTTTTACCGAAATTAGTACATGGACACCAAACAGGGTTTATTAAGAATAGATATTCAGTTGATAATATTACTAAATTAATTACAATAATCAATGCATCCAGACGGAAAGTTAATCAACCAATGATATTAGCATTGGATGCTGAGAAAGCTTTTGATCATGTAGAGTGGAAATTTTTATTTAAAATGTTAGAAAGATTTAAGTTTGGGCCATTTTTTATAGGTTGGATTAAGGCATTATATAAGAATCCTTCCACACAGGTGGTGACAAATGGTCAGATTTCTCAAGCATTTAATTTGTGTAGATCAACTAGACAGGGTTTCCATTGTCACCAGCCTTGTTTGCATTAGTAATAGAACCTTTAGCTCAAGTGATTAGACAGAATATGACAATTCAAGGTATTACAACTGGACAACATGACTATAAAATTAACTTATTTGCAGATGACGTATTGATACATTTATTTAAACCGAAGAGTTCATTACGACCTTTACAAGAATTATTGGAATATTATAGGTCAATGTCAGGATATAAAGTAAATTGGGAGAAAAGTGAGATATTACCAATATCCGAAGAAGATTATTCACATTGTAAGCATATTACTAATTTTAAATGGTCTGAGAAGATTAAGTATTTAGGGGTATTTATTGATAAGGACTTTAAGAATTTGTATAGTTTAAATTATTTACCTTTAAAAAGAATTAAATCTGATTTGAATTGATGGAAAGATTTACCATTGATGTTAATTGGCTGAGTTAAAATGAATATCTATCCATGTATTCAGTATTTGTTTTAATCAATTCCATGTTTGGTACCGGGGAAATTTTTTAAAGAATTGAATAAGGCGGTACTTTTTTTTAATGGAAAGGTAAATTATCAAGAGTATCGATGCAAAAGTTGACGTGGTCTTAGGATTTGGGCGGTCTTCAATTACCACATTTTCAAAATTATTATCAGGAAGCACAATTGAAGTTTATTAGAAGATTGTTTGATATTAATCAACCACCAATGTGGGCATACGTGGAGATGGATCAGATACATGAAAAGTCATTACATAATTTTATATATAAGTGGAAGTTATTGCTTTTGCAAACATATAAAGTACCAGTCTTAATTTATTTAAAATATGGAACAAGTGGAATCAGTCTATAGGTTTGAAAGAAATATGTTCAATTAAAACTCTGCTATATCAAAATCAATTGATTCCCTTCTCAATGCATAACTCTTATTTGAAGGAGTGGGAGTTAAAAGGTTTGGTATTAATTGAAGATTGTTTTGAGGCAGGTTTATTTCTTTCATTTGATAGACTTAGGGAGAAGTTTGGAACATCACAAAACGCATTATTTGCTTATTATCAAATACGGAACTTTTTAATTAATGTTTGGTTGAGACTTGATATTATCAAGGCAATCGAAGTTTGAAATGTTGCTTATGGATAAGGGAAAGAAAGGGTTTGTTTCAGAGATCTATTTGTTATTACAATCAAAAATGAAGGAGTCTGGAGTGTTGAGAGTAAGAGATAAAATGGGAACAGGAGTTAGCAATGTTTATCCCTCATGGTCTGATTTATGTCTACAAAGTGTTACAAAATTAGTTAATGTATGTTATAGTTTAATGAATTATAACTTTTTATATGTTATATTTAACTCTGGAAAAGTTAAAGAGGTATGGTTTTAGGGATTCTGATTTGTGCTTTAGATGTGGAGATCAGGTAGGTACTTTTATACATTCTGTGTGGGAATGCTCAAAAATTAAACCTTTTTTGGGAAAAGATTATTACATTTTTACGAGATTTATTTCAAATAGATTTGTTTATGGATCCATGGCTGTGCCTATCAGGATATATGAATCCATTAACAACAAGTTTAGATAAATTTCGTGTTGCATTTATTCATTTAAGTTTGGCAGTAGCTAGGAAATGTATAGAGGTAACTTGGAAAAATGATGTAGACCTAAGTATACAGAGGTGATATAATGAAATTCAATCATGTTTGTATTTAGAGAAAATTACATATAATTTGAGGAATAATTATTCTTTTTTTGAAAATATTTGAAATATATGAAGCTAAATTTTAAGTAATTATTTTTATTTGCATTGTAATTCAACCCATGCTACATATTCATATTTTGTAATAACCTTCTTTCTGTATGTTAAGCTTTGGGGAGAGGGAGGGATAGTAAGGGGTGGGGGGGGGATAGGTTGTGGGAGGGAGGGGGTAAGGGGAATAAGGGTTTTTTTCATATATGTTTTGATATAATATATTTCTTTTGTATTCTTTTTTAAAATTTAAAATAAATTTTACAAAAAAAGAGGTGGAAAAAGATAGAAACCATAGAACACTACAGGATGGGAAACAGGCCATTTGGCCCTTCTAGTCTGTGCCATAACATTATTCCTCTAGTCCCACTGACTGTCACCCATTCTATACCCTTAAAACATAATGCTTAAAACTTAAGCATTTACCATGGCAGCTCGTTCCACACTCCCACCACTCTCTGAGTGAAGAGCTTCCCCCTAGTGTCCCCCCCAAACTTTTCCCCTTCACCCTAAAACCATGTCCTCTCATATTTATCTCTCCCAATCTAAGTGGAAAGAGCCTACTCACATTTACTCTGTCTATACCCCTTATAATTTTGTAAACCTCTATCAAATCTCCCCTCATTCTTCTATGCTCCAAGAAATAAAGTCCTAACCTGTTTAATCTTTCCCTGTAACTGAACTCCTGAAAACTTGGCAATATGCTAGTAAATCTTCTCTGCACTCTTTCAATCCTACTGATATCATTCCTGTGGTTTGGCACACAGTGCTCCAAATTTGGCGTCACCAATGTCTTATAACCATATAACTGTTTACAGCACGGAAACAGGCCATGTCGGCCCTTCTAGTCCACATCGGTTCACTTGAACAACTCCACTAGCTCCCCACTCCCCTTCTCCACCCATAACTCTCTAACCCCTTCACCTCCATGTACACATCCAACCTTCTCTTAAATGACAGAAGGGACCCTGCCGCAACTATCTCTTTTGGAAGATCATTCCATTCTGCCACCACTCACTGAGTGAAAAAGCCACCTCTAATATTTCTCCTAAAGTGTTGCCCCCTTACCCTTAAATCATGGCCTCTTGTTCCAACCTCCCCTGCCCTTAGGGGAAAGAGTCTGTTTATGTCTAGTCTGTCTATCTATTCTTTTCATAATTTTAAATACGTCCATCAAGTCCCCTCTCAGTTGTCTACGTTCCCAGTCTCCTTAATCTCTCCCTGTAAGCCAGGCAACATCCTTGTAAATCTTTACTGCACCTGTTCCACCTTTGTAGAGCTCGTCGAAAGAACCAAAGACTTGTTGATCCAAACCAAGGCTTTTATTAGCAAAAGACTGGAGCTCTTCACAGGTGGCCGACCAGTCCGGAATGATCCGACCTGGCTAGGGACACAACCCTTTAAGGTCCAGACAATAGGAGTGGCTTAGCTCTCAGCCAATCGCTGTAAGCACAGTCTAGATACAGTAACTATATACACTATGTACATTGGTGATAGACCTGTACTATCACATTCACCCCTTCTTGGAGAATTGACCCTGGGAAAAAAAACAAAAACGAGGGAGAGAATGAAAGGAAGGGGTAGGTCAAGGACTGTAGCGGTCAGGGGGTCTGACCATCCGGCGTGACCGCCGTGGTGCCGGGATTGGGGTCACTGGAGTGGTGTTGCCAGCGGGCTCGTCGGGTGCGACTGCTCCGTCGCTCAATTCCCCAGTCGTTTTGTCGGCAGGGTGGCCCAGGTCATTGGGGTGCTGTTGGTCCTTCTGTTGCGGCACGGGGCCTGGAGAAGGAGTTGGGGGTTTTGCTGGGTCTACCGCGTCCTGAGCTAGGTCCCGCACCGAAACAGTGTCCTCCCGCCCATCTGGGAACTCCACGTATGCGTAATGTGGGTTCGCGTGGAGTAGTCACTCGGTCGACCAAGGGGTCGTTCTTTGAGTGCTGGACGTGGCGTCGCAAAAGGACGGGGCCAGGGACGGTGAGCCATGCCGGTACAGTGGTTCCCGATTCGGATTTCCTCGGGAAAAGGAACATCCTTTCGTGGGGGGTGGCATTTGTTGCAGTACATAGGAGGGAACGGATGGAGTGTAAAGCACTAGTGAGAACCTCCTGCCAGTGAGAGGTGGGGAGACCTTTAGACCGGAGAGCCAGTGTAACCGCTCTCCATATGGTGGCATTCTCCCTCTCGACCTGGCCATTACCGCGTGGGTTATAGCTCGTGGTCCTGCTTGAAGCAATACCACACTCCAGAAGGTACTGTTGCAGCTCTGCACTCATGAATGAGGACCCCCTATCACTGTGGATAGAATTGGGGTACCCGAAGATAGTGAAAATATTGTGAAGGGCCTGTATCACTGAGGTGGCAGTGGTGTCTGGGCAGGCTACAGCAAATGGGAAGCGGGAATACTCGTCGATGGCTGTAAGGATGTAGGTATTACGGTTGGTCGACGGTAGGGGCCCCTTAAAGTCTACACTAAGACGCTCGAAGGGGCGGGTGGCTTTGATAACGTGGGAGTTATCCGGACGGAAGAAGTGGGGCTTGCATTCAGCGCACACCGAACAGGCTCGGGTCATGGAGCGGATCTCCTCGACTGTGTAGGGTAAGTTGCGCGCCTTGACAAAGTGAGCAAACCTAGTGACCCCTGGATGACAGAGCGCCTCATGGAGTTTCCGTAGTCTGTCCATCTGTATGCTGGCGCACGTCCCCTGGAGAGCACATCAGGCGGGTCGTTGAGCTTACCAGGCCGGTACAGGATGTCATAGTTAAAGGTGGAGAGTTCGATTCTCCATCTGGCGATTTTGTCGTTTTTTATCTTACCACGCTGGGTGTTGCTGAACATGAAGGAGACCGCGTATTGATCAGTCAACAGTGTAAAGCGCCTCCCAGCGAGGTAATGTCTCCAACGACGCACCGCTTCAACTATGGCCTGGGCCTCCTTCTCGATCGAGGAGTGTCTACTCTCCGGACCCTGGAGGGTTCTGGAGAAGAAGGCTACAGGCCGACCGGCCTGGTTCAAGGTGGCTGCCAGGGCGAAGTCGGATGCATCGCTCTCGACTTGAAACAGGACAGACTCATCGATCGCGTGCAGCGTCGCAGCAGCGATGTCAGATTTGATTCGATCGAAAGCCGCTGTGGCTTCGGTCGAGAGGGGAAAAGAGGTGGTCTTATCCTGGATGTTCTCGTAGACTCTCAAGGACACCATAGACAGCAATGCTGTTAGACGCTGGTTATCCTCCTCTACCTGAATGAATCTCAGGAAGTTTTCAAAGTTCAGCAGCCAGAAGTTAAAGGCTTTGAAGGCTGTAGCTGACTGTGGGTCGATATCAAGTTTTTCTGGCCGAGTTAAACGCTCCATCCCTTTCAAAAAAAATTCTTTCGCTAAAAAAATTGTAGAGCTCGTCGAAAGAACCAAAGACTTGTTGATCCAAACCAAGGCTTTTATTAGCAAAAGACCGGAGCTCTTCACAGGTGGCCGACCAGTCCGGAATGATCCGACCTGGCGAGGGACACAACCCTTTAAGGCCCAGACAATAGGAGTGGCTTAGCTCTCAGCCAATCGCTGTAAGCACAGTCTAGATACAGTAACTATATACACTATGTACATTGGTGATAGACCTGTACTATCACAACCTTATCTATATTCTTTCTATAATTTGGAGACCAGGGGGGCGTGGCAAGATGGCGTAGAGTCTAGACGTGCAATCTCGACCTCTCTGGCCAGACTTTTAAATACGTGTTTTTTAACCCTTTGTTTTCAAGTTTAAACTTTTAAAATTTTAGTTTAAAGTATTAAGGAATTATTATGGCCACTAATGGTAAAAAGACTAAACCTCAAGTTCATAAGAAGTTACATTTTCGAAGTGCTTGAGATTTGGGGCCTAGACGACTTGATACAGCCCCAGGCTCAATCTCTTCATTGTCTAAACCCCAAAGACTGCCTGTGGGGGCTGAAAAAAAACCTATTACTCACTAAATGTAGGATGGCGCTGGAATTACCCGTTCTCCGGAAGAAGGTGTGTGTTCCCAAGAAGTGGACCCCGATTTGGAAAGCCTTTCGATTTCAATGGAGGGAGCACACAGGAAGACGACTCCATTGTTGGAAATGCATCAGGTAGCACTTCAATCTGAAGAAATCGTTTTTCTTTGTGAATTGATGAAAAAACGAAATGCGGGGGGAGTCCAGCGGCGACTCCCTGAGGAAGTCGGAGTGCCGTCACTGGGAGTCCAGACCCGCAGTAAAATTTTTAAAATGCCTTCTGTTGAGTTGCAGCAGGAGCTGCAGTTACCTTGTTCTGCCACTATCAGAGAGAGCAGAGCTGAGCTTTACTGAATCACAGTGTGTGTAATTAAATTAAGTTATTCAAGCTGTTATAAAACCTTTGTTGACATCTCAAATGAATGAAATGGCTCAAATGAATGCTGGTATAAGTTCAGAATTAAATATGGTTAAGACACATGTGGAATCATCTTATGAAGAATGAAAAAAATTTCAGACTGCTTTTTTGGACTGTAAACAACAAGTGACTTCTAACACAGAAAAAGTGTTGAAGGTGGAAAAATCAATCATAGAATTAGGAGAACGTGAGAAGGAGCAAGAAAGAAAAATAGATTACTTGGAGAATCAAAGCAGAAGGAATAATGTGAAAATTGTGGTTTGCCAGAAGGTATAGAAGGACAAGATCCTCTTTGTTTCTTCAAAGACTGGATTCCGCAAATATTAGGGCAAGAATTTTTCTCTGGGGTATTGGTACTGGAAAGAACACCTTCAGCTGGTCAACCACCGAGGCAGGTAATAATTCGATATTTGAGTTATTTGGACAGAGAAGCAATACTTCGACTTGCAGTACAAAATGCGAGACAACGACAAACCCCATTATTGATTCAGAGTAGCAGAGTCTTTTTTTTATCCTGATTTGAATCAAGAGGCCATTCAACGTTGACGCCGATTCAATCCAGTTAAAGAAGTTTTGTGGCGTAAAGGTTATAAGTCTACTTTTTGTTACCCTGCAGTGTTGAAGGTGTTTTATTGAGACTACCAATTCGGTTTTTTGAAACTGATCGTTAAGCAATGATTTTTGCTGATTCATTGCCAGATATAAGAGGACAAAGACGTAGTCCACCATTGTCTCCTAAAGAAAAATCTGGTTGTACTGGAAACGGAAGAAATGGCAGAAATGGGAAAAACGGGAATGGAAAGAGTCCAACTCCTTCTGAAATGGGATCTTCGAGATTGGAATCTTTTGGATGAAAAGAAGAATTTTCTTATTCTATTTTTTTTGTTATTATGATATTTTGATGTTATTGATTGTTTGGCTGGGGAGGGGGAGATTTGCTCTAAGTTCTTTACTAGTCATCAGCCACTGGTGGGTGACCCACACCCAATTTTTGCTTAGGGGATTACTACCTTTTGGTAGTTTTTTTTTGGGGGGGGGATTTTCTTTTTGTTTCTTTATTATTTTTAGTTTTTTTAGTTTTTAATTTGTGATTTTTTTTCTATTGGAGGGCCTATATACATTGATTTGAGTTTTTATATAAAGATATTATTGGTATTTAGTAATAATAGTAGATATGTCAAAGTTGAGGTTTGCTACTTTTAATGTTCGAGGATTAAATAGTCAAATTAAACATAAGCAAATCTTGGCGTATATTAAGAAAATGAAAATTGATATTGCCTATTTACAAGAAACACATTTGAATGTGAAGGAAAGCATGAAATTAAAAAGGGACTGGGTTGGGCATGTATATTCTTCTTCATTTGATTCTAGAGCTAAAGGTGTAGCAATTTTGATACATAAAAATTTATCTTTTGAATTACAATCAATGGAGGAAAAGGCAGGATGTATTCTTAAATTGAATTGTAAGATTTTTAGTGAATTTTGGACTTTACTTAATATTTATGCCCCAAATGCAGATGATGAAATATTTATTTCAGATGCATTTTTATGTTTGGGCCAGGCTAATGATAATATTTTAGTTGGTGGTGACTTTAATTGTGTTTTGGAACCTTTATTAGATAAGTCTCTGAAGAAAGTTAAAAAATCCAAGATGGCAATTCAGGTCCAAGCGTTGATGAAAGATCTTAATTTAGTAGATATTTGGAGACATCTTAATCCGACAGAGAAAGATTTTTCCTTTTATTCATCTAGACATGAATCGTTTTCAAGGATTGACTTCTTTTTAGTATCGGCACATTTACAAGGGAAAATACAATAAGCAGAATATAAAATTAGGGTGATTTCAGATCATTCTCTGTAATATTTTACATATGAAACATCTGAGAACATTCAAATAGCTTATCGTTGATTTGATACAATGTTGTTAAAAAATATGGAATTTATTAATTTTTCTTAAAAAACAAAAATTTTTTTTGAAAGAAAATTCTAACTCTGTTCAAAGTAAGTTTGTATTATGGGATGCTATGAAAGCCTATTTGAGAGGACAAATAATTAGTTATACTTCTAAAATAAAAAAAAAGAATTGATTAAATCAGAGTCTTGAATTAGAGAAACAGATCGATGAGTTAGAAAAGGAATTTCAGAAAGATGCTACAGAAGATCAGAAAATAGAATTATCTAGGTTGAAATTGAAATATAATACTTTGCAATCTTATCAATTTGAATGTGTGATTAATGGGACTAAACAACGGTATTACGAATGGGGAGAGAATTGGTTTGGGAATTAAAGAAAGAACAGATATCGTGGACTATTAATGCTGTTAGATGGAATTCTCTTATTACTTATAAACCTCGTGAGATTAATGATGAATTTTATAAAAAGTTATATACATCTGAAGGAAAACAGGAAACTGGATTGATTGATCTTTTTTTAATCACAGTTGAATTTACCGATATTAGAGGATGGAGATATACAGGAGTTAGAAGAACCATTTACTGATTCGGAAATTAAAATAGCTATGCTGGAAATGCCAAACGGTAAATTGCCTGGTGATGATGGATTTTCGGTTGAATTTTATAAAATTTTTTATGATGATTTATCTACAGTGTTTGTGGATGTATTACGACAAGTTGGAGAACATTATGAATTAGCTGAGTCTTGTTCTAGTGCTTTAATTACAGTAATTCCTAAAAAAGATAGAAATCCTTTGAAAATATCTTCATATAGACCAATTTCATTGTTAAATGTAGATTATAAAATAATAGCTAAAATATTAGTGAATAGATTGGCTAAATTTTTACCAAAGTTGATTCATATTGATCAAACAGGTTTTATAAAGAATAGATATGCTTCAGATAACATTTTGTGTGTGATTAGTTTGATTAATAGATTTCGACAATCTTTAGATCAACCGATGATGATATCCTTAGATGCAGAAAAAGCATTTGATAGAGTTGAATGGAATTTTTTGTTTAAAGTTTTGGAGAAATTTAAGTTTGGTCCTTCTTTTATTGGTTGGATTAGGGATCTATGTAGTAAACTGGTAGCTAGAGTATTGATGAATGGTTTGATTTCAGAATCTTTTAAGTTAACTCGATCAACTCGTCAAGGTTGTCCTTTATCACCAGCTTTGTTTGCGGTAGTGATTGAACATTTAGCACAGTTGATAAGACAAAATACACAGATACAAGGTATGAAAGTTTTAGATGAGGAGTATAAAATTAATTTACTTGCTGATGATGTATTGGTGTATTTAACAAACCCAGCTCAGTCACTTTTGCATTTGAAGGAATGTTTAATACAATATGGATGTCTTTCTGAATATAAAGTTAATTGTGAAAAAAGTGAAATATTACCGGTAAGTAAAGGAGATTATTCAGTTTATAAGAATATTATTAATTTGAAGTGGACTGATCGAATTAAATATCTGGGTATAATTTTGAATGTTAATTATCAATCTTTATATAAATTAAATTATGCTCCGTTAATGAAATAAATTAAAACTGATTTGATTAAATGGAAAGATTTACCTATTAAGTTAATGGGAAGGATAAATACAGCTCCTATACTCTATAGTATGATTTATGAAGGCTAGCATATCATATGCCTTCTTAACCACCCTGTCTACATGGGAATCCACCTTCAGTGAACTCTGTACCATAAACCACAGGTCCCTCTGCTCCTCTGCATACCTCAATGCACTCCCCTTAACTGCATATTTTTAACGAAATGTAGCACCTCGCACTTGTCTGCATTGAATTTCATCTGCCATCTTTCAGCCCACTCTTCCAAACAAACCAAATCATTCTGTAATACAAGAAAACCTTTCTCACTATCCACCACTCCCCCTATTTTCAAATCATCTGCATATTTGCTTACCCAGTTAACCACACCCTCCTCTGAATCATTAATATAAATGATAAACAAGGGACCCAGCGCCGATCCCTGAGGCACCCCGCTTGTCTCAGGCTTCTAACCTGACATCCAGTTGTCCATCATGTTCTCTGCTGTCTATCTCCCAGTCACCTCTGAACCCATGTCACTAATCCCTAGTGACTGAACCTTCCATGCAGAACCTTATCAAAAGCCTTACTAAAATCCAAATAGATCACATCCACTGCTCTACCTTCATCCACCTTTTTTGTCACTTCCTCAAAAAAACTCAGCAAGGTTCGTCAAACATGACTTTCCTTTTACAAACCCATGCTGGGTGCCCCTAATCAATCCCTGCCCATCCAGATATGTGTATATACTATCTTGAAGAATACCCTCCATAACCTTCCCCACCACTGAAGTCAAACTCATTGGCAGATAATTACTTGGCCTACACCTAATGCCTTTTTTAAACAACAGAACTACATTCACAACCCTCCAATCCTGAGGTACCACCCCATCCTCCAGTGATCTTTGAAAAATCACTGTCAGTGATCCCGCTATTTGCTCCCTGACCATCCCAACTACTGTATCAGCACTTTGATTTATGAAGGCCAAGACGTCAAAAGCTTTCTTTACAACCCTATCCACCTGTGACACCACTTTCAGGGAATTATGTATCTGTATTCCCAGATCCCTCTGTTCTTCCGCATTCATTAGTGCCCGACCATTCACCGTGTACGTCCTTTCTTGGTTAGTCCTTCCAAAATGCAACACCTCACACTTGTCTGCATAGAGGAAAGGGTTACCGCATATATGTGTGTAATAGTCAATATCATGTAAAAGTCTACCCCTCCCCCACTACTTTTTGACTTACCACCCGGTTGAGACTTGCTCCCCACCCATCTGAGTTCCCAATGCTCTGACTGCTGTCTCTCACCTAGGTCCCCAGCCATCCAGCCATCCGAGGCCCTGACGCCCGAACGCAGGGTCCCTCTAAGGCTCTGGCTGCCCGCCCACCACAGCTCATGATGCCTCAAACAACACAGGTACTTACTGCGGTCAAAAGTAGCATGCTTATACCAATCAAAATAGAGGAGGAAATAGATCCAGCAGGGAGGTATGTAATGATAAAGTGTCAGATATACTCAGAACTCTGGAATTTGCTCAATGTATATGCACCTAATGAAGAGGATCATAAGTTTATGCAAGGTATCTTTTTGAAGATTGCAGATACGCAGGGTATAGGAGGGGACTTTAACCTTAATTTGGACTCAAAGATGGATAAAAATGGAAAAAAGACTAGCAGAAAGAACAAAGTAACCAAATTTATGGTTAAATCGATGCAGGAAATGCAACCTTTGGATATATGGAGGAGACAACACCCAAAGGAGAAGGAATACTCATATTATTCGAGTAGACATAAAACATTCTCAAGGATTGACCTGTTCCTGTTGTCAGCCAACATCCAAGGGAGAGTTAGGAAAATGGAATATAAAGCTAGATTGTTATCGGATCACTCACCCCTGTTATTAGCAATAGAGCTGGAGGACATCCCACCAAGAATGTATAGATGGAGATTAAACTCCATGCTACTTAAAAGACAGGATTTTAGAGAATTAATTGAGCGCCAAATTAAAATGTACTTTGAAATAAATACGGAATCAGTGAAAGATAAATTTATATTATGAGATGCAATGAAAGCTTTCATCAGCGGGCAGATAATAAGTTATGTAACTAAGATGAAGAAGGACTACAATCGGTAAATAGAACAGCTGGAAAGGGAAATAGTAAGTACAGAAAAAGAAATAGCAACAAGGGAAGATACAACAAAAATAAGAGAATTGGCAGACAAAAAAATAAAATATGAAACACTACAAACGTACAAGGTGGAGAAGAACATAATGAAGACAAAGCAGAAGTATTATGAGCTAGGAGAAAAAAACACACAAAATACTATCTTGGCAGCTTAAAACAGAACAAACTAAATGAACGGTATTGGCATCAAGGAAAAGGACAAAGAAATTACATATAACCCAACAGAGATCAATGAAAACTTCAAGAATTCTATGAGCAATTATATCGAACTGAGAACGAAGGGAAAGAAGACAAAATAGATGAGTTTCTAGCTAAAATTGAACTACTGAAATTGCAAGAAGAGGAGCAAAATAAATTAATAAAACCATTTGAAATAGAGGAAATACAGGATATATTAAATAAAAAACTACCGAACAATAAAACACCGGGAGAGGATGGACTTCCAATAGAATTCTATAAAACATTTAAAGATTTATTAATTACTCCTCTCCTGGAAGTAATGAACCAGACTGAAGAAACACAAAACATGCCAGAGTCATGTAAAACAGCAATAATTACAGTAATACCAAAGATGGGGCAAGATCCACTAACACCAGCATCGTATAGACCAATATCTCTACTTAACTCAGATTATAAGATAATAGCTAAACTATTAGCAAACAGATTGGCCAACTGTATACCAAAAATAATGAAACTAGATCAAACTGGATTTATTAAGAAAAGACGAACAATGGACAATATCTAAAAGTTCATTAACTTAATCCATGCAGTACAGGGAAATAAGACGCCAACAGAGGCGGTTGCTTTAGACGCAAAGAAAGCCTTTGATAGAGTAGAATGGAATTATTTATTCAAAGTACTACAGAGGTTCAACCTACCAGAGAAATATATTAATTGGATTAAAGCATTATATAAGGGACCATTGGCAAAGGTGACAGTAAATGGATATATATCAAACCAATTTAAATTAAGCAGGTCAACTAGGCATGGATGTCCACTATCTCCCCCACTGTTCGCGTTAGCTATAGATCCCTTGGCAGAACTGATAAGAACAGAAAATAAAATAAAAGGGATAAAAATAAAAGAGAAGGAATATAAAATCAGTCTATTTGCAGATTACGTCATAGTATACTTAACAGAACCAGAATTATCAATAAAAGAATTACATAAGAAATTGAAAGAATATGGAGAAGTATTGGGGTACAAGATCAACGCAAATAAAAGTGAAGCGATGCCAATGAATAATGTGGATTTCACAAAGTTTAAGAAAGAATCACCATTTAAATGGCAAACACAAGCAAATCGATACCTAGGTATTTGACTAGATAATAACCTAGGCCATCTATACAAATTAAATTATCAGCCATTAATGAATAAATTATAAGATGACTTAGAACATTGGAAAGATTTACCACTAACACTGATAGAAGGGTAAATTGCATTAAAATGAATATCTTCCCAAGGATACAATACCTATTTCAATCGTTACCAATTCCCTTAGCAGAGAAATTCTTTAAGGAGCTAAAGAAAATAATAAGGAAATTCTTATGGAAAGGGGGGAAACCAAGGATAGCGCTAGATAAATTAACAGAATGGTACAACAAGGGGGCTTACAGCTACCAAACTTTAAGAATTATAATAGAGCAGCATAATTAAGATACCTATCAGATTTTTATCAAACAAGGGAAAAACCAGATTGGACCAGATTAGAGCTAGATAAAATAGGGGAGAAGATACCTGAACATATACTATATAAGTGGGATGAAAAGTTGGTGCAACATGTGAGTTCACCAGTACTGCACCATCTGCTCAACATTTGGAAGAAGATTCACGTAGAAAGGAAAAAACAAATTACCAACTACCAAAATTATTATTGACGCAAAGTCAACTAATCCCTTTCACAATAGATAACCTTTCCTTTAGAGAATGGGAGAGAAAAGGGATCAAAAGAATAGAAAATTGTTTTTCGGGAAATAAATTATTATCCTTTGAACAAATGAAGTACAAATATGGTATAACTCACGGTACAATGTTGGCATACCACCAACTGAAAACCTACTTAAATGACAAATTGGGAAGCAGACTGAGGTTACCAGAAGGAAGCATCTTTGAATATGTGATTACAGACACAATGATAATTAAAAGATTTATAACAAACATGTACATCAAGCTGCAAGAGAAAGAGAACGATGAAATAAGCAGTAAACCCAAACAAAAGTGGGAACAAGATCTAAACATAAAGATAAAAAATGAAAAATGGGAAAAATGATGCTCTGGAACTATGAGAAATACAATAAACATGAGGTTACACATGATACAATATAATTGGTTACACAGGCTACATACCACGCCCCAAAAGTTAAATAAATGGGACCCAACATTATCAGATAGATGTTTTCGCTGTAAGAAGGAAACGGGAACAACAGTACATGCAATTTGGGCATGTGAGAAAGTGGAAAAGTTTTGGGAAGATCTAAATCAGGTATTAAATAAAATCACAAAAAGCAACATACCAAAAAATCCAGAGATCTTTCTTCTAAGTAATATAAGAAGTAAAGAACTAGTCCTCAATTTGGATGAAGCACAAAAAAGATTTATTATGATAGCCTTAGCTGCAGCAAAAAAATGTATAATGTCAACCTGGAAATCAGAAGAGAGTCTGAGAGTACAGCAATGGTACATAGAAATGAATAAATGTATTCCATAATGGAAAAAATAACATATAATTTAAGAAATAACGTAACAGTATTCGAACAAATTTGGGAACTGTACATGGAACACAACAGAGAAGTCCTACCGCGGACCTCCACCCCCTAAAATGACAGAATGAGAAGAAGATGAAATGAACTGACCCAGTGTGTAAAAGTAGATGACACAATTTTCTTGTTTATTTTCATTGTGTGATGACATTGTTTAATGGGTTTGATGTATTGTATATGTTGAACGTTTAGTGGGTGGGGAGGGGGGTGGGAAGGAGGGAAGGAAGGGAGGGGGGAAAAGGGGAGAAAATGACACTGTATATTCAAGAGGGAAATGTTTGTGTGTATTTTGGTTAATATGGTTCATAGTGTGAAAAACAAAAAAAATTTAAAAAAAGTAGCATGCTTATAATAGTCAATCCATAAATTTTACCTGAAAATTGGTCCACAAAATTCAGTTATTTCACACATACATATGGTTTCTAAAATTAGAACACTCAATGTCCATGCCATTGGGTTTAAGGAGGTTCAGAAGCACGGTCCCACAGGACAGGAGGTAAAAGGTGGAGAAGGGAGGGAGGGCACAGCAGCAAACAGTGAATGGAGAGGGAAGGGGGTGGAGAACTGGAGGAAAGGAGACAGATGGAAGGGGGAGGGAGAACGGGGAGTGGGCTAGCGGAAACCGGAGAAGTCTATGTTCATGCCATCTGGTTGGAGAGTTCCCAGACGGAATATTACATATTGCTCTTCCAATTTACGGGTGGTCTTGGTTTGACAGCACAGGAGGCCATGGAGAGATGTCAGTGCGGGAGGATTAGCAGTGGGATAGCCTTTGGCCAATCAGTGACTCCATTGGGCTCTTTATTGGCCTTGTTGTTTTAAGATCTGAGGAGGTCCTGAGTGTTCAAATTATGGGGCAATCAAAAAGGAGTACACAAATTGCTGGAGAAACTCAGCAGGTCACGCAGCATTTACAGGAAGCAAAGGGTGACCAACGTTCGTCAAGGTACAAGCAAAGAGCAGGCAGGCACCAGAATAATATGGTAGGGGGAAGAGAGGGGAAGGGCTGGAAGAGAGGAGGGGAGGAGAGGAGGGAGGAGAAGGGGGAAAAGAGGGGAGAAGGGGCAGGGGGAGGAGAAAAGAAAGAGGAAGGGGCAGGGAGGAGGAGGAGAGAGGAAGGGGCAGGGGGAGGAGGAGAGGAGGGAGGAAGGGGCGGGGTGGAGGGGAGGAGGGAGCAGGGGATGGAGAGTAGACCAACAGGTAAGAGGTCATAGGTGGACATGGGTGGGAAGGTAAAAGAGAAGAAAGCAGAGGTGATGGGGGGGAGAGGGTAGCTTCAATGAGAAAGAAATTTGGCAAAAAGCCCAGTTCACAGCAGACAATGCTTCCTTGAAGGCTGCAACACAAACTTTCTATGAATGGTCTCTGCTTCAAGGCATTGAAAGGGTGATAGATTCTTACTTGCAGCGGAGCAGTCAACACAAAACGAGTTGCCCTTTGCGTTCCTTATCGCCTGAAGTGCAACAGCTTCATTCCAACTGTCCATTCGCGCCTACAACATCAAGGTGTTGCATTTAGTGAGTTCAAGGGAGAGACAGAGACAAGCATTGCTCTCGCCCAATGTTGACCAAACCCGCAGAATTCAAACCACCTTGTGCCAGGAATTTTCCATCATTTATTTGTGCCAGCCCTAATTTCCATTTGCATTGAGTGGCTGGTTGGCACATTTCAGAGACTGTGAACCTGGAGTCACATGTAGGCTCAGCTCGGCAAGGATGGTACATTTCCTTCCTAGAGCACATCAGTGAATCAGATAGTAGTTTTGGCCTTTTTATTTCAAGATAAATTCCAAATCACTTGAATTTGAATTTCCTAACTGCCGTGACAGAATTTGATTTCTTGTCACAGGATCAATGGTCTAGGATCTGTACTCAGAATCAGGAACATTGACTCAAGTCTCTCATTCTTGGTCAAACAACCCATTCGAAGCAGCTCAGTCTTCACGGAGTTTGTTGGTGGGAATATGGAGGGTCACATGACCTCTCTGCCTGGAACCCAGTCAGAATGTGGATTGTGGAGGGTCACGTGACCTCTCTGGATGGAACCTGGTGGGAATGTGGATTGTGGAGGGTCACATGACCTTTCTTGGCTGGAATCTGGTGGGAACGTGGAGGGTCACGTGACCTCTCCACCTGGAACCTGGTGGAAATGTGGAGGGTCACGTGACCTCTCCATTTGGAACCCAGTCAGAATGTGGATTGTGGAGGGTCACGTGACCTCTCTGTATGGATCCTGGTGGGAGTGTGGAGCATCATGTGAACTCTCCATTGGGAACCTGGTCGGAGGCCACCACATTGGTCATTCAAGGTCAAGACCACCCATGCTGAGCACACATCTTGTCATTGGCCCTTTCAAAAGACCACACAGGTCGCCACTGGCTGTTCATCACGTGTTACAACCGATCTGTGTCCTGACTCTTTGCTTCTCGGACCCATTGACCTTGTTCCTCACACAACAGTTGAGCCACTGAGTGGATTCAAAGCTGAATGAATGTTACCTTTGTGCAGTAGCAGTATCCACCCTCTGGCCTTTGTCGACTGACCTACCTTGTTTTTGCTACTTTCACAAGACTGTAGACTGGCCAGGATTTGACTTTCAATGGCTTGGACCCAGGCATCTCTCTCTTCGAAATTCACAGCTTCAAAGTACCACATCTGTCCCGTGCTGGAGACAATGGTGAACTCGATGTTCTCCTCTTGCTCTGCGATAGGGGAAACGAGGAGGAAAAAGAGAAGATTATTGTTTGCAGTGATACCAAATTCAGCACAGATCTGGTGTGGGATAACTCAGTGCATCTACAAAAAGAACCCTGGATTCATGTGGAACAGATTAATCAGGACACACAAGATATGAGAGATATGGTGACACATTAATCCAGGGGTGGCCAAACTTCAGCCCCCAGGCCAACTGTGGCCTGTTGCCCATTTTTAAGTGGCCCAGGGTGAATTTTAAAAATAAAGTGGAATATGGCCCGTTGGAACGTTGCCACTCACAATAAATTGCACTGTTTGTACATTGTGCTTCTAAGTTTCAACACTAGACGTCGCTGCCATTTTGAGCAACTACGAGACCAGTGGTTCGGTGCTCTGTGGTTTGTAAGAGATTAGTTCAGGTGGTATGTTAAGAACCACTGGTCTAGACTGATCAATGTAATGTTAGTCATTGATGAAAAGGTTTAACTCAGTTAAAAAAAACGTTTACCTCAGATGATTAAACATGGCGGAGCCGAAAAGACAGAAAACAGCAGTGTTGAAATTTTCAGACACAGTGGGAAAATGAATACTTTTTCATAGAAGTCAAGGGGAAGTGGGTTTATTTGATTTGCAAGGACTCTGTTAACTTTAATAAACTGTCTACAAATTTCAGTAGATGCATCATAATCATTAAGGTGGTCACTTGGGCCGTGAACTGTATTTACGGAGAATTGTGGAAGAACGTTGGAGACAGCCTTGTCCCTTTCTCAATCTTTTCTCTTCATTTTGTATCCAGCTTTTTATTTTGAATGAGTTTTAAAGTTTTATTGTATTCATTTAAAATAAATTTAAGTGCAATAGATACTGAAATGCCTGTAATATGTGAGCACATTAGTAAACTACTGGAATGCCAACAGTTAAACTGCTCAGAGGTGTCGTGTAGTTATTTTGATAGAAAATGAATTTTCGATGGGCACAGGGGGTTTTCTGGTGTAAGAATACTGTTTTTCTTGCAAGTGTAACTGCTTAAAAACTGCCAGGCTGAATATTGTTTGGCCACGTGACTCCTTATATTTTTTCTGCAAGTGGGCCACAACCATAGAGGTTTGGCCACCCCTGTGTTAATCAGTGAGAGAAAAAAATTCCCATGTGGCTGAAAATGCATCCAATCAATTTATCCAAAAGGACGCTGTTGCCTTCTATCTGTTCAACTGCTGCCCAGTGTGCAGGATAAAGCAGAACAAACCCAGATTCGATCTCTGGCTCCTGCCAATGAATTGATATCCCTGCCCTGGGAAGGAGAAAACAGCCAAGGTCCCAGTTACAATGGAAAGTGGAACCAATGATCTTGCATTTAGAATGGGGGTGTGGAACAGACTTCTTTCAAACTGGCACAATGGTTGGCTGATATCACTGGACAATGAAGATTTTGCTTCCTGAACACTGCTGGGTGTATTTTATGGATTTGGGGCTGCTGATCGCGAAAATCACCTTAAAAGTTTCCTATTATGTACTGTTTTTTAGATATAACCTTTTCCTGTCATATTTTAAGTCTACCTAAAGCAGACAAAACCATGTAGTGCAACATGTCATTAAAAATTCATTTTCTGCATTTACACTTGGACGTCTACCCGGCTGATCTTGGTGCCATCAGTGCTGAACACGGTGATGAAAAGTTTCACCGGGACATGGCGACCATGGAAAAGGGGTATCAGGGCAACTGGAATCCGTCTACGCCGGCCAACTATTGTTGGACATTGACAGGTGAGGCATCAGATGCTGAGTACAAACGAAAATCAGCGGCAAAACATTTTTAAGTCCATTGAACTAACACAATGAGTCAGCATCATGATGCGATTAAACAGGCTAAATTAAATTAAAGTTAATTTAATGTTCCTCCAACTTCCTACGTGATACAGCAAATCTGAAATCATCTTTGTGTTCAGCTTGAAGTTGTCTTTCATGGGGGGCATGGCAAGATGGCGTAGAGGGCAGACGTGCGGTCCTAATCCTCCCCAGTTCTTTTAAAACACCTGTTTTTAAATTTTAATCTAAGTATATAAATGTTTTATTTTTGCTTCTAAGTACATTAGTTGGCTATAATGGCGGATAATATTAAAAAATCTAAGACTCAATTACAAAAAAAACTATTTTTTAAAAGTGCTGAAGAATTGAGGCCTACCTGTCCAGTTGGAACCACGGAGTTGTCGTCAGGAACTTCTAAGCCACAGAGAACCCCAGCTAGGCTAAGTATTACGCTGGTGCCGATCTTGTCTTCGCAAGATGGCGCCGGCCTCCTGATGAAATCGACTGACATCGACCCATGCGTTCGTGATGTCGTGCGCGTGGGCGACCCGATTGAACAAAGATCCTTTGGGCCCGTGTTGCCGTCGGGGGAGTCGGGGACGCGCAGGAAGGTGTTGGAGACCGTCCCTGGGCCTGCAGGGAATGCGCAGTGCTTCCAGTGTCCATGATCTATTGGAATGTGTGTGGTCTGTGGCGGGGGGGGGGGGGGCACGAGTGGCCAGTTCACAGGAACAATTGGAGGAGGAGCTTGTAGAAAGTGGGTCTCAAGATGTGGCACTGGAATCTGGACTGAACTCTATTTTTACTGTGCTGGAAGAGATTGCTTACCATATGGATACTATGTCTCATCAAATAACTCAAATGCAATCTACAATGTTTAATGTCTCCGAAGATATATCTACACTTAAGAGAGATGTTAATAAATGCCTTACTTCAGTAGATGCAGTACAAGAAAATTTTAAAAAGCTTGAGACAGCTTTTTCTGAATGTAATCACAGGTTGTACGTAATAAAGATAAAATAGAGAAAGTGGAAGATTCGTTCGTGGATTGGGGAATTCAGAAGAGAGAATTATTTTAAAAATCGATTAATTGGCAAATCAAAGCCGGAGAAATAATGTAAAAATTGTGGGCCTTCCGGAAGATATTGAAGGTGCAGATCCAATAAAAATTTTTAAGGATTGGATCCCTGAGATGTTAGGTTAAGAGTTCTCTCCGGGTGGTTTAGCATTGGAAAGGGCACATAGAGCGTTGAGGAGGAAACCGTTACCGGGTCAACCATCATGAGCAGTTTTAATTTGGTGCTTGAATTATCAGGATAGAGAAACGATTTTACGGTTGGCGGAACAGAAGGGAAGACAAAGTCGAGCTCCAATGATGAGTCAGAATAATTGAGTTTTCTCCTATGTTGATTTGAGTCAAGAAATTATCAGACGTCGACGTGAGTTTAATTCGGCCAAGGATGTATTGTGGCGGAAAGGATATAAGTTTGCTTTTTGATACCCTGAAGTGTTGAAGGGTTTTTATGACAATTATCAGTTTCAATTTTTTGAGAATGATCATGATGCATTGGTTTTCGCTAATTCATTACCGGGTCAGGGAAGAACTTCACCATCATCACCTAAAAGAAGGGCCAATGGACATGGAAATGGACAGAATGGAAAGAATGGGAAGAATGGGAAAGATGGGAAGAAGGAGGCTTTGACACACAGTCCTAGTGATGTTGAGGATTCGAATCAATCTTTGGGACTGAAGTCCCAGGTCTGAATATATTAATGATGTTGAATTACATTATTATATTTATTGTATTTCTGGCTGGGGGTAGGTGGATGTCACTGATATCTTGGATAGTCATCTGCCACTGGTGAGGTGTTCCACACCCAGTTTTTTAGGGAATTACTACCTTTGGGTGGTTTTTATTTTCTCTTTTTTTGGGGGGTGGGGAATTAATTGTATTCCTTTTCATATTAACTTTTTTATAACATTAGGGGAGGGAGAGTAGATTTTGTTTATTAACAGGAGAGCATTTTTTAATACTACATGTTTATATTGCAGGGAGTGGGAGGCGGCGGCCCCAGTCCAGGCACAGGGAGAGCAGCAGCGGCCCCGGCCCCGGTCCGGGCGAAGGGTAGATGGCGGCGGCCCCGATACGGGCAGGAGCAAGGGGGAGACGGCGGCCCCGGCCTCGGTTGTGTGAGGCAGGCGGAGGCCCCGATACGGGCAGAGAGTTGGAGGCGGCGGCCCCAGTCCAGGCACAGGGAGAGCAGCAGCGGCCCCGGCCCCGGTCCGGGCGAAGGGTAGACAGCGGCGGCCCCGATACGGGCAGGAGCAAGGGGGAGACGGCGGCCCCGGCCTCGGTCCAGTGAGGCAGGCGGAGGCCCCGGTCCGGACAGGGAGTGGGAGGCGGCGGCCCCAGTCCGGGCACAGGGAGAGCAGCAGCGGCCCCGGCCCCGGTCCGGGCGAAGGGTAGACGGCGGCGGCCCCGATCCGGGCAGGAGCAAGGGGGAGACGGCGGCCCCGGCCTCGGTCGAGTGGGGCAGGCGAAGGCCCCGATCCGGGCAGAGAGTGGGAGGCGGCGGCCCCAATCCAGGCACAGGGTGAACTGCGGCGGCCTCGGCCCCGGTCCGGGCAGTATGGACCGACCTAGGAGGGGAGGCAGGCCCCTCCAGCCCGGGTAAGAAACCTGCATAGGAGAAGGCCACTCCGATATAAAACCTACGACCCAAGGACCTCGCTGCCACGTCCCAGCTTGCTTGGCCACGGCACACGAACCATGGGTGTAAAGGGTGGGGCCAGTACTGCGCGCACTGCACTCCACCTAAAAGCTCCTTTGCGCAGGCCCGAGGACAGCTCCACGTCCTCCCCCTCCACGTCCTCCCCCTCCACGTCCTCCCCCTCCACGTCCTCCCCCTCAAAAGATGCTCACAAACTCAAGCTAGCATGCTGGAACATCAGAACCATGCTAGACAAGGCTGACAGCCACCGACCTGAACGTCGGTCTGCCCTCATTGCACATGAACTCCTCAGACTTGACATCGACATAGCCGCTCTCAGTGAAGTCCGCCTGGCAGATGTAGGCAGCCTCCAAGAACGCGGCGCGGGCTACACACTCTACTGGTCTGGCAAGCCTTCGGATGAACGACGCCTATCTGGTGTAGGCTTCATGGTCAAGAGCTTCATTGCCTCCAAACTCGAAAACCTTCCGACAGGCCTCTCGGACCGAATCATGTCCATGCGACTCCCACTTCAAAACAAGCGTCACATCACCCTCATCAGTGTCTATGCTCCAACCCTCCAGGCGGAACCAGCAGAAAAGAACAAGTTCTACACCGACCTGCGCAACCTCATCCAACGTACCCCTACAGCCGACAAGGTTGTCATCCTGGGCGACTTCAACGCTCGCGTCGGCAAAGACTCAGAAACCTGGCCAGGAATCCTGGGCAAGCATGGCGTCGGCAAGTGCAACAACAATGGGCGCCTCCTGTTGGAGCTCTGCGCAGAACAGCGACTTGTCATTACAAACACCCTTTTTCAGCAGAGGGACAGCCTTAAGACCACCTGGATGCATCCCCGATCCAAACACTGGCACCTCCTGGACTACATCCTGGTGCGAGAAAGTGACAAACGAGATGTGCTCCACACCAGGGTCATGCCCAGCGCGGAATGCCACACTGACCACCGGCTGGTTCGCTGCAAGCTCAACCTTCACTTCAAGCCAAAGCCCAGGAACAATAAAGCCCCCAGAAAGAGGTTCAATGTTGGAAACCTGCAGTCAGACGAAGCGAGAGGAAACTTCCAGGCAAACCTCAAAGCAAAGCTCGACGTTGCAACCCGCCTCACGGACCCATCCCCTGAAACCCTCTGGGATCAGTTGAAGACTACCATACTGCAATCCACTGAAGAGGTACTGGGCTTCTCCTCCAGGAAAAACAAGGACTGGTTTGACGAAAACAGCCAGGAAATCCAGGAGCTGCTGGCAAAGAAGCGAGCTGCCCACCAGGCTCACCTTACAAAGCCGTCCTGTCCAGAGAAGAAACAAGCCTTCCGTCGCGCATGCAGCCATCTTCAGCGCAAACTCCGGGAGATCCAAAATGAGTGGTGGACTAGCCTCGCCAAACGAACACAGCTCAGCGCGGACATTGGCGACTTCAGGGGTTTCTACGAGGCTCTAAAGGCTGTGTACGGCCCTTCACCCCAAGTCCAAAGCCCGCTGCACAGCTCAGACGGCAAAGTCCTCCTCAGCGACAAGATCTCCATCCTCAACCGATGGTCAGAACACTTCCAATCTCTTTTCAGTGCCAACCGCTCAGTCCAAGATTCCGCCCTGCTCCAGCTCCCTCAACAGCCCCTAAGGCTAGAGCTGGATGAGGTTCCCACCCTGGATGAGACATATAAGGCAATCGAACAACTGAAAAGTGGCAAAGCAGCAGGTATGGATGGAATCCCCCCAGAAGTCTGGAAGGCTGGCGGCAAAACTCTGCATGCCAAACTGCATGAGTTTTTCAAGCTTTGTTGGGACCAATGTAAACTGCCTCAGGATCTTCGTGATGCCACCATCATCACCCTGTACAAAAACAAAGGCGAGAAATCAGACTGCTCAAACGACAGGGGAATCACGTTGCTCTCCATTGCAGGCAAAATCTTCACTAGGATTCTACTAAATAGAATAATACCTAGTGTCGCCGAGAATATTCTCCCAGAATCACAGTGCGGCTTTCGCGCAAACAGAGGAACCACTGACATGGTCTTTGCCCTCAGACAGCTCCAAGAAAAGTGCAGAGAACAAAACAAAGGACTCTACATCACCTTTGTTGACCTCACCAAAGCCTTCGACACCGTGAGCAGGAAAGGGCTTTGGCAAATACTAGAGCGCATCGGATGTCCCCCAAAGTTCCTCAACATGATTATCCAACTGCACGAAAACCAACAAGGTCGGGTCAGATACAGCAATGAGCTCTCTGAACCCTTCTCCATTAACAATGGCGTGAAGCAAGGCTGTGTTCTCGCACCAACCCTCTTTTCAATCTTCTTCAGCATGATGCTGAACCAAGCCATGAAAGACCCCAACAATGAAGACGCTGTTTACATCCGGTACCGCACGGATGGCAGTCTCTTCAATCTGAGGCGCCTGCAAGCTCACACCAAGACACAATAGAAACTTGTCCGTGAACTACTCTTTGCAGATGATGCCGCTTTAGTTGCCCATTCAGAGCCAGCTCTTCAGCGCTTGACGTCCTGCTTTGCGGAAACTGCCAAAATGTTTGGCCTGGAAGTCAGCCTGAAGAAAACTGAGGTCCTCCATCAGCCAGCTCCCCACCATGACTACCAGCCCCCCCACATCTCCATCGGGCACACAAAACGCAAAACGGTCAACCAGTTTACCTATCTCGGCTGCACCATTTCATCAGATGCAAGGATCGACAATGAGATAGACAACAGACTCGCCAAGGCAAATAGCGCCTTTGGAAGACTACACAAAAGAGTCTGGAAAAACAACCAACTGAAAAACCTCACAAAGATAAGCGTATACAGAGCCGTTGTCATACCCACACTCCTGTTCGGCTCCGAATCATGGGTCCTCTACCGGCACCACCTACGGCTCCTAGAACGCTTCCACCAGCGTTGTCTCCGCTCCATCCTCAACATCCATTGGAGTGCTTACACCCCTAACGTCGAAGTACTCGAGATGGCAGAGGTCGACAGCATCGAGTCCACGCTGCTGAAGATCCAGCTGCGCTGGATGGGTCACGTCTCCAGAATGGAGGACCATCGCCTTCCCAAGATCGTGTTATATGGCGAGCTCTCCACTGGCCACCGTGACAAAGGTGCACCAAAGAAAAGGTACAAGGACTGCCTAAAGAAATCTCTTGGTGCCTGCCACATTGACCACCGCCAGTGGGCTGATAACGCCTCAAACCGTGCATCTTGGCGCCTCACAGTTTGGCGGGCAGCAACCTCCTTTGAAGAAGACCGCAGAGCCCACCTCACTGACAAAAGGCAAAAGGAGGAAAAACCCAACACCCAACCCCAACCAACCAATTTTCCCTTGCAACCGCTGCAATTGTGTCTGCCTGTCCCGCATCGGACTTGTCAGCCACAAACGAGCCTGCAGCTGACGTGGACTTTTTACCCCCTCCATAAATCTTCGTCCGCGAAGCCAAGCCAAAGAAAAGAAAGAATATTAATAGTTTACTAAAATGTTTAGTTTAAAATTTGCAACTTTTAATGTTCAGGGATTAAATAATCCAATTAAGCGAAAGTAAGTTTTAGCTTATATTAAGAAAATGAAAATTGATATTGCTTTTTTAAAAGAAACACATTTGACTGAAAAAGAACACTTGAAATTGAAAAGAGATTGGGTTGGTCATTTTCTTTTCTTCATTTAACTCTAAGGCAAAAGGTGTAGCGATTTTAGTTCATATGAATTTATCTTTTGAGTTACAGACTGTAGAGGGGAATGCTGGGAGGGTTTTAAAAGTGGATTGTAAAATTTTTTATGAACTTTGGACTTTAATTGATATCTATGCACCTCATGTGGATGATGAATGTTTTATTTCAGATGCTTTTTTGTTATTAAGTCAAGCTAACGAAAATATTTTAGTTGGGGGAGATTTTAATTGCGTTTTGGATCCATTAATGGATAAATCCCAAAAATGTATTAGAAAATACATACAAATGGCGATACAAAAAGGGACTTTAATGAAAGACTTAAATTTGGTAGATATCTGGAGAAGGATTAATCCTACAGAGAAAGATTTTTCTTTTTATTCTTCAAGGCATGGTTCCTTTCCTAGAATAGATTTTTTTAAAATGTCAGCACATTTACAGGGAAAGATATTGCAGGCAGATTTTAAAAGTAGAGTAATAACTGATCATTCTTTATTATTTTTTCTTATGAAAGTTCGGAGGTGGTACGTCCATCTTATAGATGGAGGTTTAATACAATGTTGTTGAAAAAACCTGAGTTTGTTGCTTTTGTTAAGAAACAGATTGATTTTTTTTAACGGAAAATGTTAAATCTGTTCAAAGTAGATTTTTAGTATGGGATGCGTTAAAGGCTTATTTAAGAGGACAAATAATTAGTTATGCTACTAAAGTTAAGAAAGGGTATATAGCTGAGAGTAATAAATTAGAAAAGCAGATTGAGGAATTGGAGAAGGAATTTCAGAAGGGAGTAACAGAAGATCAGAAGATAGCTTTGACCAGATTGAAATTGTGATATATGTTACAGACTTATCAATTTGAATGTTTACTTAATCGAACTAAACAACGATATTATGAGTGGGGTGAGAAGGGGCATAAAGTACTTGCGTGGCAGTTAAAGAAGGAGCAAACTTCAAGGGTTATTAATGCTGTTAAAAAGGATTCAATAGTTACCTATAAACCTCAGGAAATCAATGAAGAGTTTTATTCATTTTATAAAGAGTTATATACTTCTGAGGGGAAACAGGATAATGTACATTGATTCTTTTTTATCTACATTAAAGTTACCAGCATTAGATGAAGAGGATATTATAGATTTGGAAGCTCCATTCACAGATTTAGAAATTAAGACAGCTATGTTGGAAATGCCTAATGGTAAGTCACAAGGTGATGATGGGTTTTCAGTGGAATTTTATAAAGTTTTTTATGAAGATTTATCTTTGGTGTTTGGGGAGATATTACAACAAGTGACTGAACATTGAGTTACCAGAATCTTGTTCCAGTGCTCTAATTACTGTAATTCCAAAGAAAGATAGAGATCCATTCAAAGTGTCTTCCTATAGACTACACATGTCAAACTCTAGCCCGATATAATTATATTTGGCCCGCAAGATCATTTCAAAAATGTATTAGAGGTGGCCCGCCCTGCAGCGAGAGCCAATGCTGTTTTTTGGTAATGTCACCCCCACCATCCTCCCCCTTCATTGCACATCCTTCCCCTCCCCCCTAAAACCACCCCCCTTAAAAGATGGCCAGAATATTCTCAAAAAGGAATCCAGAATGGTAAAGTTCCACAAACCTTCTGCTGGGAATCCTAACAACACCCGGGCATCAGATCCACGGGATGCGGAGGGAGCAAGAGTGTTGCAGGTTGACCGTGCAAACTTTGAGAACGGGGAAAACAAAATTGTAACACGAGAAGTCTGTCGATGTCATCAGCCGGCAAGCCAGTTGGAAGGCTCCCTGCACAACCAGTCACTTCTCCCACCTGTCGAGCGGTGCGGCGGATGGGCGAGCGCCTGTGATTTCCTGTCGGCGCGATGGACATGGCAGGCTGCGCACGGCCCCCGCTGTTCCGCAAAGGCTGATCGGCAGCGCGCTGGGCCTGAGTGGGTGGGTAAGCAGGGGTGGGCAGAGGGTGTAGGTGAGGAGTAATGGGCAGGGGAAGTTATGGTGGTGCGAGGGGCAGTTAGAGGGAGGGATGAGTAGAAGGAGGGGTGGATAGGGAAGAGGTAAAAGGGGAGGGGCAGGGCAAGTAGGGGAGGGGTGATTAGAGGGTGAGAGACGGGTAAACAGGTTGAGGGGAGAGGCAGTAGAAGGGCGTGTATAGGATGGGGTGGGTAGAGGCAGAGCGAGTGGAGTGAGGGGTGAGTAGAGGTTGGGTAAAGGACTGGTCAGGTAGAGGGATGGTGGGTCGAGGGTGAATAGAGGCCTAGAGCCTGAGGAGTGAGCAGGAAATGCTGAGTCCTGATGCAGGCCAAAATGGACACAGCCTGTGAATGCTGACTACATCTCCACAGGGACCAAATATGTTTCCCTCAGGTCAAGCAAAGGGTGAACTTGAGCTACCTACTCCTGACCTGTAACATTATCCTCCTAAAGTTATATCCTAAAGTTTAACATTACATATGTTGAAAGAAGAGAAAACATGCAGATGTTGTTGAAAATTTTCAATAAATATTTAGTTTGGCCCTCGACTTAGTCCAAGTTTTTAATTTTGGCCCTCCGTGAATTTGAGTTTGACACCCCTGCTATAGACCTATTTCTTTATTGAAGGTGGACTATAAAATAATAGCTAAATTGTTAGCAAATCGGCTTGCTAATAATTGGCTTGCTATTTACCTAAATTGATATATGTAGATCAAACAGGGTTTATTAAAAATAGACATTTCAGATAATATTCTTCAATTAATTAGTTTGACCAATGCATACCGACAGCAGCCCAACCATTCATTAGTGGTTGCACTTGATGTGGAAAAAGCTTTTGATAGGGTCAAATAGGATTTTTTATTTAAGGTCTTGGAAAAGTTTAAATTTGGCCCTTTT
Source organism: Narcine bancroftii (assembly GCF_036971445.1). Lineage (NCBI taxonomy): Eukaryota > Metazoa > Chordata > Chondrichthyes > Torpediniformes > Narcinidae > Narcine > Narcine bancroftii. Next base: position 56,863,893 of record NC_091480.1, read on the forward strand.
TTTATTGGCTGGGTTAAAGCTTTATATATAAATCCGACTGCTAGGGTGGTGACAAATGGACAGATTTCATCATTATTTAAATTAGCATATTCTACTCAACAGGATTGTCCATTGTCACCAGCCCTATTTGCGTTGGTCATTGAACTGTTAGCTCAATTAATACGGCCAAATGAGCAGATACAAGGGATGAGAGTTTTGGATGAAGAGTATAAGATTAATTTATTTGCAGATGATGTTTTGATATACTTAACAAATCTGGAACAATCTTTGCTACATTTACGGGAATGTTTATTGCAGTATGGATCATTATCTGGGTATAAAGTTAATTGGGATAAAAGTGAAATTTTACCGATAGGTGAAGGGGATTATTCAGTTTATAAAAATGTTATTAATTTGAAATGGACAGATAAAATTAAATATTTAGGAATAATTGTGAATACTGAGTATCAATCTTTATATAAATTAAATTATGTTCCATTGTAGAAAAAGATAAAAGCAGACTTAATTAAGTGGAAAGACCTTCCGTTAACTTTAATTGGCTGGGTTTATAGTATTAAAATGAATATTTTCCCACTTATTCAATACTTGTTTCAATCAATACCGTGTTTTCTTACAAGGAACTTTTTTCAGGATTTAAATAAAGCTACTAGGGAATTTTTATGGAATGGTAAATTACCAAGGGTAGCATTAAATAAGCTTACTTAGAAGTACGCATTAAGTGGATTGCAATTACCTCATTTTCAGAATTATTATGAGGCAGCCCAACTTAAATTTATTAGTCGTTTGATGGATTTGGATCAATCTCCAAGTTGGGCTAAAGTTGAGATGGCATGTATTTCTGAAACTGCAGTACATCAATTTATATTTCGGTGGAATATAGATAAATTACGGGAGTATGATGTGCCGATATTAAAACATTTATTGATGTTATGGACAAAAAAGAATAAGACTATAGATTCAAAGGGTAATTTATCTATTTTAACACCATTATATAATAATCAACTTATTCCTTTTTCATTGTTTAATAGTCATTTGAAGAATTGGGATTTTAAGGGTATAAAAATATTGCAGGATTGTTTTGTAGAAGGTAAATTTCTTTCTTTTATTCAATTGAAAGAGCGTTTTGATATTGCTGAACCTTCTTTATTTGTTTATTATCAACTTCGGTCATTGGTTAAAAAAAAATGTATGGTAGAGAGATGGTTTCACCTGTATTGTCGGAGTTTGAGTCTTTGATTTCTTCTGTGCCTAAAAAGGGTTATATTTCTATTATGTATCAAGTATTACTAGATAATATGGATAAGTCAGAATGGGAGAAATCTAAGTTTAAATGGGAAAATTATTTCTTTTGCTTTTCCTGAAGATTACTGGATGGATATTTGTTATGATAGTGTTACTACATTGACAAATGCACGATATGGAATGGTTAATTATAATTTTTTGCATCAGTTATATTTAACTCCTGAGAAATGGAAAAAATATGGCTTTAGTAATTCAGATTCCTGTTTTAGATGTGGTACGTGTGTTGGAACTTTTTTACATGCTGTTTGGTCTTATATGTATGTACAACAATTTTGGGGAGAAATTAAGTCAATTTTGGAAAAATTGTATAAGATTAAGTACCATTAGATCCATCTGTTCTTTTACTGTGCTATGTGATTCCTTTAAAGGGATTGGGGTTGGATAAATTTCAAATCGCATTTGTATATTTAGCGTTGTCCATAGCTCGAAAATTTATAGCAAGTACATGGAAGGATAAGACAGTGATTAGTATAATGAGATGGCATAATGAAATGAAAGCTTGTAATGTTATGGATAAAATTACTTATGTTTTGCATGATAATTATTTTTTTTTGTTAATGTGGTTATTATACTTGGAATATATGCATAACGTCGAGGTACTCGAGATGGCAGAGGTCGACAGCATCGAGTCCACGCTGCTGAAGATCCAGCTGCGCTGGATGGGTCACGTCTCCAGAATGGAGGACCATCGCCTTCCCAAGATCGTATTATATGGCGAGCTCTCCACTGGCCACCGTGACAGAGGTGCACCAAAGAAAAGGTACAAGGACTGCCTAAAGAAATCTCTTGGTGCCTGCCACATTGACCACCGCCAGTGGGCTGATAACGCCTCAAACCGTGCATCTTGGCGCCTCACAGTTTGGCGGGCAGCAGCCTCCTTTGAAGAAGACCGCAGAGCCCACCTCACTGACAAAAGGCAAAGGAGGAAAAACCCAACACCCAACCCCAACCAACCAATTTTCCCTTGCAACCGCTGCAATCGTGTCTGCCTGTCCCGCATCGGACTGGTCAGCCACAAACGAGCCTGCAGCTGACGTGGACTTTTTTACCCCCTCCATAAATCTTCGTCCGCGAAGCCAAGCCAAAGAGAAGAAGAAGATATGCATTTAGAGGTACTTTGATTTATTTTATTCTTTTTTTTAATATATATTTCTTTGGCTCTCCTTAAGAGAGCTGGCTAAAGGGGTGGGGGGGGGTGTCTTTTTCTTTTTTTCTCTTATTTTCATATATATATATATATATAAATTTTGTTGTGAACTGTATTTTGTATGTTTACCAATAATTTTTTCAATAAATAAAGTTTGAAAAAAAATTTGTCTGTCATAATCCCCAATATTTTTTCAGGAAGCAAACCTTTTGTAAAAATTTGTTGTCCAGTGACATTTGGCACACATACAACCAGTAACACAAATTTAATTCCCTCCATCAAAACAAAATACTTTGGATTCCCTTCTCCACCCCAACATCCTGCGTGCTTTCCCATACCACAAGGACAAGAATACACAGGAAATCATAGCCCAGAGGGGAGCATGAGTTAGGATTTAACATTTGTGGATACAATATTACAACTGTAATGCAAAAAGAGGCAAGACAAACACTCGAACACAGATATACTGCAGACAGGACACACACAACAACTAACAATGGCACTAGCCACTGGATACAATTTAAAATACGTTACCTGCTCTGTATATATTTCTTAAACTACCAAAACGCTTTAATTTCCACACCCTGCGTTTGGCTGCACCCAGAATCCAGCAAAGCAAGAGGCAGAAGCAAGTGGAGAAAGACATTGGAGAGATTACTACAGAGTACAGGAGCACATCAACAACGGCAAAAGGAAACGGCTGGCTGAAGGGAGAAAGGTTGAGCAGCGTCGACACAGGCTGTCTCAGATTGGGCATAGACAGAACAGCACCGATTAAAGTCTCAAAACATGCATTTGATTTTGCGCAAAATTCACAAGTTGAGAGTGTGACTGGAAAGCCCAGCATTTATAGCCTGTCCCTAAAGGACGGGTTCAGAGGCAGATAAAAATCCTATACCTTGCACATGAGGATGGCAGAGTTTCCTCTCTGTACTTATCCAGAAAGGTTTGGCAACAATCTTGCAGTTTCAAGGCTATCTTTTCCATTCTAGATTTATTTAATTAACTGAATTTAAGTTCCCTAATTGCTCTGATGGGGTTTGAACTTTTGATTTTGGTTCATTACTCCAGTAATATAACCACTTGGCTCCCATCCCCCGTCAAGTTCTTCATACTAATTCTGTTTTGTAAATTCAACAAGACAGTCAGAACCAGCTCTCAAGTGGATGGTCACCTTCACTTAGAGGACTAACTGTTGAAGAAACACTTTCACCACAACATCATGGTAATCTAAAAAATGAGTTTGCACATCTCATCTCATGATAGTCACGGTACAAGATGATTGTACATCTCTCTCTCTCTCTTTCCCTCTCTCTATCCCTTTCCCCCTCTTTCTCTCTCCCTTTCCCTCTTTCACACACACACACACACACACACACACACACACACACACACACACACACACACACACACACACACACACACACACACACACACACACACACACACACACACACAAAATCACCAAGTTTTCTTTTATCAATAAAGGTTAAGAAAGTTTATTTCTATTTTTGATTGTGCTGGATTTTGAGAATTTACTAATCCTTGCAGTCATCAATGTTCATTTCAGACTTGAGATGCAGACACATTTTAACTAAGAATAACAGGGCACAGGCAGGTTTGTGGAACTTGGGCACAGATCACTGAATGACAAAACATACAAGGGGCTGAAAGGCTTCCTCTTAGATCATAAGATATAGGAGCAGACGGAGGTCATTAAGCCCATCAAGTATGTTCTGTTATCATGAGCTGATCCATTCTCCCACTCAACTCCACTTCCCTTCCTTCTCCCCATAACCTTTGATACCCTGACTATTCAGATACCTATCAATCTCTGCCTTAAATACACCCAATGACCTGACCTCCACTGCCACCTGTAGAAGCAAATTCCCAAGGTTCACTGATCTCTGGCTAAAGAAATCCCTCCACATCTCTGTTTTAAATGGGCACCCTTCAATCCTGAAGTTGTCCTTGACTCCAATTCCATGGGAAACAACTTTGCCACTTCTACTCTGTCCAGGCTTTCCAACATTTGAAATGCCTCGATAAGATCCCCCTCTTTCTTCTGAACTCCAAGGAGTCCAGTCCAATAGCCGTCAAATGTTCCTCATATGCTAATCCATTCATTCCAGGAATCAATCTTCTAAATTTTCTCTGAACCCTCTCCAATGCCAGCACATTGTTTCTTTAATAAGGAGCCCAAAACTGTACCCCATGGTTCAAGTGAAGCCTTGTAAAGCATCAACTTCACATCCCAGCTCTTATATCCTATCCCTCTAGAAAAGAACGGAAACGTTGCATTCGCCTTCTGCCCCATCATCTCAGCCTGGAGGTCAACCTTTAGGGGATCCTGCACGGGGACTCCCAAGTCTCTCTGCACCTTGGAATTTTGAATTTTCTCCCCATCTAAATAATCGTCTGTCCTTTTATTCCTTCTACTAAAGTGCACGTCCGGACACTTTCCAACACTGCCATTTCATTTGGCCACTTCTCCTCAGGAGTTTGCGCAGGTTTTTCTCAGGAGGTTTGCTACGACACCAGAAACCCTGGCAAATTTCTACAGCAGTGCGGTGGAAAATGTGCTGACCGACTGCATCACGGTCTGGGATGGAAACACCAATACCCCTGAACATAAAGCCCTCCAAACGGTAGTGGGCACAGCCCAGGACATCACAAGTAAAACCCTCCCCACTACTGAGAACGTCAGAGAGCAGCAGCAATCATCAAGGATCCACACCATCAGGAAAGAGGTGTCGGTACCACAAGACTCGCACCACCAGGTTCAAGAACAGCTGCTCCAACCCCCCACCCCCACCATCACATTCCTCAACACCAAACCCAATCAGGGACTCATTTAAGGACTCTGACTTGTGCACTTGATTGATGTTTTAAATTCTCTCTGTATTGCACAGCCAGCTGATTTCCATTCGCTATCTGTTTACAGTCCTTTATTTGTTAACATGTGTACGCAGTGTAGTTATTTTTTGCACTGCCAATAAGTGGTAATTCTGCCTCACCCACAGGGAAAAGGAATCTCAGAGTTGGATGTGTTGTCGTGTAAGTACCTCGACAATAAAGCTGAAACCTGAGATCATTCTTGTTCCCTGAATTTCCCTTGCATCTCAGTGAAACATGAGGGCTCAAAGACGACAAGGCTTATCTGAACAACTTGGTTCATCCATTTTGTGACTGCTTAACTCAAACTCATCCACGGTTTGGTCCTCCTCATCTCAATTAGAAGAAGCGCAGTGACCTTCTAACAGAAAATTGGTGAAGCTCTGAGGTTTGTGAAGCTGCAGGGTTGGACAATGGCCTGACGAGATTCATTATAGAGGGAGGGATTCTGCTGACCAGCTTTGGGAAGGACAGGCATTTTCCTACATTATGCAATGAATGGCTGGGAAACAAGAGGGAAAACAAATTGAGTGAGGATATTGATCTCAACAGGCAAATGCAACATTGCCTCAGCAGGAGGATGGATGGCCCGATGCCCTCTGCTACCTGAGGAAACAGCAGTCCCATCCCAAACCATTGCTCCCTCTCCATCCAACACTCGTCGATTAAGTTGAACATGGGCAGCATGGCGAGTACAACACTATTAAGCGCCAGCCCGGGTTCGAATCCCATGCTATCTGCAAGGAGTTTGCACGTTTTCCCAGTATTTGTGTGGATTTCCCCATGGGCTCCATTTTCCTTCCACTGTTCAAAATGTACCGGGGATTGTAGGTCAATTGGGCGGCACAGGCTCGTGGGCTACCATGCTGTATGTCTAAACTAAAAAAACAATAAAATCCTACTGTTATTTAGTTAAATAAATCCACAGTGGAAGGCTAGTGTCAGAAACACTGACCATGAAGTTACATATCAGGTTTACTGCTGTCCCTTGGAGTTGTCCTTCCCCGGTTCAGCCCGACTCAGAAACTAGATACACAACAGACTGGACGACTCTTCAATGCCTTTGAAATGGTCCAATAAAACTCTCAGTTGAGGTGTTAATCAGTGTTTGGAAAGGTGACGAATAAGGAAATGAAGTGTCAAAGACATACAGGGGTCGTAGGTTAATTGGGGCATTTGGGCGGCATGGGCTCATGGGCTGGAAGGACCTGTTACCGCGCTGCACATCTAAATTTAAATTTAATGTAACATTTTTAAACGTATTCATTTTTCTGCTGAAGGAATGCGAACAGAGCTGTCAGGGAGGAAGAGCCAGGGTAGGGCCCAGGAACTGTGAGACATTTCCATGTATGGTTGGCCTGTGACTTGGAGAGCAACTGGGAGGGATGGTGTTTGCATGTGTCTGAGGCCCTTGTCCTTCATGGGAGGAGAGGTCACAGGCTTGGGAGGTACTGCTGGAGTAGTTTCGGTAGATAACTACAGCGCACTTTGTATGTCAATGTTGAAGGGAATGAAGATTTAGGTCGAAGTTGGTGTTGCTCATCGAGATCAGCCATTCTCAACCTTTTCTCAGCGATGGCCTCCCTAGGACTCTATTCTATTTAAATTTTCATAATTAAAAAATTTAGACATACAGCACGTGAACAGGCCATTTTGGCCCCACAAGTCTGTGCTGTCCAATTTACATCCAATGAACCTACACCCTGGTATGTTTTGAAGGGTGGGAGGAATCTGGAGTCCCCGGGGAAAACTCACGCAGACATCGGGAGAATATACAAACTCCTTACAGACAGCACAGGACTCGAACCCTGATCCAGTCCCAATCGCTGGTTCTGAAAAAGGCGTTGCGCTAACCGCTATGCCAACTGTGCCAGTATGCTCAAAGTTTATGAGCCCCTTTCCATGAGAAGCAGGTCAAGTTTTGGTTTCTTCTGTACTTCTCTCCTACCGACTATGTAAAAAACATTAAAAGAATTATGTTACAGGAGGTGAAAAGAAAACAAGGCTTTAAAATCCCTTGATGAAGGGCTCAAGCCTGAAATGTTGGTTATGTATCTTTGTTATATAAAGGACATAGTTTGACCTGCTGAGTTTCTCCAGTTTTGTGTTTTTACTTTTTTATTTGCTCTAGCCCAGTGGTTCTCAACCTTTTTCTTCCCACTCATATCCCACTTTAAGTGATCCCTCTGCCATCAGTGCTCTGTGATTAGTCAGGGATTGCTTAAAGTGGAATGTGAGTGGGAAGAAAAAGGTTGAGAACTAGAGAGTAGTTGGAGGTGCACTTATCTAGGCAAGGTGAATATTCTATCACAATCCTGACTTGTGCCTGACAGTGGGATGTGAGTAGGTGAGTCACTGTCTGCAGGATACTCAGCCTCTGACGTGGCTGGTCCAGTTACCTTGGGTCGTTGATGGCAAGAGGACTCAGTAATGGTAATGCCACTTGGCAATATGTGTTGAGACTCCCCCTGGTTGGATATGGTCACTTCCTGGCACTTTTGTACAAGAACAGCAGTTGACAGCCTTTCACCCAAGGCCTTGCCTGGCTTGACGTCTTGTGACTCAGTTAATTTGCTGAGACGCTGTTACTGGAATCATCAGTGAACATCTCCACATCTAAACCTAATTGTGGGTCTTTTCATTATGCAATGGAACAACAGCTGGTTGATAATCACAAGTGAATCCCTATTTTTGGCAGCAGCTTTGGCAGTAGTTTACAATTTCCATGAAAGCCACTTAATTACATGATAGGTTAAGATCAGTAAATGCAAATTTATAAATGAACAACGAGTTAGGTATCACATTAATAGGAGGCAGATGACATTGAAGGAGGGCTCTTCACGAGATCTCATGGTTAACCAAATGTCCCACTGTTGCTGACTGACACAAGACAAATTTGTGGCAATGACCCATCTCTCGCATAGAAGTTTCCTTTCCACTAACTGTGCAGAATTACAAGGAGACGTGGGCGACGCTGCCAAACTTCGATACTCTTGCTTAGTTCAGTACAGTTTTCTTTGCACTACCGATAAGTGGTCATTCTGCCTGGGCCGCAGGAAAAGGAATCTCAGGGTTGTGTGTGATGTCGTGTACGTACTCTGACCATAAATCTGAACTTTGAACTTGAAACTGAAGTTGGCTCAACGTTCACATAAATAAAAAGGCAGAAAGGGAAATCATTGGGGTAGCATGGTCGGCGTAGCAGTTAGCGCAAAGCTATTACCGCGCCAGCGATCGGGACCGTGGTTCCAATCCCATGCTGTCTGTAAGGAGTTTGCATGTTCTCCCTGTGTCCATTTGGGTTTTCCCACCCTTCACAAAAATATACCCGGGGATTGGAGGTCAATTGGATGCAATTGGGTGGCATAAGTTCGTGGGCCAAAGCTGTAGGTCTAAATTTTAAAAATATTAAAATAATTTAAATTTAAAATTTAAAAAATCTATTTAATGCCTTCTATGCAACAAGCCCTAATGAGCATGGAAAAGGGAAACAAAGAACATGAAACATAAAGGTCCTACAGTTTTTCTAATGAGTTGTTACTGGCCTCCAACCTCTTATGAGCAGAGAAATACAGATGATTTGTGGCCAATATTTTTGCAAAATGTTTTCCCAGTGAGTTGTATGACAGCCCCTGATTTTTGTTTATATCGCCAATTGGAGCTAAGGTGACGATCAGAAAGATGCAACAGATCCTTGGGTCGAGGACAGAAAAAGGTTGGAAAGGTACCAAAAAGTAGCTTGAGCCCGTCATATCATCTGGCAGTTTAACACCATGCACACCAGGCTGCATTGGGGTGACAGCTTTGCATCTTTGAAGGACATGTGCCGAATTAGGTGGGGCAACAGAGATTTATTTCACAGCCGCTTTCTGCTGCTGCCTCCCAAACGGGCAGAATTCCATTCAGCTTCTCCACACATTCCAACCTAGTGCCGTAACCTGCTCACAATTCAGCCAACAGACCCTGTGGGCAAGTTGATGGGTGAGGGGAGGAAGGGCTGGGCTCAGCTGTGATGAACAGGGAAACAAGACAGCAAAATGGGAGCTGTGTGTGATCAATCCAAGAAAGGACTGGATTTGTGCTCCAGGCAAGCCAAGGCGAATCTTTCAGTGGAATGGTTGCAGACAGCTCAGGCCTGACAAGATGGCAATTAGTAGAGCTGTACATAGATGTGGCATGTTTACTGTCATGGTTAGCGCAATGTTGTCACAGTGGCAGTAACCCGGGTTTGAATCCCATGCTGTCAGTAAGGAGTTTGCATGCCCTCCCCATGTCTGCCTGGGTTTTCCCCGGGGGCTCTAGTTTCCTCTCACCATTCAAAAATGTTCCGGGGTTGTAGGCTAATTGGCCAGCATGGGCTCGTGGGCCAGAAGGGTCTGTTACAGTGCTGTATATTTAAATTTAAATTTAAAATTAAAATTTATAAGGACAAAGCCAACATTGTAGGTCAGGATCAAACAAAAGAACGTTAAAGGTCCCAGTTACAATGGAAAGTGGAACCAACGATCTTGCATTTAGAATGGGGGTGTGGAACAGACTTCTTTCAAACTGGCACAATGGTTGGCTGGTATCACTGGACAATGAAGATTTTGCTTCCTGAACACTGCTGGGTGTATTTTATGGATTTGGGGCTGCTGATCGCGAAAATCACCTTAAAATTTTCTTATCATGTACCTTTTTTTTAGATGTAACCTATTTTTGTGATTTCCTGTCATATTTTAAGTCCACTTCAACCCGACAAAACCATGAAGTGCGACATGTCGTTGAAAATTAATTTCCTGCATTCGCACGTGGACTCCTTCCCGGCTGATCTTGGTGCCGCCAGTGCCGGACACGGTGAAAGGTTTCACCGGGACATTGTGACCGTGGAAAAGCAGTATCAGGGCAAATGGAATCCGTCAATGCTGGCCGACTATTGTTGGACACTGACACGAGAAGCATCAGATGCTGAATACAAACGAAAATCAGCGGCAAAACATTTTTAGGTCAGTCGAACTAACACAATGTGTCAGCATCATGATGGGATTAAACAGGCTCAATTCAATCAAAGTTCATTTAATGTTTCTCCAGTTTCCTACATGAGACAGCAAATCTGAAATTACCTTTGTGTTCAGCTTGAAGATGTCTGTCAACATCCCCAATTTCTTTTCAGGAATCTTTTGGAAACATTTGTTGTCCAGTGTAATCAGGAAATTTGTAACCCTGCACAATTCTGCCACCATGGTATGCATATTCGTCACTTCACATACATCAGCAGCTGTAGTTTTCATGGGTCCCAATGGACGTTCAAGATAAATTTGTTTACAAATAGATCTTCAATGTGACATTATTCATGGTCGACTTAACTCCTGATGATTAATTTTGCTGCCTCACATTTAATCTCATATGATCACCACATTTAATTTATATGAGTTTGCAGATTCTGTTTAAATAAGAACTAGAAACTAATTCATGCTGAACACATATACTTAAAGTCATGTATAAGTTCATTGCAATTTTAAACATTTTCTTTCTTGAGCTTATTTTCACATGTGAGATTTCAAATGAGTTTGGGGTTATTTGGTGTAATAATTCTGTCTTGTCGTGGTAAACTCACTGCACTAAGCACACGAATCTAACTGCTGAGTTCAGCTTAAGCCGTATTCACTTGGCAATTTTGAACTCTTAGAAAACTAATGTTAGAACCCCCTTTTCAAGTGAACTGGATGAAATGCTGCATAATAAGGTCAGGGGTGTTTGTGAAGCTCGGTACAAATCCTCGTTCAAGCAGCCGGCAAAATAAATCGTGGAAAATAAAAAGGCAAAAAATTCTAAAGTTTAAAATTTGTGCCCCTAGCGGTCAGTTTGCCAATCCCTGCAACAGGCTGCAATCTCAAGCAACCAGAAAATTCACTTATCCGGCATCTACCAATCTCCATAAGTGCCGGATACCAGGGAATTTTATTATATTGTTCTGCTCAATTCCTTTGAAGGGGGAAAAAAGTCTGATTGCCTTTAAGTGGACAGAAACTCAGATCAGATACTATTTATTGCCACATAGTAAAAGAGAAATGTAATATTACACAAATTGCCTTTAGTCTGCCATAAGGCAGACAAATGCTCACAATTAACATTGCTCGTCGCCCCTTACAGTCAGAGAAAGAGAAGCTCAGGATACACTTAGTTTAAATTTTCCATGATCAGCAACTCAGTGAATGTGCATGTTTTCAACCAAAATGGATATACAGTAAAACCCCTGGTATCCAGCATCGATGGGGATTGGTAGATTCCAGATAAGTGTATTTCCTGGTTGCTTGAGACTTACTCTGACAATGCCTCACTAACAGACCTGCATTAAGAATGAACAATTTAAAAGACAAAAATACTACACTGTACTTACCCTGAACTTGCATGAATATGTAAACCTTAAAGTATTTTACTTTATTCTCAGTCACATTCTTTGAAAACATTTAACCGTCGCTGCATCTGCAGGTTCCTCCCCCTCCACGGAGCCACCCGAAAGACGAACCATAACATTATAGATAATTAGCCCCCGCCTCCCCCCAGTTTACAGAAAAATCCTCTGACTGGGGTGACTCTGACTCAGCAGGGATAAGGAGACCCTTTAAGAGAGTCACCCCAACGGCGAGCGGCATCAACCAGCTCTTCATCCCGGGTGACCCCCATCGCTGTTTCACACAACTTAATTCAACCAGCTGCTACGAGCAAAGCCCAACCAAGGCTCTCCCTCCACTGGCTGGATATTGGCTCCCGTCGTCACCAAAGGTTTATGAGTGACTTCAGAGAACATTTACAATTTTAAACTTGAGTATTTTTAAATATTATTTTACTCTTATTTATTTTAATTTTTAAAATTTATTTTCCTTGATTTTTTTTGCCAGTTGCTTGAATTACAGATACCAGGGGTTTTACTGTTTCTGTCTCCCTAATGATGCAAGGTGTTTACATGACAGCAATGGAACTGAAACAAGTTCCTGTTGGGGACAACTGGTGGTGGAGAAGACGAGAAGACCTCTATCTACATTTTCCTTTTCAAAGTGCGATTCTGAAATATGAGTGGGTACAACGGAGAAGTGTGTCAGTCATCAATGTGAGCTCACTGAACTGTGTGTAAGATATAATAAGAACAGAACCTAAGTTTATATTTCCTCTCGCCCACTCCATATACAATGTTGTACTCTCATGAGGCCAAACAATGGAAGAAATACTAATTATTACACGAGATCACAAGATATAGGAGCAGTAGGCCAATTGGCCCATCGAGTCTGCTTTGCCATTCTAATCATGAGCTGATCCATCCTCACACTTAGCCCCACTCCCCATAACTCTTGATATCCTGACTAATACAATACCTTAAATACACCCAACGACCTCACTTCCACAGCCGTCTGTGACAAGTTCCAGAGACTCACGACCCTCTGGTTAAAGAAATATCTCTGCATCTCTGTTTTAAATTGATGCCCTTTTTATCCTGAAGTTGTGCCCTCTTGTCCTCGACTCCCCGACCATGGGAAACATCCTTGCCACATCTACTCTGTCTAGCCTTTCAGCATTCAAAATGCCTCTATGAGGTCCCCCTCATCCAACGAGAACAGTCCAAGAGCCAACAATCATTCTTCATATGCTAACCCTCTCATTCATGGTATTGCTCTAATAAATCTTCTCTGAACCCTCTCCAATGCCAGCACGTCTTTTCTCAAATAAGGCGCCCAAAATTGTGTTCAGTACTCCATGAGATCTCGCCAGTGCCCTATAGAGTCTCCACATCACATCCCTGATCTTCTACGCTATCCCTCTAGAAATGAACACCAACGTTGCATTTGCATTCTGCCCCACCAACTAAACCTGGAGGTCAACCTTTAGGGTATCCTGCACGGGAACTCCCAAGACCCTTTGCACCTCAGAATTTTGAATTTTCTCCCCATCTAAATGATCGTCTGCCTGTCTATTACATCAAAACAGAACAAATTTGATGGTCTTTCCAAGCTCTAAAGCCATTAGAAATGTCTTCAACGGAATAGCCTGCAAATTAATTCACAACAGTGGGAAATACTCGCAGAATATACAATGAATACTTATGTAGAAATGAAGAAGTACAAAAGCAGTGTGGGATGCTGCAGGTCACGTAGCATCTGTGGAAATCAAGGGGTGGTCAATCTTTTGGGCCCAAGCCCTTCTTCGGGTGTGCCAAAAACCAGGCACATGCCTGAACAAGATGGGGGGGAGAGAAGGGGAAGCAGGAGGAGCATAGGTAAGCAGATGGTAGGGGGAAGAAGCGAACTGAGAGGTAATAGAAGGAGGGGTCAGGCAGCTGAGAAAGATGCTCTCTGATAGGAGAAGGCAGGGAAGGGGGTGGGGAGCCAGAGGAAAGGTGACAGCGAGATAGAGAGAGGCCAGGAGAGAGAGCAAATGGAAATTGGAGGTCAATATTGATGCCGCCTGGTTGGAGGCCTGCCGAGAAGGAACATGAGATGTTCCACACATGGACTCAACCTGGCAGTACATGATGCCCTGGCCAGAACTGCCAGTGTGGCAATGGAACTAAAGTAGTGTTGCTAAATGGTCTTCACCTGGGGTTCCTCTTCAGAGAGTAGTTTGCAATCTGGAATATGCTGTCTGGAAGAGATGCCAATTCAGTAGGGAGCATTCAAAAGTGAAATGTGGAATATTTCAAGGGAATACAGCTCTGGAGAAACAGCAAGGGATTGGGACTCTCTTGACTGCACTTGCCATGAGCCACCACGGGAACATGGAGGATCTCCATGTCATTCCAGGGATAGGGGAGGTGGGGAATGCTTTGTTTCTAATCATCACTGTTAGGGCAACAATGTTACAGCACCAGCGGCCGGGACCGGGATTAGAATTTTGCGTTCTCCCTGTGCCTGCATGGGCTTTCCCTGGGGGTTCCGGTTTCCTCCCACCATTTGAGATGTACCGGGGGTTGTTGGTTAATGGGGTGTAATTTGGCGGCGCAGGCTCGTGGTCCGAAATGGCCTGTAACTGTGCTGTAGGTCTAAATTTAAATTAAAAAAAATGAAAACATCTCAAAGCAGCAAGATTCAGCCATCCTCCCCCTCTGCTCTGGAGAATTAGCAGCCTCACTGACACCCACGGAAACTGCCACCCGCTACCTTCAGAAAAACAGCCAATATGTTTCTCCGCCAAACAAGTGGTTGGGCATTCCCGGACGTGCAGCGGTGCGCCGACAGGCTCACCTTCCGCCAGGCTCAGCACGCCATCAGCCTTGCTGACACTCTTCTTCCTGCGATGCTTCTTTCGGTTGATCTGGGGTGAGGGCGGGTAGTCCAGCTTGCCACCTGATGGACTGCACGTGGCTTCCCCTGTGCCAGCGCCTTCTTCAAAAAGGGAAAAACGCAGAAAGTGAATCAGTCCCACTGCAGAGCCTTTTCCACAGAGCCATCTGGACGACTGGTCCTGCCCTCCCCACGACCAGGATTCATCCCCAGCCCAATGCTACTGAAGTGGATGGCCTGGTCGTTTACTTGGAATCCTGCTGGGCAAATTGCAGGCTGCACTTCACAAGTAGCGATGCTGCCTGCTCTTCAAAGGCACGCTGTTGTTTTGAGACAACCTAGAGGCACTATGGGAAAAGCAAGACTTATTTGGGACCTAGCCGTGTAACCCAATCCCACTGAGAGTGATCAAGGAACCATGGCCTCTGCGGAATTATAAAGCTGAGCAGACACCTATCTCAGGAGGGCTACAGAGGGTACAGGTCAGTGGGAAAAAACCAGTAAAATCCTCAGTTATCCAGCATCAAAGCCAAATAAGTGATTTGCTGGTTGCTTGAGATTGCACACTGCTTGATTGGCAAACTAACTGCGAGAGAGGCACCAATTTTAAACTTCCAGTTTTTTTTAAACCGATTTCTTTTCTGCAATTTTTTTTTGCCGGTCATTTGAATTCCGGACAACGGAGATTTTACTGTAATGGTTTAGCAAGACCAGAAGGGCAGAAGGGCCTGTTTTCCGTGGTTCTCTAATCCAATTCACCATGAGCAAGTCATCAAATTCACAATGAATGAGTCTAGATTTACATCCTGCTTTATTTAAGTGTGATAAGACTGTTTTCTTTCCTCTGTGATTTTCTCACCTGATTTATTAGCAATAAGGAGTAAGGGTTAGAGTGAGGAGTAAGGGTTAGAGTGAGGAGTAAGGGTTAAAGTGAGGAGTAAGGGTAAGAGTAAGGAGTAAGGGTTAGAGTGAGGAGTAAGGGTTAGAGTGAGGAGTAAGG
This sequence comes from Narcine bancroftii, assembly GCF_036971445.1. Lineage (NCBI taxonomy): Eukaryota > Metazoa > Chordata > Chondrichthyes > Torpediniformes > Narcinidae > Narcine > Narcine bancroftii. The sequence continues at coordinate 56,879,491 of NC_091480.1, forward strand.
ATTAGAGTGAGGAGTAAGGGTTAGAGTAAGGAGTAAGGGTTAGAGTGAGGAGTAAGGGTTAGAGTGAGGATTAAGGGTTAGAGTAAGGAGTAAGGATTAGAGTAAGGAGTAAAGGTTAGAGTAAGGAGTAGGGGTTAGAGTGAGGAGTAGGGGTTAGAGTGAGGAGTAAGGGGTAGAGTAAGGAGAAAGGTTTTGAGTGAGGAGTAAGGGTTATAGTGAGGAGAAAGGGTTAGAGTGAGGAGTAAGGGTTAGAGTGAAGAGTAAGGGTTAAAGTGAGGAGTAAGGGTTAGAGTGAGGAGTAAGGATTAGAGTGAGGAGGAAGGGTTAGAGTGAGGAGGAAGGTTTAAAGTGAGGAGTAAGGGTAAAAGTAAGGAGTAAGGGTTAGAGTGAGGAGTAAGGGTTAGAGTGAGGAGTAAGGGTTAGAGTGAGGAGTAAGGATTAAAGTGAGGAGGAAGGGTTAGAGTGAAGAGGAAGGGTTAGAGTGAGGAGTAAGGATTAGAGTAAGGAGTAAGGGTCAGAGTAAGGAGTAGGGGTTAGAGTGAGGAGTAGGGGTTAGAGTGAGGAGTAGGGGTTAGAGTGAGGAGTGAGGGTTAGAGTGAGGAGTAGGGGTTAGAGTGAGGAGGAAGGGTAAGAGTGAGGAGTAGGGGTTAGAGTAAGGAGTAAGGGTTAGAGTGAGGAATAAGCCTTAGAGTGAGATGTAAGAGATAGAGTAAGGAGTAAGAGTTAGAGTGAGGAGTAAGGGTTAGAGTGAGGAGTAAGGCTTAGAGTGAGGAGTAAGGGTTAGAGTAAGGAGTAAGGGTTAGAGTGAGGAGGAAGGGTAAGAGTGAGGAGTAGGGGTTAGAGTAAGGAGTAAGGGTTAGAGTGAGGAATAAGGGTTAGAGTGAGGAGTAAAGGTTACAGTAAGGAGTAAGGGTTAGAGTGAGGAGTAAGGGTTAGAGTGAGGAGTAAGGGTTAGAGTGAGGAGTAAGGGTTAGAATGAGGAGTAAGGTTTAGAGTAAGGAGTAAGGGTTAGAGTGAGGAGTAAGGTTAGAGTGAGGAATAAGGGTTAGAATGAGGAGTAAGGTTTAGAGTAAGGAGTAAGGATTAGAGTAAGGAGTAAGGGTTAGAGTAAGGAGTAGGAGTTAGAGTGAGGAGTAGGGGTTAGAGTGAGGAGTAAGGGTTAGAGTGAGGAGTAAGGGTTAGAGTAAGGAGTAAGGGTTAGAGTGAGGAGTAGGGGTTAGAGTGAGGAAGAAGGGTAAGAGTGAGGAGGAGGGGTTAGAGTAAGGAGTAAGGGTTAGAGTGAGGAATAAGGGTTAGAGTGAGGAGTAAGGGTTAGAGTAAGGAGTAAAGGTTAGAGTGAGGAGTAAAGGTTACAGTAAGGAGTAAGGGTTAGAGTGAGGAGTAAGGGTTAGAGTGAGGAGTAAGGGTTAGAGTGAGGAGTAAGGGTTAGAATGAGGAGTAAGGTTTAGAGTAAGGAGTTAGGGTTAGAGTGAGGAGTAAGGGTTAGAGTGAGGATTAAGGGTTAGAGTAAGGAGTAAGGATTAGACTAAGGAGTAAGGGTTAGAGTAAGGAGTAAGGGTTAGAGTGAGGAGTAAGGTTAGCGTGAGGAGGAAGGGTAAGAGTGAGGAGTAGGGGTTAGAGTACGGAGTAAGTGTTAGAGTGAGGAATAAGCCTTAGAGTGAGAAGTAAGAGATAGAGTAAGGAGTAAGAGTTAGAGTGAGGAGTAAGGGTTAGAGTGAGGAGTAAGGCTTAGAGTGAGGAGTAAGGGTTAGAGTGAGGAGTAAGGGTTAGAGTAAGGAGTAAGGGTTAGAGTGAGGAGGAAGGGTAAGAGTGAGGAGTAGGGGTTAGAGTAAGGAGTAAGGGTTAGAGTGAGGAATAAGGGTTAGAGTGAGGAGTAAAGGTTACAGTAAGGAGTAAGGGTTAGAGTGAGGAGTAAGGGTTAGAGTGAGGAGTAAGGGTTAGAGTGAGGAGTAAGGGTTAGAATGAGGAGTAAGGTTTAGAGTAAGGAGTAAGGGTTAGAGTGAGGAGTAAGGGTTAGAGTGAGGATTAAGGGTTAGAATGAGGAGTAAGGTTTAGAGTAAGGAGTAAGGATTAGAGTAAGGAGTAAGGGTTAGAGTAAGGAGTAGGAGTTAGAGTGAGGAGTAGGGGTTAGAGTGAGGAGTAAAGGTTAGAGTAAGGAGTGAGGGTTAGAGTGAGGAGTAGGGGTTAGAGTGAGGAGTAAGGGTTAGAGTGAGGAGTAAGGGTTAGAGTAAGGAGTAAGGGTTAGAGTGAGGAGTAGGGGTTAGAGTGAGGAAGAAGGGTAAGAGTGAGGAGTAGGGGTTAGAGTAAGGAGTAAGGGTTAGAGTGAGGAATAAGGGTTAGAGTGAGGAGTAAGGGTTAGAGTAAGGAGTAAAGGTTAGATTGAGAAGTAAAGGTTACAGTAAGGAGTAAGGGTTAGAGTGAGGAGTAAGGGTTAGAGTGAGGAGTAAGGGTTAGAGTGAGGAGTAAGGGTTAGAATGAGGAGTAAGGTTTAGAGTAAGGAGTTAGGGTTAGAGTGAGGAGTAAGGGTTAGAGTGAGGATTAAGGGTTAGAGTAAGGAGTAAGGATTAGAGTAAGGAGTAAGGGTTAGAGTAAGGAGTAGGGGTTAGAGTGAGGAGTAGGGGCTGGAGTGAGGAGTAAAGGTTAGAGTAAGGAGTAAGGGTTAGAGTGAGGAGTAGGGGTTAGAGTGAGGAGTAAGGGTTCGAAGTGAGGAGTAGGGGTTAGAGTAAGGAGTAAGGGTTAGAGTGAGTAGTAAGGGTTAGAGTAAGGAGTAAGGGTTACAGTAAGGAGAAAGGGATAGAGTAAGGAGTAGGGGTTAGAGTGAGGAGTAGGGGTTAGAGTGAGGAGTAGGGGTAAGAGTAAGGAGTAAGGGTTAGAGTGAGGAGTAAGGGTTAGAGTGAGTAGTGAGGGTTAGAGTGAGGAATTAGGATTAGAGTAAGGAGTGGGAGTTAGAGTGAGGAGTAAGGGTCAGAGTGAGGAGTAAGGGTTAGAGTGAGGAGCAAGGGTTAGAGTAATGAGTAAGGGTTAGATGAGGAGTAAGCATTAGACTGAGGAGTAAGTGTTAGAGTGAGGAGTAAGGATTAGAGTGATGAGTAAGGTTTAGAGTGAGGAGTAATGGTTAGAGTGAGGACTAAGGGTTAGAGTTAGGAGTAGGGGGTTAGAGTGAGGAGTAAGGGTTAGAGTGAGGAGTAAGGGTTAGAGTAAGGAGTAAAGGTTAGAGTGAGGAGTAAGGCTTAGCGTGAGCAGTAAGGGTTAGAGTGAGGAGTAAGGGTGAGAGTGAGGAGTAAGGCTTAGCGTGAGGAGTAAGGGTTAGAGTGAGGAGTAAAGGTTAGAGTGAGGAGTAAGGGTTAGAGTAAGGAGTAAGGGTTAGAGTGAGGAGTAAGGTTTAGAGTGAGGAGTTGGGGTTAGAGTGAGGTGTAAGGGTAAGAGTGAGGAGTAAGGGTTAGAGTGAGGAGTAAGGGTTACAGTAAGGGTTTGAGGGAGGAGTAAGGGTTAGAGTGATGAATAAGGGATAGAGTGAGGAGTAGGGGTTAGAGTGAGGAGTAAGGGTTCGAGTGAGGAGTAGGGGTTAAAGGAGTAAGGGTTAGAGTGAGGAGTAAGGGTTAGAGTGAGGAGTAAGGGTTAGAGTAAGGAGTAAGGGTTAGAGTGAGGAGTAAGGGTTCGAGTGAGGAGTAGGGGTTAGAGTAAGGAGCAAGGGTTAGAGTGTGGAGCAAGGGTTAGGGTGACGAGTGGGGGCTAGAGTGAAGGGTAAGGGTTAGAGTGAGGAGTAAGGCTTAGAGTGAGGAGTAAGGGTTAGAGTGAGGAGTAAGGGTTAGAGTAAGGAGTAAGGGTTAGAGTGAGGAGGAAGGGTAAGAGTGAGGAGTAGGGGTTAGAGTAAGGAGTAAGGGTTAGAGTGAGGAGTAAGGGTTAGAGTGAGGAGTAAGGCTTAGCGTGAGGAGTAAGGGTTAGATTGAGGAGTAAGGGTTAGAGTGAGGAGTAAGGGTTAGAGTAAGGAGTAAGGGTTAGAGTGAGGAGTAAGGTTTAGAGTGAGGAGTAGGGGTTAGAGTGAGGTGTAAGGGTTAGAGTGAGGAGTAAGGGTTAGAGTGAGGAGTAAGGGTTAGAGTGAGGAGTAAGGGTTACAGTAAGGGTTTGATGGAGGAGTAAGGGTTAGAGTGATGAATAAGGGATAGATTGAGGCGTAGGGGTTAGAGTGAGTAGTAAGGGTTTGAGTGAGGAGTAGGGGTTAAAGGAATAAGGGTTAGAGTGAGGAGTAAGGGTTAGAGTGAGGAGTAAGGGTTAGAGTAAGGAGTAAGGGTGAGAGTGAGGAGTAAGGGTTCGAGTGAGGAGTAGGGGTTAGAGTAAGGAGTAAGGGTTAGAGTGAGTAGTGAGGGTTAGAGTGAGGAATAAGGATTAGAGTGAGGAGTGGGGGCTAGAGTGAAGAGTAAGGGTTAGAGTGAGGGGCAAGGATTAGAGTGAGTAGTAAGTGTTAGAGTAAGGAGTAAGGGTTAGAGTGAGGAGTAAGGGTTAGGGTGACGAGTGGGGGTTAGAGTGAAGGGTAAGGGTTAGAGTGAGGAGTAAGCGTTAGAGTGAGGAGTAGGGGTTAGGGTGAGGAGTGGGAGTTAGAGTGAGGAGTAAGGGTTAGAGTGAGGAGTAGGGGTTAGGGTGAGGAGTGGGAGTTAGATTGAGGAGTAAGGGTTAGAGTGATGAGTAAGAGTTAGAGTGAGGAGTAAGGGTTACAGTAAGGGTTAGAGTGAGGAGTAAGGGTTAGAGTTAGGAGTAAGGGTTAGAGTGAGGAGTAAGGGGTACAGTAAGGGTTAGAGTGAGGAGTAAGGGTTAGAGTGAGGAGTAAGGGGTACAGTAAGGGTTAGAGTGAAGAATAAGGGATAGAGTGAGGAGTAGGGGTTAGAGTGAGGAGTAAGGGTTAGAGTGAGGAGTAAGGTTTAGAGTAAGTTGTAAAAGTTAGAGTAAGGAGTAAGGGTTAGAGTGAGGAGTAAGGGTTACAGTGAGGAGTAAGGGTTACAGTGAGGAGTAAGGGTTACAGTAAGGGTTAGAGTGAGTTGTGAGGGTTAGGGTGAGGAGTGATAGGGTGAGGAGTGGGGGTTAGAGTGAGGGTTAAGGGTTAGAGTGAGGAGTAAGGGTTAGAGTGAGGAGTAGTGGTTAGAGTGAGGAGTAAGGGTTAGAGTGAGGAGTAAGGGTTAGAGTGAGGAATAAGGGTTAGAGTGTGGAGTAAGGGTTAGAGTGAGGAGTAAGGGTTACAGTAAGGGTTAGAGAAAGGAGTAAGGGTTAGAGTGAAGAATAAGGGATAGAGTGAGGAGTAGGGGTTAGAGTGAGGAGTAAGGGTTAGAGTGAGGAGTAGTGGTTAGAGTGAGGAGTAAGGGTTACAGTAAGGGTTAGAGTGAGGAGTAAGGGTTAGAGTGAGGAATAAGGGCTAGAGTGAGGAGTAGGGGTTAGAGTGAGAAGTAATGGTTAGAGTGAGGAGTAGGGGTTAGAGTGAGTAGTAAGGGTTAGAGTGTGGAGCAAGTGTTAGAGTGAGGAGTGGGGGTTAGGTTGAGGAGTGGGGGTTAGAGTGAGGAGTAAGGGTTAGGTTGAGGAATGGGGGTTAGAGTGAGGAGTAAGGGTTAGAGTGAGGATTAAGGGTTAGTGAGGAGTAAGGGTTAGAGTGAGGAGTAAGGGTTAGAGTGAGGATTAAGGGTTAGAGTGAGGAGTAAGGGTTAGAGTGAGGAGTGGGGGTTAGAGTGAAGAGTAAGGGTTAGTGTGAGGATTGGGGGTTAGTGTGAGGAGTAAGGGTTACAGTAAGGGTTAGAGTGACGAGTAAGGGTTAGAGTGAAGAATAAGGGATAGAGTGAGGAGTAGGGGTTAGAGTGAGGAGTAAGCGTTAGAGTGAGGAGTAGTGGTTAGAGTGAGGAGTAAGGGTTACAGTAAGGGTTAGAGTGAGGAGTAAGGGTTAGAGTGAGGAATAAGGGTTAGAGTGAGGTGTAGGGGTTAGAGTGAGGAGTAATGGTTAGAGTGAGGAGTAGAGGTTAGAGTGAGTAGTAAAGGATAGAGTGTGGAGTAAGGGTTAGGGTGAGGAGTGGGGGTTAGGTTGAGGAGTGGGGGTTAGAGTGAGGAGTAAGGGTTAGAGTGAGGAGTAAGGGTTAGAGTGAGGAGTAAGGGTTAGAGTGAGGAGTAAGGGTTAGAGTGAGGAGTAAGGGTTAGAGTGAGGAGTAGGGGTGAGAGTGAGAAGTAAGGCTTAGAGTGAGGAGTAAGGATTAGAGTTAGGAGTAGGGGTTAGAGTGAGGAGTAAGGGTTAGAGTGAGGATTAAGGGTTAGAGTGAGGAGAAAGGGTTAGAGTGAGGAGTAAGGGTTAGAGTGAGGATTAAGGATTAGAGTTAGGAGTAGGGGTTAGAGTGAGGAGTAAGGGTTAGTGTGAGGAGTAAGTGTTAGAGTAAGGAGTAAGGGTTAGAGTGCGGAGTAAGGGTTAGAGTGAGGAGTAAGGGTTACAGTGAGGAGTAAGGGTTAGAGTAAGGAGTAAGGGTTAGAGTGAGGAGTAATGCTTAGCGGAGGAGTAAGGGTTAGAGTGAGGAGTAAGGGTTAGAGTGAGGAGTAAGGGTTACAGTAAGGGTTAGAGTGAGTTTTGAGGGTTAGTGTGAGGGATAAGGGTTAGAGTTGGGAATGGGGGTTAGAGTGAGGAGTGAGGGTTAGAGTGAGGAGTAAGGTTTAGAGTGAGTAGTAAGGGTTAGGGGGATGGAGTGTTAGGGTGAGGAGTGGGGTTAGAGTGAGGGTTAAGGGTTAGAGTGAGGAGTAGTGGTTAGAGTGAGGAGTAAGGGTTAGTGTGAGGAGTAAGGTTTAGAGTGAGGAGTAAGCGTTAGAGTGAGGAGTAGGGGTGAGAGTGAAGAATAAGGGATAGAGTGAGGAGTAGGGGTTAGAGTGAGGAGTAAGGGTTAGAATGAGGATTAAGGGTTAGAGTGAGGAATAAGGGTTAGAGTGAGGTGTATGGGTTAGAGTGAGGAGTAAGGGTTAGAGTGAGGAGTAGGGGTTAGAGTGAGTAGTAAGGGTTAGAGTGAGGAGTAGGGGTTAGAGTGGGGAGTAAGGGTTAGAGTGAGGAGTAAGGATTAGAGTAAGGTGTAAGGGTCAGAGTAAGGAGTAGAGGTTAGAGTGAGGAGTAGGGGTTAGAGTGTGGAGTAGGGGTTAGAGTAAGGAGTAAAAGTTAGAGTAACGAGTAAGGGTTAGAGTGAGGAGTAAGGGTTAGAGTGAGGAGTAAGGGTTAGAGTGAGGAGTAAGGGTTACAGTAAGGGTTAGAGTGAGGAGTAAGGGTTAGAGTGAAGAATAAGGGATAGAGTGAGGTGTAGGGGTTAGAGTGAGGAGTAAAGGTTAGAGTGAGGAGTAGGGGTTAGAGTGAGTAGTAAGGGTTAGAGTGTGGAGTAAGGGTTAGGGTGAGGAGTGGGAGTTAGGTTGAGGAGTAGGGGATAGAGTGAGGAGTAAGGGTTAGAGTGAGGAGTAAGGGTTAGAGTAAGGAGTAAGGGTTAGAGTGAGGAGTAAGGGTTAGAGTGAGGAGTAAGGGTTAGAGTGAGGAGTAAGGGTTAGAGTGAGGAGTAAGGGTTAGAGTGAGGAGTAATTCTTAGCAGAGGAGTAAGGGTTAGAGTGAGGAGTAAGGGTTACAGTAAGGGTTAGAGTGAGGAGTAAGTGTTAGAGTAAGGAGTAAGGGTTAGAGTGAGGAGTAAGGGTTAGAGTGAGGAGTAAGGGTTAGAGTGTTGACTAAGGGTTAGGGTAAGGAGTGGGAGTTAGGTTGAGGAGTGGGGGTTAGAGTGAGGAGTAAGGGTTAGGGTGAGGATTGTGGGTTAGAGTGAGGAGTAAGGGTTAGAGTGAGGAGTAAGGGTTAGAGTAAGGAGTAAGGGTTAGAGTGAGGAGTAAGGGTTAGAGTGAGGAGTAAGGGTTAGAGTGAGGAGTAAGGGTTAGAGTGAGGTGTAGGGGTTAGAGTGAAGAGTAAGGGTTAGAGTGAGGTGTAGGGGTTAGAGTGAGTAGTAGGGGTTAGAGTGTGGAGTAGGGGTTAGGGTGAGGAGTGGGGGTTAGTGTGAGGAGTAAGGGTTAGAGTGAGGATTAAGGGTTAGAGTGAGGAGTAGGGGTTAGAGTGAGGTGTAGGGGTTAGAGTGAAGAGTAAGGGTTAGAGTGAGGAGAAAGGGTTAGAGTGAGGAGTAAGGGTTAGAGTGAGGAGTAAGGGTGAGAGTGTTGAGTAAGGGTTAGGGTAAGGAGTGGGGGTTAGGTTGAGGAGTGGGGGTTAGAGTGAGGAGTAAGGGTTAGAGTAAGGAGTAAGGGTTAGAGTGAGGAGTAAGGGTTAGAGTGAGGAGTAAGGGTTAGAGTGAGGAGTAAGGGTTAGAGTGAGGGGTGAGGGTTAGAGTGAGGAGTAATTCTTAGCAGAGGAGTAAGGGTTAGAGTGAGGAGTAAGGGTTACAGTAAGGGTTAGAGTGAGGAGTAAGTGTTAGAGTAAAGAGTAAGGGTTAGAGTGAGGAGTAAGGGTTAGAGTGAGGAGTAAGGGTTAGAGTGAGGAGTAAGGGTTAGAGTGTTGACTAAGGGTTAGGGTAAGGAGTGGGAGTTAGGTTGAGGAGTGGGGGTTAGAGTGAGGAGTAAGGGTTAGGGTGAGGATTGCGGGTTAGAGTGAGGAGTAAGGGTTAGAGTGAGGAGTAAGGGTTAGAGTAAGGAGTAAGGGTTAGAGTGAGGAGTAAGGGTTAGAGTGAGGAGTAAGGGTTAGAGTGAGGAGTAAGGGTTAGAGAGAGGAGTAGTGGTTAGAGTGAGGTGTAGGGGTTAGAGTGAAGAGTAAGGGTTAGAGTGAGGTGTAGGGGTTAGAGTGAGTAGTAAGGGTTAGAGTGTGGAGTAGGGGTTAGGGTGAGGAGTGGGGGTTAGTGTGAGGAGTAAGGGTTAGAGTGAGGATTAAGGGTTAGAGTGAGGAGTAGGGGTTAGAGTGAGGTGTAGGGGTTAGAGTGAAGAGTAAGGGTTAGAGTGAGGAGAGAGGGTTAGAGTGAGGAGTAAGGGTTAGAGTGACGAGTAAGGGTTAGAGTGTTGAGTAAGGATTAGGGTAAGGAGTGGGGGTTAGGTTGAGGAGTGGGGGTTAGAGTGAGGAGTAAGGGTTAGGGTAAGGAGTAAGGGTTAGAGTGAGGAGTAAGGGTTAGAGTGAGGATTAAGGGTTAGAGTAATGAGTAAGGGTTAGAGTGAGGATTAAGGGTTAGAGTGAGGAGTAAAGGTTAGAGTTAGGAGTAAGGGTTAGAGTGAGGAGTAAGGGTTAGAGTAAGGAGTAAGGGTTAGAGTGAGGAGGAAGGGTAAGAGTGAGGAGTAGGGGTTAGAGTAAGGAGTAAGGGTTAGAGTGAGGAGTAAGGGTTAGAGTGAGGAGTAAGGCTTAGCGTGAGGAGTAAGGGTTAGATTGAGGAGTAAGGGTTAGAGTGAGGAGTAAGGGTTAGAGTAAGGAGTAAGGGTTAGAGTGAGGAGTAAGGTTTAGAGTGAGGAGTAGGGGTTAGAGTGAGGTGTAAGGGTTAGAGTGAGGAGTAAGGGTTAGAGTGAGGAGTAAGGGTTAGAGTGAGGAGTAAGGGTTACAGTAAGGGTTTGATGGAGGAGTAAGGGTTAGAGTGATGAATAAGGGATAGATTGAGGCGTAGGGGTTAGAGTGAGTAGTAAGGGTTTGAGTGAGGAGTAGGGGTTAAAGGAATAAGGGTTAGAGTGAGGAGTAAGGGTTAGAGTGAGGAGTAAGGGTTAGAGTAAGGAGTAAGGGTGAGAGTGAGGAGTAAGGGTTCGAGTGAGGAGTAGGGGTTAGAGTAAGGAGTAAGGGTTAGAGTGAGTAGTGAGGGTTAGAGTGAGGAATAAGGATTAGAGTGAGGAGTGGGGGCTAGAGTGAAGAGTAAGGGTTAGAGTGAGGGGCAAGGATTAGAGTGAGTAGTAAGTGTTAGAGTAAGGAGTAAGGGTTAGAGTGAGGAGTAAGGGTTAGGGTGACGAGTGGGGGTTAGAGTGAAGGGTAAGGGTTAGAGTGAGGAGTAAGCGTTAGAGTGAGGAGTAGGGGTTAGGGTGAGGAGTGGGAGTTAGAGTGAGGAGTAAGGGTTAGAGTGAGGAGTAGGGGTTAGGGTGAGGAGTGGGAGTTAGATTGAGGAGTAAGGGTTAGAGTGATGAGTAAGAGTTAGAGTGAGGAGTAAGGGTTACAGTAAGGGTTAGAGTGAGGAGTAAGGGTTAGAGTTAGGAGTAAGGGTTAGAGTGAGGAGTAAGGGGTACAGTAAGGGTTAGAGTGAGGAGTAAGGGTTAGAGTGAGGAGTAAGGGGTACAGTAAGGGTTAGAGTGAAGAATAAGGGATAGAGTGAGGAGTAGGGGTTAGAGTGAGGAGTAAGGGTTAGAGTGAGGAGTAAGGTTTAGAGTAAGTTGTAAAAGTTAGAGTAAGGAGTAAGGGTTAGAGTGAGGAGTAAGGGTTACAGTGAGGAGTAAGGGTTACAGTGAGGAGTAAGGGTTACAGTAAGGGTTAGAGTGAGTTGTGAGGGTTAGGGTGAGGAGTGATAGGGTGAGGAGTGGGGGTTAGAGTGAGGGTTAAGGGTTAGAGTGAGGAGTAAGGGTTAGAGTGAGGAGTAGTGGTTAGAGTGAGGAGTAAGGGTTAGAGTGAGGAGTAAGGGTTAGAGTGAGGAATAAGGGTTAGAGTGTGGAGTAAGGGTTAGAGTGAGGAGTAAGGGTTACAGTAAGGGTTAGAGAAAGGAGTAAGGGTTAGAGTGAAGAATAAGGGATAGAGTGAGGAGTAGGGGTTAGAGTGAGGAGTAAGGGTTAGAGTGAGGAGTAGTGGTTAGAGTGAGGAGTAAGGGTTACAGTAAGGGTTAGAGTGAGGAGTAAGGGTTAGAGTGAGGAATAAGGGCTAGAGTGAGGAGTAGGGGTTAGAGTGAGAAGTAATGGTTAGAGTGAGGAGTAGGGGTTAGAGTGAGTAGTAAGGGTTAGAGTGTGGAGCAAGTGTTAGAGTGAGGAGTGGGGGTTAGGTTGAGGAGTGGGGGTTAGAGTGAGGAGTAAGGGTTAGGTTGAGGAATGGGGGTTAGAGTGAGGAGTAAGGGTTAGAGTGAGGATTAAGGGTTAGTGAGGAGTAAGGGTTAGAGTGAGGAGTAAGGGTTAGAGTGAGGATTAAGGGTTAGAGTGAGGAGTAAGGGTTAGAGTGAGGAGTGGGGGTTAGAGTGAAGAGTAAGGGTTAGTGTGAGGATTGGGGGTTAGTGTGAGGAGTAAGGGTTACAGTAAGGGTTAGAGTGACGAGTAAGGGTTAGAGTGAAGAATAAGGGATAGAGTGAGGAGTAGGGGTTAGAGTGAGGAGTAAGCGTTAGAGTGAGGAGTAGTGGTTAGAGTGAGGAGTAAGGGTTACAGTAAGGGTTAGAGTGAGGAGTAAGGGTTAGAGTGAGGAATAAGGGTTAGAGTGAGGTGTAGGGGTTAGAGTGAGGAGTAATGGTTAGAGTGAGGAGTAGAGGTTAGAGTGAGTAGTAAAGGATAGAGTGTGGAGTAAGGGTTAGGGTGAGGAGTGGGGGTTAGGTTGAGGAGTGGGGGTTAGAGTGAGGAGTAAGGGTTAGAGTGAGGAGTAAGGGTTAGAGTGAGGAGTAAGGGTTAGAGTGAGGAGTAAGGGTTAGAGTGAGGAGTAAGGGTTAGAGTGAGGAGTAGGGGTGAGAGTGAGAAGTAAGGCTTAGAGTGAGGAGTAAGGATTAGAGTTAGGAGTAGGGGTTAGAGTGAGGAGTAAGGGTTAGAGTGAGGATTAAGGGTTAGAGTGAGGAGAAAGGGTTAGAGTGAGGAGTAAGGGTTAGAGTGAGGATTAAGGATTAGAGTTAGGAGTAGGGGTTAGAGTGAGGAGTAAGGGTTAGTGTGAGGAGTAAGTGTTAGAGTAAGGAGTAAGGGTTAGAGTGCGGAGTAAGGGTTAGAGTGAGGAGTAAGGGTTACAGTGAGGAGTAAGGGTTAGAGTAAGGAGTAAGGGTTAGAGTGAGGAGTAATGCTTAGCGGAGGAGTAAGGGTTAGAGTGAGGAGTAAGGGTTAGAGTGAGGAGTAAGGGTTACAGTAAGGGTTAGAGTGAGTTTTGAGGGTTAGTGTGAGGGATAAGGGTTAGAGTTGGGAATGGGGGTTAGAGTGAGGAGTGAGGGTTAGAGTGAGGAGTAAGGTTTAGAGTGAGTAGTAAGGGTTAGGGGGATGGAGTGTTAGGGTGAGGAGTGGGGTTAGAGTGAGGGTTAAGGGTTAGAGTGAGGAGTAGTGGTTAGAGTGAGGAGTAAGGGTTAGTGTGAGGAGTAAGGTTTAGAGTGAGGAGTAAGCGTTAGAGTGAGGAGTAGGGGTGAGAGTGAAGAATAAGGGATAGAGTGAGGAGTAGGGGTTAGAGTGAGGAGTAAGGGTTAGAATGAGGATTAAGGGTTAGAGTGAGGAATAAGGGTTAGAGTGAGGTGTATGGGTTAGAGTGAGGAGTAAGGGTTAGAGTGAGGAGTAGGGGTTAGAGTGAGTAGTAAGGGTTAGAGTGAGGAGTAGGGGTTAGAGTGGGGAGTAAGGGTTAGAGTGAGGAGTAAGGATTAGAGTAAGGTGTAAGGGTCAGAGTAAGGAGTAGAGGTTAGAGTGAGGAGTAGGGGTTAGAGTGTGGAGTAGGGGTTAGAGTAAGGAGTAAAAGTTAGAGTAACGAGTAAGGGTTAGAGTGAGGAGTAAGGGTTAGAGTGAGGAGTAAGGGTTAGAGTGAGGAGTAAGGGTTACAGTAAGGGTTAGAGTGAGGAGTAAGGGTTAGAGTGAAGAATAAGGGATAGAGTGAGGTGTAGGGGTTAGAGTGAGGAGTAAAGGTTAGAGTGAGGAGTAGGGGTTAGAGTGAGTAGTAAGGGTTAGAGTGTGGAGTAAGGGTTAGGGTGAGGAGTGGGAGTTAGGTTGAGGAGTAGGGGATAGAGTGAGGAGTAAGGGTTAGAGTGAGGAGTAAGGGTTAGAGTAAGGAGTAAGGGTTAGAGTGAGGAGTAAGGGTTAGAGTGAGGAGTAAGGGTTAGAGTGAGGAGTAAGGGTTAGAGTGAGGAGTAAGGGTTAGAGTGAGGAGTAATTCTTAGCAGAGGAGTAAGGGTTAGAGTGAGGAGTAAGGGTTACAGTAAGGGTTAGAGTGAGGAGTAAGTGTTAGAGTAAGGAGTAAGGGTTAGAGTGAGGAGTAAGGGTTAGAGTGAGGAGTAAGGGTTAGAGTGTTGACTAAGGGTTAGGGTAAGGAGTGGGAGTTAGGTTGAGGAGTGGGGGTTAGAGTGAGGAGTAAGGGTTAGGGTGAGGATTGTGGGTTAGAGTGAGGAGTAAGGGTTAGAGTGAGGAGTAAGGGTTAGAGTAAGGAGTAAGGGTTAGAGTGAGGAGTAAGGGTTAGAGTGAGGAGTAAGGGTTAGAGTGAGGAGTAAGGGTTAGAGTGAGGTGTAGGGGTTAGAGTGAAGAGTAAGGGTTAGAGTGAGGTGTAGGGGTTAGAGTGAGTAGTAGGGGTTAGAGTGTGGAGTAGGGGTTAGGGTGAGGAGTGGGGGTTAGTGTGAGGAGTAAGGGTTAGAGTGAGGATTAAGGGTTAGAGTGAGGAGTAGGGGTTAGAGTGAGGTGTAGGGGTTAGAGTGAAGAGTAAGGGTTAGAGTGAGGAGAAAGGGTTAGAGTGAGGAGTAAGGGTTAGAGTGAGGAGTAAGGGTGAGAGTGTTGAGTAAGGGTTAGGGTAAGGAGTGGGGGTTAGGTTGAGGAGTGGGGGTTAGAGTGAGGAGTAAGGGTTAGAGTAAGGAGTAAGGGTTAGAGTGAGGAGTAAGGGTTAGAGTGAGGAGTAAGGGTTAGAGTGAGGAGTAAGGGTTAGAGTGAGGGGTGAGGGTTAGAGTGAGGAGTAATTCTTAGCAGAGGAGTAAGGGTTAGAGTGAGGAGTAAGGGTTACAGTAAGGGTTAGAGTGAGGAGTAAGTGTTAGAGTAAAGAGTAAGGGTTAGAGTGAGGAGTAAGGGTTAGAGTGAGGAGTAAGGGTTAGAGTGAGGAGTAAGGGTTAGAGTGTTGACTAAGGGTTAGGGTAAGGAGTGGGAGTTAGGTTGAGGAGTGGGGGTTAGAGTGAGGAGTAAGGGTTAGGGTGAGGATTGCGGGTTAGAGTGAGGAGTAAGGGTTAGAGTGAGGAGTAAGGGTTAGAGTAAGGAGTAAGGGTTAGAGTGAGGAGTAAGGGTTAGAGTGAGGAGTAAGGGTTAGAGTGAGGAGTAAGGGTTAGAGAGAGGAGTAGTGGTTAGAGTGAGGTGTAGGGGTTAGAGTGAAGAGTAAGGGTTAGAGTGAGGTGTAGGGGTTAGAGTGAGTAGTAAGGGTTAGAGTGTGGAGTAGGGGTTAGGGTGAGGAGTGGGGGTTAGTGTGAGGAGTAAGGGTTAGAGTGAGGATTAAGGGTTAGAGTGAGGAGTAGGGGTTAGAGTGAGGTGTAGGGGTTAGAGTGAAGAGTAAGGGTTAGAGTGAGGAGAGAGGGTTAGAGTGAGGAGTAAGGGTTAGAGTGACGAGTAAGGGTTAGAGTGTTGAGTAAGGATTAGGGTAAGGAGTGGGGGTTAGGTTGAGGAGTGGGGGTTAGAGTGAGGAGTAAGGGTTAGGGTAAGGAGTAAGGGTTAGAGTGAGGAGTAAGGGTTAGAGTGAGGATTAAGGGTTAGAGTAATGAGTAAGGGTTAGAGTGAGGATTAAGGGTTAGAGTGAGGAGTAAAGGTTAGAGTTAGGAGTAAGGGTTAGAGTGAGGAGTAAGGGTTACAGTAAGGGTTAGAGTGAGTTGTGAGGGTTAGTGTGAGGGATAAGGGTTAGAGTGAGGAATAAGGGTTAGAGTGAGGAGTAAGGGTTAGAGTGAGGAGTGTTAGGGTGAGGAGTGGGGTTAGAGTGAGGGTTAAGGGTTAGAGTGAGGAGTAGGGGTTAGGGTGAGGAGTGGGGGTTAGTGTGAGGAGTAAGGGTTAGAGAGAGGATTAAGGGTTAGAGTGAGGAGTAAGGGTTAGAGTGAGGAGTAAGGGTTAGAGTGAGGAGTAAGGGTTAGAGTGTTGAGTAAGGGTTAGGGTAAGAAGTGGGGGTTAGGTTGAGGAGTGGGGGTTAGAGTGAGGAGTAAGGGTTAGAGTAAGGAGTAAGGATTAGAGTAAGGAGTAGGGGTTAGAGTGAGGAGTAGGGGTTAGAGTGAGGAGTAGGCATTAGAGTGAGGAGGAAGGGTAAGAGTGAGGAGTAGGGGATAGAGTAAGGAGTAAGGGATAGAGTGAGGAATAAGTGTTAGAGTGAGGAGTAAGGGTTAGAGTGAGGAGCAAGGGTTAGAGTGAGGAGTAAGGATTAGAGTGATGAGTAAGGTTTATAGTGAGGAGTAACGGTTAGAGTGAGGAGTAAGGGTTAGAGTTAGGAGTAGGGGTTAGAGTGAGGAATAAGGGTTAGAATGAGGAGTAAGGGTAGGAGTAAGGAGTAAAGGTTAGAGTGAGGAGTAATGCTTAGCGTGAAGGAGTAAGTGTTAGAGTGAGGAGTAAGGGTTAGAGTGAGGAGTAAGGGTTAGAGTGAGGAGTAAGGGTTAGAGTAAGAAGTAAGGGTTAGAGTGAGGAGTAAGGGTTAAAGTGAAGATTAAGAGTTAGAGTAAGGAGTAAGGATTAGAGTAAGGAGTAAGGGTTAGAGTAAGGAGTGAGGGTTAGAGTGATGAGTAAGGGTTAGAGTGAGGAGTAAGGGTTAGAGTGAGGAGTAAGGGTTAGAGTGAGGAGTAGGGGTTAGAGTGATGAGTAAGGGTTAGAGTGAGGAATAAGTGTTAGAGGAAGGAGTAAGGGTTAGAGTGAGGAGTAAGGATGAGAGTGAGGAGTAGGGGTTAGAGTAAGGAGTAAGGGTTAGAGTGAGGAGTAAGGTTAGAGTGAGGAGTAAGGCTTAGCGTGAGGAGTAAGGGTTAGAGTGAGGAGTAACGGTTAGAGTGAGGAGTAAGGGTTAGAGTAAGGAGTAAGGGTTAGAGTGAGTAGTAAGGGTTAGAGTGAGGAGTAAGGGTTAGAGTAAGGAGTAAGGGTTAGAGTGAGGAGTAAGGGTTCGAGTGAGGAGTAGGGGTTAGAGTAAGGAGTAAGGGTTAGAGTGAGTAGTGAGGGTTAGAGTGAGGAATAAGGATTAGAGTAAGGAGTAAGGGTTAAAGTGAGGAGTAAGGGTTAGGGTGACGAGTGGGGGTTATGGTAAGGAGTAAGGGTTAGAGTGAGTAGTGAGGGTTAGAGTGAGGAATAAGGATTAGTGTAAGGAGTAAGGGTTAGAGTGAGGAGTAGGGGTTAGAGTGAGGTGTAAGGGTTAGAGTGAGGAGTAAGGGTTAGAGTGAGGAGTAAGGATGAGAGTGAGGAGTAGGGGTTAGAGTAAGGAGTAAGGGTTAGAGTGAGAAGTAACGGTTAGAGTGAGGAGTAAGGGTTAGAGTAAGGAGTAACGGTTAGAGTGAGGAGTAGGGGTTAAAGGAAAAAGGGTTAGAGTGAGGAGTAAGGGTTAGAGTGAGGAGTAAGGGTTAGAGTAAGGAGTAAGGGTTAGAGTGAGAAGTAAGGGTTAGAGTGAGGTGTATGGGTTAGAGTGAGGAGTAAGGGTTAGAGTGAGGAGTAGGGGTTAGAGTGAGTAGTAAGGGTTAGAGTGAGGAGTAGGGGTTAGAGTGGGGAGTAAGGGTTAGAGTGAGGAGTAAGGATTAGAGTAAGGTGTAAGGGTCAGAGTAAGGAGTAGAGGTTAGAGTGAGGAGTAGGGGTTAGAGTGTGGAGTAGGGGTTAGAGTAAGGAGTAAAAGTTAGAGTAACGAGTAAGGGTTAGAGTGAGGAGTAAGGGTTAGAGTGAGGAGTAAGGGTTAGAGTGAGGAGTAAGGGTTACAGTAAGGGTTAGAGTGAGGAGTAAGGGTTAGAGTGAAGAATAAGGGATAGAGTGAGGTGTAGGGGTTAGAGTGAGGAGTAAAGGTTAGAGTGAGGAGTAGGGGTTAGAGTGAGTAGTAAGGGTTAGAGTGTGGAGTAAGGGTTAGGGTGAGGAGTGGGGGTTAGGTTGAGGAGTAGGGGATAGAGTGAGGAGTAAGGGTTAGAGTGAGGAGTAAGGGTTAGAGTAAGGAGTAAGGGTTAGAGTGAGGAGTAAGGGTTAGAGTGAGGAGTAAGGGTTAGAGTGAGGAGTAAGGGTTAGAGTGAGGAGTAAGGGTTAGAGTGAGGAGTAATTCTTAGCAGAGGAGTAAGGGTTAGAGTGAGGAGTAAGGGTTAGAGTGAGGAGTAAGGGTTAGAGTGTTGACTAAGGGTTAGGGTAAGGAGTGGGAGTTAGGTTGAGGAGTGGGGGTTAGAGTGAGGAGTAAGGGTTAGGGTGAGGATTGTGGGTTAGAGTGAGGAGTAAGTGTTAGAGTGAGGAGTAAGGGTTAGAGTAAGGAGTAAGGGTTAGAGTGAGGAGTAAGGGTTAGAGTGAGGAGTAAGGGTTAGAGTGAGGAGTAAGGGTTAGAGTGAGGTGTAGGGGTTAGAGTGAAGAGTAAGGGTTAGAGTGAGGTGTAGGGGTTAGAGTGAGTAGTAGGGGTTAGAGTGTGGAGTAGGGGTTAGGGTGAGGAGTGGGGGTTAGTGTGAGGAGTAAGGGTTAGAGTGAGGATTAAGGGTTAGAGTGAGGAGTAGGGGTTAGAGTGAGGTGTAGGGGTTAGAGTGAAGAGTAAGGGTTAGAGTGAGGAGAAAGGGTTAGAGTGAGGAGTAAGGGTTAGAGTGAGGAGTAAGGGTGAGAGTGTTGAGTAAGGGTTAGGGTAAGGAGTGGGGGTTAGGTTGAGGAGTGGGGGTTAGAGTGAGGAGTAAGGGTTAGAGTAAGGAGTAAGGGTTAGAGTGAGGAGTAAGGGTTAGAGTGAGGAGTAAGGGTTAGAGTGAGGAGTAAGGGTTAGAGTGAGGAGTGAGGGTTAGAGTGAGGAGTAATTCTTAGCAGAGGAGTAAGGGTTAGAGTGAGGAGTAAGGGTTACAGTAAGGGTTAGAGTGAGGAGTAAGTGTTAGAGTAAGGAGTAAGGGTTAGAGTGAGGAGTAAGGGTTAGAGTGAGGAGTAAGGGTTAGAGTGTTGACTAAAGGTTAGGGTAAGGAGTGGGAGTTAGGTTGAGGAGTGGGGGTTAGAGTGAGGAGTAAGGGTTAGGGTGAGGATTGCGGGTTAGAGTGAGGAGTAAGGGTTAGAGTGAGGAGTAAGGGTTAGAGTAAGGAGTAAGGGTTAGAGTGAGGAGTAAGGGTTAGAGTGAGGAGTAAGGGTTAGAGTGAGGAGTAAGGGTTAGAGAGAGGAGTAGTGGTTAGAGTGAGGTGTAGGGGTTAGAGTGAAGAGTAAGGGTTAGAGTGAGGTGTAGGGGTTAGAGTGAGTAGTAAGGGTTAGAGTGTGGAGTAGGGGTTAGGGTGAGGAGTGGGGGTTAGTGTGAGGAGTAAGGGTTAGAGTGAGGATTAAGGGTTAGAGTGAGGAGTAGGGGTTAGAGTGAGGTGTAGGGGTTAGAGTGAAGAGTAAGGGTTAGAGTGAGGAGAGAGGGTTAGAGTGAGGAGTAAGGGTTAGAGTGACGAGTAAGGGTTAGAGTGTTGAGTAAGGGTTAGGGTAAGGAGTGGGGGTTAGGTTGAGGAGTGGGGGTTAGAGTGAGGAGTAAGGGTTAGAGTAAGGAGTAAGGGTTAGAGTGAGGAGTAAGGGTTAGAGTGAGGATTAAGGGTTAGAGTAATGATTAAGGGTTAGAGTGAGGATTAAGGGTTAGAGTGAGGAGTAAGGGTTACAGTAAGGGTTAGAGTGAGTTGTGAGGGTTAGTGTGAGGGATAAGGGTTAGAGTGAGGAATAAGGGTTAGAGTGAGGAGTAAGGGTTAGAGTGAGGAGTGTTAGGGTGAGGAGTGGGGTTAGAGTGAGGGTTAAGGGTTAGAGTGAGGAGTAGGGGTTAGGGTGAGGAGTGGGGGTTAGTGTGAGGAGTAAGGGTTAGAGTGAGGAGTAAGGATTAGAGTGAGGAGTAAGGGTTAGAGTAAGGAGTAAGGGTTAGAGTGAGGAGTAAGGGTTAGAGTGAGGATTAAGGGTTAGAGTAAGGAGTAAGGATTAGAGTAAGGAGTAAAGGTTAGAGTAAGGAGTAGGGGTTAGAGTGAGGAGTAGGGGTTAGAGTGAGGAGTAAGGGGTAGAGTAAGGAGAAAGGTTTTGAGTGAGGAGTAAGGGTTATAGTGAGGAGAAAGGGTTAGAGTGAGGAGTAAGGGTTAGAGTGAGGAGTAAGGGTTAAAGTGAGGAGTAAGGGTTAGAGTGAGGAGTAAGGATTAGAGTGAGGAGGAAGGGTTAGAGTGAGGAGGAAGGTTTAAAGTGAGGAGTAAGGGTAAGAGTAAGGAGTAAGGGTTAGAGTGAGGAGTAAGGGTTAGAGTGAGGAGTAAGGGTTAGAGTGAGGAGTAAGGATTAAAGTGAGGAGGAAGGGTTAGAGTGAAGAGGAAGGGTTAGAGTGAGGAGTAAGGATTAGAGTAAGGAGTAAGGGTCAGAGTAAGGAGTAGGGGTTAGAGTGAGGAGTAGGGGTTAGAGTGAGGAGTAGGGGTTAGAGTGAGGAGTGAGGGTTAGAGTGAGGAGTAGGGGTTAGAGTGAGGAGGAAGGGTAAGAGTGAGGAGTAGGGGTTAGGGTAAGGAGTAAGGGTTAGAGTGAGGAATAAGCCTTAGAGTGAGATGTAAGAGATAGAGTAAGGAGTAAGAGTTAGAGTGAGGAGTAAGGGTTAGAGTGAGGAGTAAGGCTTAGAGTGAGGAGTAAGGGTTAGAGTAAGGAGTAAGGGTTAGAGTGAGGAGGAAGGGTAAGAGTGAGGAGTAGGGGTTAGAGTAAGGAGTAAGGGTTAGAGTGAGGAATAAGGGTTAGAGTGAGGAGTAAAGGTTACAGTAAGGAGTAAGGGTTAGAGTGAGGAGTAAGGGTTAGAGTGAGGAGTAAGGGTTAGAGTGAGGAGTAAGGGTTAGAATGAGGAGTAAGGTTTAGAGTAAGGAGTAAGGGTTAGAGTGAGGAGTAAGGTTAGAGTGAGGAATAAGGGTTAGAATGAGGAGTAAGGTTTAGAGTAAGGAGTAAGGATTAGAGTAAGGAGTAAGGGTTAGAGTAAGGAGTAGGAGTTAGAGTGAGGAGTAGGGGTTAGAGTGAGGAGTAAGGGTTAGAGTGAGGAGTAAGGGTTAGAGTAAGGAGTAAGGGTTAGAGTGAGGAGTAGGGGTTAGAGTGAGGAAGAAGGGTAAGAGTGAGGAGGAGGGGTTAGAGTAAGGAGTAAGGGTTAGAGTGAGGAATAAGGGTTAGAGTGAGGAGTAAGGGTTAGAGTAAGGAGTAAAGGTTAGAGTGAGGAGTAAAGGTTACAGTAAGGAGTAAGGGTTAGAGTGAGGAGTAAGGGTTAGAGTGAGGAGTAAGGGTTAGAGTGAGGAGTAAGGGTTAGAATGAGGAGTAAGGTTTAGAGTAAGGAGTTAGGGTTAGAGTGAGGAGTAAGGGTTAGAGTGAGGATTAAGGGTTAGAGTAAGGAGTAAGGATTAGACTAAGGAGTAAGGGTTAGAGTAAGGAGTAAGGGTTAGAGTGAGGAGTAAGGTTAGCGTGAGGAGGAAGGGTAAGAGTGAGGAGTAGGGGTTAGAGTAAGGAGTAAGTGTTAGAGTGAGGAATAAGCCTTAGAGTGAGAAGTAAGAGATAGAGTAAGGAGTAAGAGTTAGAGTGAGGAGTAAGGGTTAGAGTGAGGAGTAAGGCTTAGAGTGAGGAGTAAGGGTTAGAGTGAGGAGTAAGGGTTAGAGTAAGGAGTAAGGGTTAGAGTGAGGAGGAAGGGTAAGAGTGAGGAGTAGGGGTTAGAGTAAGGAGTAAGGGTTAGAGTGAGGAATAAGGGTTAGAGTGAGGAGTAAAGGTTACAGTAAGGAGTAAGGGTTAGAGTGAGGAGTAAGGGTTAGAGTGAGGAGTAAGGGTTAGAGTGAGGAGTAAGGGTTAGAATGAGGAGTAAGGTTTAGAGTAAGGAGTAAGGGTTAGAGTGAGGAGTAAGGGTTAGAGTGAGGATTAAGGGTTAGAATGAGGAGTAAGGTTTAGAGTAAGGAGTAAGGATTAGAGTAAGGAGTAAGGGTTAGAGTAAGGAGTAGGAGTTAGAGTGAGGAGTAGGGGTTAGAGTGAGGAGTAAAGGTTAGAGTAAGGAGTGAGGGTTAGAGTGAGGAGTAGGGGTTAGAGTGAGGAGTAAGGGTTAGAGTGAGGAGTAAGGGTTAGAGTAAGGAGTAAGGGTTAGAGTGAGGAGTAGGGGTTAGAGTGAGGAAGAAGGGTAAGAGTGAGGAGTAGGGGTTAGAGTAAGGAGTAAGGGTTAGAGTGAGGAATAAGGGTTAGAGTGAGGAGTAAGGGTTAGAGTAAGGAGTAAAGGTTAGATTGAGAAGTAAAGGTTACAGTAAGGAGTAAGGGTTAGAGTGAGGAGTAAGGGTTAGAGTGAGGAGTAAGGGTTAGAGTGAGGAGTAAGGGTTAGAATGAGGAGTAAGGTTTAGAGTAAGGAGTTAGGGTTAGAGTGAGGAGTAAGGGTTAGAGTGAGGATTAAGGGTTAGAGTAAGGAGTAAGGATTAGAGTAAGGAGTAAGGGTTAGAGTAAGGAGTAGGGGTTAGAGTGAGGAGTAGGGGCTGGAGTGAGGAGTAAAGGTTAGAGTAAGGAGTAAGGGTTAGAGTGAGGAGTAGGGGTTAGAGTGAGGAGTAAGGGTTCGAAGTGAGGAGTAGGGGTTAGAGTAAGGAGTAAGGGTTAGAGTGAGTAGTAAGGGTTAGAGTAAGGAGTAAGGGTTACAGTAAGGAGAAAGGGATAGAGTAAGGAGTAGGGGTTAGAGTGAGGAGTAGGGGTTAGAGTGAGGAGTAGGGGTAAGAGTAAGGAGTAAGGGTTAGAGTGAGGAGTAAGGGTTAGAGTGAGTAGTGAGGGTTAGAGTGAGGAATTAGGATTAGAGTAAGGAGTGGGAGTTAGAGTGAGGAGTAAGGGTCAGAGTGAGGAGTAAGGGTTAGAGTGAGGAGCAAGGGTTAGAGTAATGAGTAAGGGTTAGATGAGGAGTAAGGATTAGACTGAGGAGTAAGTGTTAGAGTGAGGAGTAAGGATTAGAGTGATGAGTAAGGTTTAGAGTGAGGAGTAATGGTTAGAGTGAGGACTAAGGGTTAGAGTTAGGAGTAGGGGGTTAGAGTGAGGAGTAAGGGTTAGAGTGAGGAGTAAGGGTTAGAGTAAGGAGTAAAGGTTAGAGTGAGGAGTAAGGCTTAGCGTGAGCAGTAAGGGTTAGAGTGAGGAGTAAGGGTGAGAGTGAGGAGTAAGGCTTAGCGTGAGGAGTAAGGGTTAGAGTGAGGAGTAAAGGTTAGAGTGAGGAGTAAGGGTTAGAGTAAGGAGTAAGGGTTAGAGTGAGGAGTAAGGTTTAGAGTGAGGAGTTGGGGTTAGAGTGAGGTGTAAGGGTAAGAGTGAGGAGTAAGGGTTAGAGTGAGGAGTAAGGGTTACAGTAAGGGTTTGAGGGAGGAGTAAGGGTTAGAGTGATGAATAAGGGATAGAGTGAGGAGTAGGGGTTAGAGTGAGGAGTAAGGGTTCGAGTGAGGAGTAGGGGTTAAAGGAGTAAGGGTTAGAGTGAGGAGTAAGGGTTAGAGTGAGGAGTAAGGGTTAGAGTAAGGAGTAAGGGTTAGAGTGAGGAGTAAGGGTTCGAGTGAGGAGTAGGGGTTAGAGTAAGGAGCAAGGGTTAGAGTGTGGAGCAAGGGTTAGGGTGACGAGTGGGGGCTAGAGTGAAGGGTAAGGGTTAGAGTGAGGAGTAAGGCTTAGAGTGAGGAGTAAGGGTTAGAGTGAGGAGTAAGGGTTAGAGTAAGGAGTAAGGGTTAGAGTGAGGAGGAAGGGTAAGAGTGAGGAGTAGGGGTTAGAGTAAGGAGTAAGGGTTAGAGTGAGGAGTAAGGGTTAGAGTGAGGAGTAAGGCTTAGCGTGAGGAGTAAGGGTTAGATTGAGGAGTAAGGGTTAGAGTGAGGAGTAAGGGTTAGAGTAAGGAGTAAGGGTTAGAGTGAGGAGTAAGGTTTAGAGTGAGGAGTAGGGGTTAGAGTGAGGTGTAAGGGTTAGAGTGAGGAGTAAGGGTTAGAGTGAGGAGTAAGGGTTAGAGTGAGGAGTAAGGGTTACAGTAAGGGTTTGATGGAGGAGTAAGGGTTAGAGTGATGAATAAGGGATAGATTGAGGCGTAGGGGTTAGAGTGAGTAGTAAGGGTTTGAGTGAGGAGTAGGGGTTAGAGTAAGGAGTAAGGGTGAGAGTGAGGAGTAAGGGTTCGAGTGAGGAGTAGGGGATAGAGTAAGGAGTAAGGGTTAGAGTGAGTAGTGAGGGTTAGAGTGAGGAATAAGGATTAGAGTGAGGAGTGGGGGCTAGAGTGAAGAGTAAGGGTTAGAGTGAGGGGCAAGGATTAGAGTGAGTAGTAAGTGTTAGAGTAAGGAGTAAGGGTTAGAGTGAGGAGTAAGGGTTAGGGTGACGAGTGGGGGTTAGAGTGAAGGGTAAGGGTTAGAGTGAGGAGTAAGCGTTAGAGTGAGGAGTAGGGGTTAGGGTGAGGAGTGGGAGTTAGAGTGAGGAGTAAGGGTTAGAGTGAGGAGTAGGGGTTAGGGTGAGGAGTGGGAGTTAGATTGAGGAGTAAGGGTTAGAGTGATGAGTAAGAGTTAGAGTGAGGAGTAAGGGTTACAGTAAGGGTTAGAGTGAGGAGTAAGGGTTAGAGTTAGGAGTAAGGGTTAGAGTGAGGAGTAAGGGGTACAGTAAGGGTTAGAGTGAGGAGTAAGGGTTAGAGTGAGGAGTAAGGGGTACAGTAAGGGTTAGAGTGAAGAATAAGGGATAGAGTGAGGAGTAGGGGTTAGAGTGAGGAGTAAGGGTTAGAGTGAGGAGTAAGGGTTAGAGTAAGGAGTAAGGTTTAGAGTGAGGAGTAAGGGTTAGAGTGAGGAGTAAGGTTTAGAGTAAGTTGTAAAAGTTAGAGTAAGGAGTAAGGGTTAGAGTGAGGAGTAAGGGTTACAGTGAGGAGTAAGGGTTACAGTGAGGAGTAAGGGTTACAGTAAGGGTTAGAGTGAGTTGTGAGGGTTAGGGTGAGGAGTGATAGGGTGAGGAGTGGGGGTTAGAGTGAGGGTTAAGGGTTAGAGTGAGGAGTAAGGGTTAGAGTGAGGAGTAGTGGTTAGAGTGAGGAGTAAGGGTTAGAGTGAGGAGTAAGGGTTAGAGTGAGGAATAAGGGTTAGAGTGTGGAGTAAGGGTTAGAGTGAGGAGTAAGGGTTACAGTAAGGGTTAGAGAAAGGAGTAAGGGTTAGAGTGAAGAATAAGGGATAGAGTGAGGAGTAGGGGTTAGAGTGAGGAGTAAGGGTTAGAGTGAGGAGTAGTGGTTAGAGTGAGGAGTAAGGGTTACAGTAAGGGTTAGAGTGAGGAGTAAGGGTTAGAGTGAGGAATAAGGGCTAGAGTGAGGAGTAGGGGTTAGAGTGAGGAGTAATGGTTAGAGTGAGGAGTAGGGGTTAGAGTGAGTAGTAAGGGTTAGAGTGTGGAGCAAGTGTTAGAGTGAGGAGTGGGGGTTAGGTTGAGGAGTGGGGGTTAGAGTGAGGAGTAAGGGTTAGGTTGAGGAATGGGGGTTAGAGTGAGGAGTAAGGGTTAGAGTGAGGATTAAGGGTTAGTGAGGAGTAAGGGTTAGAGTGAGGAGTAAGGGTTAGAGTGAGGATTAAGGGTTAGAGTGAGGAGTAAGGGTTAGAGTGAGGAGTGGGGGTTAGAGTGAAGAGTAAGGGTTAGTGTGAGGATTGGGGGTTAGTGTGAGGAGTAAGGGTTACAGTAAGGGTTAGAGTGACGAGTAAGGGTTAGAGTGAAGAATAAGGGATAGAGTGAGGAGTAGGGGTTAGAGTGAGGAGTAAGCGTTAGAGTGAGGAGTAGTGGTTAGAGTGAGGAGTAAGGGTTACAGTAAGGGTTAGAGTGAGGAGTAAGGGTTAGAGTGAGGAATAAGGGTTAGAGTGAGGTGTAGGGGTTAGAGTGAGGAGTAATGGTTAGAGTGAGGAGTAGAGGTTAGAGTGAGTAGTAAAGGATAGAGTGTGGAGTAAGGGTTAGGGTGAGGAGTGGGGGTTAGGTTGAGGAGTGGGGGTTAGAGTGAGGAGTAAGGGTTAGAGTGAGGAGTAAGGGTTAGAGTGAGGAGTAAGGGTTAGAGTGAGGAGTAAGGGTTAGAGTGAGGAGTAAGGGTTAGAGTGAGGAGTAGGGGTGAGAGTGAGAAGTAAGGCTTAGAGTGAGGAGTAAGGATTAGAGTTAGGAGTAGGGGTTAGAGTGAGGAGTAAGGGTTAGAGTGAGGATTAAGGGTTAGAGTGAGGAGAAAGGGTTAGAGTGAGGAGTAAGGGTTAGAGTGAGGATTAAGGATTAGAGTTAGGAGTAGGGGTTAGAGTGAGGAGTAAGGGTTAGTGTGAGGAGTAAGTGTTAGAGTAAGGAGTAAGGGTTAGAGTGCGGAGTAAGGGTTAGAGTGAGGAGTAAGGGTTACAGTGAGGAGTAAGGGTTAGAGTAAGGAGTAAGGGTTAGAGTGAGGTGTAATGCTTAGCGGAGGAGTAAGGGTTAGAGTGAGGAGTAAGGGTTAGAGTGAGGAGTAAGGGTTACAGTAAGGGTTAGAGTGAGTTTTGAGGGTTAGTGTGAGGGATAAGGGTTAGAGTTGGGAATGGGGGTTAGAGTGAGGAGTGAGGGTTAGAGTGAGGAGTAAGGTTTAGAGTGAGTAGTAAGGGTTAGGGGGATGGAGTGTTAGGGTGAGGAGTGGGGTTAGAGTGAGGGTTAAGGGTTAGAGTGAGGAGTAGTGGTTAGAGTGAGGAGTAAGGGTTAGTGTGAGGAGTAAGGTTTAGAGTGAGGAGTAAGCGTTAGAGTGAGGAGTAGGGGTTAGAGTGAAGAATAAGGGATAGAGTGAGGAGTAGGGGTTAGAGTGAGGAGTAAGGGTTAGAATGAGGATTAAGGGTTAGAGTGAGGAATAAGGGTTAGAGTGAGGTGTATGGGTTAGAGTGAGGAGTAAGGGTTAGAGTGAGGAGTAGGGGTTAGAGTGAGTAGTAAGGGTTAGAGTGAGGAGTAGGGGTTAGAGTGGGGAGTAAGGGTTAGAGTGAGGAGTAAGGATTAGAGTAAGGTGTAAGGGTCAGAGTAAGGAGTAGAGGTTAGAGTGAGGAGTAGGGGTTAGAGTGTGGAGTAGGGGTTAGAGTAAGGAGTAAAAGTTAGAGTAACGAGTAAGGGTTAGAGTGAGGAGTAAGGGTTAGAGTGAGGAGTAAGGGTTAGAGTGAGGAGTAAGGGTTACAGTAAGGGTTAGAGTGAGGAGTAAGGGTTAGAGTGAAGAATAAGGGATAGAGTGAGGTGTAGGGGT
Source organism: Narcine bancroftii (assembly GCF_036971445.1). Classification (NCBI taxonomy): domain Eukaryota; kingdom Metazoa; phylum Chordata; class Chondrichthyes; order Torpediniformes; family Narcinidae; genus Narcine; species Narcine bancroftii. The sequence goes on from NC_091480.1 coordinate 56,905,607, forward strand.
TAGAGTGAGGAGTAAAGGTTAGAGTGAGGAGTAGGGGTTAGAGTGAGTAGTAAGGGTTAGAGTGTGGAGTAAGGGTTAGGGTGAGGAGTGGGGGTTAGGTTGAGGAGTAGGGGATAGAGTGAGGAGTAAGGGTTAGAGTGAGGAGTAAGGGTTAGAGTAAGGAGTAAGGGTTAGAGTGAGGAGTAAGGGTTAGAGTGAGGAGTAAGGGTTAGAGTGAGGAGTAAGGGTTAGAGTGAGGAGAAAGGGTTAGAGTGAGGAGTAATTCTTAGCAGAGGAGTAAGGGTTAGAGTGAGGAGTAAGGGTTACAGTAAGGGTTAGAGTGAGGAGTAAGTGTTAGAGTAAGGAGTAAGGGTTAGAGTGAGGAGTAAGGGTTAGAGTGAGGAGTAAGGGTTAGAGTGTTGACTAAGGGTTAGGGTAAGGAGTGGGAGTTAGGTTGAGGAGTGGGGGTTAGAGTGAGGAGTAAGGGTTAGGGTGAGGATTGTGGGTTAGAGTGAGGAGTAAGGGTTAGAGTGAGGAGTAAGGGTTAGAGTAAGGAGTAAGGGTTAGAGTGAGGAGTAAGGGTTAGAGTGAGGAGTAAGGGTTAGAGTGAGGAGTAAGGGTTAGAGTGAGGTGTAGGGGTTAGAGTGAAGAGTAAGGGTTAGAGTGAGGTGTAGGGGTTAGAGTGAGTAGTAGGGGTTAGAGTGTGGAGTAGGGGTTAGGGTGAGGAGTGGGGGTTAGTGTGAGGAGTAAGGGTTAGAGTGAGGATTAAGGGTTAGAGTGAGGAGTAGGGGTTAGAGTGAGGTGTAGGGGTTAGAGTGAAGAGTAAGGGTTAGAGTGAGGAGAAAGGGTTAGAGTGAGGAGTAAGGGTTAGAGTGAGGAGTAAGGGTGAGAGTGTTGAGTAAGGGTTAGGGTAAGGAGTGGGGGTTAGGTTGAGGAGTGGGGGTTAGAGTGAGGAGTAAGGGTTAGAGTGAGGAGTAAGGGTTAGAGTGAGGAGTAAGGGTTAGAGTGAGGGGTGAGGGTTAGAGTGAGGAGTAATTCTTAGCAGAGGAGTAAGGGTTAGAGTGAGGAGTAAGGGTTACAGTAAGGGTTAGAGTGAGGAGTAAGTGTTAGAGTAAAGAGTAAGGGTTAGAGTGAGGAGTAAGGGTTAGAGTGAGGAGTAAGGGTTAGAGTGAGGAGTAAGGGTTAGAGTGTTGACTAAGGGTTAGGGTAAGGAGTGGGAGTTAGGTTGAGGAGTGGGGGTTAGAGTGAGGAGTAAGGGTTAGGGTGAGGATTGCGGGTTAGAGTGAGGAGTAAGGGTTAGAGTGAGGAGTAAGGGTTAGAGTAAGGAGTAAGGGTTAGAGTGAGGAGTAAGGGTTAGAGTGAGGAGTAAGGGTTAGAGTGAGGAGTAAGGGTTAGAGAGAGGAGTAGTGGTTAGAGTGAGGTGTAGGGGTTAGAGTGAAGAGTAAGGGTTAGAGTGAGGTGTAGGGGTTAGAGTGAGTAGTAAGGGTTAGAGTGTGGAGTAGGGGTTAGGGTGAGGAGTGGGGGTTAGTGTGAGGAGTAAGGGTTAGAGTGAGGATTAAGGGTTAGAGTGAGGAGTAGGGGTTAGAGTGAGGTGTAGGGGTTAGAGTGAAGAGTAAGGGTTAGAGTGAGGAGAGAGGGTTAGAGTGAGGAGTAAGGGTTAGAGTGACGAGTAAGGGTTAGAGTGTTGAGTAAGGATTAGGGTAAGGAGTGGGGGTTAGGTTGAGGAGTGGGGGTTAGAGTGAGGAGTAAGGGTTAGGGTAAGGAGTAAGGGTTAGAGTGAGGAGTAAGGGTTAGAGTGAGGATTAAGGGTTAGAGTAATGAGTAAGGGTTAGAGTGAGGATTAAGGGTTAGAGTGAGGAGTAAAGGTTAGAGTTAGGAGTAAGGGTTAGAGTGAGGAGTAAGGGTTACAGTAAGGGTTAGAGTGAGTTGTGAGGGTTAGTGTGAGGGATAAGGGTTAGAGTGAGGAATAAGGGTTAGAGTGAGGAGTAAGGGTTAGAGTGAGGAGTGTTAGGGTGAGGAGTGGGGTTAGAGTGAGGGTTAAGGGTTAGAGTGAGGAGTAGGGGTTAGGGTGAGGAGTGGGGGTTAGTGTGAGGAGTAAGGGTTAGAGAGAGGATTAAGGGTTAGAGTGAGGAGTAAGGGTTAGAGTGAGGAGTAAGGGTTAGAGTGAGGAGTAAGGGTTAGAGTGTTGAGTAAGGGTTAGGGTAAGAAGTGGGGGTTAGGTTGAGGAGTGGGGGTTAGAGTGAGGAGTAAGGGTTAGAGTAAGGAGTAAGGATTAGAGTAAGGAGTAGGGGTTAGAGTGAGGAGTAGGGGTTAGAGTGAGGAGTAGGCATTAGAGTGAGGAGGAAGGGTAAGAGTGAGGAGTAGGGGATAGAGTAAGGAGTAAGGGATAGAGTGAGGAATAAGTGTTAGAGTGAGGAGTAAGGGTTAGAGTGAGGAGCAAGGGTTAGAGTGAGGAGTAAGGATTAGAGTGATGAGTAAGGTTTATAGTGAGGAGTAACGGTTAGAGTGAGGAGTAAGGGTTAGAGTTAGGAGTAGGGGTTAGAGTGAGGAATAAGGGTTAGAATGAGGAGTAAGGGTAGGAGTAAGGAGTAAAGGTTAGAGTGAGGAGTAATGCTTAGCGTGAAGGAGTAAGTGTTAGAGTGAGGAGTAAGGGTTAGAGTGAGGAGTAAGGGTTAGAGTGAGGAGTAAGGGTTAGAGTAAGAAGTAAGGGTTAGAGTGAGGAGTAAGGGTTAAAGTGAAGATTAAGAGTTAGAGTAAGGAGTAAGGATTAGAGTAAGGAGTAAGGGTTAGAGTAAGGAGTGAGGGTTAGAGTGATGAGTAAGGGTTAGAGTGAGGAGTAAGGGTTAGAGTGAGGAGTAAGGGTTAGAGTGAGGAGTAGGGGTTAGAGTGATGAGTAAGGGTTAGAGTGAGGAATAAGTGTTAGAGGAAGGAGTAAGGGTTAGAGTGAGGAGTAAGGATGAGAGTGAGGAGTAGGGGTTAGAGTAAGGAGTAAGGGTTAGAGTGAGGAGTAAGGTTAGAGTGAGGAGTAAGGCTTAGCGTGAGGAGTAAGGGTTAGAGTGAGGAGTAACGGTTAGAGTGAGGAGTAAGGGTTAGAGTAAGGAGTAAGGGTTAGAGTGAGTAGTAAGGGTTAGAGTGAGGAGTAAGGGTTAGAGTAAGGAGTAAGGGTTAGAGTGAGGAGTAAGGGTTCGAGTGAGGAGTAGGGGTTAGAGTAAGGAGTAAGGGTTAGAGTGAGTAGTGAGGGTTAGAGTGAGGAATAAGGATTAGAGTAAGGAGTAAGGGTTAAAGTGAGGAGTAAGGGTTAGGGTGACGAGTGGGGGTTATGGTAAGGAGTAAGGGTTAGAGTGAGTAGTGAGGGTTAGAGTGAGGAATAAGGATTAGTGTAAGGAGTAAGGGTTAGAGTGAGGAGTAGGGGTTAGAGTGAGGTGTAAGGGTTAGAGTGAGGAGTAAGGGTTAGAGTGAGGAGTAAGGATGAGAGTGAGGAGTAGGGGTTAGAGTATGGAGTAAGGGTTAGAGTGAGGAGTAAGGGTTAGAGTGAGGAGTAAGGCTTAGCGTGAGGAGTAAGGGTTAGAGTGAGAAGTAACGGTTAGAGTGAGGAGTAAGGGTTAGAGTAAGGAGTAACGGTTAGAGTGAGGAGTTGGGGTTAAAGGAAAAAGGGTTAGAGTGAGGAGTAAGGGTTAGAGTGAGGAGTAAGGGTTAGAGTAAGGAGTAAGGGTTAGAGTGAGAAGTAAGGGTTAGAGTGAGGTGTATGGGTTAGAGTGAGGAGTAAGGGTTAGAGTGAGGAGTAGGGGTTAGAGTGAGTAGTAAGGGTTAGAGTGAGGAGTAGGGGTTAGAGTGGGGAGTAAGGGTTAGAGTGAGGAGTAAGGATTAGAGTAAGGTGTAAGGGTCAGAGTAAGGAGTAGAGGTTAGAGTGAGGAGTAGGGGTTAGAGTGTGGAGTAGGGGTTAGAGTAAGGAGTAAAAGTTAGAGTAACGAGTAAGGGTTAGAGTGAGGAGTAAGGGTTAGAGTGAGGAGTAAGGGTTAGAGTGAGGAGTAAGGGTTACAGTAAGGGTTAGAGTGAGGAGTAAGGGTTAGAGTGAAGAATAAGGGATAGAGTGAGGTGTAGGGGTTAGAGTGAGGAGTAAAGGTTAGAGTGAGGAGTAGGGGTTAGAGTGAGTAGTAAGGGTTAGAGTGTGGAGTAAGGGTTAGGGTGAGGAGTGGGGGTTAGGTTGAGGAGTCGGGGATAGAGTGAGGAGTAAGGGTTAGAGTGAGGAGTAAGGGTTAGAGTAAGGAGTAAGGGTTAGAGTGAGGAGTAAGGGTTAGAGTGAGGAGTAAGGGTTAGAGTGAGGAGTAAGGGTTAGAGTGAGGAGTAAGGGTTAGAGTGAGGAGTAATTCTTAGCAGAGGAGTAAGGGTTAGAGTGAGGAGTAAGGGTTAGAGTGAGGAGTAAGGGTTAGAGTGTTGACTAAGGGTTAGGGTAAGGAGTGGGAGTTAGGTTGAGGAGTGGGGGTTAGAGTGAGGAGTAAGGGTTAGGGTGAGGATTGTGGGTTAGAGTGAGGAGTAAGTGTTAGAGTGAGGAGTAAGGGTTAGAGTAAGGAGTAAGGGTTAGAGTGAGGAGTAAGGGTTAGAGTGAGGAGTAAGGGTTAGAGTGAGGAGTAAGGGTTAGAGTGAGGTGTAGGGGTTAGAGTGAAGAGTAAGGGTTAGAGTGAGGTGTAGGGGTTAGAGTGAGTAGTAGGGGTTAGAGTGTGGAGTAGGGGTTAGGGTGAGGAGTGGGGGTTAGTGTGAGGAGTAAGGGTTAGAGTGAGGATTAAGGGTTAGAGTGAGGAGTAGGGGTTAGAGTGAGGTGTAGGGGTTAGAGTGAAGAGTAAGGGTTAGAGTGAGGAGAAAGGGTTAGAGTGAGGAGTAAGGGTTAGAGTGAGGAGTAAGGGTGAGAGTGTTGAGTAAGGGTTAGGGTAAGGAGTGGGGGTGAGGTTGAGGAGTGGGGGTTAGAGTGAGGAGTAAGGGTTAGAGTAAGGAGTAAGGGTTAGAGTGAGGAGTAAGGGTTAGAGTGAGGAGTAAGGGTTAGAGTGAGGAGTAAGGGTTAGAGTGAGGAGTGAGGGTTAGAGTGAGGAGTAATTCTTAGCAGAGGAGTAAGGGTTAGAGTGAGGAGTAAGGGTTACAGTAAGGGTTAGAGTGAGGAGTAAGTGTTAGAGTAAGGAGTAAGGGTTAGAGTGAGGAGTAAGGGTTAGAGTGAGGAGTAAGGGTTAGAGTGTTGACTAAGGGTTAGGGTAAGGAGTGGGAGTTAGGTTGAGGAGTGGGGGTTAGAGTGAGGAGTAAGGGTTAGGGTGAGGATTGCGGGTTAGAGTGAGGAGTAAGGGTTAGAGTGAGGAGTAAGGGTTAGAGTAAGGAGTAAGGGTTAGAGTGAGGAGTAAGGGTTAGAGTGAGGAGTAAGGGTTAGAGTGAGGAGTAAGGGTTAGAGAGAGGAGTAGTGGTTAGAGTGAGGTGTAGGGGTTAGAGTGAAGAGTAAGGGTTAGAGTGAGGTGTAGGGGTTAGAGTGAGTAGTAAGGGTTAGAGTGTGGAGTAGGGGTTAGGGTGAGGAGTGGGGGTTAGTGTGAGGAGTAAGGGTTAGAGTGAGGATTAAGGGTTAGAGTGAGGAGTAGGGGTTAGAGTGAGGTGTAGGGGTTAGAGTGAAGAGTAAGGGTTAGAGTGAGGAGAGAGGGTTAGAGTGAGGAGTAAGGGTTAGAGTGACGAGTAAGGGTTAGAGTGTTGAGTAAGGGTTAGGGTAAGGAGTGGGGGTTAGGTTGAGGAGTGGGGGTTAGAGTGAGGAGTAAGGGTTAGAGTAAGGAGTAAGGGTTAGAGTGAGGAGTAAGGGTTAGAGTGAGGATTAAGGGTTAGAGTAATGATTAAGGGTTAGAGTGAGGATTAAGGGTTAGAGTGAGGAGTAAAGGTTAGAGTTAGGAGTAAGGGTTAGAGTGAGGAGTAAGGGTTACAGTAAGGGTTAGAGTGAGTTGTGAGGGTTAGTGTGAGGGATAAGGGTTAGAGTGAGGAATAAGGGTTAGAGTGAGGAGTAAGGGTTAGAGTGAGGAGTGTTAGGGTGAGGAGTGGGGTTAGAGTGAGGGTTAAGGGTTAGAGTGAGGAGTAGGGGTTAGGGTGAGGAGTGGGGGTTAGTGTGAGGAGTAAGGGTTAGAGAGAGGATTAAGGGTTAGAGTGAGGAGTAAGGGTTAGAGTGAGGAGTAAGGGTTAGAGTGAGGAGTAAGGGTTAGAGTGAGGAGTAAGGGTTAGAGTGTTGAGTAAGGGTTAGGGTAAGAAGTGGGGGTTAGGTTGAGGAGTGGGGGTTAGAGTGAGGAGTAAGGGTTAGAGTAAGGAGTAAGGGTTAGAGTGAGGAGTAAGGGTTAGAGTAAGGAGTAACGGTTAGAGTGAGGAGTAGGGGTTAAAGGAAAAAGGGTTAGAGTGAGGAGTAAGGGTTAGAGTGAGGAGTAAGGGTTAGAGTAAGGATTAAGGGTTAGAGTGAGAAGTAAGGGTTCGAACGAGGAGTAGGTGTTAGAGTGAGGAGTAAGCGTTAGAGTGAGGAGGAAGGGTAAGAGTGAGGAGTAGGGGATAGAGTAAGGAGTAAGGGATAGAGTGAGGAATAAGTGTTAGAGTGAGGAGTAAGGGTTAGAGTGAGGAGCAAGGGTTAGAGTAATGAGTAAGGGTTAGATGAGGAGTAAGGGTTAGAGTGAGGAGTAAGGGTTAGAGTAAGGAGTAAGGGTTAGAGTGAGGAGTAAGGGTTAGAGTGAGGAGTAAGGGTTAGAGTGAGGAGTAAGGGTTAGAGTAAGGAGTAAGGATTAGAGTGAGGAGTAAGGGTTAGAGTGAGGATTAAGAGTTAGAGTAAGGAGTAAGGATTAGAGTAACGAGTAAGGGTTAGAGTAAGGAGTGAGGGTTAGAGTGATGAGTAAGGGTTAGAGTGAGGAGTAAGGGTTAGAGTGAGGAGTTAGGGTTAGAGTGAGGAGTAGCGGTTAGAGTGATGAGAAAGGGTTAGAGTGAGGAGTAAGTGTTAGAGGAAGGAGTAAGGGTTAGAGTGAGGAGTAAGGATGAGAGTGAGGAGTAGGGGTTAGAGTAAGGAGTAAGGGTTAGAGTGAGGAGTAAGGGTTAGAGTGAGGAGTAAGGGTTAGCGTGAGGAGTAAGGGTTAGAGTGAGGAGTAAAGGTTAGAGTGAGGAGTAAGGGTTAGAGAGAGGATTAAGGGTTAGAATGAGGTGTAAGGGTTAGAGTGAGGAGTAAGGGTTAGAGTGAGGAGTAAGGGTTAGAGTGAGGAGTAAGGGTTAGAGTGTTGAGTAAGGGTTAGGGTAAGAAGTGGGGGTTAGGTTGAGGAGTGGGGGTTAGAGTGAGGAGTAAGGGTTAGAGTAAGGAGTAAGGGTTAGAGTGAGGAGTAAGGGTTAGAGTGAGGATTAAGGGTTAGAGTAAGGAGTAAGGATTAGAGTAAGGAGTAAGGGTTAGAGTAAGGAATAGGGGTTAGAGTGAGGAGTAGGGGTTAGAGTGAGGAGTAAGGGTCAGAGTAAGGAGTAGGGGTTAGAGTGAGGAGTAGGGGTTAGAGTGAGGAGTAGGCATTAGAGTGAGGAGGAAGGGTAAGAGTGAGGAGTAGGGGATAGAGTAAGGAGTAAGGGATAGAGTGAGGAATAAGTGTTAGAGTGAGGAGTAAGGGTTAGAGTGAGGAGCAAGGGTTAGAGTAATGAGTAAGGGTTAGATGAGGAGTAAGGATTAGAGTGAGGAGTAAGGGTTAGAGTGAGGAGTAAGGATTAGAGTGATGAGTAAGCTTTATAGTGAGGAGTAACGGTTAGAGTGAGGAGTAAGGGTTAGAGTTAGGAGTAGGGGTTAGAGTGAGGAATAAGGGTTAGAGTGAGGAGTAAGGGTAGGAGTAAGGAGTAAAGGTTAGAGTGAGGAGTAAGGCTTAGCGTGAAGGAGTAAGTGTTAGAGTGAGGAGTAAGGGTTAGAGTGAGGATTAAGAGTTAGAGTAAGGAGTAAGGATTAGAGTAAGGAGTAAGGGTTAGAGTAAGGAGTGAGGGTTAGAGTGATGAGTAAGGGTTAGAGTGAGGAGTAAGGGCTAGAGTGAGGAGTAAGGGTTAGAGTGAGGAGTAGGGGTTAGAGTGATGAGTAAGGGTTAGAGTGAGGAATAAGTGTTAGAGGAAGGAGTAAGGGTTAGAGTGAGGAGTAAGGATGAGAGTGAGGAGTAGGGCTTAGAGTAAGGAGTAAGGGTTAGAGTGAGGAGTAAGGTTAGAGTGAGGAGTAAGGCTTAGCGTGAGGAGTAAGGGTTAGAGTGAGGAGTAACGGTTGGAGTGAGGAGTAAGGGTTAGAGTAAGGAGTAAGGGTTAGAGTGAGTAGTAAGGGTTAGAGTGAGGAGTAAGGGTTAGAGTAAGGAGTAAGGGTTAGAGTGAGGAGTAAGGGTTCGAGTGAGGAGTAGGGGTTAGAGTAAGGAGTAAGGGTTAGAGTGAGTAGTGAGGGTTAGAGTGAGGAATAAGGATTAGAGTAAGGAGTAAGGGTTAAAGTGAGGAGTAAGGGTTAGGGTTACGAGTGGGGGTTATGGTAAGGAGTAAGGGTTAGAGTGAGTAGTGAGGGTTAGAGTGAGGAATAAGGATTAGTGTAAGGAGTAAGGGTTAGAGTGAGGAGTAGGGGTTAGAGTGAGGTGTAAGGGTTAGAGTGAGGAGTAAGGGTTAGAGTGAGGAGTAAGGATGAGAGTGAGGAGTAGGGGTTAGAGTAAGGAGTAAGGGTTAGAGTGAGGAGTAAGGGTTAGAGTGAGGAGTAAGGCTTAGCGTGAGGAGTAAGGGTTAGAGTGAGAAGTAACGGTTAGAGTGAGGAGTAAGGGTTAGAGTAAGGAGTAACGGTTAGAGTGAGGAGTAGGGGTTAAAGGAATAAGGGTTAGAGTGAGGAGTAAGGGTTAGAGTGAGGAGTAAGGGTTAGAGTAAGGAGTAAGGGTTAGAGTGAGGAGTAAGGGTTCGAATGAGGAGTAGGGGTTAGAGTGAGGAGTAGGCGTTAGAGTGAGGAGGAAGGGTAAGAGTGAGGAGTAGGGGATAGAGTAAGGAGTAAGGGATAGAGTGAGGAATAAGTGTTAGAGTGAGGAGTAAGGGTTAGAGTGAGGAGCAAGGGTTAGAGTAATGAATAAGGGTTAGATGAGGAGTAAGGGTTAGAGTGAGGAGTAAGGGTTAGAGTAAGGAGTAAAGGTTAGAGTGAGGAGTAAGGCTTAGCGTGAGGAGTAAGTGTTAGAGTGAGGAGTAAGGGTTAGAGTGAGGAGTAAGGGTTAGAGTGAGGAGTAAGGGTTAGAGTAAGGAGTAAGGATTAGAGTGAGGAGTAAGGGTTAGAGTGAGGATTAAGAGTTAGAGTAAGGAGTAAGGATTAGAGTAACGAGTAAGGGTTAGAGTAAGGAGTGAGGGTTAGAGTGATGAGTAAGGGTTAGAGTGAGGAGTAAGGGTTAGAGTGAGGAGTAGCGGTTAGAGTGATGAGAAAGGGTTAGAGTGAGGAGTAAGTGTTAGAGGAAGGAGTAAGGGTTAGAGTGAGGAGTAAGGATGAGAGTGAGGAGTAGGGGTTACAGTAAGGAGTAAGGGTTAGAGTGAGGAGTAAGGGTTAGTGTGAGGAGTAAGGCTTAGCGTGAGGAGTAAGGGTTAGAGTGAGGAGTAAAGGTTAGAGTGAGGAGTAAGGGTTAGAGTAAGGAGTAAGGGTGAGAGTGAGGAGTAAGGTTTAGAGTGAGGAGTAGGGGTTAGAGTGAGGTGTAAGGGTTAGAGTGAGGAGTAAGGGTTAGAGTGAGGAGTAAGGGTTAGAGTGAGGAGTAAGGGTTACAGTAAGGGTTTGATAGAGGAGTAAGGGTTAGAGTGATGAATAAGGGATAGAGTGAGGCGTAGGGGTTAGAGTGAGTAGTAAGGGTTTGAGTGAGGAGTAGGGGTTAAAGGAATAAGGGTTAGAGTGAGGAGTAAGTGTTAGAGTGAGGAGTAAGGGTTAGAGTAAGGAGTAAGGGTTAGAGTGAGGAGTAAGGGTTCGAGTGAGGAGTAGGGGTTAGAGTAAGGAGTAAGGGTTAGAGTGAGTAGTGAGGGTTAGAGTGAGGAATAAGGATTAGAGTGAGGAGTGGGGGCTAGAGTGAAGAGTAAAGGTTAGAGTGAGGGGTAAGGATTAGAGTGAGTAGTAAGTGTTAGAGTAAGGAGTAAGGGTTAGAGTGAGGAGTAAGGGTTAGGTTGACGAGTGGGGGTTAGAGTGAAGGGTAAGGGTTAGAGTGAGGAGTAAGCGTTAGAGTGAGGAGTAGGGGTTAGGGTGAGGAGTGGGAGTTAGAGTGAGGAGTAAGGATTAGAGTGTGGAGTAGGGGTTAGGGTGAGGAGTGGGAGTTAGATTGAGGAGTAAGGGTTAGAGTGATGAGTAAGAGTTAGAGTGAGGAGTAAGGGTTACAGTAAGGGTTAGAGTGAGGAGTAAGGGTTAGAGTTAGGAGTAAGGGTTAGAGTGAGGAGTAAGGGGTACAGTAAGGGTTAGAGTGAGGAGTAAGGGTTAGAGTGAGGAGTAAGGGGTACAGTAAGGGTTAGAGTGAAGAATAAGGGATAGAGTGAGGAGTAGGGGTTAGAGTGAGGAGTAAGGGTTAGAGTGAGGAGTAGTGGTTAGAGTGAGGAGTAAGGGTTAGAGTGAGGAGTAAGGGTTAGAGTAAGGAGTAAGGTTTAGAGTGAGGAGTAAGGGTTAGAGTGAGGAGTAAGGTTTAGAGTAAGTTGTAAAAGTTAGAGTAAGGAGTAAGGGTTAGAGTGAGGAGTAAGGGTTACAGTGAGGAGTAAGGGTTACAGTGAGGAGTAAGGGTTACAGTAAGGGTTAGAGTGAGTTGTGAGGGTTAGGGTGAGGAGTGATAGGGTGAGGAGTGGGGGTTAGAGTGAGGGTTAAGGGTTAGAGTGAGCAGTAAGGGTTAGAGTGAGGAGTAGTGGTTAGAGTGAGGAGTAAGGGTTAGAGTGAGGAGTAAGGGTTAGAGTGAGGAATAAGGGTTAGAGTGAGGAGTAAGGGTTAGAGTGAGGAGTAAGGGTTACAGTAAGGGTTAGAGAAAGGAGTAAGGGTTAGAGTGAAGAATAAGGGATAGAGTGAGGAGTAGGGGTTGGAGTGAGGAGTAAGGGTTAGAGTGAGGAGTAGTGGTTAGAGTGAGGAGTAAGGGTTACAGTAAGGGTTAGAGTGAGGAGTAAGGGTTAGAGTGAGGAATAAGGGTGAGAGTGAGGAGTAGGGGTTAGAGTGAGGAGTAATGGTTAGAGTGAGGAGTAGGGGTTAGAGTGAGTAGTAAGGGTTAGAGTGTGGAGTAAGGGTTAGAGTGAGGAGTGGGGGTTAGGTTGAGGAGTGGGGGTTAGAGTGAGGAGTAAGTGTTAGTTTGAGGAATGGGGGTTAGAGTGAGGAGTAAGGGTTAGAGTGAGGATTATGGGTTAGAGTGAGGAGTAAGGGTTAGAGTGAGGAGTAAGGGTTAGAGTGAGGATTAAGGGTTAGAGTGAGGAGTAAGGGTTAGAGTGAGGAGTGGGGGTTAGAGTGAGGAGTAAGGGTTAGTGTGAGGATTGGGGGTTAGTGTGAGGAGTAAGGGTTACAGTAAGGGTTAGAGTGACGAGTAAGGGTTAGAGTGAAGAATAAGGGATAGAGTGAGGAGTAGGGGTTAGAGTGAGGAGTAAGCGTTAGAGTGAGGAGTAGTGGTTAGAGTGAGGAGTAAGGGTTACAGTAAGGGTTAGAGTGAGGAGTAAGGGTTAGAGTGAGGAATAAGGGTGAGAGTGAGGTGTAGGGGTTAGAGTGAGGAGTAATGGTTAGAGTGACGAGTAGAGGTTAGAGTGAGTAGTAAAGGTTAGAGTGTGGAGTAAGGGTTAGGGTGAGGAGTGGGGGTTAGGTTGAGGAGTGGGGGTTAGAGTGAGGAGTAAGGGTTAGAGTGAGGAGTAAGGGTTAGAGTGAGGATTAAGGGTTAGAGTGAGGAGTAAGGGTTAGAGTGAGGAGTAGGGGTGAGAGTGAGGAGTAAGGGTTAGAGTGAGGAGTAAGGATTAGAGTTAGGAGTAGGGGTTAGAGTGAGGAGTAAGGGTTAGAGTGAGGATTAAGGGTTAGAGTGAGGAGAAAGGGTTAGAGTGAGGAGTAAGGGTTAGAGTGAGGATTAAGGAATAGAGTTAGGAGTAGGGGTTAGAGTGAGGAGTAAGGGTTAGAGTGAGGAGTAAGTGTTAGAGTAAGGAGTAAGGGTTAGAGTGCGGAGTAAGGGTTAGAGTGAGGAGTAAGGGTTACAGTGAGGAGTAAGGGTTAGAGTAAGGAGTAAGGGTTAGAGTGAGGAGTAATGCTTAGCGGAGGAGTAAGGGTTAGAGTGAGGAGTAAGGGTTAGAGTGAGGAGTAAGGGTTACAGTAAGGGTTAGAGTGAGTTTTGAGGGTTAGTGTGAGGGATAAGGGTTAGAGTTGGGAATGGGGGTTAGAGTGATGAGTAAGGGTTAGAGTGAGGAGTAAGGTTTAGAGTGAGGAGTAAGGGTTAGGGGGATGGAGTGTTAGGGTGAGGAGTGGGGTTAGAGTGAGGGTTAGGGGTTAGAGTGAGGAGTAGTGGTTAGAGTGAGGAGTAAGGGTTAGTGTGAGGAGTAAGGTTTAGAGTGAGGAGTAAGCGTTAGAGTGAGGAGTAGGGGTTAGAGTGAAGAATAAGGGATAGAGTGAGGAGTAGGGGTTAGAGTGAGGAGTAAGGGTTAGAATGAGGATTAAGGGTTAGAGTGAGGAATAAGGGTTAGAGTGAGGTGTATGGGTTAGAGTGAGGAGTAAGGGTGAGAGTGAGGAGTAGGGGTTAGAGTGAGTAGTAAGGATTAGAGTGTGGAGTAAGGGTTAGGGTGAGGAGTGGGGGTTAGAGTGAGGAGTAAGGGTTAGAGTGATGTGTAAGGGTTAGAGTGAGGAGTAAGGGTTACAGGAAGGGTTAGAGTGAGGAGTAAGGGTTAGAGTGAAGAATAAGGGATAGAGTGAGGAGTGGGGGTTAGAGTGAGGAGTAAGGTTTATGTTGAGGAGTGGGGGTTAGAGTGAGGAGTAAGTGTTAGAGTAAGGAGTAAGGATTAGAGTGAGGAGTAAGGGTTAGAGTGAGGATTAAGGGTTAGAGTGAGGATTAAGGGTTAGAGTGAGGAGTAAGTGTTAGAGTAAGGAGTAAGGGTTAGAGTGAGGAGTAAGGGTTAGAGTGAGGAGTAAGGGTAAGAGTGTTGACTAAGGGTTAGGGTAAGGAGTGGGAGTTAGGTTGAGGAGTGGGGGTTAGAGTGAGGAGTAAGGGTTAGGGTGAGGATTGTGGGTTAGAGTGAGGAGTAAGGGTTAGAGTGAGGAGTAAGGCTTAGAGTAAGGAGTAAGGGTTAGAGTGAGGAGTAAGGGTTAGAGTGAGGAGTAAGGGTTATAGTGAGGAGTAAGTGTTAGAGAGAGGAGTAGTGGTTAGAGTGAGGTGTAGGGGTTAGAGTGAAGAGTAAGGGTTAGAGTGAGGTGTAGGGGTTAGAGTGAGTAGTAAGGGTTGGAGTGTGGAGTAGGGGTTAGGGTGAGAAGTGGGGGTTAGTGTGAGGAGTAAGGGTTAGAGTGAGGATTAAGGGTTAGAGTGAGGAGTAGGGGTTAGAGTGAGGTGTAGGGGTTAGAGTGAAGAGTAAGGGTTAGAGTGAGGAGAAAGGGTTAGAGTGAGGAGTAAGGGTTAGAGTGAGGAGTAAGGGTTAGAGTGAGGAGTAAGGGTTAGAGTGTTGAGTAAGGGTTAGGGTAAGGAGTGGGGGTTAGGTTGAGGAGTGGGGGTTAGAGTGAGGAGTAAGGGTTAGAGTAAGGAGTAAGGGTTAGAGTGAGGAGTAAGGGTTAGAGTGAGGATTAAGGGTTAGAGTAATGAGTAAGGGTTAGAGTGAGGATTAAGGGTTAGAGTGAGGAGTAAAGGTTAGAGTGAGGAGTAAGGGTTAGAGTGAGGAGTAAGGGTTACAGTAAGGGTTAGAGTGAGTTGTGAGGGTTAGTGTGAGGGATAAGGGTTAGAGTGAGGAGTAAGGGTTAGAGTGAGGAGTAAGGGTTAGAGTGAGGATTGTTAGGGTGAGGAGTGGGGTTAGAGTGAGGGTTAAGGGTTAGAGTGAGGAGTAGGGGTTAGGGTGAGGAGTGGGGGTTAGTGTAAGGAGTAAGGGTTAGAGAGAGGATTAAGGGTTAGAGTGAGGAGTAAGGGTTAGAGTGAGCAGTAAGGGTTAGAGTGAGGAGTAAGGGTTAGAGTGAGGAGTAAGGGTTAGAGTGTTGAGTAAGGGTTAGGGTAAGAAGTGGGGGTTAGGTTGAGGAGTGGGGGTTAGAGTGAGGAGTAAGGGTTAGAGTAAGGAGTAAGGGTTAGAGTGAGGAGTAAGGGTTAGAGTGAGGATTAAGGGTTAGAGTAAGGAGTAAGGATTAGAGTAAGGAGTAAGGGTTAGAGTAAGGAATAGGGGTTAGAGTGAGGAGTAGGGGTTAGAGTGAGGAGTAAGGGTCAGAGTAAGGAGTAGGGGTTAGAGTGAGGAGTAGGGGTTAGAGTGAGGAGTAGGCATTAGAGTGAGGAGGAAGGGTAAGAGTGAGGAGTAGGGGATAGAGTAAGGAGTAAGGGATAGAGTGAGGAATAAGTGTTAGAGTGAGGAGTAAGGGTTAGAGTGAGGAGCAATGGTTAGAGTAATGAGTAAGGGTTAGATGAGGAGTAAGGATTAGAGTGAGGAGTAAGGGTTAGAGTGAGGAGTAAGGATTAGAGTGATGAGTAAGGTTTATAGTGAGGAGTAACGGTTAGAGTGAGGAGTAAGGGTTAGAGTTAGGAGTAGGGGTTAGAGTGAGGAATAAGGGTTAGAGTGAGGAGTAAGGGTAGGAGTAAGGAGTAAAGGTTAGAGTGAGGAGTAAGGCTTAGCGTGAAGGAGTAAGTGTTAGAGTGAGGAGTAAGGGTTAGAGTGAGGAGTAAGGGTTAGAGTGAGGAGTAAGGGTTAGAGTAAGGAGTAAGGGTTAGAGTGAGGAGTAAGGGTTAGAGTGAGGATTAAGAGTTAGAGTAAGGAGTAAGGATTAGAGTAAGGAGTAAGGGTTAGAGTAAGGAGTGAGGGTTAGAGTGATGAGTAAGGGTTAGAGTGAGGAGTAAGGGTTAGAGTGAGGAGTAAGGGTTAGAGTGAGGAGTAGGGGTTAGAGTGATGAGTAAGGGTTAGAGTGAGGAATAAGTGTTAGAGGAAGGAGTAAGGGTTAGAGTGAGGAGTAAGGATGAGAGTGAGGAGTAGGGGTTAGAGTAAGGAGTAAGGGTTAGAGTGAGGAGTAAGGTTAGAGTGAGGAGTAAGGCTTAGCGTGAGGAGTAAGGGTTAGAGTGAGGAGTAACGGTTAGAGTGAGGAGTAAGGGTTAGAGTAAGGAGTAAGGGTTAGAGTGAGTAGTAAGGGTTAGAGTGAGGAGTAAGGGTTAGAGTAAGGAGTAAGGGTTAGAGTGAGGAGTAAGGGTTAAAGTGAGGAGTAAGGGTTAGGGTGACGAGTGGGGGTTATGGTAAGGAGTAAGGGTGAGAGTGAGTAGTGAGGGTTAGAGTGAGGAATAAGGATTAGAGTAAGGAGTAAGGGTTAAAGTGAGGAGTAAGGGTTAGGGTGACGAGTGGGGGTTATGGTAAGGAGTAAGGGTGAGAGTGAGTAGTGAGGGTTAGAGTGAGGAATAAGGATTAGAGTAAGGAGTAAGGGTTAGAGTGAGGAGTAGGGGTTAGAGTGAGGTGTAAGGGTTAGAGTGAGGAGTAAGGGTTAGAGTGAGGAGTAAGGATGAGAGTGAGGAGTAGGGGTTAGAGTAAGGAGTAAGGGTTAGAGTGAGGAGTAAGGGTTAGAGTGAGGAGTAAGGCTTAGCATGAGGAGTAAGGGTTAGAGTGAGGAGTAACGGTTAGAGTGAGGAGTAAGGGTTAGAGTAAGGAGTAACGGTTAGAGTGAGGAGTAGGGGTTAAAGGAATAAGGGTTAGAGTGAGGAGTAAGGGTTAGAGTGAGGAGTAAGGGTTAGAGTAAGGAGTAGGGGTTAGAGTGAGGAGTAAGGGTTAGAGTGAGTAGTGAGGGCTAGAGTGAGGAATAAGGATTAGAGTAAGGAGTAAGGGTTAAAGTGAGGAGTAAGGGTTAGGGTGACGAGTGGGGGTTATGGTAAGGAGTAAGGGTTAGAGTGAGTAGTGAGGGTTAGAGTGAGGAATAAGGATTAGAGTAAGGAGTAAGGGTTAGAGTGAGGAGTAGGGGTTAGAGTGAGGTGTAAGGGTTAGAGTGAGGAGTAAGGGTTAGAGTGAGGAGTAAGGATGAGAGTGAGGAGTAGGGGTTAGAGTACGGAGTAAGGGTTAGAGTGAGGAGTAAGGGTTAGAGTGAGGAGTAAGGCTTATCGTGAGGAGTAAGGGTTAGAGTGAGGAGTAAGGGTTAGAGTGAGGAGTAAGGGTTAGAGTAAGGAGTAACGGTTAGAGTGAGGAGTAGGGGTTAAAGGAATAAGGGTTAGAGTGAGGAGTAAGGGTTAGAGTGAGGAGTAAGGGTTAGAGTAAGGAGTAAGGGTTAGAGTGAGGAGTAAGGGTTCGAATGAGGAGTAGGGGTTAGAGTGAGGAGTAGGCATTAGAGTGAGGAGGAAGGGTAAGAGTGAGGAGTAGGGGATAGAGTAAGGAGTAAGGGATAGAGTGAGGAATAAGTGTTAGAGTGAGGAGTAAGGGTTAGAGTGAGGAGCAAGGGTTAGAGTAATGAGTAAGGGTTAGATGAGGAGTAAGGGTTAGAGTGAGGAGTAAGGGTTAGAGTAAGGAGTGAAGGTTAGAGTGAGGAGTAAGGCTTAGCGTGAGGAGTAAGTGTTAGAGTGAGGAGTAAGGGTTAGAGTGAGGAGTAAGTGTTAGAGTGAGGAGTAAGGGTTAGAGTAAGGAGTAAGGATTAGAGTGAGGAGTAAGGGTTAGAGTGAGGATTAAGAGTTAGAGTAAGGAGTAAGGATTAGAGTAACGAGTAAGGGTTAGAGTAAGGAGTGAGGGTTAGAGTGATGAGTAAGGGTTAGAGTGAGGAGTAAGGGTTAGAGTGAGGAGTAAGGGTTAGAGTAAGGAGTAGCGGTTAGAGTGATGAGAAAGGGTTAGAGTGAGGAGTAAGTGTTAGAGGAAGGAGTAAGGGTTAGAGTGAGGAGTAAGGATGAGAGTGAGGAGTAGGGGTTAGAGTAAGGAGTTAGGGTTAGAGTGAGGAGTAAGGGTTAGAGTGAGGAGTAAGGCTTAGCGTGAGGAGTAAGGGTTAGAGTGAGGAGTAAGGGTTAGAGTGAGGAGTAAGGGTTAGAGTAAGGAGTAAGGGTTAGAGTGAGGAGTAAGGTTTAGAGTGAGGAGTAGGGGTTAGAGTGAGGTGTAAGGGTTAGAGTGAGGAGTAAGGGTTAGAGTGAGGAGTAAGGGTTAGAGTGAGGAGTAAGGGTTACAGTAAGGGTTTGATGGAGGAGTAAGGGTTAGAGTGATGAATAAGGGATAGAGTGAGGCGTAGGGGTTAGAGTGAGTAGTAAGGGTTTGAGTGAGGAGTAGGGGTTAAAGGAATAAGGGTTAGAGTGAGGAGTAAGGGTTAGAGTGAGGAGTAAGGGTTAGAGTAAGGAGTAAGGGTTAGAGTGAGGATTTAGGGTTCGAGTGAGGAGTAGGGGTTAGAGTAAGGAGTAAGGGTTAGAGTGAGTAGTGAGGGTTAGAGTGAGGAATAAGGATTAGAGTGAGGAGTGGGGGCTAGAGTGAAGAGTAAGGGTTAAAGTGAGGGGTAAGGATTAGAGTGAGTAGTAAGTGTTAGAGTAAGGAGTAAGGGTTAGAGTGAGGAGTAAGGGTTAGGGTGACGAGTGGGGGTTAGAGTGAAGGGTAAGGGTTAGAGTGAGGAGTAAGCGTTAGAGTGAGGAGTAGGGGTTAGGGTGAGGAGTGGGAGTTAGAGTGAGGAGTAAGGGTTAGAGTGAGGAGTAGGGGTTAGGGTGAGGAGTGGGAGTTAGATTGAGGAGTAAGGGTTAGAGTGATGAGTAAGAGTTAGAGTGAGGAGTAAGGGTTACAGTAAGGGTTAGAGTGAGGAGTGAGGGTTAGAGTTAGGAGTAAGGGTTAGAGTGAGGAGTAAGGGGTACAGTAAGGGTTAGAGTGAGGAGTAAGGGTTAGAGTGAGGAGTAAGGGGTACAGTAAGGGTTAGAGTGAAGAATAAGGGATAGAGTGAGGAGTAGGGGTTAGAGTGAGGAGTAAGGGTTAGAGTGAGGAGAAGTGGTTAGAGTGAGGAGTAAGGGTTAGAGTGAGGAGTAAGGCTTAGCGTGAGGAGTAAGGGTTAGAGTGAGGAGTAAGGGTTAGAGTGAGAAGTAAGGGTTAGAGTAAGGAGTAACGGTTAGAGTGAGGAGTAGGGGTTAAAGGAATAAGGGTTAGAGTGAGGAGTAAGGGTTAGAGTGAGGAGTAAGGGTTAGAGTAAGGAGTAAGGGTTAGAGTGAGGAGTAAGGGTTCGAATGAGGAGTAGGGGTTAGAGTGAGGAGTAGGCGTTAGAGTGAGGAGGAAGGGTAAGAGTGAGGAGTAGGGGATAGAGTAAGGAGTAAGGGATAGAGTGAGGAATAAGTGTTAGAGTGAGGAGTAAGGGTTAGAGTGAGGAGCAAGGGTTAGAGTAATGAGTAAGGGTTAGATGAGGAGTAAGGGTTAGAGTGAGGAGTAAGGGTTAGAGTAAGGAGTAAAGGTTAGAGTGAGGAGTAAGGCTTAGCGTGAGGAGTAAGTGTTAGAGTGAGGAGTAAGGGTTAGAGTGAGGAGTAAGGGTTAGAGTGAGGAGTAAGGGTTAGAGTAAGGAGTAAGGATTAGAGTGAGGAGTAAGGGTTAGAGTGAGGATTAAGAGTTAGAGTAAGGAGTAAGGATTAGAGTAACGAGTAAGGGTTAGAGTAAGGAGTGAGGGTTAGAGTGATGAGTAAGGGTTAGAGTGAGGAATAAGGGTTAGAGTGAGGAGTAAGGGTTAGAGTAAGGAGTAGCAGTTAGAGTGATGAGAAAGGGTTAGAGTGAGGAGTAAGTGTTAGAGGAAGGAGTAAGGGTTAGAGTGAGGAGTAAGGATGAGAGTGAGGAGTAGGGGTTAGAGTAAGGAGTTAGGGTTAGAGTGAGGAGTAAGGGTTAGAGTGAGGAGTAAGGCTTAGCGTGAGGAGTAAGGGTTAGAGTGAGGAGTAAGGGTTAGAGTGAGGAGTAAGGGTTAGAGTAAGGAGTAAGGGTTAGAGTGAGGAGTAAGGTTTAGAGTGAGGAGAAGGGGTTAGAGTGAGGTGTAAGGGTTAGAGTGAGGAGTAAGGGTTAGAGTGAGGAGTAAGGGTTAGAGTGAGGAGTAAGGGTTACAGTAAGGGTTTGATGGAGGAGTAAGGGTTAGAGTGATGAATAAGGGATAGAGTGAGGCGTAGGGGTTAGAGTGAGTAGTAAGGGTTTGAGTGAGGAGTAGGGGTTAAAGGAATAAGGGTTAGAGTGAGGAGTAAGGGTTAGAGTGAGGAGTAAGGGTTAGAGTAAGGAGTAAGGGTTAGAGTGAGGATTTAGGGTTCGAGTGAGGAGTAGGGGTTAGAGTGAGTAGTAAGGGTTTGAGTGAGGAGTAGGGGTTAAAGGAATAAGGGTTAGAGTGAGGAGTAAGGGTTAGAGTGAGGAGTAAGGGTTACAGTAAGGGTTAGAGTGAGTTGTGAGGGTTAGGGTGAGGAGTGATAGGGTGAGGAGTGGGGGTTAGAGTGAGGGTTAAGGGTTAGAGTGAGCAGTAAGGGTTAGAGTGAGGAGTAGTGGTTAGAGTGAGGAGTAAGGGTTAGAGTGAGGAGTAAGGGTTAGAGTGAGGAATAAGGGTTAGAGTGAGGAGTAAGGGTTAGAGTGAGGAGTAAGGGTTACAGTAAGGGTTAGAGAAAGGAGTAAGGGTTAGAGTGAAGAATAAGGGATAGAGTGAGGAGTAGGGGTTGGAGTGAGGAGTAAGGGTTAGAGTGAGGAGTAGTGGTTAGAGTGAGGAGTAAGGGTTACAGTAAGGGTTAGAGTGAGGAGTAAGGGTTAGAGTGAGGAATAAGGGTGAGAGTGAGGAGTAGGGGTTAGAGTGAGGAGTAATGGTTAGAGTGAGGAGTAGGGGTTAGAGTGAGTAGTAAGGGTTAGAGTGTGGAGTAAGGGTTAGAGTGAGGAGTGGGGGTTAGGTTGAGGAGTGGGGGTTAGAGTGAGGAGTAAGTGTTAGTTTGAGGAATGGGGGTTAGAGTGAGGAGTAAGGGTTAGAGTGAGGATTATGGGTTAGAGTGAGGAGTAAGGGTTAGAGTGAGGAGTAAGGGTTAGAGTGAGGATTAAGGGTTAGAGTGAGGAGTAAGGGTTAGAGTGAGGAGTGGGGGTTAGAGTGAGGAGTAAGGGTTAGTGTGAGGATTGGGGGTTAGTGTGAGGAGTAAGGGTTACAGTAAGGGTTAGAGTGACGAGTAAGGGTTAGAGTGAAGAATAAGGGATAGAGTGAGGAGTAGGGGTTAGAGTGAGGAGTAAGCGTTAGAGTGAGGAGTAGTGGTTAGAGTGAGGAGTAAGGGTTACAGTAAGGGTTAGAGTGAGGAGTAAGGGTTAGAGTGAGGAATAAGGGTGAGAGTGAGGTGTAGGGGTTAGAGTGAGGAGTAATGGTTAGAGTGACGAGTAGAGGTTAGAGTGAGTAGTAAAGGTTAGAGTGTGGAGTAAGGGTTAGGGTGAGGAGTGGGGGTTAGGTTGAGGAGTGGGGGTTAGAGTGAGGAGTAAGGGTTAGAGTGAGGAGTAAGGGTTAGAGTGAGGAGTAAGGGTTAGAGTGAGGATTAAGGGTTAGAGTGAGGAGTAAGGGTTAGAGTGAGGAGTAGGGGTGAGAGTGAGGAGTAAGGGTTAGAGTGAGGAGTAAGGATTAGAGTTAGGAGTAGGGGTTAGAGTGAGGAGTAAGGGTTAGAGTGAGGATTAAGGGTTAGAGTGAGGAGAAAGGGTTAGAGTGAGGAGTAAGGGTTAGAGTGAGGATTAAGGAATAGAGTTAGGAGTAGGGGTTAGAGTGAGGAGTAAGGGTTAGAGTGAGGAGTAAGTGTTAGAGTAAGGAGTAAGGGTTAGAGTGCGGAGTAAGGGTTAGAGTGAGGAGTAAGGGTTACAGTGAGGAGTAAGGGTTAGAGTAAGGAGTAAGGGTTAGAGTGAGGAGTAATGCTTAGCGGAGGAGTAAGGGTTAGAGTGAGGAGTAAGGGTTAGAGTGAGGAGTAAGGGTTACAGTAAGGGTTAGAGTGAGTTTTGAGGGTTAGTGTGAGGGATAAGGGTTAGAGTTGGGAATGGGGGTTAGAGTGATGAGTAAGGGTTAGAGTGAGGAGTAAGGTTTAGAGTGAGGAGTAAGGGTTAGGGGGATGGAGTGTTAGGGTGAGGAGTGGGGTTAGAGTGAGGGTTAAGGGTTAGAGTGAGGAGTAGTGGTTAGAGTGAGGAGTAAGGGTTAGTGTGAGGAGTAAGGTTTAGAGTGAGGAGTAAGCGTTAGAGTGAGGAGTAGGGGTTAGAGTGAAGAATAAGGGATAGAGTGAGGAGTAGGGGTTAGAGTGAGGAGTAAGGGTTAGAATGAGGATTAAGGGTTAGAGTGAGGAATAAGGGTTAGAGTGAGGTGTATGGGTTAGAGTGAGGAGTAAGGGTGAGAGTGAGGAGTAGGGGTTAGAGTGAGTAGTAAGGATTAGAGTGTGGAGTAAGGGTTAGGGTGAGGAGTGGGGGTTAGAGTGAGGAGTAAGGGTTAGAGTGATGTGTAAGGGTTAGAGTGAGGAGTAAGGGTTACAGGAAGGGTTAGAGTGAGGAGTAAGGGTTAGAGTGAAGAATAAGGGATAGAGTGAGGAGTGGGGGTTAGAGTGAGGAGTAAGGTTTATGTTGAGGAGTGGGGGTTAGAGTGAGGAGTAAGTGTTAGAGTAAGGAGTAAGGATTAGAGTGAGGAGTAAGGGTTAGAGTGAGGATTAAGGGTTAGAGTGAGGATTAAGGGTTAGAGTGAGGAGTAAGTGTTAGAGTAAGGAGTAAGGGTTAGAGTGAGGAGTAAGGGTTAGAGTGAGGAGTAAGGGTAAGAGTGTTGACTAAGGGTTAGGGTAAGGAGTGGGAGTTAGGTTGAGGAGTGGGGGTTAGAGTGAGGAGTAAGGGTTAGGGTGAGGATTGTGGGTTAGAGTGAGGAGTAAGGGTTAGAGTGAGGAGTAAGGCTTAGAGTAAGGAGTAAGGGTTAGAGTGAGGAGTAAGGGTTAGAGTGAGGAGTAAGGGTTATAGTGAGGAGTAAGTGTTAGAGAGAGGAGTAGTGGTTAGAGTGAGGTGTAGGGGTTAGAGTGAAGAGTAAGGGTTAGAGTGAGGTGTAGGGGTTAGAGTGAGTAGTAAGGGTTGGAGTGTGGAGTAGGGGTTAGGGTGAGAAGTGGGGGTTAGTGTGAGGAGTAAGGGTTAGAGTGAGGATTAAGGGTTAGAGTGAGGAGTAGGGGTTAGAGTGAGGTGTAGGGGTTAGAGTGAAGAGTAAGGGTTAGAGTGAGGAGAAAGGGTTAGAGTGAGGAGTAAGGGTTAGAGTGAGGAGTAAGGGTTAGAGTGAGGAGTAAGGGTTAGAGTGTTGAGTAAGGGTTAGGGTAAGGAGTGGGGGTTAGGTTGAGGAGTGGGGGTTAGAGTGAGGAGTAAGGGTTAGAGTAAGGAGTAAGGGTTAGAGTGAGGAGTAAGGGTTAGAGTGAGGATTAAGGGTTAGAGTAATGAGTAAGGGTTAGAGTGAGGATTAAGGGTTAGAGTGAGGAGTAAAGGTTAGAGTGAGGAGTAAGGGTTAGAGTGAGGAGTAAGGGTTACAGTAAGGGTTAGAGTGAGTTGTGAGGGTTAGTGTGAGGGATAAGGGTTAGAGTGAGGAGTAAGGGTTAGAGTGAGGAGTAAGGGTTAGAGTGAGGATTGTTAGGGTGAGGAGTGGGGTTAGAGTGAGGGTTAAGGGTTAGAGTGAGGAGTAGGGGTTAGGGTGAGGAGTGGGGGTTAGTGTAAGGAGTAAGGGTTAGAGAGAGGATTAAGGGTTAGAGTGAGGAGTAAGGGTTAGAGTGAGCAGTAAGGGTTAGAGTGAGGAGTAAGGGTTAGAGTGAGGAGTAAGGGTTAGAGTGTTGAGTAAGGGTTAGGGTAAGAAGTGGGGGTTAGGTTGAGGAGTGGGGGTTAGAGTGAGGAGTAAGGGTTAGAGTAAGGAGTAAGGGTTAGAGTGAGGAGTAAGGGTTAGAGTGAGGATTAAGGGTTAGAGTAAGGAGTAAGGATTAGAGTAAGGAGTAAGGGTTAGAGTAAGGAATAGGGGTTAGAGTGAGGAGTAGGGGTTAGAGTGAGGAGTAAGGGTCAGAGTAAGGAGTAGGGGTTAGAGTGAGGAGTAGGGGTTAGAGTGAGGAGTAGGCATTAGAGTGAGGAGGAAGGGTAAGAGTGAGGAGTAGGGGATAGAGTAAGGAGTAAGGGATAGAGTGAGGAATAAGTGTTAGAGTGAGGAGTAAGGGTTAGAGTGAGGAGCAATGGTTAGAGTAATGAGTAAGGGTTAGATGAGGAGTAAGGATTAGAGTGAGGAGTAAGGGTTAGAGTGAGGAGTAAGGATTAGAGTGATGAGTAAGGTTTATAGTGAGGAGTAACGGTTAGAGTGAGGAGTAAGGGTTAGAGTTAGGAGTAGGGGTTAGAGTGAGGAATAAGGGTTAGAGTGAGGAGTAAGGGTAGGAGTAAGGAGTAAAGGTTAGAGTGAGGAGTAAGGCTTAGCGTGAAGGAGTAAGTGTTAGAGTGAGGAGTAAGGGTTAGAGTGAGGAGTAAGGGTTAGAGTGAGGAGTAAGGGTTAGAGTAAGGAGTAAGGGTTAGAGTGAGGAGTAAGGGTTAGAGTGAGGATTAAGAGTTAGAGTAAGGAGTAAGGATTAGAGTAAGGAGTAAGGGTTAGAGTAAGGAGTGAGGGTTAGAGTGATGAGTAAGGGTTAGAGTGAGGAGTAAGGGTTAGAGTGAGGAGTAAGGGTTAGAGTGAGGAGTAGGGGTTAGAGTGATGAGTAAGGGTTAGAGTGAGGAATAAGTGTTAGAGGAAGGAGTAAGGGTTAGAGTGAGGAGTAAGGATGAGAGTGAGGAGTAGGGGTTAGAGTAAGGAGTAAGGGTTAGAGTGAGGAGTAAGGTTAGAGTGAGGAGTAAGGCTTAGCGTGAGGAGTAAGGGTTAGAGTGAGGAGTAACGGTTAGAGTGAGGAGTAAGGGTTAGAGTAAGGAGTAAGGGTTAGAGTGAGTAGTAAGGGTTAGAGTGAGGAGTAAGGGTTAGAGTAAGGAGTAAGGGTTAGAGTGAGGAGTAAGGGTTAAAGTGAGGAGTAAGGGTTAGGGTGACGAGTGGGGGTTATGGTAAGGAGTAAGGGTGAGAGTGAGTAGTGAGGGTTAGAGTGAGGAATAAGGATTAGAGTAAGGAGTAAGGGTTAAAGTGAGGAGTAAGGGTTAGGGTGACGAGTGGGGGTTATGGTAAGGAGTAAGGGTGAGAGTGAGTAGTGAGGGTTAGAGTGAGGAATAAGGATTAGAGTAAGGAGTAAGGGTTAGAGTGAGGAGTAGGGGTTAGAGTGAGGTGTAAGGGTTAGAGTGAGGAGTAAGGGTTAGAGTGAGGAGTAAGGATGAGAGTGAGGAGTAGGGGTTAGAGTAAGGAGTAAGGGTTAGAGTGAGGAGTAAGGGTTAGAGTGAGGAGTAAGGCTTAGCATGAGGAGTAAGGGTTAGAGTGAGGAGTAACGGTTAGAGTGAGGAGTAAGGGTTAGAGTAAGGAGTAACGGTTAGAGTGAGGAGTAGGGGTTAAAGGAATAAGGGTTAGAGTGAGGAGTAAGGGTTAGAGTGAGGAGTAAGGGTTAGAGTAAGGAGTAGGGGTTAGAGTGAGGAGTAAGGGTTAGAGTGAGTAGTGAGGGCTAGAGTGAGGAATAAGGATTAGAGTAAGGAGTAAGGGTTAAAGTGAGGAGTAAGGGTTAGGGTGACGAGTGGGGGTTATGGTAAGGAGTAAGGGTTAGAGTGAGTAGTGAGGGTTAGAGTGAGGAATAAGGATTAGAGTAAGGAGTAAGGGTTAGAGTGAGGAGTAGGGGTTAGAGTGAGGTGTAAGGGTTAGTGTGAGGAGTAAGGGTTAGAGTGAGGAGTAAGGATGAGAGTGAGGAGTAGGGGTTAGAGTAAGGAGTAAGGGTTAGAGTGAGGAGTAAGGGTTAGAGTGAGGAGTAAGGCTTAGCGTGAGGAGTAAGGGTTAGAGTGAGGTGTAAGGGTTAGAGTGAGGAGTAAGGGTTAGAGTGAGGAGTAAGGATGAGAGTGAGGAGTAGGGGTTAGAGTAAGGAGTAAGGGTTAGAGTGAGGAGTAAGGGTTAGAGTGAGGAGTAAGGCTTAGCGTGAGGAGTAAGGGTTAGAGTGAGGAGTAACGGTTAGAGTGAGGAGTAAGGGTTAGAGTAAGGAGTAACGGTTAGAGTGAGGAGTAGGGGTTAAAGGAATAAGGGTTAGAGTGAGGAGTAAGGGTTAGAGTGAGGAGTAAGGGTTAGAGTAAGGAGTAGGGGTTAGAGTGAGGAGTAAGGGTTAGAGTGAGTAGTGAGGGCTAGAGTGAGGAATAAGGATTAGAGTAAGGAGTAAGGGTTAAAGTGAGGAGTAAGGGTTAGGGTGACGAGTGGGGGTTATGGTAAGGAGTAAGGGTTAGAGTGAGTAGTGAGGGTTAGAGTGAGGAATAAGGATTAGAGTAAGGAGTAAGGGTTAGAGTGAGGAGTAGGGGTTAGAGTGAGGTGTAAGGGTTAGAGTGAGGAGTAAGGGTTAGAGTGAGGAGTAAGGATGAGAGTGAGGAGTAGGGGTTAGAGTAAGGAGTAAGGGTTAGAGTGAGGAGTAAGGGTTAGAGTGAGGAGTAAGGCTTATCGTGAGGAGTAAGGGTTAGAGTGAGGAGTAAGGGTTAGAGTGAGGAGTAAGGGTTAGAGTAAGGAGTAACGGTTAGAGTGAGGAGTAGGGGTTAAAGGAATAAGGGTTAGAGTGAGGAGTAAGGGTTAGAGTGAGGAGTAAGGGTTAGAGTAAGGAGTAAGGGTTAGAGTGAGGAGTAAGGGTTCGAATGAGGAGTAGGGGTTAGAGTGAGGAGTAGGCATTAGAGTGAGGAGGAAGGGTAAGAGTGAGGAGTAGGGGATAGAGTAAGGAGTAAGGGATAGAGTGAGGAATAAGTGTTAGAGTGAGGAGTAAGGGTTAGAGTGAGGAGCAAGGGTTAGAGTAATGAGTAAGGGTTAGATGAGGAGTAAGGGTTAGAGTGAGGAGTAAGGGTTAGAGTAAGGAGTGAAGGTTAGAGTGAGGAGTAAGGCTTAGCGTGAGGAGTAAGTGTTAGAGTGAGGAGTAAGGGTTAGAGTGAGGAGTAAGTGTTAGAGTGAGGAGTAAGGGTTAGAGTAAGGAGTAAGGATTAGAGTGAGGAGTAAGGGTTAGAGTGAGGATTAAGAGTTAGAGTAAGGAGTAAGGATTAGAGTAACGAGTAAGGGTTAGAGTAAGGAGTGAGGGTTAGAGTGATGAGTAAGGGTTAGAGTGAGGAGTAAGGGTTAGAGTGAGGAGTAAGGGTTAGAGTAAGGAGTAGCGGTTAGAGTGATGAGAAAGGGTTAGAGTGAGGAGTAAGTGTTAGAGGAAGGAGTAAGGGTTAGAGTGAGGAGTAAGGATGAGAGTGAGGAGTAGGGGTTAGAGTAAGGAGTTAGGGTTAGAGTGAGGAGTAAGGGTTAGAGTGAGGAGTAAGGCTTAGCGTGAGGAGTAAGGGTTAGAGTGAGGAGTAAGGGTTAGAGTGAGGAGTAAGGGTTAGAGTAAGGAGTAAGGGTTAGAGTGAGGAGTAAGGTTTAGAGTGAGGAGTAGGGGTTAGAGTGAGGTGTAAGGGTTAGAGTGAGGAGTAAGGGTTAGAGTGAGGAGTAAGGGTTAGAGTGAGGAGTAAGGGTTACAGTAAGGGTTTGATGGAGGAGTAAGGGTTAGAGTGATGAATAAGGGATAGAGTGAGGCGTAGGGGTTAGAGTGAGTAGTAAGGGTTTGAGTGAGGAGTAGGGGTTAAAGGAATAAGGGTTAGAGTGAGGAGTAAGGGTTAGAGTGAGGAGTAAGGGTTAGAGTAAGGAGTAAGGGTTAGAGTGAGGATTTAGGGTTCGAGTGAGGAGTAGGGGTTAGAGTAAGGAGTAAGGGTTAGAGTGAGTAGTGAGGGTTAGAGTGAGGAATAAGGATTAGAGTGAGGAGTGGGGGCTAGAGTGAAGAGTAAGGGTTAAAGTGAGGGGTAAGGATTAGAGTGAGTAGTAAGTGTTAGAGTAAGGAGTAAGGGTTAGAGTGAGGAGTAAGGGTTAGGGTGACGAGTGGGGGTTAGAGTGAAGGGTAAGGGTTAGAGTGAGGAGTAAGCGTTAGAGTGAGGAGTAGGGGTTAGGGTGAGGAGTGGGAGTTAGAGTGAGGAGTAAGGGTTAGAGTGAGGAGTAGGGGTTAGGGTGAGGAGTGGGAGTTAGATTGAGGAGTAAGGGTTAGAGTGATGAGTAAGAGTTAGAGTGAGGAGTAAGGGTTACAGTAAGGGTTAGAGTGAGGAGTGAGGGTTAGAGTTAGGAGTAAGGGTTAGAGTGAGGAGTAAGGGGTACAGTAAGGGTTAGAGTGAGGAGTAAGGGTTAGAGTGAGGAGTAAGGGGTACAGTAAGGGTTAGAGTGAAGAATAAGGGATAGAGTGAGGAGTAGGGGTTAGAGTGAGGAGTAAGGGTTAGAGTGAGGAGTAGTGGTTAGAGTGAGGAGTAAGGGTTAGAGTGAGGAGTAAGGCTTAGCGTGAGGAGTAAGGGTTAGAGTGAGGAGTAAGGGTTAGAGTGAGAAGTAAGGGTTAGAGTAAGGAGTAACGGTTAGAGTGAGGAGTAGGGGTTAAAGGAATAAGGGTTAGAGTGAGGAGTAAGGGTTAGAGTGAGGAGTAAGGGTTAGAGTAAGGAGTAAGGGTTAGAGTGAGGAGTAAGGGTTCGAATGAGGAGTAGGGGTTAGAGTGAGGAGTAGGCGTTAGAGTGAGGAGGAAGGGTAAGAGTGAGGAGTAGGGGATAGAGTAAGGAGTAAGGGATAGAGTGAGGAATAAGTGTTAGAGTGAGGAGTAAGGGTTAGAGTGAGGAGCAAGGGTTAGAGTAATGAGTAAGGGTTAGATGAGGAGTAAGGGTTAGAGTGAGGAGTAAGGGTTAGAGTAAGGAGTAAAGGTTAGAGTGAGGAGTAAGGCTTAGCGTGAGGAGTAAGTGTTAGAGTGAGGAGTAAGGGTTAGAGTGAGGAGTAAGGGTTAGAGTGAGGAGTAAGGGTTAGAGTAAGGAGTAAGGATTAGAGTGAGGAGTAAGGGTTAGAGTGAGGATTAAGAGTTAGAGAAAGGAGTAAGGATTAGAGTAACGAGTAAGGGTTAGAGTAAGGAGTGAGGGTTAGAGTGATGAGTAAGGGTTAGAGTGAGGAATAAGGGTTAGAGTGAGGAGTAAGGGTTAGAGTAAGGAGTAGCGGTTAGAGTGATGAGAAAGGGTTAGAGTGAGGAGTAAGTGTTAGAGGAAGGAGTAAAGGTTAGAGTGAGGAGTAAGGATGAGAGTGAGGAGTAGGGGTTAGAGTAAGGAGTTAGGGTTAGAGTGAGGAGTAAGGGTTAGAGTGAGGAGTAAGGCTTAGCGTGAGGAGTAAGGGTTAGAGTGAGGAGTAAGGGTTAGAGTGAGGAGTAAGGGTTAGAGTAAGGAGTAAGGGTTAGAGTGAGGAGTAAGGTTTAGAGTGAGGAGAAGGGGTTAGAGTGAGGTGTAAGGGTTAGAGTGAGGAGTAAGGGTTAGAGTGAGGAGTAAGGGTTAGAGTGAGGAGTAAGGGTTACAGTAAGGGTTTGATGGAGGAGTAAGGGTTAGAGTGATGAATAAGGGATAGAGTGAGGCGTAGGGGTTAGAGTGAGTAGTAAGGGTTTGAGTGAGGAGTAGGGGTTAAAGGAATAAGGGTTAGAGTGAGGAGTAAGGGTTAGAGTGAGGAGTAAGGGTTAGAGTAAGGAGTAAGGGTTAGAGTGAGGATTTAGGGTTCGAGTGAGGAGTAGGGGTTAGAGTAAGGAGTAAGGGTTAGAGTGAGTAGTGAGGGTTAGAGTGAGGAATAAGGATTAGAGTGAGGAGTGGGGGCTAGAGTGAAGAGTAAGGGTTAAAGTGAGGGGTAAGGATTAGAGTGAGTAGTAAGTGTTAGAGTAAGGAGTAAGGGTTAGAGTGAGGAGTAAGGGTTAGGGTGACGAGTGGGGGTTAGAGTGAAGGGTAAGGGTTAGAGTGAGGAGTAAGCGTTAGAGTGAGGAGTAGGGGTTAGGGTGAGGAGTGGGAGTTAGAGTGAGGAGTAAGGGTTAGAGTGAGGAGTAGGGGTTAGGGTGAGGAATGGGAGTTAGATTGAGGAGTAAGGGTTAGAGTGATGAGTAAGAGTTAGAGTGAGGAGTAAGGGTTACAGTAAGGGTTAGAGTGAGGAGTAAGGGTTAGAGTTAGGAGTAAGGGTTAGAGTGAGGAGTAAGGGGTACAGTAAGGGTTAGAGTGAGGAGTAAGGGTTAGAGTGAGGAGTAAGGGGTACAGTAAGGGTTAGAGTGAAGAATAAGGGATAGAGTGAGGAGTAGGGGTTAGAGTGAGGAGTAAGGGTTAGAGTGAGGAGTAGTGGTTAGAGTGAGGAGTAAGGGTTAGAGTGAGGAGTAAGGGTTAGAGCAAGGAGTAAGGTTTAGAGTGAGGAGTAAGGGTTAGAGTGAGGAGTAAGGTTTAGAGTAAGTTGTAAAAGTTAGAGTAAGGAGTAAGGGTTAGAGTGAGGAGTAAGGGTTACAGTGAGGAGTAAGGGTTACAGTGAGGAGTAAGGGTTACAGTAAGGGTTAGAGTGAGTTGTGAGGGTTAGGGTGAGGAGTGATAGGGTGAGGAGTGGGGGTTAGAGTGAGGGTTAAGGGTTAGAGTGAGGAGTAAGGGTTAGAGTGAGGAGTAGTGGTTAGAGTGAGGAGTAAGGGTTAGAGTGAGGAGTAAGGGTTAGAGTGAGGAATAAGGGTTAGAGTGAGGAGTAAGGGTTAGAGTGAGGAGTAAGGGTTACAGTAAGGGTTAGAGTGAGGAGTAAGGGTTAGAGTGAGGAATAAGGGTTAGAGTGAGGAGTAGGGGTTAGAGTGAGGAGTAATGGTTAGAGTGAGGAGTAGGGGTTAGAGTGAGTAGTAAGGGTTAGAGTGTGGAGTAAGGGTTAGAGTGAGGAGTGGGGGTTAGGTTGAGGAGTGTGGGTTAGAGTGAGGAGTAAGGGTTAGAGTGAGGAGTAAGGGTTAGAGTAAGGAGTAGCGGTTAGAGTGATGAGAAAGGGTAAGAGTGAGGAGTAAGTGTTAGAGGAAGGAGTAAGGGTTAGAGTGAGGAGTAAGGATGAGAGTGAGGAGTAGGGGTTAGAGTAAGGAGTAAGGGTTAGAATGAGGAGTAAGGGTTAGAGTGAGGAGTAAGGCTTAGCGTGAGGAGTAAGGGTTAGAGTGAGGAGTAAGGGTTAGAGTGAGGAGTAAGGGTTAGAGTAAGGAGTAAGGGTTAGAGTGAGGAGTAAGGTTTAGAGTGAGGAGTAGGGGTTAGAGTGAGGTGTAAGGGTTAGAGTGAGGAGTGAGGGTTAGAGTGAGGAGTAAGGGTTAGAGTGAGGAGTAAGGGTTACAGTAAGGGTTTGATGGAGGAGTAAGGGTTAGAGTGATGAATAAGGGATAGAGTGAGGCGTAGGGGTTAGAGTGAGTAGTAAGGGTTTGAGTGAGGAGTAGGGGTTAAAGGAATAAGGGTTAGAGTGAGGAGTAAGGGTTAGAGTGAGGAGTAAGGGTTAGAGTAAGGAGTAAGGGTTAGAGTGAGGATTTAGGGTTCGAGTGAGGAGTAGGGGTTAGAGTTGGGAGTAAGGCTTAGAGTGAGTAGTGAGGGTTAGAGTGAGGAATAAGGATTAGAGTGAGGAGTGGGGGCTAGAGTGAAGAGTAAGGGTTAGAGTGAGGGGTAAGGATTAGAGTGAGTAGTAAGTGTTAGAGTAAGGAGTAAGGTTAGAGTGAGGAGTAAGGGTTAGGGTGACGAGTGGGGGTTAGAGTGAAGGGTAAGGGTTAGAGTGAGGAGTAAGCGTTAGAGTGAGGAGTAGGGGTTAGGGTGAGGAGTGGGAGTTAGAGTGAGGAGTAAGGGTTAGAGTGAGGAGTAGGGGTTAGGGTGAGGAGTGGGAGTTAGATTGAGGAGTAAGGGTTAGAGTGATGAGTAAGAGTAAGAGTGAGGAGTAAGGGTTACAGTAAGGGTTAGAGTGAGGAGTAAGGGTTAGTGTGAGGATTAGGGGTTAGTGTGAGGAGTAAGGGTTACAGTAAGGGTTAGAGTGACGAGTAAGGGTTAGAGTGAAGAATAAGGGATAGAGTGAGGAGTAGGGGTTAGAGTGAGGAGTAAGCGTTAGAGTGAGGAGTAGTGGTTAGAGTGAGGAGTAAGTGTTACAGTAAGGGTTAGAGTGAGGAGTAAGGGTTAGAGTGAGGAATAAGGGTTAGAGTGAGGTGTAGGGGTTAGAGTGAGGAGTAATGGTTAGAGTGAGGAGTAGAGGTTAGAGTGAGTAGTAAAGGTTAGAGTGTGGAGTAAGGGTTAGGGTGAGGAGTGGGGGTTAGGTTGAGGAGTGGGGGTTAGAGTGAGGAGTAAGGGTTAGAGTGAGGAGTAAGGGTTAGAGTGAGGATTAAGGGTTAGAGTGAGGAGTAAGGGTTAGAGTGAGGAGTAGGGGTGAGAGTGAGGAGTAAGGGTTAGAGTGAGGAGTAAGGATTAGAGTTAGGAGTAGGGGTTAGAGTGAGGAGTAAGGGTTAGAGTGAGGATTAAGGGTTAGAGTTAGGAGAAAGGGTTAGAGTGAGGAGTAAGGATTAGAGTGAGGATTAAGGATTAGAGTTAGGAGTAGGGGTTAGAGTGAGGAGTAAGGGTTAGAGTGAGGAGTAAGTGTTAGAGTAAGGAGTAAGGGTTAGAGTGCGGAGTGAGGGTTAGAGTGAGGAGTAAGGGTTACAGTGAGGAGTAAGGGTTAGAGTAAGGAGTAAGGGTTAGAGTGAGGAGTAATGCTTAGCGGAGGAGTAAGGGTTAGAGTGAGGAGTAAGGGTTTCAGTGAGGAGTAAGGGTTACAGTAAGGGTTAGAGTGAGTTTTGAGGGTTAGTGTGAGGGATAAGGGTTAGAGTTGGGAATGGGGGTTAGAGTGAGGAGTAAGGGTTAGAGTGAGGAGTAAGGTTTAGAGTGAGGAGTAAGGGTTAGGGGGATGGAGTGTTAGGGTGAGGAGTGGGGTTAGAGTGAGGGTTAAGGGTTAGAGTGAGGAGTAGTGGTTAGAGTGAGGAGTAAGGGTTAGTGTGAGGAGTAAGGTTTAGAGTGAGGAGTAAGCGTTAGAGTGAGGAGTAGGGGTTAGAGTGAAGAATAAGGGATAGAGTGAGGAGTAGGGGTTAGAGTGAGGAGTAAGGGTTAGAATGAGGATTAAGGGTTAGAGTGAGGAATAAGGGTTAGAGTGAGGTGTATGGGTTAGAGTGAGGAGTAAGGGTGAGAGTGAGGAGTAGGGGTTAGAGTGAGTAGTAAGGATTAGAGTGTGGAGTAAGGGTTAGGGTGAGGAGTGGGGGTTAGAGTGAGGAGTAAGGGTTAGAGTGATGTGTAAGGGTTAGATTGAGGAGTAAGGGTTACAGGAAGGGTTAGAGTGAGGAGTAAGGGTTAGAGTGAAGAATAAGGGATAGAGTGAGGAGTGGGGGTTAGAGTGAGGAGTAAGGGTTAGGTTGAGGAGTGGGGGTTAGAGTGAGGAGTAAGTGTTAGAGTAAGGAGTAAGGTTTAGCGTGAGGAGTAAGGGTTAGAGTGAGGATTAAGGGTTAGAGTGAGGATTAAGGGTTAGAGTTAGGAGTAAGGATTAGAGTAAGGAGTAAGGGTTAGAGTAAGGAGTAGGGGTTAGAGTGAGGAGTAGGGGTTAGAGTGAGGAGTAGGGGTTATAGTGAGGAGTAGGGGTTAGAGTGAGGAGTAGAGGTTAGAGTAAGGAGTAGGGGTTAGAGTGAGGAGTAGGGGTTAGGGTGAGGAGTAGGGGTTAGAGTGAGGAGTAGGGGTTAGAGTAAGGAGTAAGTGTTAGGGTGAGGATTGGGGGTTAGAGTGAGGAGTAAGGGTTAGAGTGATGAGTAAGGGTTAGAGTAAGGAGTAAGGGTTAGAGTGAGGAGTAAGGGTTAGAGTGAGGATTAAGGGTTAGAGTTAGGAGTAAGGATTAGAGTAAGGAGTAAGGGTTAGAGTAAGGAGTAGGGGTTAGAGTGAGGAGTAGGGGTTAGAGTGAGGAGTAGGGGTTAGAGTGAGGAGTAAGGGTTAGGGTGAGGAGTAAGGGTTAGAGCAAGGAGTAAGGTTTAGAGTGAGGAGTAAGGGTTAGAGTGAGGAGTAAGGTTTAGAGTAAGTTGTAAAAGTTAGAGTAAGGAGTAAGGGTTAGAGTGAGGAGTAAGGGTTACAGTGAGGAGTAAGGGTTACAGTGAGGAGTAAGGGTTACAGAAGGGTTAGAGTGAGTTGTGAGGGTTAGGGTGAGGAGTGATAGGGTGAGGAGTGGGGGTTAGAGTGAGGGTTAAGGGTTAGAGTGAGGAGTAAGGGTTAGAGTGAGGAGTAGTGGTTAGAGTGAGGAGTAAGGGTTAGAGTGAGGAGTAAGGGTTAGAGTGAGGAATAAGGGTTAGAGTGAGGAGTAAGGGTTAGAGTGAGGAGTAAGGGTTACAGTAAGGGTTAGAGAAAGGAGTAAGGGAAAGAGTGAAGAATAAGGGATAGAGTGAGGAGTAGGGGTTAGAGTGAGGAGTAAGGGTTAGAGTGAGGAGTAGTTGTTAGAGTGAGGAGTAAGGGTTACAGTAAGGGTTAGAGTGAGGAGTAAGGGTTAGAGTGAGGAATAAGGGTTAGAGTGAGGAGTAGGGGTTAGAGTGAGGAGTAATGGTTAGAGTGAGGAGTAGGGGTTAGAGTGAGTAGTAAGGGTTAGAGTGTGGAGTAAGGGTTAGAGTGAGGAGTGGGGGTTAGGTTGAGGAGTGTGGGTTAGAGTGAGGAGTAAGGGTTAGGTTGAGGAATGGGGGTTAGAGTGAGGAGTAAGGGTTAGAGTGAGGATTAAGGGTTAGAGTGAGGAGTAAGGGTTAGAGTGAGGAGTAAGGGTTAGAGTGAGGATTAAGGGTTAGAGTGAGGAGTAAGGGTTAGAGTGAGGAGTGGGGGTTAGAGTGAGGAGTAAGGGTTAGTGTGAGGATTGGGGGTTAGTGTGAGGAGTAAGGGTTACAGTAAGGGTTAGAGTGAGGAGTAAGGGTTAGTGTGAGGATTAGGGGTTAGTGTGAGGAGTAAGGGTTACAGTAAGGGTTAGAGTGACGAGTAAGGGTTAGAGTGAAGAATAAGGGATAGAGTGAGGAGTAGGGGTTAGAGTGAGGAGTAATCGTTAGAGTGAGGAGTAGTGGTTAGAGTGAGGAGTAAGTGTTACAGTAAGGGTTAGAGTGAGGAGTAAGGGTTAGAGTGAGGAATAAGGGTTAGAGTGAGGTGTAGGGGTTAGAGTGAGGAGTAATGGTTAGAGTGAGGAGTAGAGGTTAGAGTGAGTAGTAAAGGTTAGAGTGTGGAGTAAGGGTTAGGGTGAGGAGTGGGGGTTAGGTTGAGGAGTGGGGGTTAGAGTGAGGAGTAAGGGTTAGAGTGAGGAGTAAGGGTTAGAGTGAGGATTAAGGGTTAGAGTGAGGAGTAAGGTTTAGAGTGAGGAGTAAGGGTTAGGGGGATGGAGTGTTAGGGTGAGGAGTGGGGTTAGAGTGAGGGTTAAGGGTTAGAGTGAGGAGTAGTGGTTAGAGTGAGGAGTAAAGGTTAGTGTGAGGAGTAAGGTTTAGAGTGAGGAGTAAGCGTTAGAGTGAGGAGTAGGGGTTAGAGTGAAGAATAAGGGATAGAGTGAGGAGTAGGGGTTAGAGTGAGGAGTAAGGGTTAAAATGAGGATTAAGGGTTAGAGTGAGGAATAAGGGTTAGAGTGAGGTGTATGGGTTAGAGTGAGGAGTAAGGGTGAGAGTGAGGAGTAGGGGTTAGAGTGAGTAGTAAGGATTAGAGTGTGGAGTAAGGGTTAGGGTGAGGAGTGGGGGTTAGAGTGAGGAGTAAGGGTTAGAGTGATGTGTAAGGGTTAGAGTGAGGAGTAAGGGTTACAGGAAGGGTTAGAGTGAGGAGTAAGGGTTAGAGTGAAGAATAAGGGATAGAGTGAGGAGTGGGGGTTAGAGTGAGGAGTAAGGGTTAGGTTGAGGAGTGGGGGTTAGAGTGAGGAGTAAGTGTTAGAGTAAGGAGTAAGGATTAGCGTGAGGAGTAAGGGTTAGAGTGAGGATTAAGGGTTAGAGTGAGGATTAAGGGTTAGAGTTAGGAGTAAGGATTAGAGTAAGGAGTAAGGGTTAGAGTAAGGAGTAGGGGTTAGAGTGAGGAGTAGGGGTTAGAGTGAGGAGTAGGGGTTATAGTGAGGAGTAGGGGTTAGAGTGAGGAGTAGAGGTTAGAGTAAGGAGTAGGGGTTAGAGTGAGGAGTAGGGGTTAGGGTGAGGAGTAGTGGTTAGAGTGAGGAGTAGGGGTTAGAGTAAGGAGTAAGTGTTAGGGTGAGGATTGGGGGTTAGAGTGAGGAGTAAGGGTTAGAGTGATGAGTAAGGGTTAGAGTAAGGAGTAAGGGTTAGAGTGAGGAGTAAGGGTTAGAGTGAGGATTAAGGGTTAGAGTTAGGAGTAAGGATTAGAGTAAGGAGTAAGGGTTAGAGTAAGGAGTAGGGGTTAGAGTGAGGAGTAGGGGTTAGAGTGAGGAGTAGGGGTTAGAGTGAGGAGTAGGCGTTAGAGTGAGGAGGAAGGGTAAGAGTGAGGAGTAGGGGATAGAGTAAGGAGTAAGTGTTAGAGTGAGGAATAAGTGTTAGACTGAGGAGTAAGGGTTAGAGTGAGGAGTAAGGGTTAGAGTAAGGAGTGAGGGTTAGAGTGAGGAGTAAGTGTTAGAGTGAGGAGTAAGGGTTAGAGTGAGGAGTAAGGGTTAGAGTGAGGAGTAGGGGTTAAAGTAAGGAGTAAGGGTTAGATTGAGGAGTAAGGGTTAGAGTGAGGAGTAAGGGTTAGAGTGAGGAGTAAGTGTTAGAGTAAGGAGTAAGGGTTAGAGTGAGGAGTAAGGTTTAGAGTGAGGAGTAAGGGTTCGAGTGAGGAGTAGGGTTACAGTCAGGGTTAGAGTGAGGAGTAAGGGTTAGAGTGAGGAGTATGGGTTAGAGTGAGGAGTAAGGGTTAAAGTGAGGAGGAAGGGTTAGGTTGAGGAGTAAGGGTTAGAGTGAGGAGTAAGGGTTAGAATGAGGAGTAAGGTTTAGAGTAAGGAGTAAGGGTTAGAGTGAGCAGTAAGGGTTAGAGTGAGGATTAAGGGTTAGAATGAGGAGTAAGGTTTAGAGTAAGGAGTAAGGATTAGAGTAAGGAGTAAGGGTTAGAGTAAGGAGTAGGAGTTAGAGTGAGGAGTAGGGGTTAGAGTGAGGAGTAAGGGTTAGAGTGAGGAGTAAGGGTTAGAGTAAGGAGTAAGGGTTAGAGTGAGGAGTAGGGGTTAGAGTGAGGAAGAAGGGTAAGAGTGAGGAGTAGGGGTTAGAGTAAGGAGTAAGGGTTAGAGTGAGGAATAAGTGTTAGAGTGAGGAGTAAGGGTTAGAGTGAGGAGCAAGGGTTAGAGTAATGAGTAAGGGTTAGATGAGGAGTAAGGGTTAGAGTGAGGAGTAAGGGTTAGAGTAAGGAGTAAAGGTTAGAGTGAGGAGTAAGGCTTAGCGTGAGGAGTAAGTGTTAGAGTGAGGAGTAAGGGGTAGAGTGAGAAGTAAGGGTTAGAGTGAGTAGTAAGGGTTAGAGTAAGGAGTAAGGATTAGAGTGAGGAGTAAGGGTTAGAGTGAGGATTAAGAGTTAGAGTAAGGAGTAAGGATTAGAGTAACGAGTAAGGGTTAGAGTAAGGAGTGAGGGTTAGAGTGATGAGTAAGGGTTAGAGTGAGGAGTAAGGGTTAGAGTGAGGAGTAAGGGTTAGAGTGAGGAGTAGCGGTTAGAGTGATGAGAAAGGGTTAGAGTGAGGAGTAAGTGTTAGAGGAAGGAGTAAGGGTTAGAGTGAGGAGTAAGGATGAGAGTGAGGAGTAGGGGTTAGAGTAAGGAGTAAGGGTTAGAGTGAGGAGTAAGGGTTAGAGTGAGGAGTAAGGCTTAGCGTGAGGAGTAAGGGTTAGAGTGAGGAGTAAGGGTTAGAGTGAGGAGTAAGGGTTAGAGTAAGGAGTAAGGGTTAGAGTGAGGAGTAAGGTTTAGAGTGAGGAGTAGGGGTTAGAGTGAGGTGTAAGGGTTAGAGTGAGTAGTAAGGGTTAGAGTGAGGAGTAAGGGTTAGAGTGAGGAGTAAGGGTTACAGTAAGGGTTTGATGGAGGAGTAAGGGTTAGAGTGATGAATAAGGGATAGAGTGAGGCGTAGGGGTTAGAGTGAGTAGTAAGGGTTTGAGTGAGGAGTAGGGGTTAAAGGAATAAGGGTTAGAGTGAGGAGTAAGGGTTAGAGTGAGGAGTAAGGGTTAGAGTAAGGAGTAAGGGTTAGAGTGAGGAGTAAGGGTTCGAGTGAGGAGTGGGGGCTAGAGTGAAGAGTAAGGGTTAGAGTGAGGGGAAAGGATTAGAGTGAGTAGTAAGTGTTAGAGTAAGGAGTAAGGGTTAGAGTGAGGAGTAAGGGTTAGGGTGACGAATGGGGGTTAGAGTGAAGGGTAAGGGTTAGAGTGAGGAGTAAGCGTTAGAGTGAGGAGTAGGGGTTAGGGTGAGGAGTGGGAGTTAGAGTGAGGAATAAGGGTTAGAGTGAGGAGTAGGGGTTAGGGTGAGGAGTGGGAGTTAGATTGAGGAGTAAGGGTTAGAGTGATGAGTAAGAGTTAGAGTGAGGAGTAAGGGTTACAGTAAGGGTTAGAGTGAGGAGTAAGGGTTAGAGTTAGAAGTAAGGGTTAGAGTGAGGAGTAAGGGGTACAGTAAGGGTTAGAGTGAGGAGTAAGGGTTAGAGTGAGGAGTAAGGGGTACAGTAAGGGTTAGAGTGAAGAATAAGGGATAGAGTGAGGAGTAGGGCTTAGAGTGAGGAGTAAGGGTTAGAGTGAGGAGTAGTGGTTAGAGTGAGGAGTAAGGGTTAGAGTGAGGAGTAAGGGTTAGAGCAAGGAGTAAGGTTTAGAGTGAGGAGTAAGGGTTAGAGTGAGGAGTAAGGTTTAGAGTAAGTTGTAAAATTTAGAGTAAGGAGTAAGGGTTAGAGTGAGGAGTAAGGGTTACAGTGAGGAGTAAGGGTTACAGTGAGGAGTAAGGGTTACAGTAAGGGTTAGAGTGAGTTGTGAGGGTTAGGGTGAGGAGTGATAGGGTGAGGAGTGGGGGTTAGAGTGAGGGTTAAGTGTTAGAGTGAGGAGTAAGGGTTAGAGTGAGGAGTAGTGGTTAGAGTGAGGAGTAAGGGTTAGAGTGAGGAGTAAGGGTTAGAGTGAGGAATAAGGGTTAGAGTGAGGAGTAAGGGTTAGAGTGAGGAGTAAGGGTTACAGTAAGGGTTAGAGAAAGGAGTAAGGGTTAGAGTGAAGAATAAGGGATAGAGTGAGGAGTAGGGGTTAGAGTGAGGAGTAAGGGTTAGAGTGAGGAGTAGTGGTTAGAGTGAGGAGTAAGGGTTACAGTAAGGGTTAGAGTGAGGAGTAAGGGTTAGAGTGAGGAATAAGGGTTAGAGTGAGGAGTAGGGGTTAGAGTGAGGAGTAATGGTTAGAGTGAGGAGTAGGGGTTAGAGTGAGTAGTAAGTGTTAGAGTGTGGAGTAAGGGTTAGAGTGAGGAGTGGGGGTTAGGTTGAGGAGTGGGGGTTAGAGTGTGGAGTAATGGTTAGGTTGAGGAATGGGGGTTAGAGTGAGGAGTAAGGGTTAGAGTGAGGATTAAGGGTTAGAGTGAGGAGTAAGGGTTAGAGTGAGGAGTAAGGGTTAGAGTGAGGATTAAGGGTTAGAGTGAGGAGTAAGGGTTAGAGTGAGGAGTGGGGGTTAGAGTGAGGAGTAAGGGTTAGTGTGAGGATTGGGGGTTAGTGTGAGGAGTAAGGGTTACAGTAAGGGTTAGAGTGACGAGTAGGGGTTAGAGTGAAGAATAAGGGATAGAGTGAGGAGTAGGGGTTAGAGTGAGGAGTAAGCGTTACAGTAAGGGTTAGAGTGAGGAGTAAGGGTTAGAGTGAGGAATAAGGGTTAGAGTGAGGTGTAGGGGTTAGAGTGAGGAGTAATGGTTAGAGTGAGGAGTAGAGGTTAGAGTGAGTAGTAAAGGTTAGAGTGTGGAGTAAGGGTTAGGGTGAGGAGTGGGGGTTAGGTTGAGGAGTGGGAGTTAGAGTGAGGAGTAAGGGTTAGAGTGAAGAGTTAGGGTTAGAGTGAGGAGTTAGGGTTAGAGTGAGGATTAAGGGTTAGAGTGAGGAGTAAGGGTTAGAGTGAGGAGTAGGGGTGAGAGTGAGGAGTAAGGGTTAGAGTGAGGAGTAAGGATTAGAGTTAGGAGTCGGGGTTAGAGTGAGGAGTAAGGGTTAGAGTGAGGATTAAGGGTTAGAGTTAGGAGAAAGGGTTAGAGTGAGGAGTAAGGGTTAGAGTGAGGATTAAGGATTAGAGTTAGGAGTAGGGGTTAGAGTGAGGAGTAAGGGTTAGAGTGAGGAGTAAGTGTTAGAGTAAGGACTAAGGGTTAGAGTGCGGAGTAAGGGTTAGAGTGAGGAGTAAGGGTTACAGTGAGGAGTAAGGGTTAGAGTAAGGAGTAAGGGTTAGAGTGAGGAGTAATGCTTAGCGGAGGAGTAAGGGTTAGAGTGAGGAGTAAGGGTTAGAGTGAGGAGTAAGGGTTACAGTAAGGGTTAGAGTGAGTTTTGAGGGTTAGTGTGAGGGATAAGGGTTAGAGTTGGGAATGGGGGTTAGAGTGAGGAGTAAGGGTTAGAGTGAGGAGTAAGGTTTAGAGTGAGGAGTAAGGGTTAGGGGGATGGAGTGTTAGGGTGAGGAGTGGGGTTAGAGTGAGGGTTAAGGGTTAGAGTGAGGAGTAGTGGTTAGAGTGAGGAGTAAGGGTTAGTGTGAGGAGTAAGGTTTAGAGTGAGGAGTAAGCGTTAGAGTGAAGAGTAGGGGTTAGAGTGAAGAATAAGGGATAGAGTGAGGAGTAGGGGTTAGAGTGAGGAGTAAGGGTTAGAATGAGGATTAAGGGTTAGAGTGAGGAATAAGGGTTAGAGTGAGGTGTATGGGTTAGAGTGAGGAGTAAGGGTGAGTGTGAGGAGTAGGGGTTAGAGTGAGTAGTAAGGATTAGAGTGTGGAGTAAGGGTTAGTGTGAGGAGTGGGGGTTAGAGTGAGGAGTAAGGGTTAGAGTGATGTGTAAGGGTTAGAGTGAGGAGTAGGGTTACAGTCAGGGTTAGAGTGAGGAGTAAGGGTTAGAGTGAGGAGTATGGGTTAGAGTGAGGAGTAAGGGTTAAAGTGAGGAGGAAGGGTTAGGTTGAGGAGTAAGGGTTAGAGTGAGGAGTAAGGGTTAGAATGAGGAGTAAGGTTTAGAGTAAGGAGTAAGGGTTAGAGTGAGGAGTAAGGGTTAGAGTGAGGATTAAGGGTTAGAATGAGGAGTAAGGTTTAGAGTAAGGAGTAAGGATTAGAGTAAGGAGTAAGGGTTAGAGTAAGGAGTAGGAGTTAGAGTGAGGAGTAGGGGTTAGAGTGAGGAGTAAGGGTTAGAGTGAGGAGTAAGGGTTAGAGTAAGGAGTAAGGGTTAGAGTGAGGAGTAGGGGTTAGAGTGAGGAAGAAGGGTAAGAGTGAGGAGTAGGGGTTAGAGTAAGGAGTAAGGGTTAGAGTGAGGAATAAGGGTTAGAGTGAGGAGTAAGGGTTAGAGTAAGGAGTAAAGGTTAGAGTGAGGAGTAAAGGTTACAGTAAGGAGTAAGGGTTAGAGTGAGGAGTAAGGGTTAGAGTTAGGAGTAAGGATTAGAGTAAGGAGTAAGGGTTAGAGTAAGGAGTAGGGGTTAGAGTGAGGAGTAGGGGTTAGAGTGAGGAGTAGGGGTTATAGTGAGGAGTAGGGGTTAGAGTGAGGAGTAGAGGTTAGAGTAAGGAGTAGGGGTTAGAGTGAGCAGTAGGGGTTAGGGTGAGGAGTAGGGGTTAGAGTGAGGAGTAGGGGTTAGAGTAAGGAGTAAGTGTTAGGGTGAGGATTGGGGGTTAGAATGAGGAGTAAGGGTTAGAGTGATGAGTAAGGGTTAGAGTAAGGAGTAAGGGTTAGAGTGAGGAGTAAGGGTTAGAGTGAGGATTAAGGGTTAGAGTTAGGAGTAAGGATTAGAGTAAGGAGTAAGGGTTAGAGTAAGGAGTAGGGGTTAGAGTGAGGAGTAGGGGTTAGAGTGAGGAGTAGGGGTTAGAGTGAGGAGTAGGCGTTAGAGTGAGGAGGAAGGGTAAGAGTGAGGAGTAGGGGATAGAGTAAGGAGTAAGTGTTAGAGTGAGGAATAAGTGTTAGACTGAGGAGTAAGGGTTAGAGTGAGGAGTAAGGGTTAGAGTAAGGAGTGAGGGTTAGAGTGAGGAGTAAGGGTTAGAGTGAGGAGTAAGGGTTAGAGTGAGGAGTAAGGGTTAGAGTGAGGAGTAGGGGTTAAAGTAAGGAGTAAGGGTTAGAGTGAGGAGTAAGGGTTAGAGTGAGGAGTAAGGGTTAGAGTGAGGAGTAAGTGTTAGAGTAAGGAGTAAGGGTTAGAGTGAGGAGTAAGGTTTAGAGTGAGGAGTAAGGGTTCGAGTGAGGAGTAGGGTTACAGTCAGGGTTAGAGTGAGGAGTAAGGGTTAGAGTGAGGAGTATGGGTTAGAGTGAGGAGTAAGGGTTAAAGTGAGGAGGAAGGGTTAGGTTGAGGAGTAAGGGTTAGAGTGAGGAGTAAGGGTTAGAATGAGGAGTATGGTTTAGAGTAAGGAGTAAGGGTTAGAGTGAGGAGTAAGGGTTAGAGTGAGGATTAAGGGTTAGAATGAGGAGTAAGGTTTAGAGTAAGGAGTAAGGATTAGAGTAAGGAGTAAGGGTTAGAGTATGGAGTAGGAGTTAGAGTGAGGAGTAGG
Source organism: Narcine bancroftii (assembly GCF_036971445.1). Classification (NCBI taxonomy): domain Eukaryota; kingdom Metazoa; phylum Chordata; class Chondrichthyes; order Torpediniformes; family Narcinidae; genus Narcine; species Narcine bancroftii. The sequence continues at coordinate 56,947,198 of NC_091480.1, forward strand.
GGTTAGAGTGAGGAGTAAGGGTTAGAGTGAGGAGTAAGGGTTAGAGTAAGGAGTAAGGGTTAGAGTGAGGAGTAGGGGTTAGAGTGAGGAAGAAGGGTAAGAGTGAGGAGTAGGGGTTAGAGTAAGGAGTAAGGGTTAGAGTGAGGAATAAGGGTTATAGTGAGGAGTAAGGGTTAGAGTAAGGAGTAAAGGTTAGAGTGAGGAGTAAAGGTTACAGTAAGGAGTAAGGGTTAGAGTGAGGAGTAAGGGTTAGAGTGAGGAGTAAGGGTTAGAGTGAGGAGTAAGGGTTAGAATGAGGAGTAAGGTTTAGAGTAAGGAGTTAGGGTTAGAGTGAGGAGTAAGGGTTAGAGTGAGGATTAAGGGTTAGAGTAAGGAGTTAGGATTAGAGTAAGGAGTAAGGGTTAGAGTAAGGAGTAAGGGTTAGAGTGAGGAGTAAGGTTAGAGTGAGGAGGGATGGTAAGAGTGAGGAGTAGGGGTTAGAGTAAGGAGTAAGTGTTAGAGTGAGGAAAAAGCCTTAGAGTGAGAAGTAAGAGAAAGAGTAAGGAGTAAGAGTTAGAGTGAGGAGTAAGGGTTAGAGTGAGGAGTAAGGCTTAGAGTGAGGAGTAAGGGTTAGAGTGAGGAGTAAGGGTTAGAGTAAGGAGTAAGGGTTAGAGTGAGGAGGAAGGGTAAGAGTGAGGAGTAGGGGTTAGAGTAAGGAGTAAGGGTTAGCGTGAGGAATAAGGGTTAGAGTGAGGAGTAAAGGTTACAGTAAGGAGTAAGGGTTAGAGTGAGGAGTAAGGGTTAGAGTGAGGAGTAAGGGTTCGAGTGAGGAGTAAGGGTTAGAATGAGGAGCAAGGTTTAGAGTAAGGAGTAAGGGTTAGAGTGAGGAGTAAGGATGAGAGTGAGGATTAAGGGTTAGAATGAGGAGTAAGGTTTAGAGTAAGGAGTAAGGATTAGAGTAAGGAGTAAGGGTTAGAGTAAGGAGTAGGAGTTAGAGTGAGGAGTAGGGGTTAGAGTGAGGAGTAAAGGTTAGAGTAAGGAGTAAGGGTTAGAGTGAGGAGTAGGGGTTAGAGTGAGGAGTAAGGGTTAGAGTGAGGAGTAAGGGTTAGAGTAAGGAGTAAGGGTTAGAGTGAGGAGTAGGGGTTAGAGTGATGAAGAAGGGTAAGAGTGAGGAGTAGGGGTTAGAGTAAGGAGTAAGGGTTAGAGTGAGGAATAAGGGTTAGAGTGAGGAGTAAGGGTTAGAGTAAGGAGTAAAGGTTAGATTGAGGAGTAAAGGTTACAGTAAGGAGTAAGGGTTAGAGTGAGGAGTAAGGGTTAGAGTGAGGAGTAAGGGTTAGAGTGAGGAGTAAGGGTTAGAATGAGGAGTAAGGTTTAGAGTAAGGAGTTAGGGTTAGAGTGAGGAGTAAGGGTTAGAGTGAGGATTAAGGGTTAGAGTAAGGAGTAAGGATTAGAGTAAGGAGTAAGCGTTAGAGTAAGGAGTAGGGGTTAGAGTGAGGAGTAGGGGCTGGAGTGAGGAGTAAAGGTTAGAGTAAGGAGTAAGGGTTAGAGTGAGGAGTAGGGGTTAGAGTGAGGAGTAAGGGTTCGAAGTGATGAGTAGGGGTTAGAGTAAGGAGTAAGGGTTAGAGTGAGTAGTAAGGGTTAGAGTAAGGAGTAAGGGTTACAGTAAGGAGAAAGGGATAGAGTAAGGAGTAGGGGTTAGAGTGAGGAGTAGGGGTTAGAGTGAGGAGTAGGGGTAAGAGTAAGGAGTAAGGGTTAGAGTGAGGAGTAAGGGTTAGAGTGAGTAGTGAGGGTTAGAGTGAGGAATTAGGATTAGAGTAAGGAGTGGGAGTTAGAGTGAGGAGTAAGGGTCAGAGTGAGGAGTAAGGGTTAGAGTGAGGAGCAAGGGTTAGAGTAATGAGTAAGGGTTAGATGAGGAGTAAGGATTAGACTGAGGAGTAAGGGTTAGAGTGAGGAATAAGGATTAGAGTGATGAGTAAGGTTTAGAGTGAGGAGTAATGGTTAGAGTGAGGACTAAGGGTTAGAGTTAGGAGTTGGGGGTTAGAGTGAGGAGTAAGGGTTAGAGTGAGGATTAAGGGTTAGAGTAAGGAGTAAAGGTGAGAGTGAGGAGTAAGGCTTAGCGTGAGCAGTAAGGGTTAGAGTGAGGAGTAAGGGTGAGAGTGAGGAGTAAGGCTTAGCGTGAGGAGTAAGGGTTAGAGTGAGGAGTAAAGGTTAGAGTGAGGAGTCAGGGTTAGAGTAAGGAGTAAGGGTTAGAGTGAGTTGTAAGGTTTAGAGTGAGGAGTTGGGGTTAGAGTGAGGTGTAAGGGTTAGAGTGAGGAGTAAGGGTTAGACTGAGGAGTAAGGGTTACAGTAAGGGTTTGAGGGAGGAGTAAGGGTTAGAATGATGAATAAGGGATAGAGTGAGGAGTAGGGGTTAGAGTGAGGAGTAAGGGTTCGAGTGAGGAGTAGGGGTTAAAGGAGTAAGGGTTAGAGTGAGGAGTAGGGGTTAAAGGAGTAAGGGTTAGAGTGAGGAGTAAGGGTTAGAGTGAGGAGTAAGGGTTAGAGTAAGGAGTAAGGGTTAGAGTGAGGAGTAAGGGTTCGAGTGAGGAGTAGGGTTTAGAGTAAGGAGCAAGGGTTAGAGTGTGGAGCAAGGGTTAGGGTGACGAGTGGGGGCTAGAGTGAAGGGTAAGGGTTAGAGTGAGGAGTAAGGCTTAGAGTGAGGAGTAAGGGTTAGAGTGAGGAGTAAGGGTTAGAGTAAGGAGTAAGGGTTAGAGTGAGGAGGAAGGGTAAGAGTGAGGAGTAGGGGTTAGAGTAAGGAGTAAGGGTTAGAGTGAGGAATAAGGGTTAGAGTGAGGAGTAAAGGTTACAGTAAGGAGTAAGGGTTAGAGTGAGGAGTAAGGGTTAGAGTGAGGAGTAAGGGTTAGAGTGAGGAGTAAGGGTTAGAATGAGGAGTAAGGTTTAGAGTAAGGAGTAAGGGTTAGAGTGAGGAGTAAGGGTTAGAGTGAGGATTAAGGGTTAGAATGAGGAGTAAGGTTTAGAGTAAGGAGTAAGGATTAGAGTAAGGAGTAAGGGTTAGAGTAAGGAGTAGGAGTTAGAGTGAGGAGTAGGGGTTAGAGTGAGGAGTAAAGGTTAGAGTAAGGAGTAAGGGTTAGAGTGAGGAGTAGGGGTTAGAGTGAGGAGTAAGGGTTAGAGTGAGGAGTAAGGGTTAGAGTAAGGAGTAAGGGTTAGAGTGAGGAGTAGGGGTTAGAGTGAGGAAGAAGGGTAAGAGTGGAGTAGGGGTTAGAGTAAGGAGTAAGGGTTAGAGTGAGGAATAAGGGTTAGAGTGAGGAGTAAGGGTTAGAGTAAGGAGTAAAGGTTAGATTGAGGAGTAAAGGTTACAGTAAGGAGTAAGGGTTAGAGTGAGGAGTAAGGGTTAGAGTGAGGAGTAAGGGTTAGAGTGAGGAGTAAGGGTTAGAATGAGGAGTAAGGTTTAGAGTAAGGAGTTAGGGTTAAAGTGAGGAGTAAGGGTTAGAGTGAGGATTAAGGGTTAGAGTAAGGAGTGAGGATTAGAGTAAGGAGTAAGGGTTAGAGTAAGGAGTAGGGGTTAGAGTGAGGAGTAGGGGTTAGAGTGAGGAGTAAGGGTTCGAAGTGATGAGTAGGGGTTAGAGTAAGGAGTAAGGGTTAGAGTGAGTAGTAAGGGTTAGAGTAAGGAGTAAGGGTTACAGTAAGGAGAAAGGGATAGAGTAAGGAGTAGGGGTTAGAGTGAGGAGTAGGGGTTAGAGTGAGGAGTAGGGGTAAGAGTAAGGAGTAAGGGTTAGAGTGAGGAGTAAGGGTTAGAGTGAGTAGTGAGGGTTAGAGTGAGGAATTAGGATTAGAGTAAGGAGTGGGAGTTAGAGTGAGGAGTAAGGGTCAGAGTGAGGAGTAAGGGTTAGAGTGAGGAGCAAGGGTTAGAGTAATGAGTAAGGGTTAGATGAGGAGTAAGGATTAGACTGAGGAGTAAGGGTTAGAGTGAGGAGTAAGGATTAGAGTGATGAGTAAGGTTTAGAGTGAGGAGTAATGGTTAGAGTGAGGACTAAGGGTTAGAGTTAGGAGTAGGGGGTTAGAGTGAGGAGTAAGGGTTAGAGTGAGGAGTAAGGGTTAGAGTAAGGAGTAAAGGTTAGAGTGAGGAGTAAGGCTTAGCGTGAGCAGTAAGGGTGAGAGTGAGGAGTAAGGGTGAGAGTGAGGAGTAAGGCTTAGCGTGAGGAGTAAGGGTTAGATTGAGGAGTAAAGGTTAGAGTGAGGAGTAAGGGTTAGAGTAAGGAGTAAGGGTTAGAGTGAGTTGTAAGATTTAGAGTGAGGAGTTGGGGTTAGAGTGAGGTGTAAGGGTTAGAGTGAGGAGTAAGGGTTACAGTAAGGGTTTGAGGAAGGAGTAAGGGTTAGAGTGATGAATAAGGGATAGAGTGAGGAGTAGGGGTTAGAGTGAGGAGTAAGTGTTCGAGTGAGGAGTAGGGGTTAAAGGAGTAAGGGTTAGAGTGAGGAGTAAGGGTTAGAGTGAGGAGTAAGGGTTAGAGTAAGGAGTAAGGGTTAGAGTGAGGAGTAAGGGTTCGAGTGAGGAGTAGGGGTTAGAGTAAGGAGCAAGGGTTAGAGTGTGGAGCAAGGGTTAGGGTGACGAGTGGGGGCTAGAGTGAAGGGTAAGGGTTAGAGTGAGGAGTAAGGCTTAGAGTGAGGAGTAAGGGTTAGAGTGAGGAGTAAGGGTTAGAGTAGGGAGTAAGGGTTAGAGTGAGGAGGAAGGGTAAGAGTGAGGAGTAGGGGTTAGAGTAAGGAGTAAGGGTTAGAGTGAGGAATAAGGGTTAGAGTGAGGAGTAAAGGTTACAGTAAGGAGTAAGGGTTAGAGTGAGGAGTAAGGGTTAGAGTGAGGAGTAAGGGTTAGAGTGAGGAGTAAGGGTTAGAATGAGGAGTAAGGTTTAGAGTAAGGAGTAAGGGTTAGAGTGAGGAGTAAGGGTTAGAGTGAGGATTAAGGGTTAGAATGAGGAGTAAGGTTTAGAGTAAGGAGTAAGGATTAGAGTAAGGAGTAAGGGTTAGAGTAAGGAGTAGGAGTTAGAGTGAGGAGTAGGGGTTAGAGTGAGGAGTAAAGGTTAGAGTAAGGAGTAAGGGTTAGAGTGAGGAGTAGGGGTTAGAGTGAGGAGTAAGGGTTAGAGTGAGGAGTAAGGGTTAGAGTAAGGAGTAAGGGTTAGAGTGAGGAGTAGGGGTTAGAGTGAGGAATAAGGGTAAAAGTGAGGAGTAGGGGTTAGAGTAAGGAGTAAGGGTTAGAGTGAGGAATAAGGGTTAGAGTGAGGAGTAAGGGTTAGAGTAAGGAGTAAAGGTTAGATTGAGGAGTAAAGGTTACAGTAAGGAGTAAGGGTTAGAGTGAGGAGTAAGGGTTAGAGTGAGGAGTAAGGGTTAGAGTGAGGAGTAAGGGTTAGAATGAGGAGTAAGGTTTAGAGTAAGGAGTTAGGGTTAGAGTGAGGAGTAAGGGTTAGAGTGAGGATTAAGGGTTAGAGTAAGGAGTAAGGATTAGAGTAAGGAGTAAGGGTTAGAGTAAGGAGTAGGGGTTAGAGTGAGGAGTAGGGGTTAGAGTGAGGAGTAAAGGTTAGAGTAAGGAGTAAGGGTTAGAGTGAGGAGTAGGGGTTAGATTGAGGAGTAAGGGTTCGAAGTGAGGAGTAGGGGTTAGAGTAAGGAGTAAGGGTTAGAGTGAGTAGTAAGTGTTAGAGTAAGGAGTAAGGGTTACAGTAAGGAGAAAGGGATAGAGTAAGGAGTAGGGGTTAGAGTGAGGAGTAGGGGTTAGAGTGAGGAGTAGGGGTAAGAGTAAGGAGTAAGGGTTAGAGTGAGGAGTAAGGGTTAGAGTGAGTAGTGAGGGTTAGAGTGAGGAATTAGGATTAGAGTAAGGAGTGGGAGTTAGAGTGAGGAGTAAGGGTCAGAGTGAGGAGTAAGGGTTAGAGTGAGGAGCAAGGGTTAGAGTAATGAGTAAGGGTTAGATGAGGAGTAAGGATTAGACTGAGGAGTAAGGGTTAGAGTGAGGAGTAAGGATTAGAGTGATGAGTAAGGTTTAGAGTGAGGAGTAACGGTTAGAGTGAGGACTAAGGGTTAGAGTTAGGAGTAGGGGGTTAGAGTGAGGAGTAAGGGTTAGAGTGAGGAGTAAGGGTTAGAGTAAGGAGTAAAGGTTAGAGTGAGGAGTAAGGCTTAGCGTGAGCAGTAAGGGTTAGAGTGAGGAGTAAGGGTGAGAGTGAGGAGTAAGGCTTAGCGTGAGGAGTAAGGGTTAGAGTGAGGAGTAAAGGTTAGAGTGAGGAGTAAGGGTTAGAGTAAGGAGTAAGGGTTAGAGTGAGGAGTAAGGTATAGAGTGAGGAGTTGGGGTTAGAGTGAGGTGTAAGAGTTAGAGTGAGGAGTAAGGGTTAGAGTAAGGAGTAAGGGTTACAGTAAGGGTTTGAGGGAGGAGTAAGGGTTAGAGTGATGAATAAGTGATAGAGTGAGGAGTAGGGGTTAGAATGAGGAGTAAGGGTTCGAGTGAGGAGTAAGGGTTAGAGTGAGGAGTAAGGGTTCGAGTGAGGAGTAGGGGTTAGAGTAAGGAGCAAGGGTTAGAGTGTGGAGCAAGGGTTAGGGTGACGAGTGGGGTCTAGAGTGAAGGGTAAGGGTTAGAGTGAGGAGTAAGGCTTAGAGTGAGGAGTAAGGGTTAGAGTGAGTAGTGAGGGTTAGAGTGAGGAGTAAGGGTTAGGGTGAGGAGTGTGGGTTAGAGTGAGGAGTGGGAGTTAGAGTGAGGAGTAAGGGTTAGAGTGAGGAGTTGGGGTTAGGGTGAGGAGTGGGAGTTAGAGTGAGGAGTAAGGGTTAGAGTGATGAGTAAGGGATAGAGTGAGGAGTAGGGGTAAGAGTGAGGAGTAAGGGTTAGAGTGAGGAGTAGGGGTTAGAGTGGGGAGTAAGGGTTAGAGTGAAGAGTAAGGATTAGAGTAAGGTGTAAGGGTCAGAGTAAGGAGTAGAGGTTAGAGTGAGGAGTAGGGGTTAGAGTGTGGAGTAGGGGTTAGAGTAAGGAGTAAAAGTTAGAGTAACGAGTAAGGGTTAGAGTGAGGAGTAAGGGTTAGAGTGAGGAGTAAGGGTTAGAGTGAGGAGTAAGGGTTACAGTAAGGGTTAGAGTGAGGAGTAAGGGTTAGAGTGAAGTATAAGGGATAGAGTGAGGTGTAGGGGTTAGAGTGAGGAGTAAAGGTTAGAGTGAGGAGTAGGGGTTAGAGTGAGTAGTAAGGGTTAGAGTGTGGAGTAAGGGTTAGGGTGAGGAGTGGTGGTTAGGTTGAGAGGTAGGGGATAGAGTGAGGAGTAAGGGTTAGAGTGAGGAGTAAGGGTTAGAGTAAGGAGTAAGGGTTAGAGTGAGGAGTAAGGGTTAGAGTGAGGAGTAAGGGTTAGAGTGAGGAGTAAGGGTTAGAGTGAGGAGTAAGGGTTAGAGTGAGGAGTAATTCTTAGCGGAGGAGTAAGGGTTAGAGTGAGGAGTAAGGGTTACAGTAAGGTTTAGAGTGAGGAGTAAGTGTTAGAGTAAGGAGTAAGGGTTAGAGTGAGGAGTAAGGGTTAGAGTGAGGAGTAAGGGTTAGAGTGTTGACTAAGGGTTAGGGTAAGGAGTGGGAGTTAGGTTGAGGAGTGGGGGTTAGAGTGAGGAGTAAGGGTTAGGGTGAGGATTGTGGGTTAGAGTGAGGAGTAAGGGTTAGAGTGAGGAGTAAGGGTTAGAGTAAGGAGTAAGGGTTAGAGTGAGGAGTAAGGGTTAGAGTGAGGAGTAAGGGTTAGAGTGAGGAGTAAGGGTTAGAGTGAGGAGTAAGGGTTAGAGAGAGGAGTAGTGGTTAGAGTGAGGTGTAGGGGTTAGAGTGAAGAGTAAGGGTTAGAGTGAGGTGTAGAGGTTAGAGTGAGTAGTAAGGGTTAGAGTGTGGAGTAGGGGTTAGGGTGAGGAGTGGGGGTTAGTGTGAGGTGTAAGGGTTAGAGTGAGGATTAAGGGTTAGAGTGAGGAGTAGGGGTTAGAGTGAGGTGTAGGGGTTAGAGTGAAGAGTCAGGGTTAGAGTGAGGAGAAAGGGTTAGAGTGAGGAGTAAGGGTTAGAGTGAGGAGTAAGGGTTAGAGTGAGGAGTAAGGGTTAGAGTGTTGAGTAAGGGTTAGGGTAAGGAGTGGGGGTTAGGTTGAGGAGTGGGGGTTAGAGTGAGGAGTAAGGGTTAGAGTAAGGAGTAAGGGTTAGAGTGAGGAGTAAGGGTTAGAGTGAGGATTAAGGGTTAGAGTAAAGAGTAAGGGTTAGAGTGAGGATTAAGGGTTAGAGTGAGGAGTAAAGGTTAGAGTTAGGAGTAAGGGTTAGAGTGAGGAGTAAGGGTTACAGTAAGGGTTAGAGTGAGTTGTGAGGGTTAGTGTGAGGGATAAGGGTTAGAGTGAGGAGTAAGGGTTAGAGTGAGGAGTAAGGGTTAGAGTGAGGAATAAGGGTTAGAGTGAGGAGTAAAGGTTACAGTAAGGAGTAAGGGTTAGAGTGAGGAGTAAGGGTTAGAGTGAGGAGTAAGGGTTAGAGTGAGGAGTAAGGGTTAGAATGAGGAGTAAGGTTTAGAGTAAGGAGTAAGGGTTAGAGTGAGGAGTAAGGGTTAGAGTGAGGATAAAGGGTTAGAATGAGGAGTAAGGTTTAGAGTAAGGAGTAAGGATTAGAGTAAGGAGTAAGGGTTAGAGTAAGGAGTAGGAGTTAGAGTGAGGAGTAGGGGTTAGAGTGAGGAGTAAAGGTTAGAGTAAGGAGTAAGGGTTAGAGTGAGGAGTAGGGGTTAGAGTGAGGAGTAAGGGTTAGAGTGAGGAGTAAGGGTAAAAGTGAGGAGTAGGGGTTAGAGTAAGGAGTAAGGGTTAGAGTGAGGAATAAGGGTTAGAGTGAGGAGTAAGGGTTAGAGTAAGGAGTAAAGGTTAGATTGAGGAGTAAAGGTTACAGTAAGGAGTAAGGGTTAGAGTGAGGAGTAAGGGTTAGAGTGAGGAGTAAGGGTTAGAGTGAGGAGTAAGGGTTAGAATGAGGAGTAAGGTTTAGAGTAAGGAGTTAGGGTTAGAGTGAGGAGTAAGGGTTAGAGTGAGGATTAAGGGTTAGAGTAAGGAGTAAGGATTAGAGTAAGGAGTAAGGGTTAGAGTAAGGAGTAGGGGTTAGAGTGAGGAGGAGGGGTTAGAGTGAGGAGTAAAGGTTAGAGTAAGGAGTAAGGGTTAGAGTGAGGAGTAGGGGTTAGAGTGAGGAGTAAGGGTTCGAAGTGAGGAGTAGGGGTTAGAGTAAGGAGTAAGGGTTAGAGTGAGTAGTAAGTGTTAGAGTAAGGAGTAAGGGTTACAGTAAGGAGAAAGGGATAGAGTAAGGAGTAGGGGTTAGAGTGAGGAGTAGGGGTTAGAGTGAGGAGTAGGGGTAAGAGTAAGGAGTAAGGGTTAGAGTGAGGAGTAAGGGTTAGAGTGAGTAGTGAGGGTTAGAGTGAGGAATTAGGATTAGAGTAAGGAGTGGGAGTTAGAGTGAGGAGTAAGGGTCAGAGTGAGGAGTAAGGGTTAGAGTGAGGAGCAAGGGTTAGAGTAATGAGTAAGGGTTAGATGAGGAGTAAGGATTAGACTGAGGAGTAAGGGTTAGAGTGAGGAGTAAGGATTAGAGTGATGAGTAAGGTTTCGAGTGAGGAGTAACGGTTAGAGTGAGGACTAAGGGTTAGAGTTAGGAGTAGGGGGTTAGAGTGAGGAGTAAGGGTTAGAGTGAGGAGTAAGGGTTAGAGTAAGGAGTAAAGGTTAGAGTGAGGAGTAAGGCTTAGCGTGAGCAGTAAGGGTTAGAGTGAGGAGTAAGGGTGAGAGTGAGGAGTAAGGCTTAGCGTGAGGAGTAAGGGTTAGAGTGAGGAGTAAAGGTTAGAGTGAGGAGTAAGGGTTAGAGTAAGGAGTAAGGGTTAGAGTGAGGAGTAAGGTATAGAGTGAGGAGTTGGGGTTAGAGTGAGGTGTAAGAGTAAGAGTGAGGAGTAAGGGTTAGAGTAAGGAGTAAGGGTTACAGTAAGGGTTTGAGGGAGGAGTAAGGGTTAGAGTGATGAATAAGGGATAGAGTGAGGAGTAGGGGTTAGAATGAGGAGTAAGGGTTCGAGTGAGGAGTAAGGGTTAGAGTGAGGAGTAAGGGTTCGAGTGAGGAGTAGGGGTTAGAGTAAGGAGCAAGGGTTAGAGTGTGGAGCAAGGGTTAGGGTGACGAGTGGAGTATAGAGTGAAGGGTAAGGGTTAGAGTGAGGAGTAAGGCTTAGAGTGAGGAGTAAGGGTTAGAGTGAGTAGTGAGGGTTAGAGTGAGGAGTAAGGGTTAGGGTGAGGAGTGTGGGTTAGAGTGAGGAGTGGGAGTTAGAGTGAGGAGTAAGGGTTAGAGTGAGGAGTTGGGGTTAGGGTGAGGAGTGGGAGTTAGAGTGAGGAGTAAGGGTTAGAGTGATGAGTAAGGGATAGAGTGAGGAGTAGGGGTAAGAGTGAGGAGTACGGGTTACAGTAAGGGTTAGAGTGAGGAGTAAGGGTTAGAGTGAAGAATAAGGGATAGAGTGAGGAGTAGGGGTTAGAGTGAGGAGTAAGGGTTAGAGTGAGGAGTAGGGGTTAGAGTGGGGAGTAAGGGTTAGAGTGAGGAGTAAGGATTAGAGTAAGGTGTAAGGGTCAGAGTAAGGAGTAGAGGTTAGAGTGAGGAGTAGGGGTTAGAGTGTGGAGTAGGGGTTAGAGTAAGGAGTAAAAGTTAGAGTAACGAGTAAGGGTTAGAGTGAGGAGTAAGGGTTAGAGTGAGGAGTAAGGGTTAGAGTGAGGAGTAAGGGTTACAGTAAGGGTTAGAGTGAGGAGTAAGGGTTAGAGTGAAGAATAAGGGATAGAGTGAGGTGTAGGGGTTAGAGTGAGGAGTAAGTGTTAGAGTAAGGAGTAAGGGTTAGAGTGAGGAGTAAGGGTTAGAGTGAGGAGTAAGGGTTAGAGTGTTGACTAAGGGTTAGGGTAAGGAGTGGGAGTTAGGTTGAGGAGTGGGGGTTAGAGTGAGGAGTAAGGGTTAGGGTGAGGATTGTGGGTTAGAGTGAGGAGTAAGGGTTAGAGTGAGGAGTAAGGGTTAGAGTAAGGAGTAAGGGTTAGAGTGAGGAGTAAGGGTTAGAGTGAGGAGTAAGGGTTAGAGTGAGGAGTAAGGGTTAGAGAGAGGAGTAGTGGTTAAAGTGAGGTGTAGGGGTTAGAGTGAAGAGTAAGGGTTAGAGTGAGGTGTAGAGGTTAGAGTGAGTAGTAAGGGTTAGAGTGTGGAGTAGGGGTTAGGGTGAGGAGTGGGGGTTAGTGTGAGGAGTAAGGGTTAGAGTGAGGATTAAGGGTTAGAGTGAGGAGTAGGGGTTAGAGTGAGGTGTAGGGGTTAGAGTGAAGAGTAAGGGTTAGAGTGAGGAGAAAGGGTTAGAGTGAGGAGTAAGGGTTAGAGTGAGGAGTAAGGGTTAGAGTGAGGAGTAAGGGTTAGAGTGTTGAGTAAGGGTTAGGGTAAGGAGTGGGGGTTAGGTTGAGGAGTGGGGGTTAGAGTGAGGAGTAAGGGTTAGAGTAAGGAGTAAGGGTTAGAGTGAGGAGTAAGGGTTAGAGTGAGGATTAAGGGTTAGAGTAAAGAGTAAGGGTTAGAGTGAGGATTAAGGGTTAGAGTGAGGAGTAAAGGTTAGAGTTAGGAGTAAGGGTTAGAGTGAGGAGTAAGGGTTACAGTAAGGGTTAGAGTGAGTTGTGAGGGTTAGTGTGAGGGATAAGGGTTAGAGTGAGGAGTAAGGGTTAGAGTGAGGAGTAAGGGTTAGAGTGAGGAATAAGGGTTAGAGTGAGGAGTAAAGGTTACAGTAAGGAGTAAGGGTTAGAGTGAGGAGTAAGGGTTAGAGTGAGGAGTAAGGGTTAGAGTGAGGAGTAAGGGTTAGAATGAGGAGTAAGGTTTAGAGTAAGGAGTAAGGGTTAGAGTGAGGAGTAAGGGTTAGAGTGAGGATTAAGGGTTAGAATGAGGAGTAAGGTTTAGAGTAAGGAGTAAGGATTAGAGTAAGGAGTAAGGGTTAGAGTAAGGAGTAGGAGTTAGAGTGAGGAGTAGGGGTTAGAGTGAGGAGTAAAGGTTAGAGTAAGGAGTAAGGGTTAGAGTGAGGAGTAGGGGTTAGAGTGAGGAGTAAGGGTTAGAGTGAGGAGTAAGGGTAAAAGTGAGGAGTAGGGGTTAGAGTAAGGAGTAAGGGTTAGAGTGAGGAATAAGGGTTAGAGTGAGGAGTAAGGGTTAGAGTAAGGAGTAAAGGTTAGATTGAGGAGTAAAGGTTACAGTAAGGAGTAAGGGTTAGAGTGAGGAGTAAGGGTTAGAGTGAGGAGTAAGGGTTAGAGTGAGGAGTAAGGGTTAGAATGAGGAGTAAGGTTTAGAGTAAGGAGTTAGGGTTAGAGTGAGGAGTAAGGGTTAGAGTGAGGATTAAGGGTTAGAGTAAGGAGTAAGGATTAGAGTAAGGAGTAAGGGTTAGAGTAAGGAGTAGGGGTTAGAGTGAGGAGGAGGGGTTAGAGTGAGGAGTAAAGGTTAGAGTAAGGAGTAAGGGTTAGAGTGAGGAGTAGGGGTTAGAGTGAGGAGTAAGGGTTCGAAGTGAGGAGTAGGGGTTAGAGTAAGGAGTAAGGGTTAGAGTGAGTAGTAAGTGTTAGAGTAAGGAGTAAGGGTTACAGTAAGGAGAAAGGGATAGAGTAAGGAGTAGGGGTTAGAGTGAGGAGTAGGGGTTAGAGTGAGGAGTAGGGGTAAGAGTAAGGAGTAAGGGTTAGAGTGAGGAGTAAGGGTTAGAGTGAGTAGTGAGGGTTAGAGTGAGGAATTAGGATTAGAGTAAGGAGTGGGAGTTAGAGTGAGGAGTAAGGGTCAGAGTGAGGAGTAAGGGTTAGAGTGAGGAGCAAGGGTTAGAGTAATGAGTAAGGGTTAGATGAGGAGTAAGGATTAGACTGAGGAGTAAGGGTTAGAGTGAGGAGTAAGGATTAGAGTGATGAGTAAGGTTTAGAGTGAGGAGTAACGGTTAGAGTGAGGACTAAGGGTTAGAGTTAGGAGTAGGGGGTTAGAGTGAGGAGTAAGGGTTAGAGTGAGGAGTAAGGGTTAGAGTAAGGAGTAAAGGTTAGAGTGAGGAGTAAGGCTTAGCGTGAGCAGTAAGGGTTAGAGTGAGGAGTAAGGGTGAGAGTGAGGAGTAAGGCTTAGCGTGAGGAGTAAGGGTTAGAGTGAGGAGTAAAGGTTAGAGTGAGGAGTAAGGGTTAGAGTAAGGAGTAAGGGTTAGAGTGAGGAGTAAGGTATAGAGTGAGGAGTTGGGGTTAGAGTGAGGTGTAAGAGTTAGAGTGAGGAGTAAGGGTTAGAGTAAGGAGTAAGGGTTACAGTAAGGGTTTGAGGGAGGAGTAAGGGTTAGAGTGATGAATAAGGGATAGAGTGAGGAGTAGGGGTTAGAATGAGGAGTAAGGGTTCGAGTGAGGAGTAAGGGTTAGAGTGAGGAGTAAGGGTTCGAGTGAGGAGTAGGGGTTAGAGTAAGGAGCAAGGGTTAGAGTGTGGAGCAAGGGTTAGGGTGACGAGTGGGGTCTAGAGTGAAGGGTAAGGGTTAGAGTGAGGAGTAAGGCTTAGAGTGAGGAGTAAGGGTTAGAGTGAGTAGTGAGGGTTAGAGTGAGGAGTAAGGGTTAGAGTGAGGAGTGTTAGGGTGAGGAGTGGGGTTAGAGTGAGGGTTAAGGGTTAGAGTGAGGAGTAGGGGTTAGGGTGAGGAGTGGGGGTTAGTGTGAGGAGTAAGGGTTAGAGAGAGGATTCAGGGTTAGAGTGAGGAGTAAGGGTTAGAGTGAGGAGTAAGGGTTAGAGTAAGGAGTAAGGGTTAGAGTGAGGAGTAAGGGTTAGAGTGTTGAGTAAGGGTTAGGGTAAGAAGTGGGGGTTAGGTTGAGGAGTGGGGGTTAGAGTGAGGAGTAAGGGTAAGAGTAAGGAGTAAGGGTTAGAGTGAGGAGTAAGGGTTAGAGTGAGGATTAAGGGTTAGAGTAAGGAGTAAGGATTAGAGTAAGGAGTAAGGGTTAGAGTAAGGAATAGGGGTTAGAGTGAGGAGTAGGGGTTAGAGTGAGGAGTAAGGGTCAGAGTAAGGAGTAGGGGTTAGAGTGAGGAGTAGGGGTTAGAGTGAGGAGTAGGCATTAGAGTGAGGAGGAAGTGTAAGAGTGAGGAGTAGGGGATAGAGTAAGGAGTAAGGGATAGAGTGAGGAATAAGTGTTAGAGTGAGGAGTAAGGGTTAGAGTGAGGAGCAAGGGTTAGAGTAATGAGTAAGGGTTAGATGAGGAGTAAGGATTAGAGTGAGGAGTAAGGGTTAGAGTGAGGAGTAAGGATTAGAGTGATGAGTAAGGTTTATAGTGAGGAGTAACGGTTAGAGTGAGGAGTAAGGGTTAGAGTTAGGAGTAGGGGTTAGAGTGAGGAATAAGGGTTAGAGTGAGGAGTAAGGGTAGGAGTAAGGAGTAAAGGTTAGAGTGAGGAGTAAGGCTTAGCGTGAAGGAGTAAGTGTTAGAGTGAGGAGTAAGGGTTAGAGTGAGGAGTAAGGGTTAGAGTGAGGAGTAAGGGTTAGAGTAAGGATTAAGGGTTAGAGTGAGGAGTAAGGGTTAGAGTGAGGATTAAGAGTTAGAGTGAGGAATAAGTGTTAGAGGAAGGAGTAAGGGTTAGAGTGAGGAGTAAGGTTAGAGTGAGGAGTAAGGCTTAGCGTGAGGAGTAAGGGTTAGAGTGAGGAGTAACGGTTAGAGTGAGGAGTAAGGGTTAGAGTAAGGAGTAAGGGTTAGAGTGAGTAGTAAGGGTTAGAGTGAGGAGTAAGGGTTAGAGTAAGGAGTAAGGGTTAGAGTGAGGAGTAAGGGTTCGAGTGAGGAGTGGGGGTTAGGTTGAGGAGTGGGGGTTAGAGTAAGGAGTAAGGGTTAGAGTGTGGAGTAAGGGTTAGGGTGAGGAGTGGGGGTTAGGTTGAGGAGTGGGGGTTAGAGTGAGGAGTAAGGGTTAGAGTGAGGAGTAAGGGTTAGAGTGAGGAGTAAGGGTTAGAGTGAGGATTAAGGGTTAGAGTGAGGAGTAAGGGTTAGAGTGAGGAGTAGGGGTGAGAGTGAGGAGTAAGGGTTAGAGTGAGGAGTAAGGATTAGAGTTAGGAGTAGGGGTTAGAGTGAGGAGTAAGGGTAAGAGTGAGGATTAAGGGTTAGAGTGAGGAGAAAGGGTTAGAGTGAGGAGTAAGGGTTAGAGTGAGGATTAAGGATTAGAGTTAGGAGTATGGGTTAGAGTGAGGAGTAAGGGTTAGAGTGAGAAGTAAGTGTTAGAGTAAGGAGTAAGGGTTAGAGTGCGGAGTAAGGGTTAGAGTGAGGAGTAAGGGTTACAGTGAGGAGTAAGGGTTAGAGTAAGGAGTAAGGGTTAGAGTGAGGAGTAATGCTTAGCGGAGGAGTAAGGGTTAGAGTGAGGAGTAAGGGTTAGAGTGAGGAGTAAGGGTTAGAGTGAGTTTTGAGGGTTAGTGTGAGGGATAAGGGTTAGAGTTGGGAATGGGGGTTAGAGTGAGGAGTAAGGGTTAGAGTGAGGAGTAAGGTTTAGAGTGAGGAGTAAGGGTTAGGGGGATGGAGTGTTAGGGTGAGGAGTGGGGTTAGAGTGAGGGTTAAGGGTTAGAGTGAGGAGTAGTGGTTAGAGTGAGGAGTAAGGGTTAGTGTGAGGAGTAAGGTTTAGAGTGAGGAGTAAGCGTTATAGTGAGGAGTAGGGGTTAGAGTGAAGAATAAGGGATAGAGTGAGGAGTAGGGGTTAGAGTGAGGAGTAAGGGTTAGAATGAGGATTGAGGGTTAGAGTGAGGAATAAGGGTTAGAGTGAGGTGTATGGGTTAGAGTGAGGATTAAGGGTTAGAGTGAGGAGTAGGGGTTAGAGTGAGTAGTAAGGATTAGAGTGTGGAGTAAGGGTTAGGGTGAGGAGTGGGGGTTAGAGTGAGGAGTAAGGGTTAGAGTGATGTGTAAGGGTTAGAGTGAGGAGTAAGGGTTACAGGAAGGGTTAGAGTGAGGAGTAAGGGTTAGAGTGAAGAATAAGGGATAGAGTGAGGAGTGGGGGTTAGAGTGAGGAGTAAGGGTTACAGGAAGGGTTAGAGTGAGGAGTAAGGGTTAGATTGAAGAATAAGGGATAGAGTGAGGAGTGGGGGTTAGAGTGAGGAGTAAGGGTTAGGTTGAGGAGTGGGGGTTAGAGTGAGGAGTAAGTGTTAGAGTAAGGAGTAAGGATTAGAGTGAGGAGTAAGGGTTAGAGTGAGGAGTAAGGGTTAGAGTGAGGAGTAAGGGTTACAGTAAGGGTTAGAGAAAGGAGTAAGGGTTAGAGTGAAGAATAAGGGATAGAGTGAGGAGTAGGGGTTAGAGTGAGGAGTAAGGGTTAGAGTGAGGAGTAGTGGTTAGAGTGAGGAGTAAGGGTTACAGTAAGGGTTAGAGTGAGGAGTAAGGGTTCGAGTGAGGAATAAGGGTTAGAGTGACGTGTAGGGGTTAGAGTGAGGAGTCATGGTTAGAGTGAGGAGTAGGGGTTAGAGTGAGTAGTAAGGGTTAGAGTGTGGAGTAAGGGTTAGAGTGAGGAGTGGGAGTTAGGTTGAGGAGTGGGGGTTAGATTGAGGAGTAAGGGTTAGGTTGAGGAATGGGGGTTAGAGTGAGGAGTAAGGGTTAGAGTGAGGATTAAGGGTTAGAGTGAGGAGTAAGGGTTAGAGTGAGGAGTAAGGGTTAGAGTGAGGAGTGGGGTTTAGAGTGAGGAGTAAGGGTTAGGGTGAGGATTGGGGGTTAGTGTGAGGAATAAGGGTTACAGTAAGGGTTAGAGTGAGGAGTAAGGGTTAGAGTGAAGAATAAGGGATAGAGTGAGGAGTAGGGGTTAGAGTGAGGAGTAAGGGTTAGAGTGAGGAGTAGTGGTTAGAGTGAGGAGTAAGGGTTACAGTAAGGGTTAGAGTGAGGAATAAGGGTTAGAGTGAGGTGTAGGTGTTAGAGTGAGGAGTAATGGTTAGAGTGAGGAGTAGGGGTTAGAATGAGTAGTGAAGGTTAGAGTGTGGAGTAAGGGTTAGGGTGAGGAGTGGGGGTTAGGTTGAGGAGTGGGGGTTAGAGTGAGGATTAAGGGTTAGAGTGAGGAGTAAGGGTTAGAGTGAGGAGTAGGGGTGAGAGTGAGGAGTAAGGGTTAGAGTGAGGAGTAAGGATTAGAGTTAGGAGTAGGGGTTAGAGTGAGGAGTAAGGGTTAGAGTGAGGATTAAGGGTTAGAGTGAGGAGTAAGGGTTAGAGTGAGGAGTAAAGGATAGAGTGAGGATTAAGGGTTAGAGTGAGGAGTAAGAGTTAGAGTGAGGAGTAGGGGTGAGAGTGAGGAGTAAGGGTTAGAGTGAGGAGTAAGGATTAGAGTTAGGAGTAGGGGTTAGAGTGAGGAGTAAGGGTTAGAGTGAGGAGTAAGGGTTAAAGTAAGGAGTAAGGTTTAGAGTGCGGAGTAAGGGTTAGAGTGAAGAGTATGGGTTACATTGAGGAGTAAGGGTTAGAGTAAGGAGTAAGGGTTAGAGTGAGGAGTAATGCTTAGCGGAGGAGTAAGGGTTAGAGTGAGGAGTAAGGGTTAGAGTGAGGAGTAAGGGTTACAGTAAGGGTTAGAGTGAGTTTTGAGGGTTAGTGTGAGGGATAAGTGTTAGAGTTGGGAATGGGGGTTAGAGTGAGGAGTAAGGCTTAGAGTGAGGAGTAAGGATTAGAGTGAGGAGTAAGGGTTAGGGGGACGTGTGTTAGGGTGAGGAGTGGGGTTAGAGTGAGGGTTAAGGGTTAGAGTGAGGAGTAGTGGTTAGAGTGAGGAGTAAGGGTTAGTGTGAGGAGTAAGGTTTAGAGTGAGGAGTAAGCGTTAGAGTGAGGAGTAGGGGTTAGAGTGAAGAATAAGGGATAGAGTGAGGAGTAGGGGTTAGAATGAGGAGTAAGGGTTAGAGTGCGGATTAATGGTTAGAGTGAGGAATAAGGGTTAGAGTGATGTGTATGGGTTAGAGTGAGGAGTAAGGGTTAGAGTGAGGAGTAGGGGTTAGAGTGAGTAGTAAGGATTAGAGTGTGGAGTAAGGGTTAGGGTGAGGAGTGGGGGTTAGGTTGAGGAGTGGGGGTTAGAGTGAGGAGTAAGTGTTAGAGTAAGGAGTAAGGATTAGAGTAAGGAGTAAGGGTTAGAGTAAGGAGTAGGGGTTAGAGTGAGGAGTAGGGATTAGAGTGAGGAGTAGGGGTTACAGTGAGGAGTAGGGGTTAGAGTGAGGAGTAGAGGTTAGAGTAAGGAGTAGGGGTTAGAGTGAGGAGTAGGGGTTAGAGTGAGGAGTAGGGGTTAGAGTGAGGAGTAGGGGTTAGAGTAAGGAGTAAGGGTTAGGGTGAGGATTGGGGGTTAGAGTGAGGAGTAAGGGTTAGAGTGATGAGTAAGGGTTAGAGTAAGGAGTAAGGGTTAGAGTGAGGATTAAGGGTTAGAGTGAGGATTAAGGTTAGAGTTAGGAGTAAGGATTAGAGTAAGGAGTAAGGGTTAGAGTAAGGAGTAGGGGTTAGAGTGAGGAGTAAGGGTTAGAGTGAGGAGTAAGGGTTAGAGTGAGGAGTAAGTGTTAGAGTAAGAAGTAAAGGTTAGAGTGAGCAGTAAGGGTTAGAGTGTTGACTAAGGGTTAGGGTGAGGATTGGGGGTTAGAGTGAGGAGTAGGGGTTAGAGTGAGGAGTAAGGGTTAGAGTGAGGAGTAAGGGTTAGAGGTAGGAGTAGGGGTTAGAGTGAGGAGTAGGGGTTAGATTAAGGAGTAAGGGTTAGGGTGAGGATTGGGGGTTAGAGTGAGGAGTAAGGGTTAGAGTGATGAGTAAGGGTTAGAGTAAGGAGTAAGGGTTAGAGTGAGGAGTAAGGGTTAGAGTGAGGATTAAGGTTAGAGTTAGGAGAAAGGATTAGAGTAAGGAGTAAGCGTTAGAGTAAGGAGTAGGGGTTAGAGTGAGGAGTAGGGGTTAGATTGAGGAGTAGGGGTTAGAGTGAGGAGTAGGCGTTAGAGTGAGGAGGAAGGGTAAGTGTGAGGAGTAGGGGATAGAGTAAGGAGTAAGGGTTAGAGTGAGGAATAAGTGTTAGACTGAGGAGTAAGGGTTAGAGTGAGGAGTAAGGGTTAGAGTAAGGAGTGAGGGTTAGAGTGAGGAGTAGGGGTTAAAGTAAGGAGTAAGGGTTAGAGTGAGGAGTAAGGGTTAGAGTGAGGAGTAAGGGTTAGAGTGAGGAGTAAGTGTTAGAGTAAGGAGTAAAGGTTAGAGTGAGCAGTAAGGGTTAGAGTGTTGACTAAGGGTTAGGGTAAGGAGTGGGGGTTAAGTTGAGGAGTGGGGGTTAGAGTGAGGAGTAAGGGTTAGGGTGAGGATTGGGGGTTAGAGTGAGGAGTAGGGGTTAGAGTGAGGAGTAAGGGTTAGAGTGAGGAGTAAGGGTTAGAGGTAGGAGTAGGGGTTAGAGTGAGGAGAAAGGGTTAGAGTGAGGAGTAAGGGTTAGAGTAAGGAGTAAGGGTTAGAGTGAGGAGTAAGGGTTAGAGTGAGGAGTCAGGGTTACAGTAAGGGTTAGAGTGAGTTGTGAGGGTTAGTGTGAGGGATAAGCGTTAGAGTTGGGAGTGGGGGTTAGAGTGAGGAGTAAGGGTTAGAGGGAGGAGTAAGGGTTAGAGTGAGGAGTAAGGGTTAGGGGAAGGAGTGTTAGGGTGAGGAGTGGGGTTAGAGTGAGGGTTAAGGGTTAGAGTGAGGAGTAGTGGTTAGAGTGAGGAGTAAGGGTTAGAGTGAAGAATAAGGGATAGAGTGAGGAGTAGGGGTTAGAGTGAGGAGTAAGGGATAGAGTGAGGAGTAGGGGATAGAGTAAGGAGTAAGGGTTAGAGTGAGGAATAAGAGTTAGACTGAGGAGTAAGGGTTAGACTGAGGAGTAAGGGTTAGAGTAAGGAGTGAGGGTTAGAGTGAAGAGTAAGGGTTAGAGTGAGGAGTAGGGGTTAAAGTAAGGAGTAAGGGTTTGAGTGAGGAGTAAGGGTTAGAGTGATGAGTAAGGGTTAGAGTTAGGAGTAAGGGTTAGGTTGAGGAATGGGGGTTAGAGTGAGGAGTAAGTGTTAGAGTAAGGAGTAAGGGTTAGAGTGAGCAGTAAGGGTTAGAGTGTTGACTAAGTGTTAGGGTAAGGAGTGGGGGTTAAGTTGAGGAGTGGGGGTTAGAGTGAGGAGTAAGGGTTAGGGTGAGGATTGGGGGTTAGAGTGAGGAGTAGGGGTTAGAGTGAGGAGTAAGGGTTAGAGTGAGGAGTAAGGGTTAGAGGTAGGAGTAGGGGTTAGAGAGAGGAGTAAGGGTTAGAGTGAGGAGTAAGGGTTCGAGTGAGGAGTAAGGGTTAGAGTGAGGAGTAAGGGTTAGAGTAAGTAGTAAACGTTAGAGTAAGGAGTAAGGGTTAGAGTGCGGAGTAATGGTTACAGTGAGGAGTAAGGGTTAGAGTAAGGAGTAAGGGTTAGAGTGTGGAGTAATGCTTAGCGGAGGAGTAAGGGTTAGAGTGAGGAGTAAGGGTTAGAGTGAGGAGTAAGGGTTACAGTAAGGGTTAGAGTGAGTTGTGAGGGTTAGTGTGAGGGATAAGGGTTAGAGTTGGGTGTGGGGGTTAGAGTGAGGAGTAAGTGTTAGAGGGAGGAGTAAGGGTTAGAGTGAGGAGTAAGGGTTAGGGGAAAGAGTGTTAGGGTGAGGAGTGGGTTAGATTGAGGGTTAAGGGTTAGAGTGAGGAGTAGTGGTTAGAGTGAGGAGTAAGTGTTAGAGTGAGGAGTAAGGGTTAGTGTGAGGAGTAAGGGTTAGAGTGAGGAGTAAGCGTTAGAGTGAGGAGTAAGGGTTACAGTAAGGGTTAGAGTGAGGAGTAAGGGTTAGAGTGATGAATAAGCGATAGAGTGAGGAGTAGGGGTTAGAGTGAGGAGTAAGCGTTAGAGTGAGGAGTAAGGGTTAGAATAAGGGTTAGAGTGAGGATTAAGGGTTAGAGTGAGGAATAAGGGTTAGGTTGAGGAGTGGGGGTTAGAGTGAGGAGTAAGGGTTAGGGTGAGGAGTTAGGGTTAGAGTGTTGAGTAAGGGTTAGGGTAAGGAGTGGGGGTTAGGTTGAGGAGTGGGGGTTAGAGTGAGTAGTAAGGGTTAGAGTGAGGAGTAAGGGTTAGAGTAAGGAGTAAAGGTTAGAGTGAGGAGTAAGGGTTAGAGTTAGCAGTAAGGATTAGAGTAAGGAGTAAGGGTTAGAGTAAGGAGTAGGGGTTAGAGTGTGGAGTAGGGGTTAGAGTGTGGAGTAGGGGTTAGAGTGAGGAGTAGGGGTTAGTGTGAGGAGTAAGGGTTAGAGTAAGGAGTAAGGGTTAGAGTGAGGATTAAGAGTTAGAGTAAGGAGTAAGGATTAGAGTAAGGAGTAAGGGTTAGAGTAAGGAGTAAGGGTTAGAGTGAGTAGTAAGGGTTAGAGTGAGGAGTAAGGGTTAGAGTGAGGAGTAAGGGTTAGAGTGAGGATTTGGGGTTACAGTAAGGAGTAAGGGTTAGAGTGAGGATTAAGGGTTAGAGTGAGGATTAAGGGTTAGAGTAACGTGTGAGGGTTAGAGTGATGAGTAAGGGTTAGAGTGAGGAGTAAGGGTTAGAGTGAGTAGTAAGGGTTAGAGTGAAGAGTAAGGGTTAGAGTGAGGAGTAAGGGTTAGAGTGAGGATTTGGGGTTACAGTAAGGAGTAAGGGTTAGAGTGAGGAGTAAGGGTTAGAGTGATGAGTAGGGGTTAGAGTGAGGAGTAAGGGTTAGAGTGAGGAGTAGGTGTTAGAGTGAGGAGTAAGGGTTAGAGTGAGGAGTAAGGGTTAGAGTGAGGAGTAAGGGTTAGAGGAAGGAGTAGGGGTTAGAGTGAGGAGTAAGGGTTAGAGTGAGGAGTAGGGGTTAGAGTGAGCAGTAAGGGTTAGAGTGAGGAGTAATGGTTAGAGTGAGTAGTGAGGGTTAGAGTGAGGAATAAGGATTAGAGTGAGGAGTGGGAGTTAAGTGAGGAATAAGGGTTAGAGTGAGGAGTAAGGGTTAGAGTGAGGAGTAAGGGTTAGGGTAATGAGTAGGGGTTAGAGTGAGGGGTAAGGGTTAGAGTGAGGAGTAAGGCTTAGAGGGAGGAGTAAGGGTTAGGGTGAGGAGTGGGGTTAGAGTGAGGAGTAAGGGTTAGAGTGATGAGTAAGGGTTAGAGTGAGGAGTAAGGGTTACAGTAAGGGTTAGAGTGAGGAGTAAGGGTTAGCATGAGGAATAAGGGTTAGAGTGAGGAGTAAGGGTTAGAGTGAGGAGTAGGGATTAGAGTGAGGAGTAAGGGTTAGAGTGAGGAGTAAGGGTTAGGGTGAAGAGTGGGGGTTAGAGTGAGGAGTAAGGGTTAGAGTGAGGAATAAGGGTTAGGCTGAGGAGTGGGGGTTAGAGTGAGGAGTAAGGGTTAGACTGAGGAGTAAGGGTTAGAGTGAGGAGCAAGGGTTAGAGGGAGGAGTAAGGGTTACAGTAAGGAGTAAGGGTTAGAGTGAGGAGTAAGGTTTAGAGTGATGAGTAAGAGTTAGAGTGAGGAGTAACGGATAGAGTGAGGAGTAAGGGTTAGAGTGAGGAGTAAGGGTTAGAGTGAGGAGTAATGGTTAGAGTTAGGAGTAGGAGTTAGATTGAGGAGTAAGGGTTACAGTAAGGGTTAGAGTGAGGAGTAAGGGTTAGAGTGAGGAAAAAGGGTTAGAGTGAGGTGTAGGGGTTAGAGTGAGGAGTAAGGGTTAGAGTGAGGAAAAAGGGTTAGAGTGAGGTGTAGGGGTTAGAGTGAGGAGTAAAGGTTAGAGTGAGGAGTAGGGGTTAGAGTGAGTAGTAAGGGTTAGATTGTGGAGTAAGGGTTAGGGTGAGGTGTGGGGGTTAGGTTGAGGAGTGGGGGTTAGAGTGAGGATTAAGGGTTAGGGTGAGGAATGGGGGTTACAGTGAGGAGTAAGTGTTAGAGTAAGGAGTAAGGGTTAGAGTGAGGAGTAAGGTTTAGAGTGAGGAGTAAGGGTTACAGTGTTGACTAAGGGTTAGGGTAAGGTGTGGGGGTTAGGTTGAGGAGTGGGGGTTAGAGTGAGGAGTAAGGGTTAGGGTGAGGAGTGTTAGGGTGAGGAGTGGGGTTAGAGTGAAGGTTAAGGGTTAGAGTGAGGAGTAGTGGTTAGAGTGAGGAGTAAGTGTTAGAGTGAGGAGTAAGGGTTAGTGTGAGGAGTAAGGGTTAGAGTGAGGAGTAAGCGTTAGAGTGAGGAGTAAGGGTTACAGTAAGGGTTAGAGTGAGGAGTAAGGGTTAGAGTGATGAATAAGCGATAGAGTGAGGAGTAGGGGTTAGAGTGAGGAGTAAGCGTTAGAGTGAGGAGTAAGGGTTAGAGTAAGGGTTAGAGTGAGGATTAAGGGTTAGAGTGAGGAATAAGGGTTAGGTTGAGGAGTGGGGGTTAGAGTGAGGAGTAAGGGTTAGGGTGAGGAGTTAGGGTTAGAGTGTTGAGTAAGGGTTAGGGTAAGGAGTGGGGGTTAGGTTGAGGAGTGGGGGTTAGAGTGAGTAGTAAGGGTTAGAGTGAGGAGTAAGGGTTAGAGTAAGGAGTAAGGGTTAGAGTGAGGAGTAAGGGTTAGAGTTAGCAGTAAGGATTAGAGTAAGGAGTAAGGGTTAGAGTAAGGAGTAGGGGTTAGAGTGTGGAGTAGGGGTTAGAGTGTGGAGTAGGGGTTAGAGTGAGGAGTAGGGGTTAGTGTGAGGAGTAAGGGTTAGAGTAAGGAGTAAGGGTTAGAGTGAGGATTAAGAGTTAGAGTAAGGAGTAAGGATTAGAGTAAGGAGTAAGGGTTAGAGTAAGGAGTAAGGGTTAGAGTGAGTAGTAAGGGTTAGAGTGAGGAGTAAGGGTTAGAGTGAGGAGTAAGGGTTAGAGTGAGGATTTGGGGTTACAGTAAGGAGTAAGGGTTAGAGTGAGGAGTAAGGGTTAGAGTGATGAGTAGGGGTTAGAGTGAGGAGTAAGGGTTAGAGTGAGGAGTAGGTGTTAGAGTGAGGAGTAAGGGTTAGAGTGAGGAGTAAGGGTTAGAGTGAGGAGTAAGGGTTAGAGGAAGGAGTAGGGGTTAGAGTGAGGAGTAAGGGTTAGAGTGAGGAGTAGGGGTTAGAGTGAGCAGTAAGGGTTAGAGTGAGGAGTAATGGTTAGAGTGAGTAGTGAGGGTTAGAGTGAGGAATAAGGATTAGAGTGAGGAGTGGGAGTTAAGTGAGGAATAAGGGTTAGAGTGAGGAGTAAGGGTTAGAGTGAGGAGTAAGGGTTAGGGTAATGAGTAGGGGTTAGAGTGAGGGGTAAGGGTTAGAGTGAGGAGTAAGGCTTAGAGGGAGGAGTAAGGGTTAGGGTGAGGAGTGGGGTTAGAGTGAGGAGTAAGGGTTAGAGTGATGAGTAAGGGTTAGAGTGAGGAGTAAGGGTTACAGTAAGGGTTAGAGTGAGGAGTAAGGGTTAGCATGAGGAATAAGGGTTAGAGTGAGGAGTAAGGGTTAGAGTGAGGAGTAGGGATTAGAGTGAGGAGTAAGGGTTAGAGTGAGGAGTAAGGGTTAGGGTGAAGAGTGGGGGTTAGAGTGAGGAGTAAGGGTTAGAGTGAGGAATAAGGGTTAGGCTGAGGAGTGGGGGTTAGAGTGAGGAGTAAGGGTTAGACTGAGGAGTAAGGGTTAGAGTGAGGAGCAAGGGTTAGAGGGAGGAGTAAGGGTTACAGTAAGGAGTAAGGGTTAGAGTGAGGAGTAAGGTTTAGAGTGATGAGTAAGAGTTAGAGTGAGGAGTAACGGATAGAGTGAGGAGTAAGGGTTAGAGTGAGGAGTAAGGGTTAGAGTGAGGAGTAATGGTTAGAGTTAGGAGTAGGAGTTAGATTGAGGAGTAAGGGTTACAGTAAGGGTTAGAGTGAGGAGTAAGGGTTAGAGTGAGGAAAAAGGGTTAGAGTGAGGTGTAGGGGTTAGAGTGAGGAGTAAGGGTTAGAGTGAGGAAAAAGGGTTAGAGTGAGGTGTAGGGGTTAGAGTGAGGAGTAAAGGTTAGAGTGAGGAGTAGGGGTTAGAGTGAGTAGTAAGGGTTAGATTGTGGAGTAAGGGTTAGGGTGAGGTGTGGGGGTTAGGTTGAGGAGTGGGGGTTAGAGTGAGGATTAAGGGTTAGGGTGAGGAATGGGGGTTACAGTGAGGAGTAAGTGTTAGAGTAAGGAGTAAGGGTTAGAGTGAGGAGTAAGGTTTAGAGTGAGGAGTAAGGGTTACAGTGTTGACTAAGGGTTAGGGTAAGGAGTGGGGGTTAGGTTGAGGAGTGGGGGTTAGAGTGAGGAGTAAGGGTTAGGGTGAGGAGTGTTAGGGTGAGGAGTGGGGTTAGAGTGAAGGTTAAGGGTTAGAGTGAGGAGTAGTGGTTAGAGTGAGGAGTAAGTGTTAGAGTGAGGAGTAAGGGTTAGTGTGAGGAGTAAGGGTTAGAGTGAGGAGTAAGCGTTAGAGTGAGGAGTAAGGGTTACAGTAAGGGTTAGAGTGAGGAGTAAGGGTTAGAGTGATGAATAAGCGATAGAGTGAGGAGTAGGGGTTAGAGTGAGGAGTAAGCGTTAGAGTGAGGAGTAAGGGTTAGAGTAAGGGTTAGAGTGAGGATTAAGGGTTAGAGTGAGGAATAAGGGTTAGGTTGAGGAGTGGGGGTTAGAGTGAGGAGTAAGGGTTAGGGTGAGGAGTTAGGGTTAGAGTGTTGAGTAAGGGTTAGGGTAAGGAGTGGGGGTTAGGTTGAGGAGTGGGGGTTAGAGTGAGTAGTAAGGGTTAGAGTGAGGAGTAAGGGTTAGAGTAAGGAGTAAGGGTTAGAGTGAGGAGTAAGGGTTAGAGTTAGCAGTAAGGATTAGAGTAAGGAGTAAGGGTTAGAGTAAGGAGTAGGGGTTAGAGTGTGGAGTAGGGGTTAGAGTGTGGAGTAGGGGTTAGAGTGAGGAGTAGGGGTTAGTGTGAGGAGTAAGGGTTAGAGTAAGGAGTAAGGGTTAGAGTGAGGATTAAGAGTTAGAGTAAGGAGTAAGGATTAGAGTAAGGAGTAAGGGTTAGAGTAAGGAGTAAGGGTTAGAGTGAGTAGTAAGGGTTAGAGTGAGGAGTAAGGGTTAGAGTGAGGAGTAAGGGTTAGAGTGAGGATTTGGGGTGACAGTAAGGAGTAAGGGTTAGAGTGAGGATTAAGGGTTAGAGTGAGGATTAAGGGTTAGAGTAACGTGTGAGGGTTAGAGTGATGAGTAAGGGTTAGAGTGAGGAGTAAGGGTTAGAGTGAGTAGTAAGGGTTAGAGTGAAGAGTAAGGGTTAGAGTGAGGAGTAAGGGTTAGAGTGAGGATTTGGGGTTACAGTAAGGAGTAAGGGTTAGAGTGAGGAGTAAGGGTTAGAGTGATGAGTAGGGGTTAGAGTGAGGAGTAAGGGTTAGAGTGAGGAGTAGGGGTTAGAGTGAGGAGTAAGGGTTAGAGTGAGGAGTAAGGGTTAGAGTGAGGAGTAAGGGTTAGAGGAAGGAGTAGGGGTTAGAGTGAGGAGTAAGGGTTAGAGTGAGGAGTAGGGGTTAGAGTGAGAAGTAAGGGTTAGAGTGAGGAGTAATGGTTAGAGTGAGTAGTGAGGGTTAGAGTGAGGAATAAGGATTAGAGTGAGGAGTGGGAGTTAAGTGAGGAATAAGGGTTAGAGTGAGGAGTAAGGGTTAGAGTGAGGAGTAAGGGTTAGGGTAATGAGTAGGGGTTAGAGTGAGGGGTAAGGGTTAGAGTGAGGAGTAAGGCTTAGAGGGAGGAGTAAGGGTTAGGGTGAGGAGTGGGGTTAGAGTGAGGAGTAAGGGTTAGAGTGATGAGTAAGGGTTAGAGTGAGGAGTAAGGGTTACAGTAAGGGTTAGAGTGAGGAGTAAGGGTTAGCATGAGGAATAAGGGTTAGAGTGAGGAGTAAGGGTTAGAGTGAGGAGTAGGGATTAGAGTGAGGAGTAAGGGTTAGAGTGAGGAGTAAGGGTTAGGGTGAAGAGTGGGGGTTAGAGTGAGGAGTAAGGGTTAGAGTGAGGAATAAGGGTTAGGCTGAGGAGTGGGGGTTACAGTGAGGAGTAAGGGTTAGACTGAGGAGTAAGGGTTAGAGTGAGGAGCAAGGGTTAGAGGGAGGAGTAAGGGTTACAGTAAGGAGTAAGGGTTAGAGTGAGGAGTTGGGGTTAGTTGAGGAATAAGGATTCTAGGGAGGAGTAAGGGTTAGAGTGAGGAGTAAGGTTTAGAGTGATGAGTAAGAGTTAGAGTGAGGAGTAACGGATAGAGTGAGGAGTAAGGGTTAGAGTGAGGAGTAAGGGTTAGAGTGAGGAGTAAGGGTTAGAGTTAGGAGTAGGAGTTAGAGTGAGGAGTAAGGGTTACAGTAAGGGTTAGTTTGAGGAGTAAGGGTTAGAGTGAGGAAAAAGGGTTAGAGTGAGGTGTAGGGGTTAGAGTGAGGAGTAAGGGTTAGAGTGAGGAAAAAGGGTTAGAGTGAGGTGTAGGGGTGAGAGTGAGGAGTAAAGGTTAGAGTGAGAAGTAGGGGTTAGAGTGAGTAGTAAGGGTTAGAGTGTGGAGTAAGGGTTAGGGTGAGGTGTGGGGGTTAGGTTGAGGAGTGGGGGTTAGAGTGAGGATTAAGGGTTAGGGTGAGGAATGGGGGTTACAGTGAGGAGTAAGTGTTAGAGTAAGGAGTAAGGGTTAGAGTGAGGAGTAAGGTTTAGAGTGAGGAGTAAGGGTTAGAGTGTTGACTAAGGGTTAGGGTAAGGAGTGGGGGTTAGGTTGAGGAGTGGGGGTTAGAGTGAGGAGTAAGGGTTAGGGTGAGGAGTGTTAGGGTGAGGAGTGGGGTTAGAGTGAAGGTTAAGGGTTAGAGTGAGGAGTAGTGGTTAGAGTGAGGAGTAAGTGTTAGAGTGAGGAGTAAGGGTTAGTGTGAGGAGTAAGGGTTAGAGTGAGGAGTAAGCGTTAGAGTGAGGAGTAAGGGTTACAGTAAGGGTTAGAGTGAGGAGTAAGGGTTAGAGTGAAGAATAAGGGATATAGTGAGGAGTAGGTGTTAGAGTGAGGAGTAAGGGTTAGAGAAAGGGTTAGAGTGAGGATTAAGGGTTAGAGTGAGGAATAAGGGTTAGAGTGAGGTGTAGGCGTTAGAGTGAGGATTAAGGGTTAGAGTGAGGAATAAGGGTTAGGGTGAGGAATGGGGGTTAGAGTGAGGAGTAAGGGTTAGAGTGAGGAGTAAGGGTTAGAGTAAGGAGTAAGGGTTAGAGTGAGGATTAAGAGTTAGAGTAAGGAGTAAGGATTAGAGTAAGGAGTAAGGGTTACAGTGAGGAGTAGGGGTTAGAGTGAGGATTAAGGGTTAGAGTAACGTGTGAGGGTTAGAGTGATGAGTAAGGGTTAGAGTGAGGAGTAAGGGTTAGAGTGAGGAGCAAGTGTTAGAGGAAGGAGTAAGGGTTAGAGTGAGGAGTAAGGGTAAGAGTGAGGAGTAGGGGATAGAGTAAGGAGTAAGGGTTAGAGTGAGGAATAAGTGTTAGACTGAGGAGTAAGGGTTAGACTGAGGAGTAAGGGTTAGAGTAAGGAGTGAGGGTTAGAGTGAGGAATAAGGGTTAGAGTGAAGAGTAAGGGTTAGAGTGAAGAGTAGGGGTTAAAGTAAGGAGTAAGGGTTGGAGTGAGGAGTAAGGGTTAGAGTGAGGAGTAAGGGTTAGAGTGAGGAGTAAGGGTTAGAGTGAGGAGTAGGGGTTAAAGTAAGGAGTAAGGGTTGGAGTGAGGAGTAAGGGTTAGAGTGATGAGTAAGGGTTAGAGTGAGGAGTAAGGGTTAGGTTGAGGAATGGGGGTTAGAGTGAGGAGTAAGTGTTAGAGTAAGGAGTAAGGGTTAGAGTGAGCAGTAAGGGTTAGAGTGTTGACTAAGGGTTAGGGTAAGGAGTGGGGGTTAAGTTGAGGAGTGGGGGTTAGAGTGAGGAGTAAGGGATGGGTGAGGATTGGGGGTTAGAGTGAGGAGTAGGGGTTAGAGTGAGGAGTAAGGGTTAGAGTGAGGAGTAAGGGTTAGAGGTAGGAGTAGGGGTTAGAGAGAGGAGTAAGGGTTAGAGTGAGGAGTAAGGGTTCGAGTGAGGAGTAAGGGTTAGAGTGAGGAGTAAGGGTTAGAGTAAGTAGTAAACGTTAGAGTAAGGAGTAAGGGTTAGAGTGAGGAGTAATGGTTACAGTGAGGAGTAAGGGTTAGAGTAAGGAGTAAGGGTTAGAGTGTGGAGTAATGCTTAGCGGAGGAGTAAGGGTTAGAGTGAGGAGTAAGGGTTAGAGTGAGGAGTAAGGGTTACAGTAAGGGTTAGAGTGAGTTGTGAGGGTTAGTGTGAGGGATAAGGGTTAGAGTTGGGAGTGGGGGTTAGAGTGAGGAGTAAGGGTTAGGAGAAGGAGTGTTAGGGTGAGGAGTGGGGTTAGATTGAGGGTTAAGGGTTAGAGTGAGGAGTAGTGGTTAGAGTGAGGAGTAAGTGTTAGAGTGAGGAG
Organism: Narcine bancroftii; assembly: GCF_036971445.1. Taxonomy (NCBI): domain Eukaryota; kingdom Metazoa; phylum Chordata; class Chondrichthyes; order Torpediniformes; family Narcinidae; genus Narcine; species Narcine bancroftii. Next base: position 56,976,423 of record NC_091480.1, read on the forward strand.
TAAGGGTTAGTGTGAGGAGTAAGGGTTAGAGTGAGGAGTAAGCGTTAGAGTGAGGAGTAAGGGTTAGTGTGAGGAGTAAGGGTTAGAGTAAGGAGTAAGGGTTAGAGTGAGGATTAAGAGTTAGAGTAAGGAGTAAGGATTAGAGTAAGGAGTAAGGGTTAGAGTAAGGAGTAAGGGTTAGAGTGAGTAGTAAGGGTTAGAGTGAGGAGTAAGGGTTAGAGTGAGGAGTAAGGGTTAGAGTGAGGATTTGGGGTTACAGTAAGGAGTAAGGGTTAGAGTGAGGATTAAGGGTTAGAGTGAGGATTAAGGGTTAGAGTAATGTGTGAGTGTTAGAGTGATGAGTAAGGGTTAGAGTGAGGAGTAAGGGTTAGAGTGAGTAGTAAGGGTTAGAGTGAAGAGTAAGGGTTAGAGTGAGGAGTAAGGGTTAGAGTGAGGATTTGGGGTTACAGTAAGGAGTAAGGGTTAGAGTGAGGAGTAAGGGTTAGAGTGATGAGTAGGGGTTAGAGTGAGGAGTAAGGGTTAGAGTGAGGAGTAGGGGTTAGAGTGAGGAGTAAGGGTTAGAGTGAGGAGTAAGGGTTAGAGTGAGGAGTAAGGGTTAGAGGAAGGAGTAGGGGTTAGAGTGAGGAGTAAGGGTTAGAGTGAGGAGTAGGGGTTAGAGTGAGCAGTAAGGGTTAGAGTGAGGAGTAATGGTTAGAGTGAGTAGTGAGGGTTAGAGTGAGGAATAAGGATTAGAGTGAGGAGTGGGAGTTAAGTGAGGAATAAGGGTTAGAGTGAGGAGTAAGGGTTAGAGTGAGGAGTAAGGGTTAGGGTAATGAGTAGGGGTTAGAGTGAGGGGTAAGGGTTAGAGTGAGGAGTAAGGCTTAGAGGGAGGAGTAAGGGTTAGGGTGAGGAGTGGGGTTAGAGTGAGGAGTAAGGGTTAGAGTGATGAGTAAGGGTTAGAGTGAGGAGTAAGGGTTACAGTAAGGGTTAGAGTGAGGAGTAAGGGTTAGCATGAGGAATAAGGGTTAGAGTGAGGAGTAAGGGTTAGAGTGAGGAGTAGGGATTAGAGTGAGGAGTAAGGGTTAGAGTGAGGAGTAAGGGTTAGGGTGAAGAGTGGGGGTTAGAGTGAGGAGTAAGGGTTAGAGTGAGGAATAAGGGTTAGGCTGAGGAGTGGGGGTTAGAGTGAGGAGTAAGGGTTAGAGTGAGGAGTAAGGGTTAGAGTGAGGAGCAAGGGTTAGAGGGAGGAGTAAGGGTTACAGTAAGGAGTAAGGGTTAGAGTGAGGAGTTGGGGTTAGTTGAGGAATAAGGATTCTAGGGAGGAGTAAGGGTTAGAGTGAGGAGTAAGGTTTAGAGTGATGAGTAAGAGTTAGAGTGAGGAGTAACGGATAGAGTGAGGAGTAAGGGTTAGAGTGAGGAGTAAGGGTTAGAGTTAGGAGTAGGAGTTAGAGTGAGGAGTAAGGGTTACAGTAAGGGTTAGTTTGAGGAGTAAGGGTTAGAGTGAGGAAAAAGGGTTAGAGTGAGGTGTAGGGGTTAGAGTGAGGAGTAAGGGTTAGAGTGAGGAAAAAGGGTTAGAGTGAGGTGTAGGGGTGAGAGTGAGGAGTAAAGGTTAGAGTGAGGAGTAGGGGTTAGAGTGAGTAGTAAGGGTTAGAGTGTGGAGTAAGGGTTAGGGTGAGGTGTGGGGGTTAGGTTGAGGAGTGGGGGTTAGAGTGAGGATTAAGGGTTAGGGTGAGGAATGGGGGTTAAAGTGAGGAGTAAGTGTTAGAGTAAGGAGTAAGGGTTAGAGTGAGGAGTAAGGTTTAGAGTGAGGAGTAAGGGTTAGAGTGTTGACTAAGGGTTAGGGTAAGGAGTGGGGGTTAGGTTGAGGAGTGGGGGTTAGAGTGAGGAGTAAGGGTTAGGGTGAGGAGTGTTAGGGTGAGGAGTGGGGTTAGAGTGAAGGTTAAGGGTTAGAGAGAGGAGTAGTGGTTAGAGTGAGGAGTAAGTGTTAGAGTGAGGAGTAAGGGTTAGTGTGAGGAGTAAGGGTTAGAGTGAGGAGTTAGCGTTAGAGTGAGGAGTAAGGGTTACAGTAAGGGTTAGAGTGAGGAGTAAGGGTTAGAGTGAAGAATAAGGGATATAGTGAGGAGTAGGTGTTAGAGTGAGGAGTAAGGGTTAGAGAAAGGGTTAGAGTGAGGATTAAGGGTTAGAGTGAGGAATAAGGGTTAGAGTGAGGTGTAGGCGTTAGAGTGAGGATTAAGGGTTAGAGTGAGGAATAAGGGTTAGGGTGAGGAATGGGGGTTAGAGTGAGGAGTAAGGGTTAGAGTGAGGAGTAAGGGTTAGAGTAAGGAGTAAGGGTTAGAGTGAGGATTAAGAGTTAGAGTAAGGAGTAAGGATTAGAGTAAGGAGTAAGGGTTACAGTGAGGAGTAGGGGTTAGAGTGAGGATTAAGGGTTAGAGTAACGTGTGAGGGTTAGAGTGATGAGTAAGGGTTAGAGTGAGGAGTAAGGGTTAGAGTGAGGAGCAAGTGTTAGAGGAAGGAGTAAGGGTTAGAGTGAGGAGTAAGGGTAAGAGTGAGGAGTAGGGGATAGAGTAAGGAGTAAGGGTTAGAGTGAGGAATAAGTGTTAGACTGAGGAGTAAGGGTTAGAGTGAAGAGTAGGGGTTAAAGTAAGGAGTAAGGGTTGGAGTGAGGAGTAAGGGTTAGAGTGAGGAGTAAGGGTTAGAGTGAGGAGTAAGGGTTAGAGTGAGGAGTAGGGGTTAAAGTAAGGAGTAAGGGTTGGAGTGAGGAGTAAGGGTTAGAGTGATGAGTAAGGGTTAGAGTGAGGAGTAAGGGTTAGGTTGAGGAATGGGGGTTAGAGTGAGGAGTAAGTGTTAGAGTAAGGAGTAAGGGTTAGAGTGAGCAGTAAGGGTTAGAGTGTTGACTAAGGGTTAGGGTAAGGAGTGGGGGTTAAGTTGAGGAGTGGGGGTTAGAGTGAGGAGTAAGGGATGGGTGAGGATTGGGGGTTAGAGTGAGGAGTAGGGGTTAGAGTGAGGAGTAAGGGTTAGAGTGAGGAGTAAGGGTTAGAGGTAGGAGTAGGGGTTAGAGAGAGGAGTAAGGGTTAGAGTGAGGAGTAAGGGTTCGAGTGAGGAGTAAGGGTTAGAGTGAGGAGTAAGGGTTAGAGTAAGTAGTAAACGTTAGAGTAAGGAGTAAGGGTTAGAGTGAGGAGTAATGGTTACAGTGAGGAGTAAGGGTTAGAGTAAGGAGTAAGGGTTAGAGTGTGGAGTAATGCTTAGCGGAGGAGTAAGGGTTAGAGTGAGGAGTAAGGGTTAGAGTGAGGAGTAAGGGTTACAGTAAGGATTAGAGTGAGTTGTGAGGGTTAGTGTGAGGGATAAGGGTTAGAGTTGGGAGTGGGGGTTAGAGTGAGGAGTAAGGGTTAGAGGGGGGAGTAAGGGTTAGAGTGAGGAGTAAGGGTTAGGAGAAGGAGTGTTAGGGTGAGGAGTGGGGTTAGATTGAGGGTTAAGGGTTAGTGTGAGGAGTAAGTGTTAGAGTGAGGAGTAAGGGTTAGTGTGAGGAGTAAGGGTTAGAGTGAGGAGTAAGCGTTAGAGTGAGGAGTAAGGGTTACAGTAAGGGTTAGAGTGAGGAGTAAGGGTTAGAGTGATGAATAAGCGATAGAGTGAGGAGTAGGGGTTAGAGTGAGGAGTAAGCGTTAGGGTGAGGAATGGGGGTTACAGTGAGGAGTAAGTGTTAGAGTAAGGAGTAAGGGTTAGAGTGAGGAGTAAGGGTTAGAGTGAGGAGTAAGGGTTAGAGTGTTGACTAAGGGTTAGGGTAAGGAGTGGGGGTTTAGGTTGAGGAGTGGGGGTTAGAGTGAGGAGTAAGGGTTAGGGTGAGGAGTGTTAGGGTGAGGAGTGGGGTTAGAGTGAGGGTTAAGGGTTAGAGTGAGGAGTAGTGGTTAGAGTGAGGAGTAAGTGTTAGAGTGAGGAGTAAGGGTTAGTGTGAGGAGTAAGGGTTAGAGTGAGGAGTAAGCGTTAGAGTGAGGAGTAAGGGTTACAGTAAGGGTTAGAGTGAGGTGTAAGGGTTAGAGTAAAGAATAAGGGATAGTGTGAGGAGTAGGTGATAGAGTGAGGAGTAAGGGTTAGAGAAAGGGTTAGAGTGAGGATTAAGGGTTAGAGTGAGGAATAAGGGTTAGAGTGAGGTGTAGGCGTTAGAGTGAGGATTAAGGGTTAGAGTGAGGAATAAGGGTTAGGGTGAGGAATGGGGGTTAGAGTGAGGAGTAAGGGTTAGAGTGAGGAGTAAGGGTTAGAGTAAGGAGTAAGGGTTAGAGTGAGGATTAAGAGTTAGAGTAAGGAGTAAGGATTAGAGTAAGGAGTAAGGGTTACAGTGAGGAGTAGGGGTTAGAGTGAGGATTAAGGGTTAGAGTAACGTGTGAGGGTTAGAGTGATGAGTAAGGGTTAGAGTGAGGAGCAAGGGTTAGAGTGAGCAGCCAGTGTTAGAGGAAGGAGTAAGGGTTAGAGTGAGGAGTAAGGGTTAGAGTAAGGAGTAAGGGTTAGAGTGAGGAGTAAGGGTTAGAGTGATGAGTAAGGGTTAGAGTGAGGAGTAAGGGTTAGAGTGAGGAGTAAGGGTTAGAGTGAGGAGTAAGTGTTAGAGGAAGGAGTAGGGGTTAGAGTGAGGAGTAAGGCTTAGAGTGAGGAGTAGGGGTTAGAGTGAGGAGTAAGGGTTAGAGTGAGAAGTAAGGGTTAGAGTGAATAGTGAGGGTTAGAGTGAGGAATAAGGATTAGAGTGAGGAGTGGGAGTTAAGTGAGGAATAAGAGTTAGAGTGAGGAGTAAGGGTTAGAGTGAGGAGTAAGGGTTCGAGTGAAGAATAAGGGATTGAGTGAGGAGTAGGGGTTAGAGTGAGGACTAAGGGTTAGAGTGAGGAGTAAGGGTTAGAGTGAGGAGTAAGGGTTAGAGTGAGGAGGAAGGGTAAGAGTGAGGAGTAGGGGATAGAGTAAGGAGTAAGGGTTAGAGTGAGGAATAAGTGTTAGACTGAGGAGTAAGGGTTAGACTGAGGAATGGGGGTTAGAGTGAGGAGTAAGTGTTAGAGCAAGGAGTAAGGGTTAGAGTGAGCAGTAAGGGTTAGAGTGTTGACTAAGGGTTAGGGTAAGGAGTGGGTGTTAAGTTGAGGAGTGGGGGTAAGAGTGAGGAGTAAGGGTTAGGGTGAAGATTGGGGGTTAGAGTGAGGAGTAGGGGTTAGAGTGAGGAGTAAGGGTTAGAGTGACGAGTAAGGGTTAGAGGTAGGAGTAGGGGTTAGAGTGAGGAGTAAGGGTTAGAGTGAGGAGTAAGGGTTAGAGTGAGGAGTAAGGGTTAGAGTGAGGAGTAAGGGTTAGAGTAAGTAGTAAACGTTAGAGTAAGGAGTAAGGGTTAGAGTGAGGAGTAATGGTTACAGTGAGGAGTAAGGGTTAGAGTAAGGAGTAAGGGTTAGAGTGTGGAGTAATGCTTAGCGGAGGAGTAAGGGTTAGAGTGAGGAGTAAGGGTTAGAGTGAGGAGTAAGGGTTACAGTAAGGGTTAGAGTGAGTTGTGAGGGTTAGTGTGAGGGATAAGGGTTAGAGTTGGGAGTGGGCGTTAGAGTGAGGAGGAAGGGTTACAGTAAGGGTTAGAGTGAGGAGTAAGGGTTAGAGTGATGAATAAGGGATAGAGTGAGGAGTAGGGGTTAGAGTGAGGAGTAAGCGTTAGAGTGAGGAGTAAGGGTTAGAGTGAGGATTAAGGGTTAGAGTGAAGAATAAGGGTTAGAGTGAGGTGTAGGGGTTAGAGTGAGGATTAAGGGTTAGAGTGAGGAATAAGGTTTAGGTTGAGGAGTGGGGGTTAGAGTGAGGAGTAAGGGTTAGGGTGAGGAGTTAGGGTTAGAGTGTTGAGTAAGGGTTAGGGTAAAGAGTGGGGGTTAGGTTGAGGAGTGGGGGTTAGAGTGAGTAGTAAGGGTTAGATTGAGGAGTAAGGGTTAGAGTAAGGAGTAAGGGTTAGAGTGAGGCGTAAGGGTTAGAGTTAGCAGTAAGGATTAGAGTAAGGAGTAAGGGTTAGAGTAAGGAGTAGGGGTTAGAGTGTGGAGTAGGGGTTAGAGTGTGGAGTAGGGGTTAGAGTGAGGAGTAGGGGTTAGAGTGAGGAGTAAGGGTTAGAGTAAGGAGTAAGGGTTAGAGTGAGGATTAAGAGTTAGAGTAAGGAGTAAGGATTAGAGTAAGGAGTAAGGGTTAGAGTAAGGAGTAGGGGTTAGAGAGAGGAGTAGGGGTTAGAGTGAGGATTAAGGGTTAGAGTAACGTGTGAGGGTTAGAGTGATGAGTAAGGGTTAGAGTGAGGAGTAAGGGTTAGAGTGAGTAGTTAGGGTTAGAGTGAGTAGTAAGGGTTAGAGTGAAGAGTAAGGGTTAGAGTGAGGAGTAAGGGTTAGAGTGAGGGGTAAGGGTTAGAGTGAGGAGTAAGGGTTAGAGTGAGGAGTAAGTGTTAGAGTGAGGAGTAAGGTTTACAGTAAGGGTTAGAGTGAGAAGTAAGGGTTAGAGTGGGGTGTAGGGGTTAGAGTGAGGAGTAGTGGTTAGAGTGAGTAGTAAGGGTTAGAGTGAGGAGTAAGGGTTAGGGTGAGGAATGGGGGTTAGAGTGAGGAGTAAAGGTTAGAGTAAGGAGTAGGGTTTAGAGTAAGGAGTAAGGGTTAGAGTGAGGAGTAAACGTTAGAGTGAGGATTAAGGGTTAGAGTGAGGAGTAAGGGTTAGGGTGAGGAGTAGGTTTTAGAGTGAGTAGTAACGGTTAGAGTTGTGAGTAAGGGTTAGGTTAAGGAGTGGGGGTTAGGTTGAGGAGTGGGGGTTAGAGTGAGGAATAAGGGTTAGGGTGAGGATTGGGGGTTAGAGTGAGGAGTAGGGGTTAGAGTGAGGAGTAAGGTTTAGAATAAGGAGTAGGGGTTAGAGTGAGGAGTAAGGGTTAGAGTGAGGAGTAAGGTTTAGAGTGAGGAGTAAGGGTTAGAGTGAGGAGTAAGGGTTAGAGTGAGGAGTAGGGGTTAGGGTGAGGAGTAAGGGTTAGAGTGAGGAGTAAGGTTTAGAGTGAGGAGTAAGGGTTACAGTAAGGGTTAGAGTGAGGAGTAAGGGTTAGAGTGAGGGGTAAGGATGAGAGTGAGTAGTAAGGGTTAGGGTGACGAGTGGGGGTTAGAGTGTGGGGTAAGGGTTAGAGTGAGGAGTAAGGCTTAGAGTGAGAAGTAAGGGTTAGAATGAGTAGTGAGGGTTAGAGTGAGGAGTAAGGGTTAGAGTGAGGAGTAAGGGTTAGAGTGAGGAGTAGGGGTTAGGGTGAGGAGTAAGGGTTAGAGTGAGGAGTAAGGGTTACAGTAAGGGTTAGAGTGAGGAGTAAGGGTTAGAGTGAAGAATAAGGGATAGAGTGAGGAGTAGGTGTTAGAGTGAGGAGTAAGGGTTAGAGTGAGGAGTAAGGGTTAGAGTAAGGAGTAAGGGTTAGAGTGAGGAGTAAGTGTTACAGTAAGGGTTAGAGTGAGGAGTAAGGGTTAGATTGAAGAATAAGGGATAGAGTGAGGAGTAGGGGTTGGAGTGAGGAGTAAGGGTTAGAGTGAGGAGTAGTGGTTAGAGTGAGGAGTAAGGGTTATAGTGAGGAGTAAGGGTTAGAGTAAGGAGTAAGGGTTAGAGTGAGGTGTAAGGGTTAGAGTGAGGAGTAAGTGTTACAGTAAGGGTTAGAGTGAGGAGTAAGGGTTAGATTGAAGAATAAGGGATAGAGTGAGGAGTAGGGGTTGGAGTGAGGAGTAAGGGTTAGAGTGAGGAGTAGGGGTTAGAGTGAGGAGTAAGGGTTATAGTGAGGAGTAAGGGTTAGAGTAAGGAGTAAGGGTTAGAGTGAGGAGTAGGGGTTAGAGTGAGGAGTAAGGGTTAGAGTGAGGAGTAAGGGTTAGAGTGAGGAGTAAGGGTTAGAGTGAGGAGTAAGGGTTAGAGTGAGGAGTAAGGGTTAGAGTAAGGAGTAAAGGTTAGAGTGAGGAGTAAGGCTTAGCGGAGGAGTAAGGGTTAGGATGAGGAGTAAGGGTTAGAGTGAGGAGTAAGGGTTGCAGTAAGGGTTAGAGTGAGTTGTGAGGGTTAGAGTGAGGGATAAGGGTTAGAGTTGGGAGTGGGGGTTAGAGTGAGGAGTAAGGGTTAGAGTGTGGAGTAAGGGTTAGAGTGAGCAGTAAGGGTTAGGGTGAGGAGTGTTAGGGTGAGGAATGGGGGTTAGAGTGAGGGTTAAGGGTTAGAGTGAGGAGTAAGGGTTAGAGTGAGGAGTAGTGGTTAGAGTGAGGAGTAAGGTTTAGATTGAGGAGTAAGGGTTACAGTAAGGAGTAAGGGTTAGAGTGAGGTGTAGGGGTTAGAGTGAGGAGTAAGGGTTCGAGTGAGGAGTAGGGGTTAGAGTAAGGAGTAAGGGTTAGAGTGAGGAATAAGGATTAGAGTGAGGAGTGGGGGCTAGAGTGAATAGTAAGGGTTAGAGTGAGGGGTAAGGATGAGAGTGAGTAGTAAGGGTTAGGGTGACGAGTGGGGGTTAGAGTGAGAGGTAAGGGTTAGAGTGAGGAGTAAGGGTAAGGGTGAGGAGTGTGGGTTAGAGTGAGGACTAAGGGTTAGAGTGAGGAGTAAGGGTTAGAGTGAGGAGTAGGGGTTAGGGTGAGGAGTAAGGGTTAGAGTGAGGAGTAAGGGTTAGAGTGAGGAGTAAGGGTTATAGTAAGGGTTAGAGTGAGGATTAAGGTTTAGAGTGAGGAGTAAGCGTTAGAGTGAAGAATAAGGGATAGAGTGAGGAGTAGGTGTTAGAGTGAGGAGTAAGGGTTAGAGTGAGGAGTAAGGGTTAGAGTAAGGAGTATGAGTTAGAGTGAGGGGTAAGTGTTACAGTAAGGGTTAGAGTGAGGAGGAAGGGTTAGAGTGAAGAATAAGGGATAGAGTGAGGAGTAGGGGTTAGAGAGAGGAGTAAGGGTTAGAGTGAGGAGTAAGGGTTAGAGTGAGGATTAAGGGTTAGAGTGAGGAGTAAGAGTTAGAGTGAGGAGTAAAGGTTTGAGTGAGTATTAAAGTTTAGAGTGTGGAGTAAGGGTTAGATTGAGGAGTAGTGGTTAGAGTGAGGAGTAAGGTTTAGGGTAAGGAGTGGGGGTTAGGTTGAGGAGTGGGGGTTAGAGTGAGCAGTAAGGGTTAGAGTGAGGAGTAAGGGTTAGTGTAAGGAGTAAGGGTTAGTGTAAGGAGTAAGGGTTAGAGTGACGAGTAAGGGTTAGAGTGAGGAGTAACGGTTAGACTGAGGATGAATGGTTAGAGTGAGGAGTAAGGGTTAGAGTGAGGAGTAAAGTTTACAGTAAGGGTTAGAGTGAGGAGTAAGGGTTAGAGTGATGATAAAGGGATAGAGTGAGGAGTAGGGGTTAGAGTGAGGAGTAAGGGTTCGAGTGAGGAGTACGGGTTAAAGGAGTAAGGGTTAGAGTGAGGAGTAAGGGTTAGAGTGAGGAGTAAGGGTTAGAGTGAGTAGTGAGGGTTAGAGTTAGGAGTAAGGGTTAGAGTGAGGAGTAAGGGTTAGTGTGAGGAGTAGGGGTTAGGGTGAGGAGTAAGGGTTAGAGTGAGGAGTAAGGGTTACAGTAAGGGTTAGAGTGAGGAGTAAGGGTTAGAGTGAAGAATAAGGGATAGAGTGAGGAGTAGGTGTTATAGTGAGGAGTAAGGGTTAGAGTGAGGAGTAAGGGTTAGAGTCAGGAGTAAGGGTTAGAGTGAGGAGTAAGTGTTACAGTAAGGGTTAGAGTGAGGAGTAAGGGTTAGATTGAAGAATAAGGGATAGAGTGAGGAGTAGGGGTTGGAGTGAGGAGTAAGGGTTAGAGTGAGGAGTAGGGGTAAGAGTGAGGAGTAAGGGTTATAGTGAGGAGTAAGGGTTAGAGTAAGGAGTAAGGGTTAGAGTGGGGAGTAAGGGTTAGAGTGAGGAGTAAGTGTTACAGTAAGGCTTAGAGTGAGGAGTAAGGGTTAGATTGAAGAATAAGGGATAGAGTGAGGAGTCGGGGTTCGAGTGAGGAGTAGGGGTTAGAGTAAGGAGTAAGGGTTAGAGTGAGGAATAAGGATTAGAGTGAGGAGTGGGGGCTAGAGTGAAGAGTAAGGGTTAGAGTGCGGGGTATGGATGAGAGTGAGTAGTAAGGGTTTGGGTGACGAGTGGGGGTTAGAGTGAGGGGTAAGGGTTAGAGTGAGGAGTAAGGGTAAGGGTGAGGAGTGTGGGTTAGAGTGAGGACTAAGGGTTAGAGTGAGGAGTAAGGGTTAGTGTGAGGAGTAGGGGTTAGGGTGAGGAGTAAGGGTTAGAGTGAGGAGTAAGTGTTAGAGTGAGGAGTAAGGGTTATAGTAAGGGTTAGAGTGAGGATTAAGGTTTAGAGTGAGGAGTAAGCGTTAGAGTGAAGAATAAGGGATAGAGTGAGGAGTAGGTGTTAGAGTGAGGAGTAAGGGTTAGAGTGAGGAGTAAGGGTTAGAGTAAGGAGTATGGGTTAGAGTGAGGAGTAAGTGTTACTGTAAGGGTTAGAGTGAGGAGGAAGGGTTAGAGTGAAGAATAAGGGATAGAGTGAGGAGTAGGGGTTAGAGTGAGGAGTAAGGGTTAGAGTGAGGAGTGGGGGTTAGAGTGAGGAGTAAGGGTTATAGTGAGGAGTAAGGGTTAGAGTAAGGAGTAAGGGTTAGAGTGAGGATTAAGGGTGAGAGTGAGGAGTAAGGGTTAGAGTGTGGAGTAAAGGTTTGAGTGAGTATTAAAGTTTAGAGTGTGGAGTAAGGGTTAGATTGAGGAGTAGTGGTTAGAGTGAGGAGTAAGGTTTAGGGTAAGGAATGGGGTTTAGGTTGAGGAGTGGGGGTTAGAGTGAGCAGTAAGTGTTAGAGTGAGCAGTAAGGGTTAGTGTAAGGAGTAAGGGTTAGAGTGACGAGTAAGGGTTAGAGTGAGGAGTAACGGTTAGACTGAGGATGAATGGTTAGAGTGAGGAGTAAGGGTTAGAGTGAGGAGTATGGGTTAGAGTGAGGAGTAAAGGTTAGAGTGAGGAGTTAGGGTTAGAGTGAGGAGTAGTGGTTAGAGTGAGGAGTAAGGGTAAGAGTAAGGAGTAAGGTTTAGAGTGAGGAGTAAGGTTTAGAGTGAGGAGTAAGGGTTAGAGTGAGGAGTAAGTGTTAGAGTGAGGAGTAAGAGTTAGAGTGAGGAGTAAGGGTTAGAGTGAGGAGTGAGGGTTAGAGTGAGGAGTAAGGGTTAGTGTGAGGAGTAAGGGTTAGAGTGAGGAGTAAAGTTTACAGTAAGGGTTAGAGTGAGGAGTAAGGGTTAGAGTGATGAATAAGGGATAGAGTGAGGAGAAGGGGTTAGAGTGAGGATTAAGGGTTCGAGTGAGGAGTAGGGGTTAAAGTAGTAAGGGTTAGAGTGAGGAGTAAGGGTTAGAGTGAGGAGTAAGGGTTAGAGTAAGGAGTAAGGGTTAGAATGAGGAGTAAAGGTTACAGTAAGGAGTAAGGGTTAGAGTGAGGTGTAGGGGTTAGAGTGAGGAGTAAGGGTTCGAGTGAGGAGTAGGGGTTAGAGTAAGGAGTAAGGGTTAGAGTGAGTAGTGAGGGTTAGAGTGAGGAATAAGGATTAGAGTGTGGAGTGGGGGCTAGAGTGAAGAGTAACGGTTAGAGTGAGGGGTAAGGATGAGAGTGAGTAGTAAGGGTTAGGGTGACGAGTGGGGGTTAGAGTAAGGAGTAAGGGTTAGAGTGAGGAGTAAGGGTTAGAGTGAGTAGTGAGGGTTAGAGTTAGGAGTAAGGGTTAGAGTGAGGAGTAAGGGTTAGAGTGAGGAGTAGGGGTTAGGGTGAGGAGTAAGGGTTAGAGTGAGGAGTAAGGGTTACAGTAAGGGTTAGAGTGAGGAGTAAGGGTTAGAGTGAAGAATAAGGGATAGAGTGAGGAGTAGGTGTTATTGTGAGGAGTAAGGGTTAGAGTGAGGAGTAAGGGTTAGAGTAAGGAGTAAGGGTTAGAGTGAGGAGTAAGTGTTACAGTAAGGGTTAGAGTGAGGAGTAAGGGTTAGATTGAAGAATAAGGGATAGAGTGAGGAGTAGGGGTTGGAGTGAGGAGTAAGGGTTAGAGTGAGGAGTAGGGGTTAGAGTGAGGAGTAAGGGTTATAGTGAGGAGTAAGGGTTAGAGTAAGGAGTAAGGGTTAGAGTGGGGAGTAAGGGTTAGAGTGAGGAGTAAGTGTTACAGTAAGGGTTAGAGTGAGGAGTAAGGGTTAGATTGAAGAATAAGGGATAGAGTGAGGAGTAGGGGTTGGAGTGAGGAGTAAGGGTTAGAGTGAGGAGTAGGGGTTAGAGTGAGGAGTAAGGGTGATAGTGAGGAGTAAGTGTTAGAGTAAGGGGTAAGGGTTAGAGTGAGGAGTAGGGGTTAGAGTGAGGAGTAAGGGTTAGAGTGAGGAGTAAGGGTTAGAGTGAGTCGTAAGGGTCAGAGTGAGGAGTAAGGGTTAGAGTAAGGAGTAAGGGTTAGAGTGAGGAGTAAGGCTTAGCGGAGGAGTAAGGGTTAGGGTGAGGAGTAAGGGTTAGAGTGAGGAGTAAGGGTTACAGTAAGGGTGAGAGTGAGTTGTGAGGGTTAGAGTGAGGGATAAGGGTTAGAGTTGGGAGTGGGGGTTAGAGTGAGGAGTAATGGTTAGAGTGTGGAGTAAGGGTTAGAGTGAGCAGTAAGGGTTAGGGTGAGGAGTGTTAGGGTGAGGAGTGGGGGTTAGAGTGAGGGTTAAGGGTTAGAGTGAGGAGTAAGTGTTACAGTAAGGGTTAGAGTGAGGAGTAAGGGTTAGATTGAAGAATAAGGGATAGAGTGAGGAGTAGGGGTTGGAGTGAGGAGTAAGGGTTAGAGTGAGGAGTAGGGGTAAGAGTGAGGAGTAAGGGTTATAGTGAGGAGTAAGGGTTAGAGTAAGGAGTAAGGGTTAGAGTGGGGAGTAAGGGTTAGAGTGAGGAGTAAGTGTTACAGTAAGGCTTAGAGTGAGGAGTAAGGGTTAGATTGAAGAATAAGGGATAGAGTGAGGAGTCGGGGTTCGAGTGAGGAGTAGGGGTTAGAGTAAGGAGTAAGGGTTAGAGTGAGGAATAAGGATTAGAGTGAGGAGTGGGGGCTAGAGTGAAGAGTAAGGGTTAGAGTGCGGGGTATGGATGAGAGTGAGTAGTAAGGGTTTGGGTGACGAGTGGGGGTTAGAGTGAGGGGTAAGGGTTAGAGTGAGGAGTAAGGGTAAGGGTGAGGAGTGTGGGTTAGAGTGAGGACTAAGGGTTAGAGTGAGGAGTAAGGGTTAGTGTGAGGAGTAGGGGTTAGGGTGAGGAGTAAGGGTTAGAGTGAGGAGTAAGTGTTAGAGTGAGGAGTAAGGGTTATAGTAAGGGTTAGAGTGAGGATTAAGGTTTAGAGTGAGGAGTAAGCGTTAGAGTGAAGAATAAGGGATAGAGTGAGGAGTAGGTGTTAGAGTGAGGAGTAAGGGTTAGAGTGAGGAGTAAGGGTTAGAGTAAGGAGTATGGGTTAGAGTGAGGAGTAAGTGTTACTGTAAGGGTTAGAGTGAGGAGGAAGGGTTAGAGTGAAGAATAAGGGATAGAGTGAGGAGTAGGGGTTAGAGTGAGGAGTAAGGGTTAGAGTGAGGAGTGGGGGTTAGAGTGAGGAGTAAGGGTTATAGTGAGGAGTAAGGGTTAGAGTAAGGAGTAAGGGTTAGAGTGAGGATTAAGGGTTAGAGTGAGGAGTAAGGGTTAGAGTGTGGAGTAAAGGTTTGAGTGAGTATTAAAGTTTAGAGTGTGGAGTAAGGGTTAGATTGAGGAGTAGTGGTTAGAGTGAGGAGTAAGGTTTAGGGTAAGGAATGGGGTTTAGGTTGAGGAGTGGGGGTTAGAGTGAGCAGTAAGTGTTAGAGTGAGCAGTAAGGGTTAGTGTAAGGAGTAAGGGTTAGAGTGACGAGTAAGGGTTAGAGTGAGGAGTAACGGTTAGACTGAGGATGAATGGTTAGAGTGAGGAGTAAGGGTTAGAGTGAGGAGTATGGGTTAGAGTGAGGAGTAAAGGTTAGTGTGAGGAGTTAGGGTTAGAGTGAGGAGTAGTGGTTAGATTGAGGAGTAAGGGTAAGAGTAAGGAGTAAGGTTTAGAGTGAGGAGTAAGGTTTAGAGTGAGGAGTAAGGGTTAGAGTGAGGAGTAAGTGTTAGAGTGAGGAGTAAGAGTTAGAGTGAGGAGTAAGGGTTAGAGTGAGGAGTGAGGGTTAGAGTGAGGAGTAAGGGTTAGTGTGAGGAGTAAGGGTTAGAGTGAGGAGTAAAGTTTACAGTAAGGGTTAGAGTGAGGAGTAAGGGTTAGAGTGATGAATAAGGGATAGAGTGAGGAGAAGGGGTTAGAGTGAGGATTAAGGGTTCGAGTGAGGAGTAGGGGTTAAAGTAGTAAGGGTTAGAGTGAGGAGTAAGGGTTAGAGTGAGGAGTAAGGGTTAGAGTAAGGAGTAAGGGTTAGAATGAGGAGTAAAGGTTACAGTAAGGAGTAAGGGTTAGAGTGAGGTGTAGGGGTTAGAGTGAGGAGTAAGGGTTCGAGTGAGGAGTAGGGGTTAGAGTAAGGAGTAAGGGTTAGAGTGAGTAGTGAGGGTTAGAGTGAGGAATAAGGATTAGAGTGTGGAGTGGGGGCTAGAGTGAAGAGTAACGGTTAGAGTGAGGGGTAAGGATGAGAGTGAGTAGTAAGGGTTAGGGTGACGAGTGGGGGTTAGAGTAAGGAGTAAGGGTTAGAGTGAGGAGTAAGGGTTAGAGTGAGTAGTGAGGGTTAGAGTTAGGAGTAAGGGTTAGAGTGAGGAGTAAGGGTTAGAGTGAGGAGTAGGGGTTAGGGTGAGGAGTAAGGGTTAGAGTGAGGAGTAAGGGTTACAGTAAGGGTTAGAGTGAGGAGTAAGGGTTAGAGTGAAGAATAAGGGATAGAGTGAGGAGTAGGTGTTATTGTGAGGAGTAAGGGTTAGAGTGAGGAGTAAGGGTTAGAGTAAGGAGTAAGGGTTAGAGTGAGGAGTAAGTGTTACAGTAAGGGTTAGAGTGAGGAGTAAGGGTTAGATTGAAGAATAAGGGATAGAGTGAGGAGTAGGGGTTGGAGTGAGGAGTAAGGGTTAGAGTGAGGAGTAGGGGTTAGAGTGAGGAGTAAGGGTTATAGTGAGGAGTAAGGGTTAGAGTAAGGAGTAAGGGTTAGAGTGGGGAGTAAGGGTTAGAGTGAGGAGTAAGTGTTACAGTAAGGGTTAGAGTGAGGAGTAAGGGTTAGATTGAAGAATAAGGGATAGAGTGAGGAGTAGGGGTTGGAGTGAGGAGTAAGGGTTAGAGTGAGGAGTAGGGGTTAGAGTGAGGAGTAAGGGTGATAGTGAGGAGTAAGTGTTAGAGTAAGGGGTAAGGGTTAGAGTGAGGAGTAGGGGTTAGAGTGAGGAGTAAGGGTTAGAGTGAGGAGTAAGGGTTAGAGTGAGTCGTAAGGGTCAGAGTGAGGAGTAAGGGTTAGAGTAAGGAGTAAGGGTTAGAGTGAGGAGTAAGGCTTAGCGGAGGAGTAAGGGTTAGGGTGAGGAGTAAGGGTTAGAGTGAGGAGTAAGGGTTACAGTAAGGGTGAGAGTGAGTTGTGAGGGTTAGAGTGAGGGATAAGGGTTAGAGTTGGGAGTGGGGGTTAGAGTGAGGAGTAATGGTTAGAGTGTGGAGTAAGGGTTAGAGTGAGCAGTAAGGGTTAGGGTGAGGAGTGTTAGGGTGAGGAGTGGGGGTTAGAGTGAGGGTTAAGGGTTAGAGTGAGGAGTAAGGGTTAGAGTGAGGAGTAGTGGTTAGAGTGAGGAGTAAGGGTTAGAGTGAGGAGTAAGGGTTAGAGTGAGGGGTAAGGGTTAGAGTGAGGAGTAAGGGTTAGAGTGAGGAGTAAGGGTTAGAGTGAGGATTAAGGGTTACAGTAAGGGTTAGAGTGAGAAGTAAGGGTTAGAGTGAGGTGTAGGGGTTAGAGTGAGGAGTAGGGGTTAGAGTGAGGAGTACTGGTTAGAGTGAGTAGTAAGGGTTAGAGTGAGGAGTAAGGGTTAGGGTGAGGATTGGGGGTTAGAGTGAGGAGTAGGGGTTAGTGTTAGGAGTAAGGGTTAGAATAAGGAGTAGGGGTTAGAGTGAGGAGTAAGGGTTAGAGTGAGGAGTAAGGGTTAGAGTGAGGAGTAGGGGTTAGAGTGAAGAGTAAGGGTTAGAGTGAGGAGTAAGGGTTAGAGTAAGGAGGAAGGGTTAGAGGGAGGAATAAGCGTTACAGTAAGGAGTAAGGGTTAGACTGAGAAGTTGGGGTTAGAATAAGGAGTAGGGGTTAGTGTGAGGTGTAAAGGTTAGGGTGAGGAGTGGGGGTTAGAGTGATGAGTAAGGGTTAGAGTGAGGAGTAAGGGTTACAGTAAGGGTTAGAGTGAGGAGTAAGGCTTAGATTGAGGAGTAGGGGTAGAGTGAGGAGTAAGGGTTAGAGTGGAGAGTAAGGGTTAGCGTGAGGAGTAAGGGTTAGAGGGAGGAGTAAGGGTTACAGTAAGGAGTAAGGGTTAGAATGAGGAGTTGGGGTTAGATCAGGAGGAAGGATTAGAGTGAGGAGTAACAGTTAGAGTGAGGAGTAAGGGTTAGAGTAAGGAGTAAGGCTTAGCGGAGGTGTAAGGGTTAGAGTGAGGAGTAAGGGTTAGAATGAGGAGTAAGGGTTACAGTAAGGGTTAGAGTGAGGAGTAAGGGTTAGAGTGAGGAGTAGTGGTTAGAGTGAGGAGTGAGGGTTACAGTAAGGGTTAGCGTGAGGTGTAAGGGTTAGAGTGAGGAATAAGGGTTAGCGTGAGGTGTGAGTGTTAGAGTGAGGATTAAGGGTTAGAGTGAGGAGTAAGGGTTAGAGTGAGGAGTAAGGGTTAGAGTGAGGACTGGGGGTTAGAGTGAGGAGTAAGTGTTAGTGTAAGGAGTAAGGGTTAGAGTCAGGAGTAAGGGTTAGAGTGAGGAGTAAGGGTTTGAGAGAGGAGTAAGGGTTAGAGTGAGGAGTAAGGCTTAGTGTGAGGAGTAAGGGTGAAAGTGAGGAGTAAGTATTAGAGTGAGGAGTAAGGGTAAGAGTAAGGAGTATGGGTTAGAGTGAGGAGTAAGGTTTAGAGTGAGGAGTAAGGGTTCGAGTGAGGAGTAGGGTTACAGTCAGGGTTAGAGTGAGGAGTAAGGGTTAGAGTGAGGAGTATGGGTTAGAGTGAGGAGTAAGGGTTAAAGTGAGGAGGAAGGGTTAGGTTGAGGAGTGGGGGTTAGAGTGAGGAGTGGGGGTTAGCATGAGGAGTAAGGGTTAGTGTAAGGAGTAAGGGTTAGAGTGAGGAGTAAGGGTTAGAGTGAGGAGTAACGGTTAGAGTGAGGATTAATGGTTAGAGTGAGGAGTAAGGGTTAGAGTGAGGAGTATGGGTTAGAGTGAGGAGTAAAGGTTAGAGTGAGGAGTTAGGGTTAGAGTGAGGAGTAAGGGTTAAAGTGAGGAGGAAGGGTTAGGTTGAGGAGTGGGTGTTAGAGTGAGGAGTGGGGGTTAGCGTGAGGAGTAAGGGTTAGTGTAAGGAGTAAGGGTTAGAGTGAGGAGTAAGGGTTAGAGTGAGGAGTAACGGTTAGAGTGAGGATTAATGGTTAGAGTGAGGAGTAAAGGTTAGAGTGAGGAGTATGGGTTAGAGTGAGGAGTAAGGGTTAAAGTGAGGAGGAAGGTTAGGTTGAGGAGTGGGGGTTAGAGTGAGGAGTGGGGGTTAGCGTGAGGAGTAAGGATTAGTGTAAGGAGTAAGGGTTAGAGTGAGGAGTAAGGGTGAGAGTGAGGAGTAACGGTTAGAGTGAGGATTAATGGTTAGAGTGAGGAGTAAGGGTTAGAGTGAGGAGTATGGGTTAGAGTGAGGAGTAAAGGTTAGAGTGAGGAGTTAGGGTTAGAGTGAGGAGTAAGGGTTACAGTAAGGGTTAGAGTGAGGAATAAGGGTTAGAGTGAGGTGTAGGGGTTAGAGTGAGGAGTAAGGGTTAGAGTGAGGAGTAAGGGTTAAAGTGAGGAGTAAGGGTTAGGGTGAGGAGTCAGGGTTAGAGTAAGGAGTAAGGGTTAAAGTAAGGAGTAAGGGTGAGAGTAAGGAGTAAGGGTTAGAGTGAGGATTAAGGGTTAGAGTGATGAGTAAGGGTTAGAGTGAGGATTAGGGGTTAGAGTGAGGAGTAAAGGTTAGAGTTAGGAGTTGGGGTTAGAGTGAGGAGTAAGGGTTAGAGTGATGAATAAGGGATAGAGTGAGGAGTAGGGGTTAGAGTGAGGAGTAAGGGTTCGAGTGAGGAGTAGGGGTTAAAGTAGTAAGGGTTAGAGTGAGGAGTAAGGGTTAGAGTGAGGAGTAAGGGTTAGAGTAAGGAGTAAGGGTTAGAATGAGGAGTAAAGGTTACAGTAAGGAGTAAGGGTTAGAGTGAGGTGTAGGGGTTAGAGTGAGGAGTAAGGGTTCGAGTGAGGAGTAGGGGTTAGAGTAAGGAGTAAGGGTTAGAGTGAGTAGTGAGGGTTAGAGTGAGGAATAAGGATTAGAGTGTGGAGTGGGGGCTAGAGTGAAGAGTAACGGTTAGAGTGAGGGGTAAGGATGAGAGTGAGTTGTGAGGGTTAGAGTGAGGGATAAGGGTTAGAGTTGGGAGTGGGGGTTAGAGTGAGGAGTAATGGTTAGAGTGTGGAGTAAGGGTTAGAGTGAGCAGTAAGGGTTAGGGTGAGGAGTGTTAGGGTGAGGAGTGGGGGTTAGAGTGAGGGTTAAGGGTTAGAGTGAGGAGTAAGGGTTAGAGTGAGGAGTAGTGGTTAGAGTGAGGAGTAAGGGTTAGAGTGAGGAGTAAGGGTTAGAGTGAGGGGTAAGGGTTAGAGTGAGGAGTAAGGGTTAGAGTGAGGAGTAAGGGTTAGAGTGAGGATTAAGGGTTACAGTAAGGGTTAGAGTGAGAAGTAAGGGTTAGAGTGAGGTGTAGGGGTTAGAGTGAGGAGTAGGGGTTAGAGTGAGGAGTAGGGGTTAGAGTGAGTAGTAAGGGTTAGAGTGAGGAGTAAGGGTTAGGGTGAGGAATGGGGGTTAGAGTAAGGAGTAAAGGTTAGAGTAAGGAGTAGGGTTTAGAGTAAGGAGTAAGGGTTAGAGTGAGGAGTAAACGTTAGAGTGAGGATTAAGGTTTAGAGTGAGGAGTAAGGGTTAGAGTGAGGAGTAGGTTTTAGAGTGAGAAGTAAGGGTTAGAGTGTTGAGTAAGGGTTAGGTTAAGGAGTGGGGGTTAGGTTGAGGAGTGGGGGTTAGAGTGAGGAGTAAGGGTTAGGGTGAGGATTGGGGGTTAGAGTGAGGAGTAGGGGTTAGTGTGAGGAGTAAGGGTTAGAATAAGGAGTAGGGGTTAGAGTGAGGAGTAAGGGTTAGAGTGAGGAGTAAGGGTTAGAGTGAGGAGTAGGGGTTAGAGTGAAGAGTAAGGGTTAGAGTGAGGAGTAAGGGTTAGAGTAAGGAGTAAGGGTTAGAGGGAGGAATAAGGGTTACAGTAAGGAGTAAGGGTTAGACTGAGAAGTTGGGGTTAGAATAAGGAGTAGGGGTTAGTGTGAGGTGTAAAGGTTAGGGTGAGGAGTGGGGGTTAGAGTGAGGGTTAAGGGTTAGAGTGAGGAGTAAGGGTTAGAGTGATGAGTAAGGGTTAGAGTGAGGAGTAAGGGTTACAGTAAGGGTTAGAGTGAGGAGTAAGGCTTAGAGTGAGGAGTAGGGGTAGAGTGAGGAGTAAGGGTTAGAGTGGAGAGTAAGGGTTAGAGTGAGGAGTAAGGGTTAGAATGAGGAGTTGGGGTTAGATCAGGAGGAAGGATTAGAGTGAGGAGTAACAGTTAGAGTGAGGAGTAAGGGTTAGAGTAAGGAGTAAGGCTTAGCGGAGGTGTAAGGGTTAGAGTGAGGAGTAAGGGTTAGAGTGAGGAGTAAGGGTTACAGTAAGGGTTAGAGTGAGGAGTAAGGGTTAGAGTGAGGAGTAGTGGTTAGAGTGAGGAGTAAGGGTTACAGTAAGGGTTAGCGTGAGGTGTAAGGGTTAGAGTGAGGAATAAGGGTTAGAGTGAGGTGTAGGGGTTAGAGTGAGGAGTAAGGGTTAGAGTGAGGTGTAAGGGTTAGGGTGAGGAGTGGGGGTTAGGTTGAGGAGTGGGGTTTAGAGTGAGGAGTTAGAGTAAGGAGTAAGGGTTAGAGTGAGGTGTGAGTGTTAGAGTGAGGATTAAGGGTTAGAGTGAGGAGTAAGGGTTAGAGTGAGGAGTAAGGGTTAGAGTGAGGAGTGGGGGTTAGAGTGAGGAGTAAGTGTTAGTGTAAGGAGTAAGGGCTAGAGTCAGGAGTAAGGGTTAGAGTGAGGAGTAACGGTTAGAGTGAGGATTAAGGGTTAGAGTGAGGAGTAAGGGTTAGAGTGAGGAGTGGGGGTTAGAGTGAGGAGTAAGTGTTAGTGTAAGGAGTAAGGGTTAGAGTCAGGAGTAAGGGTTAGAATGAGGAGTAAGGGTTTGAGTGAGGAGTAAGGGTTAGAGTGAGGTGTAAGGCTTAGTGTGAGGAGTAAGGGTGAAAGTGAGGAGTAAGTGTTAGAGTGAGGAGTAAGGGTAAGAGTAAGGAGTAAGGGTTAGAGTGAGGAGTAAGGTTTAGAGTGAGGTGTAAGGGTTTGAGTGAGGAGTAGGGTTACAGTCAGGGTTAGAGTGAGGAGTAAGGGTTAGAGTGAGGAGTATGGGTTAGAGTGAGGAGTAAGGGTTAAAGTGAGGAGGAAGGGTTAGGTTGAGGAGTGTGGGTTAGAGTGAGGAGTGGGGGTTAGCATGAGGAGTAAGGGTTAGTGTAAGGAGTAAGGGTTAGAGTGAGGAGTAAGGGTTAGAGTGAGGAGTAACGGTTAGAGTGAGGATTAATGGTTAGAGTGAGGAGTAAGGGTTAGAGTGAGGAGTATGGGTTAGAGTGAGGAGTAAAGGTTAGTGAGGAGTTAGGGTTAGAGTGAGGAGTAAGGGTTAAAGTGAGGAGGAAGGGTTAGGTTGAGGAGTGGGTGTTAAGAGTGAGGAGTGGGGGTTAGCGTGAGGAGTAAGGGTTAGTGTAAGGAGTAAGGGTTTGAGTGAGGAGTAAGGGTTAGAGTGAGGAGTAACGGTTAGAGTGAGGATTAATGGTTAGAGTGAGGAGTAAAGGTTAGAGTGAGGAGTATGGGTTAGAGTGAGGAGTAAGGGTTAAAGTGAGGAGGAAGGTTAGGTTGAGGAGTGGGGGTTAGAGTGAGGAGTGGGGGTTAGCGTGAGGAGTAAGGGTTAGTGTAAGGAGTAAGGGTTAGAGTGAGGAGTAAGGGTTAGAGTGAGGAGTAACGGTTAGAGTGAGGATTAATGGTTAGAGTGAGGAGTAAGGGTTAGAGTGAGGAGTATGGGTTAGAGTGAGGAGTAAAGGTTAGAGTGAGGAGTAAGGGTTAGAGTGAGGGGTAAGGGTTAGAGTGAGGAGTAAGGGTTAGAGTGAGGAGTAAGGGTTAGAGTGAGGATTAAGGGTTACAGTAAGGGTTAGAGTGAGAAGTAAGGGTTAGAGTGAGGTGTAGGGGTTAGAGTGAGGAGTAGGGGTTAGAGTGAGGAGTAGGGGTTAGAGTGAGTAGTAAGGGTTAGAGTGAGGAGTAAGGGTTAGGGTGAGGAATGGGGGTTAGAGTAAGGAGTAAAGGTTAGAGTAAGGAGTAGGGTTTAGAGTAAGGAGTAAGGGTTAGAGTGAGGAGTAAACGTTAGAGTGAGGATTAAGGTTTAGAGTGAGGAGTAAGGGTTAGAGTGAGGAGTAGGTTTTAGAGTGAGAAGTAAGGGTTAGAGTGTTGAGTAAGGGTTAGGTTAAGGAGTGGGGGTTAGGTTGAGGAGTGGGGGTTAGAGTGAGGAGTAAGGGTTAGGGTGAGGATTGGGGGTTAGAGTGAGGAGTAGGGGTTAGTGTGAGGAGTAAGGGTTAGAATAAGGAGTAGGGGTTAGAGTGAGGAGTAAGGGTTAGAGTGAGGAGTAAGGGTTAGAGTGAGGAGTAGGGGTTAGAGTGAAGAGTAAGGGTTAGAGTGAGGAGTAAGGGTTAGAGTAAGGAGTAAGGGTTAGAGGGAGGAATAAGGGTTACAGTAAGGAGTAAGGGTTAGACTGAGAAGTTGGGGTTAGAATAAGGAGTAGGGGTTAGTGTGAGGTGTAAAGGTTAGGGTGAGGAGTGGGGGTTAGAGTGAGGGTTAAGGGTTAGAGTGAGGAGTAAGGGTTAGAGTGATGAGTAAGGGTTAGAGTGAGGAGTAAGGGTTACAGTAAGGGTTAGAGTGAGGAGTAAGGCTTAGAGTGAGGAGTAGGGGTAGAGTGAGGAGTAAGGGTTAGAGTGGAGAGTAAGGGTTAGAGTGAGGAGTAAGGGTTAGAATGAGGAGTTGGGGTTAGATCAGGAGGAAGGATTAGAGTGAGGAGTAACAGTTAGAGTGAGGAGTAAGGGTTAGAGTAAGGAGTAAGGCTTAGCGGAGGTGTAAGGGTTAGAGTGAGGAGTAAGGGTTAGAGTGAGGAGTAAGGGTTACAGTAAGGGTTAGAGTGAGGAGTAAGGGTTAGAGTGAGGAGTAGTGGTTAGAGTGAGGAGTAAGGGTTACAGTAAGGGTTAGCGTGAGGTGTAAGGGTTAGAGTGAGGAATAAGGGTTAGAGTGAGGTGTTGGGGTTAGAGTGAGGAGTAAGGGTTAGAGTGAGGTGTAAGGGTTAGGGTGAGGAGTGGGGGTTAGGTTGAGGAGTGGGGTTTAGAGTGAGGAGTTAGAGTAAGGAGTAAGGGTTAGAGTGAGGTGTGAGTGTTAGAGTGAGGATTAAGGGTTAGAGTGAGGAGTAAGGGTTAGAGTGAGGAGTAAGGGTTAGAGTGAGGAGTGGGGGTTAGAGTGAGGAGTAAGTGTTAGTGTAATGAGTAAGGGCTAGAGTCAGGAGTAAGGGTTAGAGTGAGGAGTAACGGTTAGAGTGAGGATTAAGGGTTAGAGTGAGGAGTAAGGGTTAGAGTGAGGAGTGGGGGTTAGAGTGAGGAGTAAGTGTTAGTGTAAGGAGTAAGGGTTAGAGTCAGGAGTAAGGGTTAGAATGAGGAGTAAGGGTTTGAGTGAGGAGTAAGGGTTAGAGTGAGGAGTAAGGCTTAGTGTGAGGAGTAAGGGTGAAAGTGAGGAGTAAGTGTTAGAGTGAGGAGTAAGGGTAAGAGTAAGGAGTAAGGGTTAGAGTGAGGAGTAAGGTTTAGAGTGAGGTGTAAGGGTTCGAGTGAGGAGTAGGGTTACAGTCAGGGTTAGAGTGAGGAGTAAGGGTTAGAGTGAGGAGTATGGGTTAGAGTGAGGAGTAAGGGTTAAAGTGAGGAGGAAGGGTTAGGTTGAGGAGTGGGGGTTAGAGTGAGGAGTGGGGGTTAGCATGAGGAGTAAGGGTTAGTGTAAGGAGTAAGGGTTAGAGTGAGGAGTAAGGGTTAGAGTGAGGAGTAACGGTTAGAGTGAGGATTAATGGTTAGAGTGAGGAGTAAGGGTTAGAGTGAGGAGTATGGGTTAGAGTGAGGAGTAAAGGTTAGTGAGGAGTTAGGGTTAGAGTGAGGAGTAAGGGTTAAAGTGAGGAGGAAGGGTTAGGTTGAGGAGTGGGTGTTAAGAGTGAGGAGTGGGGGTTAGCGTGAGGAGTAAGGGTTAGTGTAAGGAGTAAGGGTTTGAGTGAGGAGTAAGGGTTAGAGTGAGGAGTAACGGTTAGAGTGAGGATTAATGGTTAGAGTGAGGAGTAAAGGTTAGAGTGAGGAGTATGGGTTAGAGTGAGGAGTAAGGGTTAAAGTGAGGAGGAAGGTTAGGTTGAGGAGTGGGGGTTAGAGTGAGGAGTGGGGGTTAGCGTGAGGAGTAAGGGTTAGTGTAAGGAGTAAGGGTTAGAGTGAGGAGTAAGGGTTAGAGTGAGGAGTAACGGTTAGAGTGAGGATTAATGGTTAGAGTGAGGAGTAAGGGTTAGAGTGAGGAGTATGGGTTAGAGTGAGGAGTAAAGGTTAGAGTGAGGAGTTAGGGTTAGAGTGAGGAGTAAGGGTTACAGTAAGGGTTAGAGTGAGGAATAAGGGTTAGAGTGAGGTGTAGGGGTTAGAGTGAGGAGTAAGGGTTAGAGTGAGGAGTAAGGGTTAAAGTGAGGAGTAAGGGTTAGGGTGAGGAGTCAGGGTTAGAGTAAGGAGTAAGGGTTAGAGTAAGGAGTAAGGGTGATAGTAAGGAGTAAGGGTTAGAGTGAGGATTAAGGGTTAGAGTGATGAGTAAGGGTTAGAGTGAGGATTAGGGGTTAGAGTGAGGAGTAAAGGTTAGAGTTAGGAGTTGGGGTTAGAGTGAGGAGTAAGGGTTAGAGTGTGGAGTAAGGGTTAGGGTGAGGAGTGGGGGTTAGAGTGAGGAGTAAGGGTTAGAGGGAGGAGTAAGGGTTACAGTAAGGAGTAAGGGTTAGAGTGAGAAGTTGGGGTTAGAATAAGGAGTAGGGGTTAGTGTGAGGTGTAAAGGTTAGGGTGAGGAGTGGGGGTTAGAGTGAGGGTTAAGGGTTAGAGTGAGGAGTAAGGGTTAGAGTGAGGAGTAAGGGTTACAGTAAGGGTTAGAGTGAGGAGTAAGGCTTAGAGTGAGGAGTAGGGGTAGAGTGAGGAGTAAGGGTTAGAGTGGGGAGTAAGGGTTAGAGTGAGGAGTAAGGGTTAGAGGGAGGAGTAAGGGTTACAGTAAGGAGTAAGGGTTAGAGTGAGGAGTTGGGGTTAGATCAGGAGGAAGGATTAGAGTGAGGAGTAACAGTTAGAGTGAGGAGTAAGGGTTAGAGTAAGGAGTAAGGCTTAGCGGAGGTGTAAGGGTTAGAGTGAGGAGTAAGGGTTAGAGTGAGGAGTAAGGGTTACTGTAAGGGTTAGAGTGAGGAGTAAGGGTTAGAGTGAGGAGTAGTGGTCAGAGTGAGGAGTAAGGGTTACAGTAAGGGTTAGCGTGAGGAGTAAGGGTTAGAGTGAGGAGTAAGGGTTAGAGGGAGGAGTAAGGGTTACAGTAAGGAGTAAGGGTTAGAATGAGGAGTTGGGGTTAGATCAGGTGGAAGGATTAGAGTGAGGAGTAAGGGTTAGAGTGAGGAGTAAGGCTTAGAGTGAGGAGTAGGGGTAGAGTGAGGAGTAAGGGTTAGAGTGGGGAGTAAGGGTTAGAGTGAGGAGTAAGGGTTAGAGGGAGGAGTAAGGGTTACAGTAAGGAGTAAGGGTTAGAGTGAGGAGTTGGGGTTAGATCAGGAGGAAGGATTAGAGTGAGGAGTAACAGTTAGAGTGAGGAGTAAGGGTTAGAGTAAGGAGTAAGGCTTAGCGGAGGTGTAAGGGTTAGAGTGAGGAGTAAGGGTTAGAGTGAGGAGTAAGGGTTACTGTAAGGGTTAGAGTGAGGAGTAAGGGTTAGAGTGAGGAGTAGTGGTTAGAGTGAGGAGTAAGGGTTACAGTAAGGGTTAGCGTGAGGAGTAAGGGTTAGAGTGAGGAGTAAGGGTTAGAGGGAGGAGTAAGGGTTACAGTAAGGAGTAAGGGTTAGAATGAGGAGTTGGGGTTAGATCAGGAGGAAGGATTAGAGTGAGGAGTAAGGGTTAGAGTGAGGAGTAAGGGTTAGAGTGAGGAGTGGGGGTTAGAGTGAGGAGTAAGTGTTAGTGTAAGGAGTATGGGTTAGAGTCAGGAGTAAGGGTTAGAGTGAGGAGTAAGGGTTTGAGTGAGGAGTAAGGGTTAGAGTGAGGAGTAAGGGTTAGAGTGAGGAGTAAGTGTTAGAGTGAGGAGTAAGGGTAAGAGTAAGGAGTAAGGGTTAGAGTGAGGAGTAAGGTTTAGAGTGAGGAGTAAGGGTTCGAGTGAGGAGTAGGGTTACAGTCAGGGTTAGAGTGAGGAGTAAGGGTTAGAGTGAGGAGTATGGGTTAGAGTGAGGAGTAAGGGTTAAAGTGAGGAGGAAGGGTTAGGTTGAGGAGTGGGGGTAAGAGTGAGGAGTGGGGGTTAGCATGAGGAGTAAGGGTTAGTGTAAGGAGTAAGGGTTAGAGTGAGGAGTAAGGGTTAGAGTGAGGAGTAACGGTTAGAGTGAGGATTAATGGTTAGAGTGAGGAGTAAGGGTTAGAGTGAGGAGTATGGGTTAGAGTGAGGAGTAAAGGTTAGAGTGAGGAGTTAGGGTTAGAGTGAGGAGTAAGGGTTAAAGTGAGGAGGAAGGGTTAGGTTGAGGAGTCGGTGTTAGAGTGAGGAGTGGGGGTTAGCGTGAGGAGTAAGGGTTAGTTTAAGGAGTAAGGGTTAGAGTGAGGAGTAAGGGTTAGAGTGAGGAGTAACGGTTAGAGTGAGGATTAATGGTTAGAGTGAGGAGTAAAGGTTAGAGTGAGGAGTATGGGTTAGAGTGAGGAGTAAGGGTTAAAGTGAGGAGGAAGGTTAGGTTGAGGAGTGGGGGTTAGAGTGAGGAGTGGGGGTTAGCGTGAGGAGTAAGGGTTAGTGTAAGGAGTAAGGGTTAGAGTGAGGAGTAAGGGTTAGAGTGAGGAGTAACGGTTAGAGTGAGGATTAATGGTTAGAGTGAGGAGTAAGGGTTAGAGTGAGGAGTATGGTTTAGAGTGAGGAGTAAAGGTTAGAGTGAGGAGTTAGGGTTAGAGTGAGGAGTAAGGGTTACAGTAAGGGTTAGAGTGAGGAATAAGGGTTAGAGTGAGGTGTAGGGGTTAGAGTGAGGAGTAAGGGTTAGAGTGAGGAGTAAGGGTTAAAGTGAGGAGTAAGGGTTAGGGTGAGGAGTCAGGGTTAGAGTAAGGAGTAAGGGTTAGAGTATGGAGTAAGGGTGAGAGTAAGGAGTAAGGGTTAGAGTGAGGATTAAGGGTTAGAGTGATGAGTAAGGGTTAGAGTGAGGATTAGGGGTTAGAGTGAGGAGTAAAGGTTAGAGTTAGGAGTTGGGGTTAGAGTGAGGAGTAAGGGTTAGAGTGTGGAGTAAGGGTTAGGGTGAGGAGTGGGGGCTAGAGTGAGGAGTAAGGGTTAGAGGGAGGAGTAAGGGTTACAGTAAGGTGTAAGGGTGAGAGTGAGAAGTTGGGGTTAGAATAAGGAGTAGGGGTTAGTGTGAGGTGTAAAGGTTAGGGTGAGGAGTGGGGGTTAGAGTGAGGGTTAAGGGTTAGAGTGAGGAGTAAGGGTTAGAGTGATGAGTAAGGGTTAGAGTGAGGAGTAAGTGTTACAGTAAGGGTTAGAGTGAGGAGTAAGGCTTAGAGTGAGGAGTAGGGGTAGAGTGAGGAGTAAGGGTTAGAGTGAGGAGTAAGGGTTAGAGGGAGGAGTAAGGGTTACAGTAAGGAGTAAGGGTTAGAGTGAGGAGTTGGGGTTAGATCAGGAGGAAGGATTAGAGTGAGGAGTAACAGTTAGAGTGAGGAGTAAGGGTTAGAGTAAGGAGTAAGGCTTAGCGGAGGTGTAAGGGTTAGAGTGAGGAGTAAGGGTTAGAGTGAGGAGTAAGGGTTACTGTAAGGGTTAGAGTGAGGAGTAAGTGTTAGAGTGAGGAGTAGTGGTTAGAGTGAGGAGTAAGGGTTACAGTAAGGGTTAGCGTGAGGAGTAAGGGTTAGAGTGAGGAATAAGGGTTAGAGTGAGGTGTAGGGGTTAGAGTGAGGAGTAAGGGTTAGAGTGAGGTGTAAGGGTTAGGGTGAGGAGTGGGGGTTTGGTTGAGGAGTGGGGTTTTGAGTGAGGAGTTAGAGTAAGGAGTAAGGGTTAGAGTGAGGAGTGAGTGTTAGAGTGAGGATTAAGGGTTAGAGTGAGGAGTAAGGGTTAGAGTGAGGAGTAAGGGTTAGAGTGAGGAGTAAGGGTTAGAGTGAGGAGTGGGGGTTAGAGTGAGGAGTAAGTGTTAGAGTGAGGAGTGGGGGTTAGAGTGAGGAGTAAGTGTTAGTGTAAGGAGTAAGGGTTAGAGTCAGGAGTAAGGGTTAGAGTGAGGAGTAAGGGTTTGAGTGAGGAATAAGGGTTAGAGTGAGGAGTAAGGCTTAGTGTGAGGAGTAAGGGTTAGAGTGAGGAGAAAGTGTTAGAGTGAGGAGTAAGGGTAAGAGTAAGGAATAAGGGTTAGAGTGAGGAGTAAGGTTTAGAGTGAGGAGTAAGGGTTACAGTCAGGGTTAGAGTGAGGAGTAAGGGTTAGAGTGAGGAGTATGGGTTAGAGTGAGGAGTAAGGGTTAAAGTGAGGAGGAAGGGTTAGGTTGAGGAGTGGGGGTTAGAGTGAGGAGTGGGGGTTAGCGTGAGGAGTAAGGGTTAGTGTAAGGTGTAAGGGTTAGAGTGAGGAGTAAGGGTTAGAGTGAGGAGTAACGGTTAGAGTGAGGATTAATGGTTAGAGTGAGGAGTAAGGGTTAGAGTGAGGAGTTAGGGTTAGAGTGTGGAGTAAGGGTTAAAGTGAGGAGGAAGGGTTAGGTTGAGGAGTGGGTGTTAGAGTGAGGAGTGGGGGTTAGCGTGAGGAGTAAGGGTTAGTGTAAGGAGTAAGGGTTAGAGTGAGGAGTAAGGGTTAGAGTGAGGAGTAACGGTTAGAGTGAGGATTAATGGTTAGAGTGAGGAGTAAAGGTTAGAGTGAGGAGTATGGGTTAGAGTGAGGAGTAAGGGTTAAAGTGAGGAGGAAGGTTAGGTTGAGGAGTGGGGGTTAGAGTGAGGAGTGGGGGTTAGCGTGAGGAGTAAGGGTTAGTGTAAGGAGTAAGGGTTAGAGTGAGGAGTAAGGGTTAGAGTGAGGAGTAACGGTTAGAGTGAGGATTAATGGTTAGAGTGAGGAGTAAGTGTTAGAGTGAGGAGTATGGGTTAGAGTGAGGAGTAAAGGTTAGAGTGAGGAGTTAGGGTTAGAGTGAGGAGTAAGGGTTACAGTAAGGGTTAGAGTGAGGAATAAGGGTTAGAGTGAGGTGTAGGGGTTAGAGTGAGGAGTAAGGGTTAGAGTGAGGAGTAAGGGTTAGAGTGAGGAGTAAGGGTTAAAGTGAGGAGTAAGGGTTAGGGTGAGGAGTAAGGGTTAGAGTAAGGAGTAAGGGTTAGAGTAAGGAGTAAGGGTTAGAGTAAGGAGTAAGGGTTAGAGTGAGGATTAAGGGTTAGAGTGATGAGTAAGGGTTAGAGTGAGGATTAGGGGTTAGAGTGAGGAGTAAAGGTTAGAGTTAGGAGTTGGGGTTAGAGTGAGGAGTAAGGGTTAGAGTGTGGAGTAAGGGTTAGGGTGAGGAGTGGGGGTTAGAGTGAGGAGTAAGTGTTAGAGTGAGGAGTAAGGGTTAGGGTGAGGAGTGGTGGTTAGAGTGAGGAGTAAGGGTTAGTGGAGTAAGCGTTAGGGTGAGGAGTGGGGGTTAGATTGCTTCAATCATTTGTTAGCACATTTATAACATGCACATTTCACTGGTTATAATTCATTTGTAATGAGGAAGTGCAACCCTGTAAATGTCAGTGTGGAAAGCAATTTCTCCCCTGGGCCACTTTATTGCCACGTGTTGAGCTGCATAAACTTGTTGGATTTAACAGAGCAATTTAACACAGAGCATTCAGGTTCTGGTGACTTCAGGTCAGCTTCAGCTGAGTAATGCTTCAAGGGGGTGCTGTCATCAATCCCTGAACCATATCTGATTGTGAAAACGTACATCAACACCATTTGGGGAGATGATGACTTTGACTTCTGGGTGGGAGTTTCCAATAGTCATCGACTCTGAATCAGCCTTCTTTGGGGAGAGATGAGGCTGGTGTTGCTTTTGCTCGGCTTTCTCAAGCTGGTGTGTCTAGAATGAGTCATAGAGAAAGGGAAGTGGGGTGGGTGGGCGGTGGGGTAGGTCAGCATTTCAAATCGGTTTTGGTGGTTCTCAACCAGTGGGCCATGGACCAGCGATGAGCCACACCATGTTAGATTTCAGAGTTCAAAGTTATTGCCAGAGTACATATAGGACATCACATTCTTTTTTCCTGCAGACCAGGCAGAATCACCACTAATTGGTACTGCAAAACATAAACTGTACACAGTGTAAACATGTAAATAAGTCAAGAACTGTAAGCAGATAACAAATGTTTACAAGCCAACTGTGCAATCCAGAGAGGAAAGAAAATCAATAAAGTGCAAAAGTAAGAATCCTTAAATGAATCCCTGATGGAGTTTGTTGTTGAGGAATCTGATGGTGGAGGGGGAACAGCTGTTCCTGAACCTGGTGGTGTGAGTCTTGGGGCACCGAGACCTCTTTCCTGATGGCAGCTGGGAGAACATATCGTGGGCTGGGTGGTGTGGGGTCTTTGATGATTGCTGCTGCTCTCCAACAGCAGCTGTGCCCTGTAGATGTTCTCGATGGTGGGGAGGGTTTTGCCTGTGATGCCCTAGGTTGTGTCCACTTCCTTCTGCAGGGCTTTACACTCAGGGGTATTGGTGTCCCCATCCCAGACCGTCAACACACTTTCCACCAATTACACTCAATTAACCCTCAACTCTTGGTATGTTTTGAAGGGTGGGTGGAAACCAGAGGAAACCCACACAGACACGGGGAGAAGGTACCAACTCCTTACATACAGTGCGGGATTCGAACATGGGTCACTGGCGCTGGAACAGTGCTGTGCTAACTGCTATGCTAACTCTGTGGCCCTGAATCTGAGATCAGAGACCATCCGCTCTGGCATTGGAGGATGCAGGCACATTGACCTAAGGAGCGACTGCTGCTAGGAAAGCATCAACATGGTGGCAATGCAGACATGTGAGGAGGGAGACGGCAGGAATCGGCCGCCCACCACGACTGTCCAAGATCCTCAACAATTGCGTCACTGCTGTTCTGGGCCACACGCAAGCTGGACGATCTCTGACAGCCTTGTGCTGCTGAGGGATACAATTGCCCAGGTACAGGACATGGAGACACTGGACGTACTTGATAGACGTGCTCTCCAAATTGGGATTTGGAGAGAATGGGTGAGAAATGGAAAGGTTTCCCATCAAATCAGGAGTTAAACATGATCTGAAGACACTGTGGTTGAAGTAAAAACACGACATTGGATAAACTCAGCAGATCAAATAGTGAACTTTATGAGGGTATATAAAGATATAGAACCAATGCTTCAGGCTTGAGCCCTTCATCAAAGTGTGGACAAAATGTGGGCAGGCACCCGAACAAAAGGGTGGGGGTGGGGGAGAGGAGCAGGGTCCCACAGACAGGAGGTGATAGGTGGATAAGGGATGGAGGGTCACGCCAGCAAACAGGGTGGGGGGGGGGGGATGGCTCTGTGAATGGAGAGGAAAGGGGTGGTGGGCTGGAAGAAAGAAGAGAGGGAGAAAGGGAAGGGAGGGAGAACAGGGTGGGCGAGCAGAAACCGGAGAAGTCAACGTTAATGCCATCCAGCTGGAGAGTTCCCAGACGGAAAATCAGATGTTGCTCCTCCAATTTACAGGTGGTCTTGGTTTGGCAGCATGAGGCCATGGACAGACGTGTCAGCGCGGGAGTGGGATGCAGAGTTGAAATGGTTGGGCACTAGGAGATAATCAAATCAGGAGTTGGGCAAGGCTGTCCTCTCTCCTAAGTTTTGTTTGTGTCCTGCACAGCACCAGGATGGACATAGGAATAAGAGTGGTGACGATCTCCAGCAGCAGTCACTCAGGCCAAAGCCTTTTTATTATGTGGACAATGTCGCCCTCCCCTGGTTAGACTCGTTGCTGATTGGCAATCTTTTTTTTAAACTTTATTTATTCGTTCAAAAAACAAATAATATATGACATATACAGCAATTAAACATGAACATTTTTTTATATATAGAAAAAAGAAAAGGAACCCCCCCCTTCAGCCAACTCTCATAAAAAAGAAAAAAGAAAGAATATTAAAAAAAAGTTAAATATACATATTAAAATCTAATCAATATAAATTGAAATGTAAATACTCCCTGTATAACATCCACTTATTAATAAAAAAAATATAATTATCATGCGAAACATATGTAATTTTTCCATTATTAAACAATATTTCATCTCATGATGCCATCTATTAATATCAATCATATTTATATCTTTCCACGTACAAGCAATCGTCTTCATCAAAATCAAGTGCAATCACTTGAAGGTGCTGGGAACAGGTTAATCTGGTATTTGGGCAGCACGGGCTCGTGGCCAGAAGGACGTGTTACTGTGCTGTATGTCTAAATTTAAATTTTAAAAAATGGCACAGGGGAACTAGGCATTCATCAGGTGCTAGTAAAGCACAAAAGTCTGCAGATGCTGTGATTGTTTTAAAAACACAGAGAAATGCTGGAGGAGCTCGGCTGGTCTCGCGGCATCCACAGGAGGAAAAGATATATTACTGATGTTTCAGGTCTGAGCCCTTCCTCAACGTGTGTGCAAAAAGCAGGCAAGGAGCCTATTAAAAAGCTGGTGGAAAGAGAAGAAAAGGAGAGCGAGGAGTCCTGATGCAGGGACTTCCTTGTCCCTTGTGACTCCCTTGTCCACTCCTCCCTCCCCAACAATCGTCCCTTACGCCTCTGACTGCAGGAAATGATCCACTTGTCCCCACACCCCCTCCCTCACCACATCCATGACTCAAACAGTCCTTCCAAGTGAAACAACACTTCAGTTGTGAATTTGCAGGGGCAGTCTACTACATCCGGTGCTGCCGCTGTGGTCTCCTCTATATCGGAGAGACTGGGCACAGACCAGGAGATCGCTTCGTTAACCACCTCGGTTCTGTCCACCACAAATAGCATGGATCTCCCAGTGGCCGCCCATTTCAACTCCCCACCCCATTCCCTTTCTGACATGTCTGTCCATGGTTTCATGAACTGCCAGACTGAGACCACCCACAAATTGAAGGAACACCTCAACTTCCGACTGGGCGCCCTCCAACCGGATGGCATTAACATCGACTTCTCTGGTTTCTGTTTAAACTCACCCCCCCATCTTTGTCCCCCTGTCACCTTTCTGTTTTTTTTTTCTCTCTCTTCCCTTTTCCCTGTCTCCCCTCATAAGGCCCCAAACAACTCCCCTCCCCAAATCAATTCGCACCTTTCCTCTCCTCTCCTCTTATCGCCTCCAATTAACACCTTTTGTCTGTTGGTCTGGACTCTCCCCCCCACCTCTCATTCTTCCCTTTCCACCAGCATTTTTATTCAGACGCCTGCCTGCTTTTCGCTCACACCTTGAGGAAAGGCTCTGGCCCGAAACGTCGGTAATGTATCTTTACCTCCTGTGGACACTGCGAGACCGGCCGCATTCCTCCAGCGTTTACTGTGATTTTACTGTAACAGCACTGTGGCTAATCATGCCATCCAGTTGAAAGACTGGAAGATCTTTCTTACTTCATCTCTTTTGCTGCTTGTCAGAGGTAAACCAACATGCCATAACTTGTAGATCTGAAGGTTTTTGCTTACCCGGAGTCTGTAAGATATTCTCACTCCACTGGTCACCACTGATGTTGGGGTAGCGGGTCAGAAGGCTCCCTTTGACCTTGGCATCACTGCTGATTGCCTTCTCAGCAACAGGGTCTAAACTGCTGGAAAGTAGTGAGTCTATGGGGCAAGAGACAACATGCAGCGTTATTGAGTCTTCGGTGTCCTGACAGTAAAGCAACCTAGCTGCAGTGAAGAACACCATTCATCACCACAGCCCCAGCACAGTTCATACTCTGGCTCTTGCATTCAAATAGCACCAAACTCAGACCTGGCCATATTGTAGGGCACAAGATTCATTTGGAATTGCCCTTTGGAAGGGAGTAGAACCCTCCTCTATATTCAAGACATGAAAAGACATAAACAATTTCTTTGTTCCTGCAACCAACTGTTGCAATCAAGAGCCGCCATCCCATAATGCTGCTTTTCCTGTTTCTTCTCTCTCCTCATTTTCCAAATTACTTATTAAGCTCTCCAGGAAAAAAAAGGATCTCAGGGTTGTATGAACAAGAGCATCAGAATTAGGAGCAGGAGTCGGCCACCCGGCCCGTCGACCCTGCTCCACTGTTCAATGAGATCATGACTGATCTGATGATGGGCTCATCTCCACCCACCTGCCTTTTCCCCGTATCCCTTAATTCCCTGACTATGTAAAAATCTATCCAACCTTGTCTTAAATCTATTTACTGAGGTCGCCTCCATTGCTTCAATGGGCAGTGAATTCCACAGATTCACCCCCTCTGGGAAAAGCAGTTCCTCCTCATCTCCGTCCTAAATCTACTCCCCTGGATCTTGAGGCCATGTCCTCTAGTTCTGGTCTCCCCCACCAATGGGAACAACTCACCTACCTCTATCTTATCTTTGCCTTCCATAATTTTATATGTTTCTATAAGATCCCCTCTCATTCTTCTAAATTCCAGTGAGTCCAGTCCCAGACGACTCAATCTTTCCTCATAGGCCAACCCCCTCAACTCTGGAATCCACCTGGTGAATCCCCTCTGCATTGCCTCCAAACCCAGTCCATCCTTCC
Source organism: Narcine bancroftii (assembly GCF_036971445.1). Classification (NCBI taxonomy): domain Eukaryota; kingdom Metazoa; phylum Chordata; class Chondrichthyes; order Torpediniformes; family Narcinidae; genus Narcine; species Narcine bancroftii. Next base: position 57,010,468 of record NC_091480.1, read on the forward strand.
TCAAGTAAGGAGACCAGAACTGCACGCAGTTCTCCAGATGTGGCCTCACCTCCCTGCTCCTAAATTCAATATGTACTTTTTACACAGAACAGCAATGAAGGCCAAAGTCCCAGATTTTTTCAGATGTCAGATTTATTGCTGGAGAACATATATGGGATGACATACAACCCTGAGGTTCTCTTTTCCTGCGGGCGCTGCAGAATTACCACTAATTGGTAGTGCAAAAAAATAAACTGTACACAGCGCGAGCATGTAAACAGATAATGAATGTAAGCAAACTGACTGCAATACAGAAAGAATTTAAAAAAATCAATAAAGTGAAAAGTAAAAGTCCTTAAATGAGTCCCTGGCTCTTCTTACACACAAATCCCACAAAATGGACTCATCATTAAGCCGACTTTGCCTTCTTTTTTAAACACTGAACAGCGATTCGGCGCTGTGACAACCTCTGCTGCCGTCTTAAAGGCGGGACTACAATGACCCCCACCCCCATTCCGTTTTCATACCTTTTACACAGAACAGAGCAATAAAGGTGCAATACTCCCACCTTTTTTTTTAAAAAAAATATTTTTCCAATATTACCACCTTGAAGAGGCATTGTAAAAGGAGCTTGAGATTGAGTTTGTCATTGAGGAGTCTGACGGTGGAGGGGGAGCAGCTGTTCCTGAACCTGGTGGTGTGAGTCTTGTGGCACCTAGACCTCTTTCCTGATGGTAGCAGCGAGAACAGAGTGTGTGCTGGGGGGATGTGGATCCTTGATGATTACTGCTGATACCTTTTGCCTTCTCGATATCCTGCTGCACCTGCAAACCAACCTTTTGCACTTCATGCACAAACCCTCCCAAGTCCTTCTGCACGGCAGCTGCTGCAATCACTTGCCATTTAAATAATCTTCTGATCTATTTTTCCTTCTAAAGTGATAACCTCACATTTGCCAACATTATGCTCCATCTGCCAGACCTTTGCCCACTCACTTAAGGTGTCTATGTGATGACATGCATACACTCTGAGAATAAATTTGAACTTTGAATATCTAACCTTGGGCTCCTCCAGTGTCAAAGTTTGGCCAAGGTATCACAAGACATGCACAGATCACAGGCTCTCTGCCCTGAGTGCAGTCTGGAACTTATGGACTACTGGTCACCAGCCATTTTAATTCTTTTCACTGCTCGCATGCAGACGTGTCCATCCCCGGCCTCATCCAGGTTGAGAAACAGCACGTTATATTCTTCCTGGATCCAAACAGCATGAACACTGAATTTTCCAATTTTAGGTACCCCCCCTCCCCCACCAAATGCCGATCCACTTCCATAGTTTCCATCTTTCTGAGTTTTCTCTCAACCTCCCCTCTCCTCCCTACCCCGCCCCCCCCCCACCATGTTTTCATCCTAGACTGGTCTTTCCACCTCTCCCACTATCGAGAACATCTACAGTGAACGCTGCCATCAGAGAGCAGCAGCAATCATCAAGGATCCACACCACCCGGCACACACTCTGTTCTCGCTGCTGCCATCAGGAATGAGGTGGGTGTAGGTGCCACAAGACTCGCACCATCAGGTTCAGGAAAAGCTGCTCCCCCTCCACCATCAGATTCCTTAATGACAAACTCAATCAGGGGCCCATTTAAGGACTCTCACTTTGCTCATTATTTATTATTGAATATTTATAATTTCTGTATTTGCACAGTCAGTTTGTTCAGATTTCATTCTACTTGAGCACAGTTTACAGCTGCCAACAAGTAGTAATTCTACCTGGCCTGCAGGATAACAGATCTCAGGGTTGTATGTGATGTCACGTATGTACTCTGACAATAAATCTGAACTCTGAATTTGACCATGTGCCACCCTGCACTTACCCACACTTTCTTGTCCACTGCCCATGAGACCATTCAGGCTAGTGGAGGGGCCACTGGCTGAAACAGCACGTGGTGGGCGCTTTCCCGGAACCTTAACTGTGGTCCTGAGAAGGTCAATCTCTTTCCCATGGATGTTCTGCATATAATCCTGCACCAAAAGGCAAAAACAATTCAGCAGGGGCCACCAGGATTTACAAGGATCTTAGTCTGAGAATCTGACATAACTTACAACTTCATCTGGGGTTCAAAGTGGATGAAGTGACCCCACACCTGTTATAGACCATGCTCCCATCTCAGTTGCAGAGTCTTCCCCCTCTCCATCCGACCCTGATGGAATCCATTCACACACCACTGAACCCCTTGGGGAGATGGAGGGAGTCCGTCAAGCGGAATAGGGGCAAAGGCAGAGGGAAGCCTCTTGCGGACATGGCAAAGGACCAGCACGTAGGGACACTGAAGTAGACCATCGAAGGGGGGTGGGGGGAAGAAAGAGAGAGAGAGAGAGAGAGAGAGAGAGAGAGAGGGTGGGAGAGAGAGAGAGAGAAAAAGTGAGAAAGGGAGAGATGGAGAGAGAGGGGGTAGAGAGAGAGAGTGTGAGTGAGAGAGAGATGGGAGAGTGTGTGTGAGAGAAATGGGAGAGAGAGTATGTGAGAGAGAGAGATGGGAGAGAGAGAGGGTGAGAGACAGAGATGGGAAGGAGAGTGTGTGTGTGAGAGAGAGAGAGAGAGAGAGAGAGAGAAAACCTTGGGGAGTGATGGAGAGAGATCCTTGGGAAGAGAGACACGGGAAGTGATGGAGGGAAATCCTCAAGGACTGACTGAGGAAAACCCCAGGGGGACTAAGGGGGACCTGGTGGGTGGGGGAGACACTGAGAGAGTCCCCGGGGGAGTCACTGAGGGAGACTGGAGTGGGGTTTTTTTTTAAGGGATACGTCTGATGTACCAGGGCCAGAAGACCCGATAGACATGCTCTCCAAAGTGGGATTCAGGGAGGAATGGGTGAGAAATGGAAAAGTTTCCCATCAAATCAGGAGTGAAACACTAAAGTCTGCAGACACCATGGTTGAAGTAAACATGACGCTGGAGAAACCCAGTAGGTCAAACAGTGAACTTTAATGTAGCAAAGATAAAGATACAGAACCCATATTTCAGGCTTGAGCCCTTCATCAAGGGATGAGCAAAATGTTGGCAGGTGCCCAAACAAAATTATGGGGAGGGGGGGGGGAGTGGCAGGGGGAGGACCACAGTCCTGCAGAGATCTCCCAGTGGCCGACCATTTCAATTCAGTGCCCCACTCCCGTGCTGATGTATCTGTCCACGGTCTCGTGCTGTCAAACCAAGACAACCTGTAAATTGGAGGAACAACACCTAATTTTCCATCTGGGAACTCTCCAACTGGATGGCATTAACCTATCGCCTCCTGTCTTTGGGAACGCGCCCTTCCCTCTGCCCCTTCTACCCTTACATTTTGTCCGTACCTTGATGAAGGGCTCAAGCCCGAAACGTGGGTTCTGTATCTTTATCTTTGCTACATAAAGTTCACTGTTTGACCTGCTGAGTTTCTCCAGCGTCGTGTTTTTACTTCAACCAGTGTCTGCAGATTTTCATGTTTTACTTCAGAAAATAGAAGCTACTTGGCTTCCAATTAACCAGAACAACATCTGGGAGTCTTGAAACGCCTCTGTGTTCTCCTGGAGCCCTTTCAGAGACCATCAATGAGTGGTCTATTGCATAGTGTGTTGGTGAAGGATAGTGCTGTCGGCATGGTTCCCTCCGACCACCCAGGAACAGCAGAAATTGGTTAAAGCCACCTCTGCCTCGACCACGAACCAAAGCTCTTCCAGTCTACTTACGTGCAAACTGGGATGGTAGGACAAGATCCCGTTGTTGCAGAGTGTCACATACTTCTTCTTCCATTCCTTGTTTAGGGTGTTTCCACTTCTCTTCAACAACACTCCCTGCAAGGAAACACATCCATGAGGCTGCTCCGTGAGAACCAACCTGCGTGCCCCAGAGCCCTTAGCTGAGGAGTGATCTGTGAACTCGGGACCTTTATTGTCACAGCGCATAGGTGACAGTTGGGATTTGTCCCAAATGGTGCAAGGATAAGCCAGGATGAACAGGCCCGTGGAGGTCGCATTAAACAAAAGATACTTATAACAGAAGATTGGACAACAGCTGAGCGGCTGTGGAATTAGTTTTCCCGGTTTGTAGTTGAAACTGGAACAGTGCATGAAGCTCAAAGAGATCTGGGAGCAGATTGGGAAAATAAAATCAGCACTCTTTTCTTGTTTGAACCGTAGAACACTACAGCACTGAAACAGGCCCCTTCGATCCTTCTAGTCTATGCCAAACCATTTTTTTGCCTAGTCCCACTGATCTACACCCAGCCCATAGCCCTCCATAGCTCTCCCATCCATGTACCTGCCCAAATTCTTGTTCAATGTTAAAATTGAGCTCACATTCACCTCCTCAGCTGGAAGCTCATTCCACACTTCTACCACTCTGTGTGAAGAAGTTCCTCCTAAACTTTTCCCCTTTCACTCTTAACCCAAGACCTCTGGTTTGATTCTCATCGACCCTCAGTGGAAAAAGCCGACCTACATTTACACTGTCTATCCCCCTCATAATTTTAAATACCTTTATCAAATCTCTCCTCATTCTTCTACGTTCCAGGGAATAACCAGTTTAACCTTTCCCTCTTACTTAGTTTCTGAAGTCCAGACAACATCTCTGCACTCTTTCCATCTTATTGATATCTTTCCTGTAGTTAGTTGACCAAAACTGCACGCAATACTCCAAATTTGGCCTCACCAATGTCTTATACAACATTCCAATAACATCCCAACTCCTGGACTCAATACTTTGATTTATGAATGCCAATATGTCAAAATCTCTCTTTACAACCCTGTCCACCTGTGACGCCACTTCCAGGGAATTATGTATCCGTATTCCCAGATCCCTCTGTTCTACTGCACTCCTTAGTGCCCGACCATTTACTGTGGATGTCCTTTCTTGATTTGTCCTTCCAAAAGGCAGCCCCTCACACTTGTCTGCATTAAATTCCATCTGCCATTTTCCAGCCCATTTTCCAAGCTGGTTCAGATCCTTCAGCAAGCTTTAAAAATCTTCTTCGCTGTCCACAACGCCTCCACTCTGAGTGTCATCTGTGTTTGGTGCTGAGGGTTGGGACATTTAGCGCAACACTGTTACAGAGCCAGCGACCTAGATTCGAATCCTGAGCTGTCTGTAAGGAGTTTGTACATTCTCTCCGTGTCTGGGTGAGTTTTTCCGGGGGGGGGGGGGGAGGGCTCTGGTTTCCTCCCACCTTCCAAAAACATACGTGGGTTGTAGGTCAATTGGGTGGCACGGGTTTCAATGGTCAGAATCAGTTCTACTGTGTTGTAGGTAAGAAAAATCACTGAGCTGGATTGTTTGGGCACAATAGCTGTTTTGTAATCTGAACATTGAGCATTACAGCACAGAACAGGCCCTTCGGCCCATAATGTTATGCCAGCCTACACCACAACAATTGAATCTTTTCCTACCTCACACCCGTAACCCTCCATTTTTCCCACATCCATCTGTCTGTTTAAGAACATGGAGCTATCTGCAGTTTTTGAATGCAATGCTGAATTAGTGGAGGGCAAGAGCTGGGATATTGAGCTGGAGGAGGTGATGTGGACCAGGAAGAGTGAAGCAATGGAATGATTTATAACGAAGGAACTGGATTTGGATATCAGTCCTTTGCTTGCTAAGTCGACAGAGGTCAGTGGGACCACAGAACAGAAGGACCTGCAGATCCTCAGTGTGTGTGTCGATGTGACTGAGCCATCCTTTCCCTGAAAGCCGTGGATCACAGAGCTCCCTCTGTGAACCTTTTGGAAGATATAATGTGAGCACGTCTCGCCCTGCTCTGCCGAGCGAAGGCTGGATGGTAAGATGATCACGGAGGATTCTGAGGCCAAGAGTGAGTCTTGCTGGTTCTTCATCACTTGGAGTTCCTTTCTCTCGTCGACCACCTTGACTGTAGCAGGAGAAGGATCTGCACGTGTGTCTGGGCTTGATCCTCTGACTCTGCGGTGCTTATTGAAGAATCTCCTGGCATCCTCCTGAGTTTCTTCCTCCCAGTGGTGCATTGAGCAGTCAAAGAGAGGATGTGTGATTCTCCGTACTGTCTGATCCCTCTTTAGTTCCTTCATGTTTTCTGAAAGTTAGCATCTCGATGTCTGACTTCCAGATTACATGGGACAATGAAGATTTTGCTTCCTGAACACATTTGGGTGTATTTTATGGATTTGGGGCTGCTGATCACAAAAATCACCTTAAAATTTTCTTATCAAGTATCATTTTTTTAGATATAACGTATTTTTGTGATTTCCTGTCATATTTTAAGTCCACTAGTATATTGCCCACAAAGCAAACTATTTTGGTCAGTCCAAGAATGCCCTGGGCATGCACTCAGTCCAGGTGCTATGCAAATATTAAATTACATTTTTTAAAAATTTAGACGTACAGCATGGTTACAGGCCATTTCGACCCATGAGCCCGTGTTACACCTAATTAACCTACTACCCCCAGAACATTTTGGAGGGTGGGAGGAAACCGGAGCCCCCAGGGAAAACCCATGTAGACACAGGGAGAATGTATAAACTCCTTGCAGACAGTGTGGGATTTGAACCCCAGTCCTGATCGCTAGCACTGGAACAATGTTGAACTAATCACTATACTAACTGTGCCGCCCCTGTTATCTTAGGCCTGGGCATGCTTAGTCAGGATAAATACAGACAGGCTATAAAAGTAGCTCACGTATACAGATGCTGTCCATTACATTGATATATATAGATTGATGCACATGTTCTTCAGGTGATTGTACTTAACAATAGCATTTATTACCTTGAGGAAGATTCCATACAGTAGAAATGTCTTGTCAATGTCCAACAGCTGCGATACATTCTGTTACATTTGTGGCAAGTATACGCTTAAGGCTCAAAGACGCAGCGTGACTGCACTGATTAAGAAAGCCTATGAGCTCTAGTTCAGTTGTAAAATTGGTGACCGAGACAATACAAATCCTGGGCTCCTCACATTTGTTGTACAACATGAGCAGTCAACCTGAGAGCATCATTATGTGATAAAACATGCTAAATTCAATAAAAGTTAATAACTGTGTGTGTTTTTCTCCAGGGGCTCCAGTTTCCTCCCATCATTCAAAATGTATTGGGTGTGTAGGTTAATGGGGGATAAATTGGGCAGCATGGACTCATGGGCCTGTTACCGTGCTGTACGTACATCTAAATGTTTCTCCAACTTCCTATGTGTTACAGCAAATCTGAAATTATCTTTATGTTCAGCTTGAAGTTGTCTATAATGATTCCAAATTTTTTCCAGGAAGCAAACCTTTTGAAAAAAAATTGTTGTCCAGTGTTATCTGGAGTACTGCGTGCAGTTCTGGTCCATACTTGAGGAAGGATGTACTGGGTTTGGAGACAGTGCAGAGGAGGGGTTGGCCCATGAGGAGAGATTTGAGTCGTCTGGGACTGGACTCGCTGGAATTTAGAAGAATGATAGGGGATCTTACAGAAACGTATAAAATTATGAAAGGCATAGATCAATCAGATGGAGTTGTTCCCACTGGTGGGGGAGACCAAAAATAGGGGACAGGTTTTCAAGATTCATTGGAGTAGATTTAAGACGGAGATGAGGAGGGACTGGTTTTCCCAGGGTGGGGGGGAAATCTGTGGAATTCGCTGCCCATTGAAGCAGTGGAGGTGACCTCAGTAAAGGTTGGATTGATTTTTACATTTTAGGGAATTAAGGGATATGGGTACAAGGCAGGTTAGTGAAGATGAGCCCATCATCAGATCAGTCATGATCTCATTGAACGGTGGAGCAGGGTTGACGGGCCGGATGGACGACTCCTGTTCCTGTTTCTGATGTTCTTATGTTCCACGTCCCCCTGCCTTCCTCTGCTCTTCCTGCTGATGATATTCAGCCCGATGGAGGCAGTGGTAAGTCAAATGCAGAGTTTCCATGACTGCTGGTTGCTTCAGTAATCCACCTGGTTGTGCATTTCAGCCCCTGGTGCGGGGAGGGTCCTCTCTCTGGTGAAGGTGAGGAGCTGGGATGAAGCAAGGGCAACTCATTTGGGGTTGGATTGCAGGGCTGGCTGAAACCTACCTGTTTAATTGGGATGGCGCGGCCACTACCAATGTTATCCGACTTACTGTCGAGGCTCCGCCTCTCCGTATCGCTTCCTCGCCGAGCCTAAGGGGAGAACAGAAAAGAAAGGTTGAAGGGCCTGTCCTCAACAAAAGCTGCAGCCTGACCTTCCCCCTGTTATTGTTACAGAATGGTCAACACGGTGCCAGTCAATATCACAGTGTAATGGCAATAAATGATTCATTAATTTGCAGAAGCAACAAGGCATGACCACCCTCCACTACACATCAACAAGTCTGTAGTAGAGAGCACCAAGTTCCTTGGAGTCCAGTCAACCAGTGACCTATCATAGACACTCAACATCTCCACACTGGTCAGGAAGGCAAAACAGCAACTGCCTTTCCTGACTCTGAGGCTGAAGAATACACAGGCTGTTAGCAACTCGTGGCGAGGAACCCACACAGGGTGCGGGTTGCTGGCGACTGCGGTCATGGGATTCACACCAGGATGCGAGGGGGTGCCGAAGGTGTGGAAAAGTTCCTGACTGTGTCAGAGGTTGGGATCTGGAGCTCAGGCTGCTGATGGTTTGGACTAGACTTTGTAGCTGCGGGTGCGCTGGAGGTGAATCTGCTGAGACTCAGTTACTCTGGGGGAGCTCTCTTTTACATCTATTTCTCTGACTGTAAGAGGCGCTTCAGGCAATTTCTGCCGATGGCGAATCTGTCTGCCTTATGGCAGATGAAAACACATTTTATGTAATATTGCACTGTCTTTATTACATGACAATGAATTGAACCTTATCTTAAAAAGCTGAATCAGGCAAGGCTACCGGCTACCATCATGTCAACCTTCTACAGGATCTCTATCGAGAGCGTCCTGGCCGGCTGCAGAGAAATGAATCAGAGGTCAATCCACAGGATCATAAGAGCGGCAGAGAGGATCACTGGGGTCTCCCTCCCCCCATCAACATGATCTACTGGGATCATTGTCTGAAGAGGGCGCACAAAATCATCGAAGACCCCTTCTACCCCACACACTGCATCGTTCAGCTGCTTCCGTCGGGGAAGAGATACAGGAGGATCAGAGCCAGCACCACCAGGCTGAGGAACAGCTTCTTCCCACGGGCAGTGAGAATGTGAACGACCAAAGGAACTGCTCACACTGACCCTCCCAGACTCTTAGTCATGAAATAATATTTATTTATATGTAAGAACACTTGTCCTGCATCTGTATTGTTTGTCTGTGTGTGTGTTATGTCTGGTTTTGTGTCTGCATGTTTTGCACCAAGGACTGGAGAATGCTGTTTCATCAGGTTGTACTTGTGCAATCAGATTTGACTTGACTTGAATTAACAGAGCAAATAGTACGATAGCCTTGAGAGAATTTGCCATATGAGGCCATACTAAAGTGGGCTAGGACTGTAGAGTTTAGAAGGATGAGAGGAGCTCTCACCAGATGTCAGTGTATCATCCCAATCAGAACAACCTGGTGTGATGATCTTAGTGAATGTATATCATGGACAATTTTATGAAGAGATCACAAGTAGGACAGACAGGGGAGAGGCAGTGGATGTTGTGTATTTAGGCTGCTGATCAAGATGAGAGCCCATGGAATGACAGGAAGGGTACTCGCATGGGTCCTTTCAGGAGACAGAGAGTAGGAATAAAGGGATCCTATTCTGGTTGGCAACCGGTTACCAGTGGTGTTCTGCTGGCCTCGGTGTTGGGGCTGCTTCTCTTTACATTGTATATAAATGATTTGGGTTTGTGGCTAAATTTGCAGGTGACACCAAAATAGGTGGTAGGGTGGGTGGTGCTGAGGACACAGAAAGGCTGCAGCGAGACTTGGATAGATGAGGAGAATGGGGAAAGAGGTAGCAGGTGAAATGCAGTGTTGGGAAGTGGACGGTCGAGCACTTTAGTGGAAGGAATAAAAGGGCAGACGATTATTTAGATGGGGAGAAAATTCAAAATTCCGTGGTGCAGACGGACTTGGGAGTCCCCGTGTAGGATCCCCTAAAGGTTGACCTCCAGGCTGAGTCGGTGGGGCAGAAGGCGAATGCAACGTTTCCGCTCATTTCTAGAGGGATAGAATATAAGAGCTGGGATGTGAAGTTGAGACTCTAGAGGGCACTGGTGAGGCCTCACTTGGAGTGAAAACACAAAGCTGGAGAAACTCCAGCTATATATAGCAATGGTAAAAATACAGAACCGATGTTTCGGGCTAGAGCCCTTCATCAAGGTATGGAAAATGTCGGCAGGCATCCGAACAAAAGATTGGGGGGAGGGGATGTAATCGCAAAGGCAGGAGGTGATAGGTGGAGAAGGGAGGGAGGGAACAGCAGTAAGCAAGGGGAGGAGGAATGGCTGGTTGAAGGGAGGGGGAATGGGGAGAGGAGAACTGGAAAGGGGAAGGGAAGGGGGGAGGGGGAAGAGAGAGCAGGTTAGGAGAAGATTATATTAATGTCAGTCGGTTGGAGAGGGCCCAAATGGAAAATCAGGTGATATTCCTCCAATTTGCAGGTGGTCTTGGTGGGACAGTACATAAGGTCATGGACAGATGCATGAGTATGGGAGTGGAACACAGAACTGAAATGGTTGGCCACTGGGAGGTCCCTGTCACTGGTGCAGAACAGAGTGAATGTGCTCAGCAAAGTGATCTCCCAGTCTGCGTTCAGTTTCTCTGATGTAGAGAAGGCCACAAAGGGAGCACCAGATGCAGTAGATCACTCCTGTGGATACACAGTGAAGTGTTGCTTCCCTTGAAAGGACTGTCTGGGGCCCCGGACCGTGATGAGGGAAGAGGCATGGGCACGTGTGGCACCTCCTGCGGCCACAGGGGAAAGGGCCGGTGGGGGGGGGGGGGGTGGAACGATTGGTGGGGAGGGATGAATGGACAAGAGAGTCACAGAGGCAGGAGGCAGAGAGGGGAAGATAAGCCTGGTAACGGGATCCCATTGTAAGTGCCGCAAAGACCTCATATGGAGTACTGTGTACAGTTTTGGGCACCGTATTTGAGAAAAGATGTGCTGGCATTGGAGAGGGTTCAGAGAAGATTTATTAGAATGATACCAGGAATGAAAGGATTAGTATATGAGGAATATTTGTCGGCTCTTGGACTGAATTTGTTGGAGTACAGAACGATGAGAGGGAACCTCATAGAGACATTTTGAATGCTGAGAGACCTGGACAGAGTAGATATTTCCCATGGTCGGGGATTCTAGGACAAGAGGGCATTACATCAGGATAAAAGGGTGTCAATTTAAAACAGAGATGTGGAAATATTTCTTTAGTCAGAGGGTTGTGAGTCTGTGAAACTTGTTACCACAGGTGGCTGTGGAAGTCAGGTCGTTAGGTGTATTTAAGGCAGAGATTGACAGGTATTTGATTAGTCAGGGCATCAAGGGGTTACGGGATGGAGGAGCAGACTCGATGGGCCAACTGCTCCTACATCTTGTGATCTTGTGACAATGAGACCTCGTTTTAAGGGTGGGGGCAGAGGTTCAGGACCAAAGGTTCAGGCACAAATCTAGGTCAGCAGCAAAAGCCTTAATGAAGACTGTGAAGGAGGGACAAGGTTGTGGAAGAAAAAATTGCTTCAGAGAACTGCACAACTGGATCAATACTTATGAGTGTGGGATGAACTCTGCGAGGTTTATTTTGCTCAAAATGTTATTTGTCCAGGTGGGGGGGGGGGGGAGAAAAATTGAATCACAAATCAAAATGACTGCTCAGTTGTAAAAAAAAATGGGGAAAAGTTAGCAGGTCAGGGAGTATCTGTGAAGAGAATCTGTGGAATTCGTTGCCTATTGAAGCAGTGGAAATTACCTCAGGAAATATATTTAAGACAAGGTTGGGTAGATTTCCCAAGGTTGGGATTGGATGGCTGACTCTTGCTCCTGTTTCTTATGCTCTTATGAGAAATGGACCGTCAACGATTCTGGGTCTCGATAAAGGCCCCCCCCCGAGCTGAAATGTTGACCATGTCCACGGATGCTGCCTGACCTGCTGAGTCCCTCCGGCTTGTCAAGGTTCCAGTGTCTGCAATTCTTGTGTTTCTGTCAAAAATAACAGCAAGCAAGTGGATTGGCCACTCCTGTGTTTGACTGCTGCTTGGTGACTGTCTCCCAGCTACATGACTGATCTGCTTCATTCTCATTGTTGACTGAAAACCATTGCTCATCTCATTCAGGAATTGAAGCCACTTTTGATGCTTCTCCTGAAGAGTGGTGATGCAAAGGTATAGTGATTGTTGCCAGGAAAGGGAGGGGGGGGGAAGAGAGAGAGAGAGAGAGAGAGAGGGAGAGAAAAAGACAGAGAGAGATAAAGGGCAGAGAGAGAGGGAGGGGAGGAGAGAGAGGCAGAGAGAGATAAAGGGTAGAGAGAGAGTAAGGGGAGAGAAAGAGGGGGAGAGAGAGAGATAAAGGGCAGAGAGAGGGAGAGAGATACACAGTAGAGAGAGTAAGGGGAGTGAGTGAGAGACAGAGGGGGAGATGGAGAGAGGAAGAGAGAAGGGAGACGGAGAGAGAGATGGAGAGCGAGATAAAGGGTAGAAATGAGGAGGGAGAGAGGGAGACAGAGAAAGGAAGAGAGATAAAAACAGAGAGTGGAGGAGAGAGAGATAAAGGGCAGAGGGAGAGAAAGGGGAGGAATGAGAGAAAGAGGGGGAGAGGGAGAAAGAGAGGTGAAGGGAGAGAAAGAGAGATAAAGGGTAGAGAGAGTAAGGGGAGGGGAGAGAGATAAAGGCTGAGAGGGACAAGGGGGAGAGGAGAGAGAGTAAGGGGAGGGGAGAGAGAGATAAAGGCTGAGCGGGACAAGGGGAGGGAGAGAGATGTGAAGGTGAGGAGGGAGGCGCAGGGAGTGAGGCAAGAAAGTGAGGAAGGAGCAGGGGAGTCAGGGAGCAAGGGGGAAGCAAGGGAAAGAGAGAGAGACAGAGAGAAGGGGAAAGGAGAATAACAGCGAGAGACAGGGGAATAGAGAGAGAGAGACAGCAAAAACAAAGAAAAGCAACAGTGAGCCAGCAGAGGGAGAGAGCCGCATAATCTGGAATTACCAATATTCCTCGCTCAGTGTTTACTATTTCTACATGTTATTATTAAGTGGATTGCAGTTCAAAGATCTAAGAATTGGCTGTACTAATTCATGGGTTATGGACATCCTGATTCACATAGAATCTGAGCCAAAGAATAACATGTTTGAAAGACTGAAGAAATATTGAAGATCTCTTGGAGAATGTAAGCACCTTTCACAAGTAGGTGTTAATTGAACTGATGTCATAAAATGAATGACCATTGTTTGGAACTGGAGACAGGATGACTAGTGGAAGCTCTTTTCAAGGCTTTTGACAGAGTATACAGAAAGGGCACTCCTGGATTGTTTACCTAAGATAACAACTTGAGAAGAAGAAAGAACTCCTGTTGTTTGCTGGAGAAGGTGGGGTTTTGGCAAGACACGAGTCACATGCTCTCTTTGGAGTTTCAGTTGGAAAAGAGAGAAAGTTGAGTTAACAGCTCAGTCAGTCAGTCAGTCAGTGTGTGGGAAACTGACAAGAAACTGTAAAGTGCAGTACAGGGAAAACTGTTTGAAGCTGATGAAAGCAAGTTCCTGAGCAGTAGATGGCTGGAAGTGCTATCTGCCTGATGTTTCTCTTGAAATAGACAAAGGAATAGAACTCTGTCATAACCTGAAAGAAAGAGGTTACCATCTGGAAGACCTTGATGGGGCAAGTTTCATCAGTGAGACCCTGAGGTGACTAGTGGTGGTACCTCAGTTGTGGAAATCCTGGAGCAGCAAATATCTCTCTCTGCAAACCCTACAAGAACCTTCCTGAGCAGTAAACATTTACCTTTCAAGCACCAAGCCTGGTGAAATTTATACCTGTTAAATTCTGTGCACAATATAAGAATTGCCTGCAACCAGAGAACTTGGAAGAAGGAGAAGAGAGATTGAACTGTGAACCAAAGAACTTTTCTTAAATCCACACATACACATTACATACACGTGCACTTAGAATTAGAAGGGGGTAATTTGGGTTAGTATAGAGTATAGTATAAGTATAGAGTTAAGTTAAAGTTTGATTCTATTTTCATGTTTGCAGTTGAATAAAAATAACTTTTGTTTTAAAAACCACTTGTCTTGGTGAATGTCTATTGCTGCTGGGTTTTGGGTCCTTTGGGCTCGTAACAAAGGATATTCTTTGACGTGCTGAGTTTCTCCAGCTTTGTGTTTTTACAGCACCGGGTTAATTCAATCACACGGGTAGAAGCAGGGATCATGTTTTCGCCAGCTGGGGGAATCTAGAACTGGGAAACATCATCTCAGGCCATTCAGACAACAAGGAATGTCTTTATTCGGAGGCTGGTGAAGCTCTGGAATTTGTGCACCTGAAAGGGTGTGGAGGTTCAGTCATTGATTATGCAGGAATACGGAGCCAGAGAAGAAAAAATGGTACTGAGGTTCAAGGTCAACCGTGATCTTATTCACTGGTTGGGCAGGCACCAACCACCCATTTCACTGCCCCTTCCTGATTGCCACATGACCCTCCCTCATGCCCCCTCCATCTCACACATTCCCACCACCCCTCCTGTCATGTTGTCCAAACCAATGTGTTGCATTGTAGAATTAAGCCTCCAACAGTGTCCTCCTCAGCTGTACAGGGCCATTGAGCCATACAGCACCAAACACTGGCCCTTTACCCCAATTTGACCAAGCTGCCTGTGGTACCAGTGGCACTTATCCCACTCATACCTTGAAGAAGGGCTCAGGCCTGAAACATCGGCAATACAGGTAGGAGCTGCTGAATGTCGTTCGGGCAACATATGACCACATATATGTCCGTGATACCATAATTATTCAGTTACCGTGAACAATTCTGCAGCAATTTAGAAAAAGCAATCACTAGCTACAGAAAATTGTACATTGTATATGCAAACTGATTCCACGGCCCCACTCTCTCCCCACAGCCCTGTATCATTCCCCACACTGATCCACTGTCCCCCTCTCCCCACAGCCCTGTATCATTCCCCACACTGATCCACTGTCCCCCTCTCTCCCCACAGCCCTGTATCAGTCCCCACACTGATCCACTGTCCCCCTCTCTCTCCACAGCCCTGTATCAGTCCCCACACTGATTCCACTGCCCCACTCTCTCCCCACAGCCCTGTATCAGCCCCCACACCAATTCCACTCCCCCACTCTCTTCCCACAGCCCTGTAGCAGTCCCCACACTGATCCAATGGCCCCACTCTCTCCCCACAGCCCTGTATCAGTTCCCACACTGATCCCACGGCCCCACTCTCTCCCCACAGCCCTGTATCAGTCTCCACGGCCCCACTCTCTCCCCACTACCGTGTATCAGTCCCCACACTGATCCCATGGCCCCACTCTCTCCCCACAGCCCTGTATCAGTCTCCACACTGATCCCACTGCCCCACTTTCTCCCCACAGCCCTGTATCAGTCCCCACACTGATCCCACTGCCCCATTCTCCCCACAGCCCTGTATCAGTTCCCACACTGATCCACTGTCCCCCTCTCCCCACAGCCCTGTATCCCCTCACTGATCCTGCTACCCTGCTCTCTCCCCACAACCCTGTATGTCCCCACACTGATTACACTGCCCCACTTTCTCTCCACACTGATTCCCACTGCCCTGCTCTCTCCCCACAGCCCCGTATCAGTCTCCACACTGATCCCACTGTGGGCTGCTGGCAACTGTGGTCGAGGGATTCACACTAGGCTGCAGACTGCTGGAGACTGGCTCAAAACTGGCTGAAGGGAAACCAGGTTTCGGAACCTGGATGTGAGAGTTGTGCCGAGGTTCTTGATCGTGTTGCAGGTTCAGATCTGGAGCTTGGGATGCTGGATGGTTAGGACTGGACTCTTTGAGGCTGCGGGAACGCTGGAGGAGAATCCACAGACACTCGGTGACTTTGGGGAGGCTTTCTCTTGTTTCTCTTTCTTTGAATGTAAGGGGCGCTTCTGGCAATTTCTGCTGATGGCGAATCTTGTCTGCCTTACGGCAAACAAAAACGAATTTTGCGTAATATTGCACTGTTTTTATTACACGACAGTAAAGGAATTGTGAAAGCAGACCTGTGGAAATTGGCCTGCTTTCCCATAATCTCGTGCAAGACACAATAGGAAAACACAATACTTACCGCGAACAGGCTGGGGCGTCGCTTTGCATGTTTGTGGACAGATCCAGGGGTCCCGGACACTTGAGTGATGTCAGTTACCAGTTCCCGATGGCTGATGTTTGGAGTGGATGGAAGGGAAGAGGAAAACTCACTCACGTTGCCACCATTGCTTGCCTGCAAAAGATACAGCATGGCGGAAAGCCGAGATAAAGATTCTGAAGGATTCGGCACTCTTTTTCCACTGGATTTGAAGACTCACAGGGCCTTATGTACCAAGGGGAAAGACTGCAGGTGCTTAAAACCACCTCCCTGCAATTACACTGGTTTGCTTTTGAACTTCCTGTTGTGGAGAAAATAATAAAAAAAAACGATCTTGGACGACCTTGTGAAAAGCAAAAGGGTCACCCCATGTTTACCCATTTGGGTCGTGCTTTGTGACATCAAAAGCCTGGGGCCTCCTGATGGGCACACCTCTTGGCCAAACTCTTTCACCCAAGTCCAGATGCAATGGAACAAAAAAACAGACTTCTGGAGAAACTCAGCAGCTCGATCTTAATGACCTGAAAGGACAACCCTCCCTCTGCTTCCAGGGATGTGGCCAGGCCTGCAGAGTTATTCCAGCGGTTTACGTTTGGCTCCAGATTCCAGCACCCTTCCTCCAGGAAGGGTGGCACTTTCTGGGTTTTGGGGCGCCATTGTTGGCGCAGCGGTGGGTGCAACGCCATTATAGTGCCATCGACCAGCAACCAGGGTTCGAATTCCACGTTGTCTGTAAGGAGTTTGTATGTTCTCCCCATGTGTGCATGGGTTTTCCCCGGGGGCTCCGATTTCCTTCCACCATTTGAAACATACTTCTCGTGAAGGTTAATGGGGTGTATTTGGGCGGCACGGGCTCATGGGCCAAAAGGGCCTCAATGTCTAAATTTTAAAAAAATTATAAAGATTTGTCTGAGACATTAAACCAAGGCCCAAGGTAAGTTACTAAATTGGAGCCAGGACATTTCTCACAGTGCCCTCAATGCCTGGTGGCCACTACTTTGCTGTTTGTGGGCGATTATGGTGCAGCAGTTCCCACTTCACAACACCCACAAATTAATTTTTAAAATTTAGACATACAGTACAGAAACAGGCCCTTTCGGGCCATGAGCCTGTAGTGCCAAATTAACCTACAACCCCTGGTACATTTTGAAGGGTGGGAAGAAATAAGAGCCCCTGGGGAAAACCCACGCAGACACGGGGATGAACTTACAAACTCCTTTCAGACAGCGCCAGATTCAAACCCCAGGTCGCTGGCGCTCAATTGTTTGTAGCTAAACCCGATCGATGCCCCAGCATGCAACTGGGCTTACCTGATGTTCAGCCAACCCGTTGATAAGCTCCTGCATTTACAATGAGCGAGAATGCAGACCCCATTGTTTAAAGAGGGCGCGCAAAATCATTGAAGACCCTTCCATCCTGCACACTGCTTTTTTCAGCTACTCCCATCAGGGAAGAGATTCAGGAGTATCAGAGCCAGCACCACCAGGCTGAGGAACAGCTTCTTCCCACGGATAGTGAGACTACCAAATGACTGCTAAAACAACTCTCCGTGACTGAATAAGAATATTTATTTTAATATCTGTGCCTATGTTCTGGGCATAGGTATCATTTGTATGTTTGCAGCAGCTGCCGTGCAGAAGGACTTGGGAGTGCCTGTGCATGAAGCGCAAAAGGTTGGTTTGCAGGTGCAGCAGGATATCGAGGAGGCAAATGGAACGTTGGCCGTCATTGTTAGAGGGATTGAGTTGAGGAGCAGGGAGGTTCTGCTACAACTGTACAAGGTCCTGATGAGGCCACATCTGGAGAACTGCATGCAGTTCTGGGCTCCCTACTTGGGGACGAATGTCCTGGATTTGGAGGCGATGCAGAGGGGGTTCACCAGGTTGATTCCAGAGATGAGGGGGTTGGCTTATGAGGAGAGATTGAGTCGTCTGGGACTGGACTCGTTGGAATTTAGAAGAATGAGAGGGGATCTTGTAGAAATGTATAAAATTATGAAAGGCAAAGATAAGATAGAGGCAGGTAAGTTGTTCCCATTGGTGGGGGAGACCATAACGAGGGGACATGGCCTCAAGATCAAGGGGAGTAGGTTTAGGATGGAGATGAGGAGGAACTGCTTTTCCCAGAGGGTGGGGAATCTGCGGAATTCGCTGCCCATTGAAACAGTGGAGGCAACCTCAGTAAATATATTTAAGACCAGGTTGGATAGATTTTTACATAGAAGGGGAATTTAGGGATATGGGGAAAAGGCAGGTGGGTGGAGATGAGTCCATCAGATCAGCCATTATCACATTCAATGGTGGTGCAGGTTCGACGGGCTGAATGGACTACTCCTGCTCCTATTTCTTATGTTTTTATGTGTGCTATGTCTGAGCGCGCTTATTGTACTGTTCTGCACCATAAACCGGACAACGTTGCTTCGCCTGGTTATACTGGTATAATCAGATGGCAAAAAACTTGAACATACAAGAACTTGTATTGAGGAAGGAGAACCTCCACTGGTGCAGGTTGCTTAGTGGTTTGAGTTAAACAACAATAGAACATGACACGGATGTCAGAAACACTATTGCCCAAAATACATCTTGCAAACATTGATTCAAATCAGTCCCAAGGTGAAACCTTGAACTGATCTGCTGATTAATTGATTAAAGAACATACTCTGCATCCTATTGATCCACAGTAGCAGCGATTTACACAGTTCATTGTTAACTCTTAATGGCAAACACAACAGGCCTGAGTTTCAGCCCACGAGTGTATCAAACATCACCGCCGCTTGGTTTGATGGAAGCAGACCAGCGAAGGTCTCAGTTTGATGGAAGCAGACCAGCGAAGGGCTCAGTAGCTGAAGGGACCCACACAGGCCGTGGGCAACTTACAGTCAGGGGACCTGCATGGGCTGTGGGCTGCTGGAGACTGGCACTCAGGAACCAGGTATCTATCAGAGCTGGGTTTCGAGAGGGTGCTGGGAGCAAGAAGGGCTCCTGAAGGGGCCTCGGGCACTGAAGGCTACTTCCTGAGGTTCGGAGCTGGAGCTCGGGCGGCCGATGGATTGAACAGGAGGAGTCTGTGCGGCTTCAGAGGCTGCGGAAAGGTTGGAGGTGAATCCACAGATACTCGATGACTCTGAAGGGACTCTCTCTCGTGCTGTAAGGGGCAGCAGGCAACACCTTACAGCAGGCAGTAGTTAAAGTATACCATGTATGCTAGGTTTTTAATGAATTATTCGGTGACAATAAAAGCAACCATGAACCTTGAGTCATGCAACACCTAGATTACACACCTGACTCACAGGTGCAAATTGTTCATCTATTTAAAAAAAAATACAGCACAGTAACAGACTCTTTCGGCCCATGAGTCCGTGCCTCCCAATTTACACTCAATTGACCTACAACCACCCCCCCCACCCCGGTGCTTTTCGAATGGTGGGAGGAAACCGAAGCCCCTGGGGAAAACCCAAAGATGAGTGAGACACAAAATGTGGGACATCAGGGACACGGATTCATGTCTCGGGCTCTTTCTTTGCTGAAGCAGCAGAACCTGGCAGGACCCAGAGCTTGAAACCTCCTCCCCTCGTGCTCCTTCTAGACAGATAAGAGCACTTTGCAATGACGGAAGGATTTGTGACGCACAAATCTATGTTGCAATGTGGGAAATGCAGCAGCCAATTTGTGCGCAGCAAGTTCCCACAAACAGCAGCGGAATAATCTGTCTTCAGAATAAATATTAGCCAGGGAACCAGTGAGAAGTCCCCACACGTGGGAATGTTTCACAGAGGCCTTCTGCATCATATCTTAATCAAAAAATGGTTCCAAATTAAATTTGAAAGGAAAACCCTTTCCATTAGCTCATTAGATAAGAATATAACATCAGAAATAGGAGCAGGAGTGATCCATTCGCCCCGTCAAGCCTGCTCCACCATTCATTGAGATCATGGCTGCTCCAATGATGGGCTCATCTCCACCCACCTGCCTTTTCCCCATATCCCTTAATTCCCCTACTTTGTACAAATCTATCCAACCTGGTCTTTAATATATTTACTGAGGTCACCTCCACTGCTTCAATGGGCAGTGAGTTCCACAGACTCCCTCCCCCCTCTGGGAAAAGCAGTTCCTCCTCCCCTGGATCATGAGGCCATGTCCCCATAAGAACATCAGAATTAGGAGCAGGAGTAGATTATTTGGCCTTCAAACAGACTCCACCACTAATTGAGATCATGGCTGATCTTCAACCTCCCTGAAAATTTCCTGTTCCAATTCCCATATAGTTTAATATCTAGAAATAAAAGTTCTTCCCATGTGCTCACAAACCAATTACTCCAACTCCGGCACCTTGTGAGAGACCTGCAGGGGCTAATTGAAGGAAGGATCTTCGTAGATTTGATGTAATTCAGAGAGGGTTACAAAACTGGGATGAGTGAGTTGTCACATGGAGGAAGTATGGGTGGACTGGGATTACATCCGCTGGAGTTCAGAAGCTGAGAGCAGATGTAACGGGAATATAGAAAAAGGAGGTGGGGGGGGTGGTCGCTGTTTAAAAATAAAGGGTCTGCCATTCACGACAGAGTGCTCTCTCTGAGACTGACATTTTAAATTTACTTTTTAAATTAAATGTAAATTTAACTGTAGACCTACAGCACGATAACAGGCCCTTCCGGCCCACGAGCCCATACCATCCAATTTACACCCCATTAACCTACACCCCCAGTATGTTTTGGAGGGCAGGAGGAAACCAGAGCCCTGGGGAAAATCCACACAGACACAGGAAGAACATGCAAACTCCTTACAGACAGCACTGGTTTTGAATCCCAATCGCTAATGTTGTAAGTGCTATGCCAACTGCGCCACCGGTTGAGAATCTTTGGAATGCTCTTTCTCAAGGGGGGTGAAAGGTCACCAGAGGCAAGGTGGGAATATGTTCAGGCTACAATGAGGTCAGCTTTGTCCTCACTGAATGGTGGATAAGGCTTGAGGAGCTGAATGGCCAACTCCTGGTTCCTGTATCTGTCTCTCCTGACAGGACTACATCGAAAGTGACGGCCCGTCCAGGCAGAGACAGGCAAGTGAGCCCATCACTGGATTCAGGATATAATGCCGATGCCCACTTGCTCTCACCTGACCAGCGTGAATGGCACTGACTGGGGTGGAGCTGGCCAAATGACTCGGAGAACTCGGCAGAGACTTGCACGACGTGACAAAGAGGTGTTGCTGCTTCTTTATCGCTGAGACCTTCTGGGCAACTGTAAGAGAGAGGAAAACAAGGGCTTTCGTGAAGTTGCTGGACTCTGAAACAGGATGCCTGTATGGGATCAAAATTAAAACAATCATTTTCATTGGCAGCTTCACACTCGCCTGTGAAGACTCAACATCTCTGGTGAGACCCCACTTCTGGTCACCTCATTATAGGAAGGATGTGGAGGCTATAGAGAGGGTGTAGAGGGGCTTTGCCAGGATGTTGCCTGGATTGGGAAACGAGTCTTACAAGGCAAGGTTAGCCGAGTTGGGATTTTTCTATTTGAAATGAAGAGAGATGAGAGGCCTACAAGATTCTGAGAGGCATAGATAGGGTGGACAGGCAGCACCTGTTTCCCGGGGGGCGGGGGGGGGCAGTTGCAAGCAACAGGGGACATCTCTACAAAGTGAAGGGAGGGAAGTTTAGGGGAGACGTCAGGGGTAGGTTTTTTATGCATGTGCCTGGAATGCATTGCCGGGGATGGTGATGAAGGCCGAAAAATTAGGGGCATTTAAGAGACTCTTAGACAGATGGAATAAAAATAGAGGGTTACAAGGTAGATGAATCTGCTGATCAATGGCCAGGGTGACCTGTCCAGTACAGGCACTGCAACTGAAGAAGGCAACAGGAAACCACTTCAGTATATTTTTCCCTTGTGTAATCATGAACTCAACATCAACTACGGTCTCGGCTCAAAGATGGAGCCTTCACCGAAGGAGAACAGGGAAGGCAACAACTACAATTCGGAGGGTCAGAGATCGTGATAGATGGAGAGACACGATCGTCCACTCCCAATGGCAAGGCACCTGAATGACGAATGACATGGGTCGGCATAACATCGAGGGATGAAGGGCCTGTACTGTGGTGTAATGTTTGATGTTTGTTAACAAGAGGCTGCCAATGGAGAAGAAGAGAAAGAAACTATAACTTTTCATCCAAACTATTTAATGCACCTGCGCGGATTTTGAATCAAACTCTATTGCATTTGGCAATTTCTTTTTGCCTTCTGGTTTCGTGACTGCCCCTTAAACAGTGGATGCTGGCAATCCAGTGGTTTAGATCCATCAGGTTCTTTGAAACTGAAAAGGTGATGGCTAAGCTGTGTGTAGCTCAGCATTCTGGCCTTTTGGTGGGAGAGATTGTCAGGGGTGTTGGGGAGGGGGTTGGGCTGCATTTCATCTGATGTAAAACTTCTGCCTTCTTTCCTGATCGATCCTGATTCGCAGCTGACCTCCAGGCAGGGAAACGTGTAGCCACGTTTTCTGAAATCAGAGGTCGGGCAAATCAAAGGAAAACACAATTTAAAAATGAGATGGTGGGGTGGGAGAGAAATCCGGCAGATGCTGGGAATCTGAAACAGAGACAGAAAATGCTGGAAATACCATCTTTCCTTGTGTAATCGTCAAATTTTTTGGATCACTTCTTCAGGCCAAAAAAGGGGGTCAGACTTTTACACGGGTCAAACCTTTGATCATGGTTAGTACCTGTGTTGTTCAAGGTGTTGGGAGCTCAGATGGCCCGGACCAGGTGGTAAGTCTGCGGTCGGGGCGCCAGGAGCTCGGCTGCGAGGGTGGCTGGTGTGTCAGGGTTTCAGATGGCCGGGTGGCCAGGGCATGAACCCGCGGTCAGGAGTTCAACTGGAGCTTTGGGAGCTCGGTTGGGTGGGCAGCTGAGGTGTGGATCAGCAGTGAGAAGCTCAGATGGCCAGGTGGCTGGGGCTAGAATCTTTGGTTGGAGTGACAGAAGCTCCGGTGGGTGGGAGGTCGGGGCCAAAAACAGGGTGGGGGGGGGGGGTCAACTTTTACATGGGTCATACAAAAACACCCGATTTTTGGGCCAAAATAAGAGAGGGGGGGGGTCAACTATTAGATGGTATACAATAATCAGCAGGTTAGACAGTACCAGTGGAGAGAGAAACAGAGCGAATGTCCAGTCAAAGCGTCTCGGGGCTGAAACGTTAACTTTGTCTCTTTTACCCCGGAGCGATTGTCTCCAGCACTTTCTACAATTTAAAGACATTTCCTTTCCAAAGCAAATAAAATTAAGAGAGAGGGATAATTATTCAGACACCCCGAAAAGCTGAGGACAACATCAACGATACATCAATTAGTATTGGCAAGAGAAAAAATATTTTGTTTGACCCATTCGCCCCGCTCCGTCCATGCCTGTTATTCTTCTACAGACACCCTCTCATTTCTCTTGATGACATTTTAACAAACACCAAAATGCCCAAAAGCTATTCCTCCAAAATTGCTACCGACGTAATTGAGATGCATTAACAGTGTTGAAGAAAATTAAAATGCTTCCAGATCAACCACACAGAGAGGAGAGGGAACTGTGCGAATCAGCACGACTTGGTGCATAGCTTCTTCTGACAGCAGCTGAGCTGTGGCCTGAAAAATCCACTCTGTAGCCCATCTGCCTGTAAAGTGCCCCTTGGTGTCAGCAGCAATAAAAATTAACATTTCCCCTGAGATTATCAGGCAGATAGCACATGAAGCAGATGTTTCGGGGAGGAGAAGACGACAATTCATGGAAAACTGCCACCTTGAGTTGCTCAGACACTTGAGAGAGCTTACCAGCATTCAAGCCTGATCGTGCTTAGTACAGTAAAACCCCTGGTTTCCAGCACCTATGGGGATTGGTAGATGGCAGATAAGTGCATTTCCCGGTTGCTTGAGACTTATTCTTACAATGCCTAACAAATACACCTGCATTAAGAATAAACCGTTCAAAAGACAAAAACTACACTGTTCTTACCCTGAACAAAGTTCACCTGCATGAATATATAAATGCTAAAGTGTTTTACTTTATTCTCAGTCACATTCTTTGAAAACATTTAACCGTCGCTGCATCTGCAGGTTCCTCCCCCTCCACGGAGCCACCCGAAAGACGAACCATAACATTATAGATAATTAACCCCCGCCTCCCCCCAGTTTACAGAAAAATCCTCTGACTGGGGTGACTCTGACTCAGCAGGGATAAGGAGACCCTTTAAGAGAGTCACCCCAACGGCGAGCGGCATCAACCAGCTCTTCATCCCGGGTGACCCCCATCGCTGTTTCACACAACTTAATTCAACCAGCTGCTACGAGCAAAGCCCAACCAAGGCTCTCCCTCCACTGGCTGGATATTGGCTCCCGTCGTCACCAAAGGTTTATGAGTGACTTCAGAGAACATTTACAATTTTAAACTTGAGTATTTTTAAATATCATTTTACTCATTTAATTTTAAAAATTTTTTTGGCTGGTTGCTTGAATTCTGGATACCAAGGGTTTTTACTGTATCCAACACCAGGGCTATTTGTGGATCAGTGTATGCACCCACTGCCTACAGCAGAGCCTTCCTCTTCTAAGCTGATTGGCTTCCCTCCTTTCTCTTGTGCTTCAGACATCCTGTCACAGCCAGACTGCTACCCATCGCGCTGCCCATACAGGCTTTAAACAGCCTGTAAAAGGAGCCGATGGTGATTTTATTTAAAATCCCACGACCGCGGGGTCTGGGCCCAAGATGGTGGCACCTGTGATTGGCAGCAGCCACAAGGGGTTACAGATTCCGGGGAAGCAGAGGGCTAGCCCAGGACACTGAACACGGTGGGGGACCAGTGAGAGGGCTCTGAGGCTGAAAGATTCACAGGTGGCAAGCTGTTGGCGACCCGAGGCGAGGAACCCACGCAGGCTGCGGGCTACTGGAGAATGAGGTCGAGGGATTCACACTAAAGTCTGGAGACTGGCTGAAGGGGGACCAAGTATCGGAACCAGGATGCAAGAAGGTGGCGAGGGCACCGAAGGTTTACTGACCGGGTCAGAGGTTGGGATCTGGAGCTCGGGTTGCTGATAGTTTGGACTAAACTCTGTGTGGCTATGGGAGCGCTGGAGGTGAATTCACGGACACCCGGTGACTCTGGGTGGGGGGGTGGGGGGGGGGGGAAAATGACCTTTCTTTTGCTTCTCTCTCTCTGTCTGTAAGAGGTGCTTCAGGCTATTTCTGCCGATGGCGAATCTGTCTGCCTTACAGCCTGCAAAAAAGCAATTTCATGCAACATGACACTGTTTTTATTACATGACAATAAATTGTATATCTTGAATCTTGAAACTGTTAAAGCTCATTCACATTCTGCAGCCTAATGAGGAGCCAAATCCACTACCTTTGTGAGTGGGGTCTTCCGAGACGATGGTGAGTGTAAATAAAATAGGAGGCAGCCACTGGTCACATATGTCAGTGCTCCAGTTCTACCACAGTGAGAAGAGACCTCACTCTGACAGAGTCAGCGACCCTCCAAATGAACCATCAGAGAACACTTGGAAACTGCACATGGAGTATTGTGCACAGTTCCGGGCACCCAGCTGTGGGAAGGATGTCACTGAGCTGGAAAGGGGGCAGGAAAGATTCACCAGGATGTTCCCGGGACTGGAGGGCTGGAGTGACATGGAGAGGCTGGATAGGCTGGGACTTTTCTCCCTGGAGTGGATGAGGCCGAGGGGGGACCTTATAGAGGTTTATAAAACCTCGAGGGGCGTGGATTAGGTGGGTGTTCACAGTCTTTTCCCCAGGGTCGGGGAGACTAAATCTAGAGGGCACTGGTTTTAGGGGAGAGATTTTTAAAGGGGACCTGAGGGGCACCTTCCTCACACAGAGGGTGGTGGATGTGTGGAACGGCTGTCACAGGAGGAGGTGAAGGTGGGGACAAACACACCGTTTAACGGACAGGTCCGTGGATGGAAAAGGTTCATAGGGAGATGGGGCGAACGCAGGGAAAGGGGATAAACTCGGGTCGGGGACTGGGTTGGCAGGGAGGAGGGCCTGTTCCCATGCTGTATGACTTGATGACTCTACAACAGTAGAATCCAAAGTGCAAAATTGGCAGCTTGGAGGGAACATCATTAATTACAAGCCCCAGAGACAATATCGTCGGGGCCCAACTGTTATCTTTGGTCATATCTCTGACTATCTCAGGGCAAGGAGGGCTCCTGAAGGGCTTCGGGCACCGACGTCTTCCTGATCATGCCGGAGATTTGGAGCTGGAGCTCAGGTCACTGACGGATTGAACAGGAGTATGTGCGGCTGTAGAGGCTGTGGGAGGGCTGGAGGTGAATCCATGGACACTCAGTGACTCTGGAGGGACTCTCGTTTGCATCTCTCTCTACTATTGTTAAGAGCACTGTGCAATACTCATGGAGACTCTTTGTTTGCCTTGCAGCAGGGAAAAGTTAAAGTATATCATATATTACTTTCTTAATGTATTATTACGTGACAATAAAAGCAACCTTGGTCACTGCCGATCTCGTTTGGAGGAGAGGGTAGGAGGACCATGACGATTGAAGAAGGTACCCATTGCCTAGTCTTTACCCACTGACCAGCATGATGGTATTGAGGTTCAATCAGACCTGACGCCAACTGTTTAGGTGAAAGGAATGCAAGGCTCTCTTTCCCTTTTATGCTGGAGAGTGAACACCGAGTCGAATTGCAAAGCCATTACCTTCATTGAACACTCGATCAACATTGAGTCCGTATGTCGCGCAGGTCTCATAGTACATGCAACGCTTCAGGTCCGCGCATAGTTTCCGTGCACGGGCATCGTCGATGACTCGTGGATTGGTGGCACTGATGGCATCTGCAAACAAGGGAAGCAAACCTTTCTAAGTTCAAAGTTCAGATTTATTGTCAGAGTACATACATGACATCACATACAACCCTGAGATTCCTTTTCTTGTGGGCCAGGCAGAATTTCTACTTATCGGTAGTGCAAACTGTACTCAAGAAAAAAATACGTACACAAGTCAGAGAAATGTAAACAAAGAAAGAAATGTAAACACACAGAATGCAATACAGAAAAATATAAACATTCAGTAATCAATAACGTGCACAAGTCATGGTCCTTAAATGAGACCCTGATTGAGTTTGTAGTTAAGGAGTCTGATGGTGAAGTGGGAGCAGCTGTTCCTGAACCTGGTGGCACTGATACCTCTATCCTGATGACAGCAGTGAGAACAGAGCATGTGCTGGGTGGTGTGGATCCTTGATGATCGCTGCTGCTCTCCGATGGCAGTGTTCCCCATAGATGTTCTCCATGGTGGGGAGGGTTTTGCCTGTGATGTCCTGGGCTGTGTCCACTGCCTTTTGGAGGGCTTTACGCTCGAAAGGGTATTGGTGTTGCCATCCAAGTCCATGATGCAGAACACTTTCCACCACACATCTACAAAAGTTTGCCAAGGTTTTCAATGTCATACCAAACCACCGCAAACTTTTGAGGAAGCAGCTGGCAAGAACTAGTAAAGAACTGCTCCATTAGCGTAGCGGTTAGCGGAACACTGTTACAGGGCCAGTGATCAGGACCGGGGTTCGAATCCTGCGCTGGCAGTAAGGAGTTTGTACACTCTTCGTGTGTCTGTGTGGGTTTTCCCTGGAGGCTCTGGTTTCCTCTCACCGTTCAAAAGCGTACCATGGGTGTAGGTCAATTGGGTGTAATTGGGCGGCACAGGCTCGTGGGCTGGAAGGGCCTGTTACCACGCTGTAGGTCTAAATTTAATTTTACATTTAGATTTACAAATGCAATCCACTTGAGGCTAATTTCGATGATAGGCAGGCAAGAATAATTCAAATCCAGTTACTTCCAGAAACAATTGGAATGTGAACATGTCGGATGCTGGCCTTTTCTGTAAAGTATATTTTTATTTTTGTATTTAAATGTTTAAATTATAGCTTTTAACAGTAAATATGGATTGTGGTGATTCGTCATGGAGCTGAATGCTTGCCTTAAAATTACCTTTTGCTTTTGAGTCTTTCATGGTATTGAAATGAATGCAGGCAAAGACCCTGGTAAAATGTGTCTTTTCACTTACCTTCCTTTGACCTCTGGCTTTGGTGATGAAATCAAGATCTTATTGTAGCAGAACACAAGGTGATCTTACTGAGGTGTGTAAGATTCTGAGTGGGCTCTGTTGCCTGTCAGGAAAGTCTAAAACTAGAAGGCTCTGTTGCATAATGAGGGGGCTGGAACGTCAGCACTGAGAAGAGGAATGTCTGCCCTTCAAACGTTGTGAATCTCTACACCAGTGATCTGCGTCGGCCGGGTTATCGTTTTGAGTTTGTAAGTTTAAGATGTCACATTATACCGAGTACAGATTCAAGCTTTCAAATTTAAATTTTAAACTAAATGTGTGGTAGCAGGCTGTTTTGGCCCATGAGTCCATGCTGCCCAATTTATACCCCATTAACCCACACCCCTGATACATTTCGAACGGTGGGAGGAAACCGTAGCCCCCAGGGAAAACCCACAAAGACACAGGGAGAATGTACAAACTCCTTACAGACAGCGCGGGATGCAAACCCCAGTCCCGATCACTGGCGCTGTGAAGGTGCTGCGCCAACCGTGCCACCCTTTAAAGATTCCTTTATTGTAATAGTACAGAACATGTAATATTACACAAAATTGCCTTTTGCCTGTCGCAAGACAAAGAGTCGTTATGAGCATGCCCAGCACCCCTAACAGTCAGAGAAAGAGAAGCAAAAGAGAGTCCCTTCAGAGTCACTGAGGGTTTTTAGACTGCAGGCATGTAATTTGCCACCTCATTCCTAAAAAGGAATGCATAGGAATATGGAGTCAATTCGTGCAATGTGATTTATCCTGCAGGACCCCTACAACTTTTCAGGGGAAGCCTGCAGTCCAAATTACACCACAAAACTCACCTCATGAATTCGACATCCAGCATGCGACAACCAGCCTGCTCCATTTCTCTCCTCAAACTCATTCCTTGCCACATCACCAAGGCATTTACAAAATGCATGAATTCACGCTTCGTGCGATTAATGCCATACATGCTCGTTGCTACCTTCAGCATGGTCTGAGGATCAACAGCCATGGATGCCTTCTTGGATGCAGAGCAGTGACATCACACGTCGGATGTCAGTTACAGACGTAGGCCATGTTGCTCCACGTCAAAGCACCAGGACTAACGTGCACAGGAACTTAAGGCGTGGAGTGTAAATGACCACAAGGTGACTAATTATGTTAATTTATGTTAACATTTTTTCAAGATTTTTCTGGCCTTGCTGTCAAAAAAGAGTCTGTGGATTTACCTGCAGTGATGATTCAAAAATGCTGGAGGAACTCAGTGGATGCCCCAACATTTCTGTGTCTTTACTACAATCACGTTGTCTGCAGACTTTCGTGTTTCACTCCACGTGAAGTAGTAAATGTGGGCTCAATTTTAACATTTAAGAAGAATTTGGACGGGTACATGGATAGGAGGGGTATGGACTGGGTGCAGATCAGTAGGACTAGGCAGAATAATAGTTTGGCACAGCCTCGAAGGGCTGAAAGGCCTGTTTGTGTGCTATAACGCTCTACGGTTCTATGGCCCAGTCAGTGAGGAGGATTCTTTGGTGAGCAGCCAAAGGTTATCTCTAACATGTAAAGGACACAATTTAGCATCAAAGTGAAGGGCCTTCACCAAACCCTGATTGTGGCTGTATCCCACACAGTACATTTTGGCAATTCACAGATTACCTAACATTCAGATATCAAAGGTTCCTTTTATTTTCATGTAATAATACATTAAAAATGTAATGTACACGACATACTTCAATTCCTGTCTGCCCTAAGTCAAAAAAAGTCTCTATGAGTATTGGCCAAAGAGAAGCAAACGAGAGTTCCCTTCAAAGTCACTGAGTGTCCATGGATTCGCCTCCAGCCCTCCCGCAGCCTCTGCAGCTGCACAGAATCCTGTTTGATCCATCAGCTGCCTGAGCTCCAGATCCAAACCTCCATCACGATCAGGAAGCCTTCAGCGCCCAAGGCCCCTTCGGGAGCCCTTTTTGCCCTCAGCACCCTCTCGAATCCTGGCTCTGATACCTGGTTCCAGTAGCCTGCGTGGGTCCCCCGATCGCAAGTTTCCAAGTGAACCCATCACTGGTCCACTGCCATGGTCACCGTCCTGTAGGGCCATCTCCCGTGCTTCCACTTCTCAACGGGGGCGGGGGGGGGAAACGGGGGGTGCCACCATTTCTGGTGGTCTGCGCCATTCCGCAGCTCCCCTGGAGTCTGCAACCCTTTGTGTTATGCTGCCCAGTACAGGCACCGCCATCTTCAGCACATGGTTGGAGGATTAAAAAAGAAACGCTGTTGGCTCTTTTAACAAGCCTTTTAAAGCCTGTACGGAGCCGTTGGCATTGGGACCGGGCGATAGGACCCTGCAAAGCAGGGCTGTGTCCCTGCTCCCTGCTCTCCTGGGAGCTGCCAATCACAATCACAGCAGTGTCACTAATAATACTGCTCCTTCCCAGCTCCATGGACCCGGGTTCAATACTGACCTCAGGTATTGCCCGTGTGGAGTTTCCACACTCTCCCTGTGACCCCATGGGTTTCCTTAAGGTGCTCCCATTTCTTAAATTTAAATTTTAAATGTTTTAAATTTATTTAAAAAAAATTTAGACTCAAAGCCACTGGTCTAGTCCTGATCGCTGGTGCTATAATAGGGTTGTGCTAACCGCTACGCCAACCCTGCTGCCTCCTCCTACATTCCAAATATTGACAAGTTAACTTGCACCCAGCAAGTAGACCAGTCATTCCCAAAACATTTTTGGCTATGGCCCCCTTAGGACTCTGCTCGCAGTTTATGGGCCCAATTGCCTGTGAAGCAGTCACGTTTAGTTAATTTCTTCTGTACTTCTCTCCTACCCCTATACATCTTGGGACCCTCCCTTATTAAGGATTTCAGTTCATGCACCCCCCCCCCCCCACCACATTAAATATTCTGTGGCCTCCCATTGAGAAAGGCTCATTTCGATGAACTGTTTCTCTGGCTGGCAATCACAGTGAACAGTGTGCTGCAGGGGTCGGTGCTGGGCCCGCAATTGTTCGCGGTGTACATAAACGATGCGGACGAGGGGACTGTGTGTCGTGTGTCTACGTTTGCTGATGACACTAAATTGAGTAGAAAAGCAAATTGTGCAGAGGAGACGGAGAGTCTGCAGGGAGAGGTTGAGTGAGTGGGCAAGGGTCTGGCAGATGGAGCACAATGTGAGGGTATCCACTGCAGAAGGAAAAAAGGAAGATCAGAATATTATTTAAATGGTAAGTGATTGCAGTATGTTGCTGTCCAGAAGGACTTGAGAGGGTTTGTGCATGAAGTGCAAAAGGTTGGTTTGAAGGTGCAGCAGGATATCGAGAAGGCGAATGGAACATTGGCCGTCATTGCTGGAGGGATTGAGTTTAGGAGCAGGGAGGTTCTGCTACAACTGTACAAGGTCCTGGTGAGGCCACATTTGGAGAACTGCATGCAGTTCTGCGCTCCGTACTTGAGGAAGAATGGACTGGGTTTGGAGACGGTGCAAAAGGGGTTCACCAGGTGGATTCCAGAGATGAGGGGGTTGGCCTATGAGAGAGGTCGAGTTGTCTGGGATTGGACTCGCTGGAATTTAGAAGAATGAGCGGGGATCTTGTAGAAATGTATAAAATTATGAAAGGCCAAAAAAAGGCACAAAGAGGCTTTGGCAGACAGAGTAAAAATAAATCCAAAGGGTTTCTATAAGTACATTAAAAGTAAAAGATTAGTGAGGGATAAAATTGGACCCCTTGTAGATAGTGCGGGTAGGCTGAGTGGGAAGTCAGAGGAAATGGGGGAAATTTTGAATGATTTCTTTGCCTCGGTATTCACAAGGGAAAAAAATATTGAACCAGTTGAGGTAAAGAAAAATAGTGGGGAGGTAATGAAGCATATAAGGATAACCGAGGAGGTAGTGATGGCTGTGTTGAAAAAGATAAAGGTGAATAAATCTCCGGGTCCGGACAAAATATTCGCAAGGACACTCAGGGAGGCTAGTGGACAGATAGTGGGGCCATTAACAGAGATATTTAGGATGTCACTGGCCATGGGGGTAGTGCCAAAGGATTGGAGGGTGGCGCATGTGGTTCTGCTGTTTAAGAAAGGGTCTAAATGTAAACTTGGGAATTATAGCCCCTTGAGTCTGACGTCTGTGGTGGGCAAGTTGATGGAAAGTGTTCTGAGGGATGGTATTTACAAACATTTGGAGGTACAGGGATTTCTAGGGAGTAATCAGCATGGTTTTGTCAGGGGTAGATCATGCTTGACAAACCTGATTGAGTCTTTCGAGGGGATAACAAAAAAGGTTGATGAAGGGAAAGCTGTGGATGTTGTCTATTTAGACTTTAGTAAAGCTTTTGACAAAGTTCCCCACAGGAGGTTAGGAAAAAAGGTGGAGGCATTAGGTATAAATGAGGAGGTAGTGAAATGGATTCAGCAATGGTTGGATGGGAGGTGTCAGAGAGTAGTGGTAGAAAATTGTTTGTCCAATTGGAGGCCGGTGACTAGTGGAGTTCCTCAAGGATCAGTCCTCGGTCCACTATTGTTTGTTATATATATTAACGATCTGGAAGTAGGGGTGGAGAATTGGATAAGCAAGTTTGCGGATGATACAAAGATTGGTGGTGCTGTGGACAGTGAGGAAGATTACTGTAGATTAAAAGGTGATTTAGGAAGGCTGGAGGTGTGGGCTGAGAAATGGCTGATGGAATTTAATACAGATAAGTGTGAGGTGTTACATTTTGGAAAGGCAAATCTAAATAGGTCATATGCATTAAATGGTAGACAATTGAGATGTGCAGAGCAACAAAGGGATTTAGGAGTGATGGTAAATAGAACCCTCAAGGCTGATACTCAGGTAGATGGTGTGGTGAAGAAGGCATTTGGAATGTTGGCCTTCATAAATCGGAGTATTGAATTCAAGAGTAGGGAGGTTATGATGAAATTGTACAAGGCATTGGTGAGGCCAAATCTGGAGTACTGTGTACAGTTTTGGTCACCAAATTATAGGAAAGATATAAACAAAATAGAGAGAGTGCAGAAAAGGTTCACGAGAATGTTGACAGGATTTCAGGGTCTGAGTTACAGGGAAAGGTTGTGCAGACTTGGGCTTTTTTCTCTGGAGCGTAGAAGATTGAGAGGGGACTTGATAGAGGTGTTTAAAATTTTAAAAGGGACAGACAGAGTAAATGTGGATAGGCTTTTTCAATTAAGAAAGGGGGAGATTCAAACTAGAGGACATGGTTAAGATTGAAGGGGGAAAATTATAAGGGGAACATGAGGGGAAATTTCTTTACGCAAAGCGTGGTGGGGATGTGGAATGAG
Organism: Narcine bancroftii; assembly: GCF_036971445.1. NCBI lineage: Eukaryota > Metazoa > Chordata > Chondrichthyes > Torpediniformes > Narcinidae > Narcine > Narcine bancroftii. The sequence goes on from NC_091480.1 coordinate 57,044,036, forward strand.
CTTCCTACATACGTGGTCGAGGCGGGATCATTGGTTACATTTAAGGAAAGACTGGATCGTTACATGGATAGGAGGGGACTAGAGGGGTATGGACCGGGTGCTGGTCAGTGGGACTAGGAGGGTGGGGATTTGCTACGGCATGGACTAGTAGGGCCAAACTGGCCTGTTCTGTGCTGTAAGTGGTTATATCTTTGGCTTGGCTTCCGCAGACAAAGATTTATGGAGGGAGTAAAATGTCCACGTCAGCTGCAGGCTCGTTTGTGGCTGACAAGTCCGATGCGGGACAGGCAGACACGGTTGCAGCGGTTGCAGGGAAAAATTTGTTGGGTGTTGGGTTTTTCCTCCTTTGTCTTTTATCAGTGAGGTGGGCTCTGCGGTCTTCTTCAAAGGAGGTTGCTGCCCGCCGAACTGTGAGGCGCCAAGATGCACGGTTTGAGGCGATATCAGCCCACTGGCGGTGGTCAATGTGGCAGGCACCAAGAGATTTCTTTAGGCAGTCCTTGTACTTCTTCTTTGGTGCACGTCTGTCACAGTGGCCAGTGGAGAGCTCGCCATATAACACGATCTTGGGAAGGCGATAAAAGGGTTAGCTGATTTTGCATCAATAAGTGGTAAGTAAGTTGTTATATGGTTATATGGTTATAAGATAGAGGCAGGTAAGTTGTTCCCATTAGTGGGGGAGACCAGGGGAGTAGATTTAGGATGGAGATGAAGAGGAACTGCTTCTCCCAGAGGGGGTGAATCTGTGGAATTCACTGCCCATTGAAGCAGTGGAGGCGACCTCAGTAAATATATTTAAGACAAGGTTGGATAAATTTTTACATAGTCGGGGAATTAAGGAATATGGGGAAAAGGCAGGTGGGTGGAGATGAGCCCATCATCAGATCAGCCATGATCACATTGAATGGTGGAGCAGGCTTGATGGACCGAATGGACCACTCCTGCTCCTATTTCTGATGTTTCTATGGTATAATCTGGGTGGAGGTGGTGGGTGATGAGGGGTCAATAGAGCAGGGTGAATGGAGCTGGTCTTTGGTAATACAGACCTGGTGGCCTTAAGGGCCTGACTCAGTGTCGGGGGGGGGGGGGGGGGTGGTTGTTGTAAATCTCTGACTCTAGCAGCGTCTTAGCATCGTGTAATTTGACGCTGATTAAGGATCAGCTTCATCAGCCTCCAGCTTTGTGAGAGAATATCTCCCCTCATGAATTGTTAATTTATTTTGTGAAGAATTTATGAGCAATAACCCAAACTTAAAGCTTTAAACCACAACATTAACTTTAGCACCACTGCTCTCTGCATGCCCCCTCCCCCCTCATTTCCCCCCCCCCCCCCAATTTTCCTAGGATTTTGCCTCTAGGCCTTCATAGAGATTGAGTTTATAAAATATCCAGCTCTCGGGGGATGGAACAATCCAATGTTTTGTTGCACAGGTCAGTTTTAGCAGAGCATGTGGGCAGCACAGTTAGCACCACGCTGTTTCAGCGCCAGCGACTGGGGTTCGAATCCGGCAATGTCTATAAGGAGTTTGTACCTTCTCCCCGTGTCTGCCTCCCACCGTTCAAAACGTATCGGGGGGTGTAAGTCAATTGTGTGTAATTGGGCAGCATGGGCTCGTGGACCAAAGGGGCCTGTTACCCTGCTGTATGTCTAAATTTTAAAAAATTTCTAAATTTTTATTTCTCACTCTGTCTTCACCAGTCACTCAGCCTGAATTAAAGAGCCTTTTGAACACGTGGGAGGGGAGAAAATAAGGAAGGAAGAGGCTTGGCTTGAATCTCGTTGGGGTGGATGTGGAGAAGGAGGAGGGGGTGGGTGAGTGAAACTCTGCTCGGATGCTTGGACATCCCCTCAGGATCGACAGTGACATGTCTCCACTCTGGTTCTATGGGTTCTGGAGGAGACTGACGTGGGAACTACGGATTCTTCTGCAGGCCATCGGATGGGGAGGAGGCAGGTAGTTTGTGGGGTGGTCTCACTCAAAGCTGGGTGTGGGCACACGGACACAGGGACACGCACATGCACGTACGGTGTGCCAAATACACTGGGTCACAATCGAGGTTTTGCAGGAAGTCCAAACTACAGAAAAAGAAAATGTAACATTTAATTTAGATCTACAGGCCCTTTCGGCCCATGAGCCCGTGCTGCCCAATTAACCTATATCCCCAGGCATGCTTTGAAGGGTGGGAGGAAACCAGAGCCCCCGGGGAAAACCCACACAGGCACAGGG